>NC_133426.1:45860000-46491875 GCF_049350105.2 Macaca mulatta
ATTAAATACCTTTCGTTTTCAAGTAGTGCCCCAGTAGTTGCTGGGGGTACAATGATTAATATGCATTACTGCCTGCAATTATGAATCACTTCCTCCAACCACACTAAATGAGAGATGAATAACAAGATCTACTTAAAGAAAAGGAAGGCTCAAAGAGGCCACTTTTCAGCTGGCTTTTAAAGGAACACTAGTAACTTGCCAGGTAGACAGGCATGAACATCAGAAATAGAAGAAACAGCATGTGCAAAAGCATAGATGCAGGAAAGAACTCAAGGAATGTTCTAGGAATGGAAAATAGTTTAGGACAGATGGAGTGTGGGGAGGAAATGGCAGATGATAGAGCAGAGAAAACAGATTGAAGGCAAATAATGAAGGGTCTCACATTGTAAATCATGCTTAGGGATTTGAATGCCTCTTGTAGGCAGTGGAGAGCTACAAATCGTTTTTTAAGTAAGAAACGGCATGATTAAATCTGTGTTTTAGGAAAAGAAAGCTGATGACAAGTGGAAGATGGATTACAGGCAGGAGTAGAATCAGGGAGATCAGATGGGAGGCTATTACTACAATCCTAAAGGGGGATTAAAGAACCAGAACCACGAGGTAGTGAATATGGGGAAGAGGGGATGTCTATGAAAGATGTTTCAGAAAAAGGAGAAAGACTCAGCAGCTTTGATGACCAACTAAGTATGAGCTGTGAGGGTGATAAAGGTCGTGCAGGAGAATCGGGTACAGTGCCAAGACTTCTACTTCAGAATCCTAGAGGAATGGTAAATATATTAATTAGGGTAGGAAAGCAGAAAAGCAGACTGGAGAGGAACAACACATGTTTCATATGAAAGGCACCTGTGGGACATCCAGAGGGAGATGTCTGGGAGGCGATTAACAAATACATATCTGCAGCCTGAGCTGAGGGATAGTAGTGGGAACAGGAGATAAAGAGGTGGGGGTTGAGGGGTCTGAAGGGTCTGAAGAACATGGGGCAGTGAGAGGGGGACATTTCAAGACATCCAAGTGACAGAAAATGCAGACCTTTCAAGAAAAAGATGAAGGGAAAAAGCTAATGAATGGCAGGATCTTGAGGGGCTAAGGAAAGCTGTGGCACTGAACAGCAGCGACTGTCCTTGGGGATGGAAGAGGGGAGGGGAAGAATCATCTGGCAAGCATGGATTACAAATTGAGAAAGTATAAATACCCATATGTTTTGCTACATTCTTTCCTAGAGAAGAGTTATCACTGAGCTCTTCCCTATGGTTCCTCCCAATCTAGAGGGGCCCTGAGTGGAGGCCACTTGAGTAACGGCATCTATGTCCATATAAACACACTTGCTTCAAATCCCTTTTCTGCCACCTGCTGCAGAAAAGGTGTATATCACCAACTCCCACACTCAGGGCACATATTTGAAATACGTTTATAGTTAATTTACTGTATCTTCCAAACAGATTGTCTCCATATGTTTTCAGTTACTAAAAAGGAGGTTTTTAAAAAATAACCCCAAAGTAGGCGAAAATTTCATAAACAGAACACACACACAAAAATAGCCATTTTAAAAGGCAAAAACTGATCACTAGACTTCCAAGTTATCAAAAGATTCCATTAAGACAGTGAAAAGGCAAACCAGACTGGGAGAAAATATTTATAACATAGATATCTGACAAAAGACTCATATGCAGGATATCAAAGAACTTTTACAACAAAAAAACAACCAACCAAAAAACAACCCAACTCAAAAATGGGCAAAAGATTTGAAAAGGCACTTAACAAAAGGATATATCCCAATGTCATTAAGTATATGAAATAGTACTCAACATCATTACTCACCAGGAAATATAAATTAAAACCACAAGGACCACCTCACATCCATCAGGATGGCTACTATCAAGAAACAGAAAATAAAAAGTGCTGGCGAGGATGTGGAGAAACTGAAACCCTTGTACACTGCTGATGGGAATGTAAAATGGCTTGTGTCTTATTCCCAGCTACTCAGAAGACTGAGGCAGAAGAATCACTTAAGGCTAGGCATTTGAGATCAGGCTGGGCAATACAGCAAGAAACAAAAAAAATTTTAATTGGCTAGGCATAGTTTCACATGCTTGTAGTCCCAGCTACTTGGGAGGCTGAGGAAGGAGGATCACTTGAGGCCAGGAGTTTGAGGCTACAGTGAGCTATGATCATACCGCTACACTCCAGCCGGGGCAACAGAGTGGAACTCTATCTTTATTTATTTATTTATTTGTTTGAGATAGAGTCTGGCTCTATCACCCAGGCTGGAGTGCAGTGGCAGGATCTCGGCTCACTGCAACCTCCGCCTCCCGGGTTCAAGTGATTCTCCTGCCTCAGCCACTCGAGTAGCTGGGATTACAGGCGCCCACCACCACGCCTGACTAATTGTTCTATTTTTAGTAGAGATGGGGTTGCACCGTGTTGGTCAGGCTGGTCTCGAACTCCTGACCTCAGGTGATCTGCCCTCCTCAACCTCCCAAAGTGCTGGGATTACAGGTGTGAGCCATATGCCCAGCCAACCCTATCTTTAAAAACTTTTTAAATAAAAATAAAAATAGAATTACCATATGATCCAGCAATTCCACTTCTGGGTATATGCCCAAAAGAACTGAAAGCAAGGACTTGAAGAGGTTATCTGTACATTCATGGTTCAGAGCAGCATTATTCACAAATAGCCAAAAGGTGAAAACCCAAGTATCCATTGACAGATGAATGGATTAACAAAATGTGGCATATACATACAATAGAATATTATTTATCCTTGAAACTGAAATTCTAATGCATGCTACAACATGGTTAAACCTTGAGGACATTATCTAAGTTTAAATAAGACAGTCACAAAAGGCAAACACTGCATGATCTGGCTTACATGAAGTATACAGTCAAATCCATGGACACAGAAGGTAGAATGGTGGTTGCCAGTGGCTAAGGAAGTGGGAATTGGGTAATTACTGTTTAATGGGTACGGTTTCAGTTTTGCAAAATGAAGAGTCCTGGAGATGAGTGGTGGTAAGGGTTAGACAACAAGTTGAATGTACTTAATGCTACTAACTGTACACTCAAAAATGGTTGGCCGGGTGCAGTGGCTCACACCTGTGATCCCAGCACTTTGGTGGGCTGAGGCAGGTGAATCACCTGAGGTCAGAGTTCAGCACCAGCCTGGTCAACATGGTGAGACCCTAATTATTTGTAAAAATACAAAAAATTAGCCAGGCATGGTGGTGCCCGCCTGTAGTTCCAGCTACTCGGGAGGCTAAGGCAGGAGAACTGCTTGAACCCAGGAGGCAGAGGCTGCAGTGAGCCGAGATCGCACCACTGCACTCCAGCACTGTCTCAAAAAAAAAAAAAAAGGTTAAGATGGTAAATTCTAAATACACATAATTTCCCACAATTACAATAAAATACGTTTTTAAAAACCAGCCTGACCAACATGGAGAAACCCCATCTCTGCTAAAAATACAAAATTAGCCAGGCATGGTGGCGCATGCCTGTAATCCCAGCTACTCGGAAGGCTGAGGCAGGAGAATCACTTGAACCCGGGAGACGGAGGTTGCAGTGAGCCAAGATCACACCAATGCACTCCAGCCTGGGCAACAAAAGCAAAACTCCATCTCAAAAAATAAAAAAGAAAAGAAAACCCACAAAGATACCACTGTACACCCAGCAAAGTAGCTAAAATTTAAAAGACAGATAAAACCAAGTGTTCATTAAAATGTAGAGCCACTAACTGGAACACTCATACACTACTGGGGACATTTAAGTTGGTACAATCCCTTTGGGAAACTGTTTGGCAATATCTACGAAAGCTAAATATATGCCTACCCTATGACCTTACAATTCCACTCCTAAGTTTATGTTCAGAGAAATGATTGGGCACGTGCACCAAAAGACATAAGCAAGAGTGTTCATGGCTGCTTTATTTGTATTAGCCCCAAATTGAAAACAATCCAAAGAGTTAACAGGAAAATGGAGAAACAATCGGTGGTATATGCATACAATGGAATGATTCTCAGCGAGAGATTAGAACTACTGATATGCACAACCTTGTGGATGAATCTCATAGACTTCATGTTATGTCTATGACATTCTAGTACCTGTCTATATGTGTGAATGAAAGACACACACAAGAGTTTCCACTATGTGATACTATTTATATGGAACTTACAAGACAAAACTAGTGGATGGAGTTTTTTAAAAATCACAATGTGGTTACCTTCTTGTTGGAGGTAAGATGAACTCTGAACAGAAGGGACAAGACGAAATCTTCCGGAGTGCTGGAAATCTACATCTTGACTCAGGTGATGGTCACATGGTATACACGCATGCAAAGTTTCACTGAGTAGTACACTTTATTGATTTATTGATTTATTTATTTATTTTTCTTTTTGGAGACAGGGTCTCATTCTATCACCCAGGTGGGAGTGCAGTGGCACAATCTCGGCTCACTGCAACCTCCACCTCCTGGGTTCAAGTGATTCTCGTTGAGCAGTACATTTTAGACCAGTACCTTTTATACACTTTATTATGTACGTTATACATCCAAAGTCAAATATCTCTAAAGCACCTAATGGCTCTACAACAAATATACTGTAATTCCAAAAAAAGAAATAAAATATCAACCTTGCTGTTTTCCTTTTTGACTGAGGAGACTCCATTCCTGTTAGATATGTTGAGGGATAATTAGTTACATCCCAATTTCCTTAGTCAGATAATGAATCTAAGTCTCAGGCAGTGCAAACTTACATGTTCCTAAATGTTCGAGAGCTTTCCTGAAGCCTCTCCTTATCCATGGAGTCTTCAAAGTGAGAACCCTTCAGTATTTAGTGTAATCTACACTTTCTGAGTCTGAGCTCCCTGTTTGCTTTCTTCTGGTAAGTGTTCAATTTCTTTTTTTCTTTTCTTTCTTTTTTTTTTTTTTTTCTTAAGAAGGGATCTCACTGTCACACCCAGGCTGGAGTGCAGTGGCATGATCGTGGCTCACCACAGCCTTGACCTCCCAGCTTCAAGGGATGCTCCCACCTCAGCCTCCCGACTGGGTGGGACTAAAGGTACACATAGCTACAGGTACACATTACCACGCCTGGCTACTTTTTGTAATTTTTTTAGAGACAGGGTGTTGCCATGTTGTCTAGGCTGGTCTTGAACTTCTGAGCTCAAGCAGTCCTCCCATCTCGGTCTCCCAAAGTGCTGGGATTCCAGGCTTGAGCCACGGCACCCAGTTTCAATTATTTTTTAAGCTTCAATAACAGCATCCAAGTTTATTTAACACCTTCATTAGCAGGGGCGAAACAAATCCCTCCTCAGCTGTAAAGGCAGAATGTCGAGGTAACACCACATTCCAGCATTGTGATAATTGTGCATCCCATCCCACCCCTTGCATCCCCACAAAAAGAAAGCTTCATTCTCTTGAGCAGCCATTTTGATGCCTGACCCTTAACACAGCCAACACAATAACTTGAGCATCCATGTGAAAGTACCAACAGCGGTGGCAGGTGGTGGCTCACGCCTGTAATCCCAGCACTTTGGGAGACTGAGGCGGGAGGATCACCTGAGGTCAGGAGTTGGAGACCAGCCTCACCGACACGGTGAAACCCCATCTCTACTAAAAATACAAAAATTAGCCAGGTGTAGTGGCGGGTGCCTGTAATCCCAGCCACTCAGGAGGCTGAGGCAGGGGAATCACTTGAACCCGGGAGGCGAAGGTTGCAGTGAGCCGAGATCGTGCCACTGCACTCCAGCCTGAGCGACAGAGCGAGACTCCTTCTCAAAAAAAAAAAAAAAAAAAACTACCAATAGCTATGACCTACCATTCCCACGAAAGAAAAAGCCCACAAAGGTAAACATTTTCTTCCCTTTGGCATCTTCTGCCCTTCATTATAAAGAGTTGCTCAGTTGTTGAAAAAGGACCTTAATATGCAAAACTTTACATTTTAATGAGAATCAAAGGCAAATTCTTTTGAACTGTGTCACAATGAATAACATTACAAACATGTCTCTCCTCAGCACACAACTCGTCCTTATTTTAGTCAAGCAGGCAAATTAGTGGGCCTGTAAAAACAGCAAGGTAGTAGGAGAAAAATCATCAGAAGGTTAATAACAGAAGGGTTTGGTTTAAAAGAAGCCTCCTAATGCATCTGTGTTCTGATCGGTGTTACGTCAATTCAACAGTGAGACGCAATTTTATTAAAAGCTGATACTTGGCTGGGTGCAGTGGCTCACACCTGTAGTCCTAATACAGTGGGAGGCCAAGGCAGGCAGATCACTTGAGCCCAGGAGTTAAAAACCAGCCTGGACAATATGGCAAAACCCTGTCTCTACAAAAAATACAAAAACAACCCCGGCGTGCTAGTGCACACCTGTAGTCCCAGCTACTCAGGAGGCTGAGGTGGGAGGATCACTTGAGCCCAGGAGATGGAGGTCGTAGTGAGCTGAGATCCTGCCACTGCCCCCCACCTGGGTGACAAGGCCAAACCCTGTCTCATAAAAAAATTTTTTAAGTTGATACTGCTATTGGTTCATGCAGGTGACTCTGTTAACATTATCTCAAATGAAATTATTCAGAACAACTGGCAGTTTTATACAGTTTCAGGAAAAGTGTTTTGAAAAGCAAATATCAAACAACTGGTTAAATGCAAAGCCACATGGTCACAATGGAAAAACAACTCTTTTAGAACAGTAAAAAGTCATATAATATAATGACATGCAGAATTTTTATTTAAATACACTGTCAGAAATAGATGAGACCCGGTTTCTCCTCGGAGGTTACCTCAAAATACATTTCACTTCATAGAAGTTTATGTAAGTGTCAAAATATTGAACATAAGAGCAAATGGGTTAGTACTACTGGAATGCAATCATTATAAAGCTGGATAGGTGGATTAATTGTCCTACATACCTGTGGTTTTTCAGATTCCTGTGCTTGCTTACTCATGTACATTTGACTCTTTCAGAAACCACTTCTAGAAGCTCCCGGTTTGGCTTCTACACTGCCACCTGTAGACATAAAAGAGAAATAAATCATGTATTATTCGTCAACAATGCATCTTTTCTAGACATCTAACGGGGACATCTGGGGAAAAAGTAGCAAAATATTTGCTCCAAAAGACAAAAATGTTCTTTCTCCTCTGTGTGGAAAATTCCTAAGGCGTCCTTCTCCCCAATGGTATGATAAATTATTTGATTAGAAATTGAAACATACGTAAGTCTCAGATCATCAACTATACACCACTCTCGGCCGATCATTAAAGAGATGGAGTCGCAGAACTCAACTTAACAGTAATTTCAAGACCTGTCGTTTAAAATTAGAAGAAAACTTCACCGCTTTGTTCATCTGGTATTTCAGAATTCTGTAAATTGACACAAAGAAAGATCAGGGGCGATTCAGGCTAAGATTACTTTACCACAAGGTTGTAAGATATCTATTTAAAATAACAGTAATTCTAACCTGAACTACAGTTTTGTCCAATCCAAACAGCAGTTTGGTGGAGTATTTTCATCAAAATGCCCTATCCTTGATTTGAATATGAATGTCTGCGGAAGGGTCTTTCTGAAACCCCACGGATTTTAATACAGGTAAGTCCTTTTTCCAAAAAAAAAAAAAAAGTCAGGAAATGAACAAACAGGAATAAAAATTCATGAACAACTATCAGCAAGTCCAAGCAGCCATGAGACGTGCGCGCGCGCGCGTGTGTGTGTGTGTGAGAGAGAGACAGAGAGAGAGAGACAGAAGCAGAGACAGAGAGACAGACAGAGAGAGAAACAGAGAGAGAGACAGAGAGAGAGAGACAGAGAGAGAGAGACCGACCGACAGACACACACTGAGATTCTGGAGTTAATTGCGAATAACCGCGCCGCGAAGCTTTTTTACCTCCTCCAAGTCCCACAGTCTGCCTAGGACAAGTAAACCTCGCTCCAGCACCTTAAGCCAAAGACACAAGCACCACCACCTCCACCCCCACTACCTAGGCGAGACAGCGCCAAAAGCCACCCAGCGTGCACGCCAGCCAGGCCCGCTACCCCGCAAACCCGGGAGCTTCTTTATCCCCGGCAGAGATCCGCCCCACTTACCCGTAATTTACTTTAACGCCTCGAAAGCATGATTTGGTTTATGGAATTGCAGCAAATACAAGAAAATCAAGTCTCCTTGAGACACTCTCCTCCTCCTCCCTAGGACGGACATTCACACGGAACACTCTCCTTTCCCTCTCAACCCGGAACACGCGCTGGACTATCCCAAGAGGGTCTTTGGGGACCCGCCAGAGATCGATACTGCTCCCACGTGCCTCCATTAAACCCTCGTCCAAACGTGCACAAGGCGCCAAGGGCATGTGCAGAATCAGCCCTCAGAATAAGTTCAGCAAACCCATTCTCTACCCCCCGAAAGCGCGAGGGAGCACCCTGACGCAAGCGCCGGCCCCGGCAGACAATACTCAAGCAACTCCAGCCTTCCGCGCACACGCCCCGACCGGTCCAGCCACCACTCTCTCCTCCCATGGTCCCTACAGTCTTCGGGCCGGGAGCAGGGGGCGTCCTGATGGTTGCTGGGTGTGGACTGTGAAGAGAAGGGCAACCTGCACACACCACCGATACTGCGGGGCGGGTAGGAGATCGCAGTTCTCCAAAGCCCCACCGGTGCTCAGCTCCTCAGAAGGGGTGGGGTGGGGACAGTGGAACCGAGGTAGTGAACCCTAAGGGAGGCAGCTTTTCTGCACCTCTTCCCCACCTACCACAGCGTGCGCGCATAAGCGCGCACACCACGGGGCCGTGCACCTTCCTTCTGCCCCTGGACCTACCCAGCCCTTGCCCCCAAGCGCAGTGGCCTGGAAGAGCGGGCATCCGGCCCGCGGTGGCCGGGGGAGCGGGCAGAGCGCCGCGCTCTGGGGTGCCCACCTGCGCGCAGGGTCGTCGCTGCTGCCGGTGCGCCCGCGGCTGTTGCAGTCTCCAGCTGCAGGAGGAGGAGGCGCGGCGGCTGAGCCCCTGGACTCCACGCGCCTACTCGCGCCCTGGAGCGGCGGTCCTCATTTCCCTTCGTCCCGGCTAGCGAGCCACCCACCTAGCCCGCAGGTTCTGCCAGTCCCGCGGCCCGCCAGAGCCCAAGCTATCCTCTCCGCCCCTTTCCCGCCGCCCCGCGCTGCGCTGCGCTCCGCCCCCTACCCGCCCATCCCCGCCGGGGCCCAGCCGGGGGCTGCGGGCGCCGCGCTTCGTGCCGCAGATTTCGGTTCTTGGGTCTGTGGCGGTAGAAAGGAGATGGGGGGCACCAGGGGTGCGGCCCTGGGGTCCGCCCCCAACCCCGCTCTCCCAACTGGTTCCCCACTCCTGGGGCCCGCGGCAGCCGCCCGCGGCTAAGGGTGTGGGCACCGTGCACTCTGCCCCCGCTCTTCCGGCGTCTCCCCGCGTGGCACCTTCCATGGCCTAGAGAGTGCCTTGTGTCTTAGGGGGAGGGGGTTGGTGAAGCAAGGTGGAGTGAGCCTGAGAGTGGAGGCGAAGAAATTACCATGTGAATTGCCAGGGGCTGCAAGTTGCTGCCTGTGCCCCTGTTTCTGTTACATTAACTACCTGGATGTGCTGCTTTCCTTGCTACAACCGCAGTAATATTCAGAAGCTTGAATATAAGATTTCCAAGTTAATTGGTTGTAGGGTGGTTGGGGTTTTTTTTTTTTTTTAATGTAATGATGGCAGAAGACAACAGATTAACTCTTTTTAAAAAGTTACTTTACATATATGTACAATATAATTTCTAATTTAAAAATTAGCAAAATATAAATAACAGAACAGCTGTGTTTTACAGAAACGAATCCAGTGTGTATGTGTTATTTAAACCCACCGTAATTATATTAATTGGTTAATTTTAAAGTGTATTTTAGGTAGTTCCTAAAACGGACTCAGAATTTAGGGATTAGGAACCCCTGAGTTTTAATTTGGCTTTTTGTCATAGTTCTAAAATGTCAATTTCATGGAAATTACTAAATGGGGTTGTTTAGAAAAAAATGGATTCTTTTTCTTCCAGGTTGGCAGCATTTTTAGATCTGGCAAAGGACAGATTTTTTTTTTTTTTAAGCCAAGAAATAATAAAATTCTCATTCATTTTCTGATGATGGAATATCTGGTCTGGTAGCTTTTTCTTTAAGTGTTTCTCTCTTTGAGGCAAACTTCCTTTCTGTTTCTTCTTACACGTTTTTCTTCCAAAATTTCTCCTAAATATAGGCAAAGTTATGGAAGCCGTGAATTTTGAGCCTTTGTTTTCTTAAAGGAGATGGAAAATTAATTATAATTCATTATCAATATCCATCCCACGCTCATGATACTACATTTCACATTGATTAACCCTGTTTTTCAACTCTGCTTTTAGTGATTTCACCTAACACTTGAGAACCAAGAGTTTTTTAAGTTTCATCCTTATAAGAATGAAATGCACACTTTAATTAACATTTTGAACCAAAATTAAATTCATTAAATTCACTAATGGAAAGTACGTTAGTATAGTGTGTGTTGCTGGGTAAATGAGGACAATGTGGATGATAAACAGTTCTGAAGAAAAGACTCTGAAGCAAAGAAAACAGTCCTTAGAAAAACTGATGATCCCCTTTTCAAGGGAAGGATGACAAATGCCAGTAATTATGCAAAGAATGACTCCTGCCTCTCTTCTCTTTGCTTTGGTTTTGTGGCTAGGCCTGCATTTATCTCTCTTGATCATCATAATAAAAGTAAAGTAATTCAGCATTCCGGTGACACTGCTTAGTAAATTAGCAATTTGAAAATGCTTTTATTACCTAATTAATCCAAGCAAATGCCTTCGATAAATCCAGTTTTACTCTTAACATTTTTTGTGCCTCCAGAGAAACACTTGTATGAAATAAAAACAGCTAAGGCAAGCTCTAAAACAATTGCTAGCCAGATTCTTTGGGTGTATGTGTGTAGCAATAGAGTTGATATTAAGTGACCTTTGGGTCTTAAATTATATATCAAATACTGGTTCTGAGTTGCTCATTGGCGTCTTCTTGAGTGAGTTCCTGTGTGTTTGCTTTGCCATTTATTCCCCAGAAGCATGCTTCATTTCTTCCTTTCTGCCTTACTGAATCTACCTTAGTCTAAATTATGTTCATTGAACTCTCACCAAAAAATCAGACCCTAATCCATAGCCCACTTGACAATCATCTTTGTCCTTCAAGTTTAGTCTCTTTTGAGGTCTTTGGTAAGAATCCAGCATGATTAAACATCCAAAATTGGAAAGAGTACTTCATTAGGCATGGTTCTAACTAAGAGATAACAACCAGATTTCTCAAAACAAAAGGGTGTGCCACTTGAATAAAAAGAAGAAAGAAACAAAAACAGCAAATCCATTTTGTTCAGGTCAAAACTAAGCCAACAAAATCACAATTGAAATCCTTTCTAAGCCTGAATTGTGCTACGAGATATGTAAAAAGTACAATTTAAATAATTTATCTATTTTTTTCACCACTACGAATCCTTTGCTCCACTGACCAAACACCATTATGCTTCACATTTCTCTTTTAGTTCCCGTGCTATTGAGTTTTTTTCACTGATCTTTAAATAAGAAAGTGCGCTGGACACTCCCATTATCCCCAAGGAATTCTGTGTCACCCTCCATTTAGTTTCAAAAGTTTTCTTGAAATGTCTGTGACATTGATGAGGACAGATCTGAACATCCCATGTAGACCTGTGGAAAGGGAGCTCCATGACTAGTCTACATTCAAGACAGTGGGATTAAAACAAAACATGAGTTTTGTTCTAACAGTTTAATCCAATTGGCATCTCTCATTCTGATCCTCACTCCAGTGAAAGGTTTTATAATGTGTGGTTTTTCCCTCTTAAGGAATTTTCTCTTGATAATTATTTTAATAATTTTTGTTCGTTGACTCTTTGAGTTGTGAGCCTGACCATAATGCACAGTCTTCTCTCTTTTCTTTCCTGTGATAACTGAGAATTGATTTAAGGGGAAAAGGAACACAATGAGACAACTCTTTTGCCAGTTTCTTCTTCTGGCTCTAAGAAAAGCATGAATTAGCTTACTTTACTTTGGCTGATTGGATTGAGCAACATCATTGATTCAAATTTGCAGAATGTCAATTACTTTAATTGATCTCCTTGTGTTAGGGAAATACATCACTAGTTATCTCACAAGACAATGAAGATACGGACAGTACTACCATATAATGCTCAGATTGAAGTGTTGATGATCTAAGTTACTTAAAAATATGTGTGTGTATATGTGGGTGTGTATATGTATAATTCAAAGCTAAATATAAACCTGATTGCTTGTAATAGATTCTTCAGTTACAAAACCTTTGATAAGCTCTCTCATGTTTTTGGAGTATGTAATAAACTGAAGAATACCTCACTACCTTACTCACAGGAAAGTACTTTTTTCTGATCCAGATCTCCACATAAATTTCCAACATCAACTATTTAACCCTATCATCTCATGGTTAAAAAAAGAAAAAAGAAGATGATGATGAAAGAAAAGAAGAAAGAGAGAATGAAAGAAAAAGCAGGAAAGAAGAGAGAGAGAGAGAAAGAAAGTGGGGGAGGACAGAGGGAGGAAGAAAAAGATAAAAAGGAGCAGAGTAAAGACTGTGGCCAAGCGCCCTAGCTCACGCCCGTACTTCCAGCACTTTGGGAGGCCAAGGTGGGTGGATCACTTGAGCTCAGGAGTTCGAGATCAGCCTGGGCAACATGGCGAAACCCCATACCAACAAAAAAAATACAAAAAGCCAGACGAGGCTGAGGCAGGAGAATCACATCAACCCGGGAGGAGGAGTTTTCAGTGAGCAGAGATTGAGCCACTGCACTCCAGCCTGGGTGACAGAGTGAGATCGTCTCAAAAAACAGAGTAAAGACAGTATGATAGGGTGAATACGTGTATGACTGGTTAGCACAACTGATAAGCACATCGGGTTAGTAAGATAATGGTTTTCTCCCCCTATGGACCATTTTGCTTTGTTTTACTTCATGGCTATCAATCAAAGCCCTATTCCTAGACATGAACAAATGCATTCCTAGTCACCAAATATGGTGGCTGGAATTATGTCCCCCCAAAAAATATGTCGAAGTTCTACACCTGTGACCTGTGAATGTGACCTTATTTGGAAAGAGAGTCACTGCAGATATAATTAGGATGTAAATTAAGATTAGGTCATACTGGAATAGAGTGAGCCCTTAATCCAATATGACTGGTATCCTTACAAGAAAATGACACACACACACACACACACACACACACGCGCGCGCGCGCGCACACACACACACAGGGAAATGGTCATGTAAAAATGAAGGCAGAGATTGGAATTATGCTGCTACAAGCAAGGAACAGCTGAGAGTACCAGAAGCTGGAAGAGACAAGAAATGGTCCTCCCCTAGAGGAACTGGAGGGGGCATGGACCTGCCAACACTTCGATTTTGGACTTCTGGCCTCCAGAACTGGAAAACAATAAATATCAGTTGTCTTCAACCATCCAGTTTGTGGGACTTTGTAGCCCTAGAAACCAATACACCAGGAATTCATCACCAACTTTTAGTGATGCCAGACCATCATTTTCTGTAGCCAGCCCAGAGTAAATGTTCAAGTGTAAAGTGTTTAAGAATGGTAGACAGGGCCGGGCATGGTGGCTCACGCCTGTAATCCCAGCATGTTGGGAGGCCAAGGCAGGTGGATCACTTGAGGTCAGGAGTTCGAGACCAGCCTGGCCAACATGGTGAAACCCCATCTCTACTAAAAATACAAAATTAGCTGGGTGTGGTGGCATGCACCTGTAATCCCAGTTACTCACAAGGCTGAGGCAGGAGAATCACTTGAACCCGGAAGGAGGAGGTTGCAGTGAGCCAAGATCATGCCACTGCACTCCAGCCTGGGCAACAGGGTGAGACTCAATCTCAAATAAAATAAAATAAAATAAAACAAAATAAAATAAAATAAAATAAAATGATAGGCAGAGACATTTTTGTACATGAAGGACAACAGCAGGGTAGACTCATCCAGGAATTAGAAAGAATCTTGAAAATTCACCTAATCCAATACATGGCTCCTCCAAAATATGACTCTGCTACAATTTAGAATCAGAGAGTAACAGAATCCTTTTTTTTTTTTTTTTTTTTTTTTTTTGAAACAGAGTCTTGCTCTGTCACCCAGGCTGGAGTGTAGTGGCACCATCTTGGCTCACTGCAACCTTCTCCTCCGAGGTTCAAGTGATTCCCCTGCCTCAGCCTCACGAGTTGCTGGGATTACAGGCGTCCACCACCACACCCAGCTAATTTTTGTATTTTTAGGAGAGACGGGGGTTTCACCATGTTAGCCAGGCTGGTCTCGAACTCCTGACCTCAAGTGATCCACCCGCCTCAGCCTCCCAAAGTGCTGAGATTTACAGGTGTGAGGCACCATGCTCAGCCAAGGAACAGAAATCTTAACACGTTAAAAGAATCTTGGAGATTTTTCTCTTTTTTGAGATTATGTGATACCTAGGTGGTATGACTTTAAAAAATGCAGGATGGGGTCCTCTGCACATATTGTGCCCCTCAATACTCAATCATGCTCCATTGATTCAATTTCACCTCTAGCTCTTGGCTTGTAATAGCTTCCTCCCTTTAAGTCTTGAAAGCTTTTGGTCTTCAATAGTCCCAAATTAAAATATAAATGAGTCTGGAAGATTTCCCAGCCTGAACTCAAACCATTTCTCAACTTGACTGCTTATCAGTACATGGTTGTATTCCTCTATTGTCTAGTACAGTGGCCCCCAACCCTTTTGGCACCGGGGACGGGTTCTGTGGAAGACAGTTTTTCCACGGACTCAGGGGTAGTGGTGGGGGAATGATTTCGCAATGAAGCTGTTCCACCTCAGATCACCAGGCATTAGTTAGATTATCATAAGGGGCGCACAACCTAGATCCCTCCTATGCACAGTTCACAATAGGGTTCACGCTCCTATGATAATCTAATGCAACTGCTGATCTGACAGGAGGCGGAGTTCAGGCGGTAATGCTGGCTTGCCCAAAGCTCGCCTCCTGCTGCGCAGCCTCCGAGGACTGGTACCAGTCTGCAGCCCAGGGGTTGGGGAGCCCCCTGGTCTAGAAGAACGCTGAGTTCATAGAATATCCTCCATAAATATCTGCCAAGTTAACAGAGAAGCAGAGTTTAGCATGAACTCAGAGAAGCAGAGGTTAGCATGAATGAGATGCAGGATTGGGTATGATAGTGTCTCAGTCCATTCACCCTGCTATAACAAAATACCTGAAACTGGGTAATGTGTTAAAACAGAAATTTATTTCTAACCGTTTTGGAGGCTGGGAAGTCCAAGATCAAGGTGCTGGCAGATCTGGTGCCTAGTGAGGGCCTTTCCTTATACAGGGCATGCTTGCTGTGTCCTCACATGGCAGAAGGCAGAAGGGCGAAAGGACCTCACTAGTTCCCTCTAGCCCTTTTACTGTAAGTGGCAATCCATCCGTGGGAGCAGAGTCCTGATGGCCTGATCACCTCTTAATACTGTTGCATTGAAGATTAAGTTTCAACATGAATTTTGAAAGGCACAAACATTCAAACCATAGCATGTGGGTAGAGGAGAAATGAAGAAGAGGAAGAAAAGGAGAGCCCAAGACACATTGACTCTGAGAGCTTTATATGGAATTCTACATAAAGTCCCACCTGACTCTGATTGTAACATGAACTGTGACATAGGGATAAAAAGTCATCTGGGAGCTTTATTCACTTTACTTCTCCCAGTCTAGTAATCAATTATGGTCCTAAGGGGTGAAGGAGTGGTGCAGTGGGGGCAGGAAGGAGCTTTCATCCTCTCTAAAAACCTCCACCAACTCTCACTCCCTCTCCAGCCATCCACCTAAAATACACAAGCTGAATAAATATAATGCATTTGGTATACAAATGCAACTTTGAGCAAGTTGTAACCAGCACGTCTCTCCATCCCAGCTTCTACTTCCAAATTCTAATCAGAGGCAGCCCCTATGCCCTTCCTCAATAGACATGCTGGAGCTGCCACTGCTAGTGGGAACTCATTTTCAAATGTATGCCTGGGACAGATCCCGACGTAAACCCACCAACATCAGAAATCCGCCCCCTGTGTTTATTATCCATAAAAAAGAAGCAAATACTTTTGAGAGAAGACTGCATCACTCGAAGATGAATGGAGTGGTTCTTCAGTCAGAAGTGCCAGGAGAAATGAATAGGAAAGTGTCAATTCTCTGAAGAAAGGAGAGCTGGAGTACTTCTCCATATGTCTATTGTTAGATCTTGATAGCTAGACTCTAAAAACTTTTGAAAATGTTTGAAACAGGAGCTTTACTGGATTTATTCTCTCATGAATATGTGCAGAAGTATTCCAGCTATAGCTGACAAATTGAATCATAGTGTTACAATATAATGAAAATAAAGTTTACATTCAATTTTTTTTTTAACGGGCCCGTTGCTGGGTGCAGTGGCTCACGCCTGTAATCCCAGCACTTTGGGAGGCTGAGGCGGGTGGATCACTTGAGGTCAGGAGTTCGAGACCAGCCTGGGCAACATGGTGAAATCCTGCCTCTACTGAAAATACAAAAATTAGCCGGACATGGTGTTGCACGTCTATAATCCCAGCTACTCGGGAGGCTGAGGCAGGAGAATAGATTGAACCCAGGAGGCAGAGGTTGCAGTGAGCCTAGATCGTGCCCCTGCGCTCCAGCCTGGGCAATACAGTGAGACTCCACCTCAATAAATAAATAAATAGTAAATAATAAATGGGCCCGTGAAGAAAAGTCAACAATTCAAAATGTTAGTGGTCTAGTCATGGTATTTTTGTTATATCCTCAGTAAAGTATCGCTCTTCTTTGTAATGCACATGGAGTCTATCAACCACTAAACCTACTTCATGGAATAAATATGGCATCTGACTCCACCTCTGGAGATGCCCTAGCAGTTGAGTCACAGGGCACCAAACTTTCTCTGGCCCCCTGATGTAGTGGTAGCCAATCCCAGCCAAAAATGAGAACAAAACTTCCCCAGAATCCAAGACCAGAGTTATTATTTAGATATTGCCTGAACAGCAACCCCCAACCCCCACCAACCTCAAAGCTCCAACAGCTCCATTTACTGCTTTGTATTTCTCTGAAGCATCTATTCCTATCAAATATTCTTTGTGTCTTTTTCATTTTTATTATCCACCTCTCCCCACTAGAATATGCATTTCCTGAGAGCAGGGATTTTTGGCTATTTTGCTTAGGCTATGGCCCCAGCACCTAGGATGGCATCTGGAATGTCGTAGGTGGTTGATAAATATTTGTTGAGTGATTTATGCACACATTATAATTTCACATATTACATGAATAGGACTGAAGAATGTTCTAAGTATTTGCCTATTTATTGATAGGAAGGCCAGGCATGGTGACTCATGCCTGTAATCCCAGCACATTGGGAGGCCAAGGTGGGAGCATGGCTTGAGGCCAGGAGTTTGAGACCAGCCTAGGAAACATGGCAAGACTTCATCTCTTGATTGTCATCAAGAAATAACATGGCAAGACTTCATTTCTTGATTGTTATCAAGAAATAACAATCTTGATAGGAAAGCCAATTCATATTTTGACTAATTTTATTTTATTGAAGCAAAGAATTGTTACTAATGAGAGATAGTGTACAATGTAACCAAAAAGATTCATGATGAACATCTTGTGTGCTTTTTGTCATCATCTCAATTTTTATTTGCGAATATGTTAACAGATCCACCTGACAATTTCAGAATCATAGGATTTGTCTACTCAAGACCTTCCTTTTGCATAATTTGAGCTCTTCCCCTTGTTTGTGTGTAATAACACAGGTGTTCCAACGACAGAGATGAGGATGGGAGTCTTTGACTCAAAGAAATCCAGATTCAGCCAAGGCCATCTCCAGAGAGAGAGAACAATAAGAAAAGTCATCTTGGACTGAGTTTTCTATCTACTATTCTCTCTAGCCTCTGTCCTGCAAGTCACTCCTTTTAGTTTCTAAGGGTCAGAGACTTCTACTAGTAGATGGCTCACTTTGGTTCCAGACGAATGACTCATTGCCTTGGCATCTCACAGTTTCAAGTCCTCACTGGACACCCAGCTGAAAGGAAAACCTAAAAGTGGCTTCCCTTTTCTCACCTGTGCGGGGCACACAAAGTAAACCAACCCCTCAGCCTGTTTATTTGAAGAACAGTGGACCAGGAAAGAGGCAGTGTCCATCTCTGTTTCTCTAACCCAGGGTCCTAGGGCTGGATGTTGCAGATGTGGTGGCAGACACTTCCCTCAGCAAGCCTCACACTGCTTGTCTCCATTGAGACAGGGCAAGTGGGCGGGGTCAGAAGATCTTCTGAGAAGGCGGAGCCCAGCAGCTCTGGGCAGGGTAGCAGCTAGTCTTTTTACAGGCTCCAGGTTCACTCATCAGCAGAGGGTGCCTGCTTTTACTGGCAAGCTTATCCAAGGCTTCTTTATTAATGCACTTAATTCAGTGCTTCTTAGATTGAAATCATCTGGGAAGCTTTAAAAATGTGCTAATGTCCAGACCCATGGCTTGCTACATAATTTGTGGGTCCAGGGAAAATTAAAAATATGGGGCTGCTTGTTCAAAAATTACTACAAATTTAAGACGGCAGAGCTTTAAACCCAAAATAGAGCTCTTCTAAGTGCTGCCTGGTACAACTGCACAGGTTGCCTGCCCATGAAAGCCATCCTGCCGAGACTCCGCCCCCGGAAAGTCAGATTTTATTGTTCTTGAGTAAAGTTCAGACATTGGAATTATTCTAAAGCTCCCCAAATATTTCTTATGTGTAGTTAGGATTAAGAACCTTGATTCTAGCTCAGTGAATCATGAAATACAAAAGATTCTTACAATTACAATTGACACCTGCATACAAACTTATCTCTAATTCAATAACTCAAAATCCTCACTCTGAAACATTTTCAGCTTACCCAGGGTGAAATCATCATGACAACATTCTTTAGAAAAATTTTCAACCCATACATAAGTTATAAGCTGCAGTCATGAATCACCTTTTGATTCCCTTTTTCAAAAACAAAAAGTCATGAAAATGGCATATTTTCTCATATAGAAAATTAATATAATTTGAAGTGTTATTACTCATCATCATTCACATTAAATTTGAAATAAGGCTAAACAAGAATATTGCTAAATGGAAATTTATTACCACATCAATAGAATTCACAATGACACTTTAAACATATTCAAACGAATGTCAAACATCTTCCCCTGTGCTCTGCACTAAAGAACAAGAAGCAAATATGCACTATTCTGAGAATTTCATCTAGGATAAAGAATCTCCGGGAAGGGTCCATGGATAGTCTCCCACCCCAAGCCAGTCCCCCACCCCAAGCCAATCCCACTACTGCAAGTCTCTCTGGAGAATCTTTGCACTGTCTCCCATCCCTTGGAATCCTGAGGTCTTCCTCAGAAGCAAATCTTTAAAAGTGTGCTCCTGATGCTTTTACACTGTTGATGGGAGTGTAAATTAGTTCAGCCATTGTGGAAGACAGTGTGGTGATTTCTGAAAGACCTAGAGACAGAAATACCTTTTGACCCAGCAATCCCATTACTGGGTATATACTCAAAGGAATATAAGTCATTCTATTATAAAGATATATGCATGCATATGTTCATTGCAGCACTATTCACAATAGCAAAGACATGGAATCAACCCAAATGTCCATCAGTGATAGACTAGATAAAGAAAACGTGATACATATAGACCATGGAATACTATGCAGCCATACAAAGGAATGAGATCTGTCCTTTGCAGGGACGTGGATGGAGCTGGAAGCCATTATCCTCAGCAAACTAATGCAGGAACAGAAAACCAAACGCTGCATGTTTTCATCTATAAGTGGGAGCTGAACAATGAGAACACATGGACACATGGGGGGAACGACACACACTGGGGCCTGTCGGGAGTGGGGGCACAGGGGTAGGGAGAGCATCAGGAAGAATAGCTAGTGGGTGCTGGGCTTAATACCTAGGTGACGGGTTGATCTATGCAGCAAAGCACCACAGCACACGTTTATCTGTGTAACAAACCTGCACATCCTGCACATGTACCCTTGAGCTTAAAACAAAAGTTCGAGGGGAAAAAAAAAAAAAAGTGTACTCCTGCTGCCCTGGGTTATAAAGGCCATCACTGTACTTAAAAGAAAATCCAAAGCCGAAGCCCTCCCATCCTTTTCTGCAGGCCCTGCATCCCTTGTTGAGACTCCATTTCTTCCCTCTTAAGGACTTGTGATCTCAACACAGCTGTGGAAACTACCAAGTACCACATCAGGGAAAATGTGTGACCTTTCTGCACTCACAACTGACTCTACTTGACTTGCATCTTTCACGAGAAAACCTGATAATTCTTCATGGAGTGACTCTTCAGATACAGAAAGGGTGGTGACCCACCTTTCTGGATTACTCAGGATCAGCTAACTTTCAGCACTGAAAATCCAGCATCCTAGGATACCGCTTGTCACCTTAGAAGCAAGGTGTCATTCACCATCACTTCCAAAGCCTCCAGAAGCTAAAAATATGCATAGGAAGAAAATTTTGCTTGTTTTTCCCTGGAATTTGGTTTAACTGTGTGTTAACCAATTGCAGATGTGCTTCTGAGAGGGCTCTGTAGCAGCTGCTGCTGGTGCTCTGGCCGGACTGCCTCCGCCTCCGCCTCCGCTACTCTCCTTTATAGGTTGTGTGCACCCATCCCCCAACTTCTGCATGCTTGTCTCCTAACTGCTCACACCTGCAGCTTTCTTCAGCGAACTACCCTTGGGCTACTGGACCCACTTCACTGGACCTGCTGAGAGCTGGTAGGTTTATGTCCCTCCCCATGTCTCCCCCCGCCGCCCCCAATTCTGATCCTGGGCAGTCCATAAGGAATAACTAACAGGTAAAGAAGTGTGAAAGCTTCTTCTCCCTTGCCACAAGGGAAACAAACTCTGAGGTGTAATTTATACTTCCAAACTAAGTTTGGGATCAGCCTAAGGCTGGGACATCACCTGAACTCACATCCTTGGCTTCTTTCCCTTCTTTGTCTTGCTTGCCCCACTCCCTTACTGGTTTCTCCTGAGGGTGCTTTTTTCATAAATAGCTTCTATCTAAATCCTCATCACAGCCTCTGCTCTGGGGAACCTGACCCAAGACAGGCTTGATTCTTTATATATAAAAATATAACAAACACTAATAAGCAAGGTGGGTCTTTGCTTAGATGTCTGCTGGAGGAAAGGAGAGCTCTGTCTTTACAAAGTCAAGGGATGATAAATGAATAATCCATCTAGCAGTGGTTCCTTCTTCATGCTGCCAATGGAGAATATTCCTGAAAACCCCAAGTGAACTTGGATAATTCTTTCACTCTCTTATTGCATTTACCTTCACTACAGCAATTCCTTTATGATGTTATAGTATTTTGTGTGTCCAGTCTTGTCATCTTGGCAGATTATAAGCCACTAAGAGGTAGTAACAAAGCATTTTCCTCCTGAATCACAAGTCTTACACAAAATGGTGACTTATAGCACAGAATGCATGCTTACATAATAGATAGAAACACCATTCAAAAATGTTTAGAACTTTTGCCCATTCTAGTAAATATCTATCAATATTTCATTGATGGCTGGATGTGGCGGCTCACGTCTCTAATCCCAGCACTTTGGGAGGCCGAGGTGGGCAGATCACCTGAGGTCAGGAGTTCGAGACCAGCCTGACCAACATGGAGAAACTGCATCTCTACTAAAAATACAAAATTAGCCAGGCATGGTGGTTTATGCCTATAATCTCAGCTACTCAGGAGGCTGAGGCAGGAGAATCGCTTGAACCCGGAAGGCGGTGGTTGTGGTGAGCCGAGATCGCACCATTGCACTCCAGTCTGGGCAACAGGAGTGAAACTCCATCTCAGAATATATACATATGTATATTTCATTGACTATCAGTTGGGGTTCTGGCAACAGGAAGCAGAAGGCACACCCAAATGGAATTCTGCAGACAATTCAACAAAGAGAATATTTGCAAAGGTGAAGGCAGGGAAATGAGAACCAGCAATGGATGGTGAAGCACCTTGGAACCTGTAAGTGGGAAGCTGCTGTTATCCTTAGGTTTGAAGGGGAAAGTAAGAGGGGGAAATCGTAGGAACCCAGTGACATCCATAGCTGTTGGAAAGAGCCACTAAGACAGGAGCCAGGACTCCTTCAGAACTCAATCACTGCCAATCTGCAACTTGGCAGGGTGGAATTCAGGACAAATAAATATTCTCATCTCTCTCCTCCTACTTTCAGATCTCTTCCTGAGGTTGGCCAAACCCAATTAAAAGCCAGACAGCAAGGGAACCTGGGTGATACAATCTAAAGGAGTTCGAATCACAGTAGAGAAGGCTAGAGAATGATCTGAAAGGGCAAATGGGGAGTAATCTGAATACTAAACAACACTCTAAATCCCACCCCATGTGATATGGTTTGGATGTTTGTCCCCTCCAAATCTCATGTTAAAATGTGATTCCAAATTTTAGAGGTGAGGCCTGTTGGGAGGTGATTGGATCATGGGGGAGGATCTCTCACGAATGATTTAGCACCATCCCTTTTGTGATAAGTGAGTTCTCTCTCAGTCAGTTCATGTGAGATCTGGCCCTGTAAAATAACATGGGACCTCCCCCTTCTCTCTCTCTTGCTCCCACTCTTGCTATGTGACATGCTGGCTCCCCATCACCTTCGACCATGATTGTAGGCTTCCTGAGGCCCTCACCAGAAGTAGATTGCCAGCACCGTGCTTACACAGCCTGCAGAACTACGAGCGAATTAGACTTCTTTTTTTTGTAAGTTACCCAGCCTCAGGTATTCTTTTACAGCAATGCAAGAATGGACTCACCTACCATGTATGGCACTTGGCCACATGTAAAAGCAAACCACGGATGATAGCTCCTGTTTTAAGTCTTTATTTCTTAATACTCTATATTTACTATTTCCATTCATTTCTGTTTCTTCCTATCTCTCTTTCTTGGGTTCCTGGCTCTCTACTTCTCCCTGCTTCTTCCTCTGACATTCATGACACCCTTTGGATTTTTCTTAGGTTCCTGAATGCTAGCTTTCTAGTAGGTTCTTGGCTCTCTGTTAATGACTCTTATTTTGGATTCTCTCCAAGGAGAAACTTCTCACTCTTGCTTTAACCTTGTGGAATCCCACCAGTCATGACCAGTTGCCTGACTAATTGAAAATCCATTGTTCAAGGAAAAGTAACTTTATAGCCACTAAGACTATGACTTTGACATGGGGCATGTGCCTAAATTATGGAATTCTTAGCTTTGAGAGGGTCATTTATTACAAAGAACTCAGCCTAAAAGTCATTTGTGTGTGTTCTGCTAGACGCATATTTGATCTATAAAACCCTTCTGTGCAGGCAGAAAATGAACATACTTTTTCCAAAGGGCAAATTAACGTGGACGCGCACTCTTTTTGTTTTCATTTTTTGTGTATATCTCCATTAGCAAGTTGAAATAGCTACAGAACTATGAGTGGTATAGACATTGTGATGTGAATTCTTAACTCAGAGTACTGGCATATAGAAAACAAAAATTTTCTGTGATATGAAAAAAATGGGCCAGGCACGATGGCTCACGCCTGTCATCCCAACACTTTGGGAGGCCGAGGCGGGTGAATCACATGAAGCCAGGAGTTCAAGACCAGCCTGGCCAACATGGTGAAATCCTGTCTCTACTAAAAATACAAAAATTAGCCAGGCGTGGTGGCATACGTCCATAATCCCAGCTACTCAGGAGGCTGAGGCACGAGAATCTCTTGCTCCTGGGAGGCAGAGGTTGCAGTGAGCTGAGATGGTACCACTGCACTCCAGCCTGGATGACAGAGTGAGACTCTGTCTCAAAAAAAAGAGAAGAAACAAAGAAAAAAAATAGTAATGCAACCTCGCTCAGTGTGAGTTGAGACAGGAATTAGCCACCATGGTCGCTCATTGGAAAGAAGATGAAGATACAGACAAAATCAGAATAGAGGTATTAACTTTAACCAGACCTGAACAAGGGTTTCAGTGAGGAGAAGTTGAAGGTAAACGTCAGAACTATAGCAGGTCCTTGAATAAGTTATTTTATTCAACATTGTTTCATTCAACATGATTTTATTATAACTTTGATGAGAAAAAATATCAATTCCTGGCTGGGGCCACCGGGCCACTGTCTGTGTGGAGTCTGCACGTTCTCCCCATGTGTGCGGGAGTTTTCTTCAAGTACTCTGGTTTACTCCCACATCCCAAAGCTGTGCATATCAGGTGAATGGGCGTGTCTACACGGCCCCAGTTTGTGAGAGTATGGGTGTGTATGAGTGGGCCCTGCAGTGGGATGGCATCCTGTCCAGGGTGGATTCCTGCCAGGCAACCTGAGCTGCTGGGATAGGCTATGGCCACCTACCACTCTGAACTGGAATCAGGATGTTGGAAGATAAATTAATGAGTGAGTACAAATGATCGTAAAATCGAAATTTGTAAAGTCTGCAATAATCATACACATGCACAACAATAAACCATGCAGGATGAAGACACTCAGAGAGCCCCTCACTAGTTGCGATTGATCTTGAACTGCATGGTGGTAGGAGGTGCTCCTTATTATGTTCACTTTGCAAACACTTATTCCTTGATTTAGCCCACCACCACCATGACTGCTGTTGCTACTCATTTACCAGAAATTGGGTAAATAATTATCTTACTTGTTTTTATTATGTTTCTTAAATGTATGTAGAGCTCATATTAATTTCAATGTTTAATAGTAGAAATGTTTTGGGGTCTTTATTTAGAAGTTTGGTGATGTTTTTGTCACCATAGGAACTTAAATCCTATTTAGATCAATAAGCCTACAGGAAAATTGGTTCCTTACTACTCTTTTTGCTTAAAGTTGCCATTTCCAAGAGCCTATTGACAACATTGAGGACTACTGTATGTAATTAGCTGACATATTTATATCTCATCTTCTTTTATAAACACATTATTGGGAAAAATCCTTTTCTATGCAGCGAGTTTTATTATTTGTGATGCAGAAGTGCAAAAAGTCTTATTTCAGAAGGAAGTTAGTGCAGATTAATGCCAGTTGTCTATAAATCTCTTTTATTTATTTGCCAGCATTAACAAACACCATCTAATAATTTTACTAACCAATTGATTGTGATCAGAAAGCAAACACTTCCTTAATAAAGCATGTTATGGATTCTTATTTGCAGCACAAATGTACCACTTGATCAAGAGAGAATGCACATCCAATATTTTCACCAGTAATACAGGTATTCAATTCATTTGGCACACATTATTTGAAAATTTACTCTTTGATAGGCACTAGGCTGAGGACTGGAGGAGATAATTGTCGTAGAATTTAGCTGTGAGGAATTAGGAATTCTGATTAGGAATCTTTTGCAAGCCTGGCGATTAGAATTTGTGCCAAGCCACTCCAAAGACAAAATTAAGCCAGTAGTCATGGAATGGATGATAACATCCAACTTTTAATAACAATTTCAGAAGCTAAAAGAAGCAGATATTGCATCTGGTTTAAGAGTTTCTTTTTGTCCAAGAAATCCTAAGATCCACGTTACAAAGTGGTACACAGTAACCGTAGAGTTCTAAACCCATTTGATTCATGGCTTCCTGCAACATGGCTGTGGTAGGCATAATAAAACCCCCAAAGATGTCCACAAAGATGTCCGCAAAGTATAACAATCCATACTTTCATGGCATGACATGGCAAAGGGACTTTGTAGATGTGAATAAATGGAGGATATTAAGATGGGGAAGATTTTCCTGGATCACCTGCGTGGGCCCAATGTAATCACAAGGGTTCTTATAAGAGGAAGGCTAGAAGCTCAGAGTCAGAGAGACGTGATGACAGAAGCAGAGATGAGAGAGACAGAGAAAGAGAGAGAGAGAAATATTTAAAGATGAAATGATATTTAAGATTGAAAGCTGACTGTGAAGATGGAGAAACAGGTCATGAATCAAGAAATGTAGGTGGTCACCTCCGCTGGAGCTTTCAGAAGGAAAGCAGTTCTGCCATTGCCTTGACTTTAGCCCTGTATGACTCATTTCAGACTTCTGACCTCCAGAATTGTAAAATAATACATTTGTGTTGTTTTAAGCTATTATGTTTGAAACTAATACAATGACTGAGTGTAGAATGTTTACAGAAAACGTGACGACAAACTCACCTTTGAGTAACTCCAAATGAGTGATGACTGCAGACACAGTAGGTTCGAAGGAAGTGCTGAGGTACAAGAATCAGTCATGCAGTGTGACAGTTTAAAACATGGCCCCAAGTTCTTTCATAGACCTCCCGTTGAGAGGTAGGATCTGTGTCCCCCACCCTTGAATCTGCATCCTCTTGGAACTGCTTTGACTGATACAGTGTATAAATGCTGATAAATGACATTTAAGGCCAGGTCATAGACGACCACAACATGACTGCCCCTATGTTCTTTTTTACTCTGTGGAACTATAATTTGATAAATGATTACATCTTCTAAAGAAAGTACCAGCAAGAATAAACACATTTCATCAAAGAGAAAGAAATTAAGCTACACTGCATTTAAGATTCCAATTCAAATAAATTATGGGTAATTTTCATCTGCTATTTTTTAAGACATTGTATCAGTCTTTGAGCTCATTTTCTCACCAGGTTTGGACATATTCCTTCTTTTCATCCTGTGTTTTGCCATTTTAATGTTACAAGAATTATTTTCAGTGCCACTTCCTTTATTTGCTATAACAAAAGGAAGGAGAAATTAGTTTTCACTCTCCAATCTGGCTTCAGCAATGCTGATTTTTAAAAATTATTATTTCCACATTTTCTCATCTTCTAGCCTTTACTGACATCCCTTCTTAGACCCTCCCCCCTTCTGTCTACCACCTTTCAAACACATGTAACATTAAGGATTTATCCTCCAACAACACTTCTTTAAACAAGAACGCTTTTCTCCATCCATTCTTCTCATTCCTTTCCAGCTTAGGGAAGCAACCACGTTTCCTGAGGCCGTTTGGCCATATGGACAGGCAACTCCAGAATTCTTTCTGATAAAATCTTTGTTCAACTTTGCATCACTGAAGAGACAGACTTTGGAGCTTCAGTGAGAATAATGGGTTCTATGTGAAGATGTAATAAGTGGTGGCTCTATATAAGACATATCACCTGAAATCTCATACGTAAAGGCCCAGTTCGGGTTTAGAAACCACTAAAAGGTGATTTTCACAGGTAATTTACAACAATGATTATGAAAGATGCATATTTTTTCTGAACCATTTTAAAGTAAGTTAATGTTTACATGTCCTTTACTCCTTCAGGGTATATTTCCAAAACCAAGGACATTCCCCTACCTAACTGCAATATAATTGTCAATTATTTCGATGGACTTCTAATATCTGTTCCCTTGTAAAATTCTGAGTATCTTTCAAAGGAAATTTTGGTTTGAACACATTGCTATAATCAGGTCAAATCTATAGCTGTTGCATACTTTTTATATTGGGAGCTCCACAGGGTGGAAAAGTCCTCTCTCTCCTATTAAAGATGTACAGATTTTGTCCCAAGTTCCTTTTGTCCCTGTAAGTGGGGGTAGGAAGGGGAGGCTTCCGAATTCAGGAATAAAAGGAAGCCAAAAGTTTAACTCATGAATCCACTCTGTGTGTCCCCACATTCTGGTGTGATTAGGTTTACTAAATCTTTCTAGATTTTCTGAAAGTATGATCTAAAATGGTCCTAAACTGGACTTAAATCTGTGTTGGATCTATGCAAACTTTAGGAGATTCTCACTTTCTTTAGGGATGCAATTTTCACTTCACGTAGATCTCTGTAAGATTTACATTTTCTCAACATTGGTAAAGTACACTGCTTGTTATGCAATGTTTGTCCAGCTTTTGAGGAGAGCTTTACTACTATCTTCCAGGACATTTTCTAATTTGTAATTTCCTATAGCTCCCCTACTTTCAGCTTAACTCTCTAATATATTATTTTACTTTCATATTTATTTGAACAGAGAAAATCAATTTAAAAATCATTGATCTATTCTTTAGCTTCACTTGAACAACTTAGCCATGGGAATCAGTATAATTGGGTTGTTTGTTTGTTTATTTGTTTGATACAGGGTCTCACTCTGTTGCCCAGGCTAGAGTGCAGTGGTGCGATCATGGTTCACTGCAGCCTCAACCTCCTGGGTTCAAGTGATCCTCCCACCTCAACCTCCTGAGTAACTGTGACTACAGGTGTAGAGATGTGAACCACCACACCTGGCTTTCTTTTTCTTTTTTCTTTTTTTTTTTGATACAGGGTCTTGCCCTGTAGCCCAGGCTGGAGTGCAGTGACATGATCTCTGCTCACTGCAACCTCCACCTCCCGGGCTCAGGTGATCCTCCCACCTTGGCCTCCAGAGTAGCTGTGACTACAGGCATACACCACCACTGGGCCTGGCTAATTTTTGTGTTTTTAGTAGAGACAGAGTCTTAACATGTTGCCCAGGCTGGTCTTGAACTCCTGGGCTCAAGCGATCTGCCCACCTCAGCCTCCCAAAGTTCTGGGATTACAGGCGTGAGCCACTGCACCCAGCCTAAATTTTTTAATATATTTTTTAGAGACAAGATCTCACTGTGTTGCCCAGGCTGGTCTTGAACCCCTGGGCTCAAGTGATCCTCCTGCCTGGGCCTCCCAAATGATGGGATTACAAGCATGAGCCACTGCACCCAGCCAGAAGTAATTGTTTATAATGTCCCATGTTTTTGCTAATTGAGAACATAATAAACTATTTCCCCAAATGCTAAAGCACAAGATTTTAAAATAATTATTTTAAGTAACAAAATGTGGTTTTTAAATGTTTGGTAAAATAAAATATGTTATTGCAGAATAAATTTTATTCAACTTTGTACAAGATAGGTGCAAATTGGATGGTCAATTGAAGGCATTTGGTAAACAGCAAAGTACAATTGGAAGCATGGAATTGACAGAAATCACTGGGTTGGTGTAGGTATTTTATTAATGATATTGTTGAAATTCATAGCATACTAAATTAGGAGGTACCGTAAGCATCCATAGACTTAGATTTATTTCTAGGTGTATAGCAGCATCTGAAGCTACTCTAGCGACATTGTTTTTCATTTTCCAATTGTCTTTTGTTAACACAGGCATACCTCGGAAATATTGCAGGTTCAGTTCCAGACCACTCTAATAAAGCAAACATCACAATAAAGCAAGTCATATGGATTGTTTGGTTTCTCAGTGCATATAAAAGTTACGTTTACACTATACTGTAATCTATTAAGTGTGCGATAGCATTACATATAAAAAATGTTCATACCTTAATTAAAAATACTTTATTGCTAAAAAATGCTAATAAAACAAGCACATGTTGTTGGAAAAATCATACTCATAGACTTGCTCGATACAAGGTTGCCACAAACCTTCAATTTGGAAAAAAAAATGCAACATCTGCAAAGCAAAATAAAGCAAAGTACAATACAATGAGGTATGCCTGGATAGAGAAGTCCAGTTTATTTTTGTGTATTGACCTTGTACCATACAACCTTGCTGAACTCACTTATTTTACCAGGATTTTTCTTTGTAGATTATTTAGTATTTTCTATGTATAGCCATTTTGTCTGTAAAGTTTTAATATTTCTTTCCACTTTTTACATTTTTACATTTTTTTTCTTGCTTTATTTCACTGGCTAGGAGTTACTAAACAGTGTTGAATCAAAATGATGAGAGCAGATATCTTTTCCTTTTTCTTGATCTTAGGGGAAAAATGTTTAGTATTTTGCCATTAAATATGATCTTTGCTGTAGATTTCTCAAATATGCTCTTTATTGGGTGGCAGAAGATTCCTTCTATTCTTAGTTTGCTGAGAAGACCCACCATCTGACACATGGTTAAACAGTTACCCAAAATAATAACAAGCAAGACTGCTTTGGGAAAATCTGAGTATGTGAGGTTGCTATATTTTCACCTTTTACCTTTGAGTTTCAGGCAAACCCAAAGCTGTAAGCTTTCTTCTTCCTGCCTTCTGAAGCTTGCCCTGGTACCTCTTAGCCCTTTCAGAGTAGAGAAATCTCCTAAGCAGAAAGTAATCCCCAGTTCTAAATGTGCCTCCATGCAAGAATGCACTACATACTCTGTTAAAACCCCAGAAAAATATCATCCAAGGCCAAAAGCCCTTCCAGCTCTTATGAGCCATTTAATCTTCCTTCTGAAAGTCCTACCCTCAATCTAGTGAAGGAAAGGGAAATGGTGAAAGCAAAAAGAGACGCATCTCCTAGCCCTTCTAATCCTAAATGCCTCTGTGGGTAGCACTCTTAAGTAGGTGTGAAGGGGACTGTACAGGGCTACAAATGGGTGGTGAGGATACAGGTGGTGTGGTGAAAAGAGCCTGGACTGGCAGTAAGGAGACCTGGGCTCCGTTCTGTATTCTGTCCCTCTCTAGCTATTTGCCCTTGAAGAAAGCTCCATGGTGAACTCCCTGACCTCAGTATCTTCATCTGTAAATTGCATGGAATGAACCAACAGATGAGCTCCAAGGGCCTTCTGATATTCTGGATCACTATGACTCTAAATTAGAACAGCTAAACATACAGAAAGACAGATCACCACAAAATGACAAATCTACTAGAGAGCAAATGCAAATACTCTTCTCAACTGTTTACTAGATAACTGGAGTCACATTCACCGCAAGGTTATCTACATATCGATTACTCTGCCCCAGGAAATGTCTCCACATTTATGTTCTCAGTTGGATCACAGCTTCCTAGCCAGTAAGAAATGTATTGAGTAAGACTTACTAATTTTTCACACAGGAAACAAGAAATATTCTTCTTCAGCTTTGTCAGGGAAGAAGTGGGTAGAAAATCTCAAGTTATGGCACTGCCCAGGAAGGGGTGAAGTAGAAGGGGTGAAGAGTAGGGGAAGCTGGCAGTGGAAGATTTCCTCATTTAAATGGGGGAAAAAAAGAAAGGCATCTCACCAGCGTTAATGGGAAAGCTTAATTTGGGGGAATTCCCTGGAGATCCAAGATGTCTGATAAGTGCAGAATCAAATTAGTTGGGCACCAGAGTATTACAGTTAACAGGCCCAAGTCAACAGGTCCAATTTCCATCATTGCTGTATTGAAGCCAACATGGTCTTGCCTTTCTGGGACAGTGCAGATTTCATGTAATTTAATAGAGGTTATTAATGACACATTTCATGTAATTCAATAAGAGTCAGTAGTGAAAATACAATTGTGGTGGCAAATTCTTTGACACACCCATGGACAAGGAGGGTTCTATGTCCCCTCCCTTTGAATCTTAGCAGACTCTTAGCTGGTTTAACCAATAGAGTCCAGCATAAGTAGCGCTATGTGACTTCCAAGGCTAGATCAGAAAAGGTGATGCAGCTTCTACTTTGTTTGCTTAGAACATTATCTCTTGGAGCTCCGAGCCACCACGTGAGATGTCAGACTATTTTGAGATACTATGCTGTGAGGAAGCCCAAATCAAATAAAGGGGTCATATATAGGTGTTCCAATCATCGGTCCCAGTTGATCTCAGTCTCTAAGACATCCCAGACTAGATACCAGACATGTGAGTGAGGGAGCCTGTAAATGATTCCAGGCCTTAGCCAATTAAGCCTCTCCCAGCCTTCTGAATCTTCACAGCTAAGTCCTCAGACAGTATGGAAGAGAGATAAGCCACACCTGCTGTCCCCTGCCTTAATTACTGACCTACAGAATCCTTAAGCATAATGAAATCGTTGTTGCTTTCTGCTATTAAGTTTGAGTGATTCATTAAACAGTAATAGACAGTCAAAATAGCAACCAACAAATGTGATTTAATCATTAAATTTTAAAACTGAATCTTTGCTTGGAGAGCATCTTTCAGTCTTTTATTTGAGGAAGTAGGATCACTGTTATCTATTAACCGTAATGTGCCCCATCCTCCCAAATGAAAACTGGAGGATTTTATGAATATGTTGATATATGAGTCAGCTGGTATTTACTGAGCACACACTAAATATATAATCCAGAGTACGTTTAAAAGCAATAATATGGAATATAAGACACATTCCATCTTTCAGTAATTTGCATCTGAATTGGATGAATAGACCAAAATACAGAACAAATGCAAATTTGCTTACAGAAGGGCTCACCAGCCTAGCTCTAGGCAGTATGGAACTGTATTTACAAGAACAAGTTGTAGACTACAACCACCTGGGATTTGAATCCTCAGGTTCAAATTCAGATTCAGACCCCCTCCCTTCCAGTTGTATGACCTCAAGCAAGCCACTAGACCTCTTTGTACCTCAATTTCCTCATCTGCAAAATGAGGGTATCAGTAGTACCTTCTCACAGGGCATTTATGAGTATTAAATGAGATAATGTATACAAAACATTAGAACGGTGGCTGGCAGATAGTAAGCGCTCAATCAATGTTAGGTGCCAATATCACAAGAGTATTTGAGAGGGTGCTCAGGTGTTTAGACATACCCCACACAGCAAATGCAGACTAAAGCAAAGTTGCTCTACAAAAAGTCATTTCAATAATCCATGGGCTAAAGGCTCAAGTGTACCCCTGAGCAAAAGGCTTCACGCTGGAAACTGAGTGAACATCCTGCTTTGCTCCTTCTCTTCTCCCCAGTCACTGATTACGTCTGGCTCCCCCATCTTGCCCAGCTGTGGACGTGATGAAAGCGCTTGAATTGTGGAGTCAGACAGGTAGTAAGTCCCAACCTTGGCACGTACTACCGTGACCTTGGGCAAATTCACTAGCGTTCTAGTTTCCCTTCTTGGTAAACTGGAGAAAACAATGCCTACATTTATGGAGTGTTGTGAGGACTAATAATCTAACATAGTAGGTACTTGAGAAGAATTCCTTTCATGATAGGGCAGTGGGAAAAAGAGTTAGGGAAGATGCCTCAACTACACTCATATAAACGTTTCTTTATACACAATTCTGATGAGCCTGTCCTCAGAACAGACTTGGAAAGCAGTTGTCTTACCACAGGTGGAATTAATCATGTCCTAAACATACAGTGTTGTTGGGTTTTAGTGTGCCAGGGCTCATAAATATGTGTTTACCTTCTCGGTGCAAACAGATTCTAGACATTCAGGCTTTAAGGTATAAAAGCTTCTCATAGGATGCTGGGTGCGGTAGCTCAGGCCTGTAATCCCAGCACTTTGGGAGGCCAAGGCGGGCGGATCACCTGAAATCGGGAGTTTGAGACGAGCCTGACCAACATGGAGAAACCCTGTCTCTACTAAAAATACAAGAAATTAGCCGGATGCGGTGGTACATGCCTGTAATCCCAGCTACTCCAGAGGCTGAGGCAGGAGAATCGCTTGAACCTGGGCAGCTGAGGTTGCAGTGAGCCGAGATCGCACCATTGCACTCCAGCCTGGGCAACAAGAGCGAAATTCCATCTTGGGGGGGAAAAAAAAAAGTACGCACACACAAAAGAATACAGGCTGTATGAATCCATTTATACAACATTCAGAAAAGGCAGAACTACTCTGTGAGACTGAGGGCAGAATTGTGATCACCTTTGTTAGGGTACCACCTGGGAGAGGAAATGAGGAAGGCTTTGGGGGTACTGGGAATGTTCTAAACCTTGATCTGGTATGTATCTAAAAATTATATCAAGCTGTATGCTTAAGATTCATGTGCTTTACTGCATGTGTGCTAGACCTCATTAAAAATGTCCCAGGAAGGTGCTGCCATTACTACTTTCCTTTAATTTGCCAATGGTGGGAATGAGGAAGAGAAGAGTAGTGTAGAGGCTCTTACATATGTCTGGTTGTAGACCAAAGCCTTCATTTTGGTAATTGCTTTTAATTTAGCAGAAAAGGCTTGATGCAGCAACAACAGCGTGATTCAGCTCCCTGCTTTCCCACAGCACTCTCTGAAATGAAGGCACGGCAGGGGGGATATATGTAATTCCTTTCTTCATGTATAAAGGGCTTATAAATAGTAATACCAACCTCAGTGCCGGGCATTTCCTGGGGAATTAATAGCCAGCTGGGGTTAACAGTCCTTGGTTCGACTTTAGGCCATCAACTCTTCTTGCTGCTCATTAATTCCCAGAAAGTGCACTGTGCCTTGATGGTTATTGCTTAAATACATTAAAATCAAGTTAAGGGGCTGACTTAATGTTTAGGTGTGATAATGTAAAACACAAGGAAGTACTCCCAGCAGACACATTCACTGTCGTGTGTTTTTATTTAACTAATTTTCTTCGATATGTTTGAGTAGTGCAATGGAATGATGCATATGGACATTTTTGCAGCTGGTGTGTGTGTGTGTGTGTGTGTGTGTGTGTGTATTTAATGCTCATAACTAATCAAACAAGACCTGCACAGAGACCTTGCTAAAAAAAAAACTTTACAATAGGTTCATCATTTCAGTGAAAATTCTCTATTTGGATTCAAGAGAAAATATTTACATACAAGAGAAAATATGAGGAAATAGTTTAGGAAAATGTGGGTTAAATAAGTCATCTGTTCTTTATTAACTTAGCACAAAGACATTTTGGGGTAGGCCCAAGAGAGGCCTGAAACATGGAGAGGCACCCTTTAAAATGACATTTCCCCTTTGGAGGACGGAAAAGAATCCTTCCTAGGGCTTTCTGCTTACTGCTGCCCAGTAGAGGAGAATCAGCTTAAGGCAATTCCAAGCAGTTCTTGAAATAGGAGAGCACACACATGTCTGATTTTTGAACATCCTATTTGTTTAATTCAATAAAGTGGGCATTTATTGTAAGCATCTTCTGTGCAAGGGTAGGGAGGGGAGCCTAGTTGGCTGTGAAGCGCTAACCCTTCATAGCTCACAGTCAAATGTGAGAGATGGGCAGACGGACCCAGACCAGGTTACTAGGCAAAATGTTTTCATCTCTATAATCAGCACAAATATCACATGCTTCAAGAAAACAGATGGGAAGCTCATTGTGAATAGAAAAGATTCAGGGATCACCCAAGTTATGAGAACTCAAACATTTGGACTGATTGTTAACTTCTTTTTTTTTTTTTTTTTGAGACAGGGTCTCACTCTGTCACCCAGGCTGGAGTGCAGTGGCACAATCACGGCTCACTGCAACCTCTACCTCCTGAGCTCAAGCAATACTCCCACCTCAGCCTCCCCAGTAGCTGGGCCTACAGGCGGATATCACCACGACTGGCTAATTTTTGTATTTTTTGTAGAGATGTGGTTTTGTCATGTTGCCCAGGCTGGTCTCAAACTCCTGGGCTGAAGTGATCCACCTGCCTTGGCCTCCCAAAGTGGTGGGACTACAGGCATTAGCCATCGTGCCCAGCCTCTTAATTTCTTCTACGAATCAGTTTCCAAACAAAAGCTGGAGTGCAATGGCATGATCTTGGCTCACTGCAACCTCTGCCTCCTGGGTTCAAGCAATTCTCCTGCCTGAGCCTCCCGAGTAGCTGGGATTACAGGCACCCGCCATCATTCCAGGCTAATTTTTTGCTGTTGTTGTTTTGTTTGTTTGTTTGTTTTGATATGGAGTCTTGCTCTGTTGCCCACACTGGAGTGCAGTGGTGCAATCTCAGCTCACTGACACCTCTGCCTCCCAGGTTCAAGCGATTCTCCTGCCTCAGCCTCCCCAGCAGCTGGGGTTACAAGCACGTGCCACCACACCCAGCTACTTTTTTATTGGCAGAGATGGAGTTTCACCATGTTGGCCAGGCTGGTCTCGAACTCCTGATCTCAGGTGATCCGCCTGCCTCAGCCTCCCAAAGTGCTGGGATTACAGGTGTGAGCCACCATGCCTGGCTTCCCACAAGTACTTTTTAACTGGTTTTATGATTTGGAAATTTTGTTTAGCTTCCTTCAGGCTAGGACCACTTCTAATTCACTCTTATCTTCCTATGACCCAGATAATGCTTGGCATACCCTATGCTCAAAACGTATTTGATAAGTGGAGGAATGGATGAATTGGTGAAGGTAAGTTCATATTTGAATGGCTAGCAGCCTCCTTTCCAACTGTTCCCATGATCAAAACACTCATCCAAAATAGATATTAATCTGGAAATGGTCTGAATTCTCGAAGACTGACAACTATTTGGGGATGCGTGCATTTGCCAAGCCCCTGGTTTGGATGCCACACCTGGTAGAGGTAAAACCTGGTTACTACATACATAAGATGTGCTATCACCTGTATTAGTAAAACAGAAAAATTCTGTGGCAATTAGGAAAGATACAGCTGGGATTCGCACTAAACTGAAATTTAAATGTCTACATAGACAATTAAAAAATAAAATCCTATCATTGACTGTCTTTCTCTCCATTTGTCCATCTGTGAACTATGGATAATAATTACATATACCTTTTCTACCTCCCAGAGTTGGAGAATGTATAATGTATGTGAAATTTATAAATTGCATAGTATTACATAAATACCAATTTTATTAGCATCTCTACTTTCTATTGGTAAATATTTCTGTGGTGAATATTTCACTTAAAGTGCATCTTCCCATTCACAGCACATTCCAAGAAGCCTGTATCCCTCACCGCCAGACTAAGATGTGCCCCTCAGGTTAAATATAATTATTTTAGCAGTAGTTTAAGAAAAACATAGCAGGAAGATAAATGCTAAGCGAAACAGAATTTTTAAAAAACTTAAAACAAATTCTATTTTGGATAATTTTTTTTTTTTTGAGACGGAGTCTCGCACTGTTGCCCAGTCTGGAGTGCAGTGGCGAGATCTCGGCTCACTGCAAGCTCCGCCTCCCGGGTTCAAGCCATTCTCCTGCCTCAGCCTCCCGAGTAGCTGGGACTACAGGTGCCCGCCACCACGCCTGGCTCATTTTTTGTATTTTTAGTAGAGACGGAGTTTCACTGTGTTAGCCAGGATGGTCTCGATATCCTGACCTCATGATCCGCCCGCCTCAGACTCCCAAAGTGCTGGGATTACAGGCGTGAGCCACTGCGCCCGGCCTCTGTTTTGGATAATTTATGCCTTTCATTTTCTTAGATAATTAGGAGTTAATTACCAACACACACCGTGTTCTTCTTATCATGATAACTTGGAGAGATCTTTACTAGAAGGAAGTGCCATTTAACTGGTACACTTGACTTTCCCCCAGATCCCAGGTGGTTTTTTTTTTTTTTTTTCCAGCTAGCCAAGTTATTTTCATCATATTCCTTTTTATCTTAAGTTCACATAACCCCTAGAACCTGAATCTAGGGCAAAAGAGGAGAGATCAGACCTAACACTATCGATTCATTGATGTGGGCTCCGTCGGTTTTGATTTTAGAAGGTCAATGCCCTATGGGCCAAATTTGTTCAAAGGACAAACACGCAATAATGATATAGTGCTTCCTGTCTTTAAAAATCCAACTACCACTGTTTAAATATAGTTAAGTATTAGTGGGAAAATGTAACGTATACTTTAAAAAGTAAGTCTCTGTGTGGTTTAGAGTCATTCTATAATTATGTTTTAAATAAATGATGACCTTTTAAAATACATAATAATAATATTGTTGATACTTCAGATAAATGGTTCCTGTTTCATTTTTAATATGTCATTAACTTACCATTACTAAAAATTCAACCATGCTTTAAAAAATTTTCAGATGGAAATGAGATTATATTAGTAATTTACAATAGAGTAATACATTTCCATTATGCTTATTTAATAGCACATTTATATCATGCAAATTCCTTTAGATGTAAAATTGTCATCTGGGTGGTTGGTAAGAAATAAGAAAAAAAATCCAAATAGGAGTTTTAAGGAAAGAAGACAAATATGCAAAGCAGAATTTCTTCCTATCAATAGCACGGTACCTTGGGAAAGGCTTCAAATAACTCCTAAAATATAGACTGAAATTATTCTTCAATGTCCAGAATGTTCATTTATTAAAAAAAAAAAAAATTACTCAGGGCCATTACATTTACCAACCAGCTAAATTCACTTCAATGCCACTCCTTACAGGTATATAATGCTTTAGAGTTTTATTGTTGCTATAGTTTGAGTACTTGACGATCCAAACCTCATGTTGAAATTTGATCCCCAATGTTGGAGGCGGGGCCTAGTGGAAGATGTTTGGGTTAGGGAGATGGATCCCTCATGAATGGCTTGATGCCATTCTTGCAGTAATGAATGAGATTTTCCCTCTGTTAGTTTTTGCAAGAGTTCCCCAACAGCTGATTGCTAAAAAGAGCCCAAGACCTTCCCCCTCTCTTGCCTCTGCTCTCTCACCATGTGATCTCTACATGCCAGCTCACCTTTGCCTCCCTTTTGTCTTCTGTCATGAGTGGAAGCATTCTGAGGTTCTCTCCAGAAGCAGATGCTGGCACCACGCTTCTTGTATGGGCTGCAGAACCGTGAGCCAGATACATTTGTTTTCTTTACAAATTACCCAGTCTCAGGTATTCCTTTATAGCAATACAAAATGGACTGAGATAATAGTATACAGAAAATGTCACCTACAGCTACCACCCATGATAGTTGAAGACCTAGCTGTAAATGTCATCATGCAGATGATGCTGTGTCTCTGTTTTCAACATTGGCTTACAACCAACCTTAGCGTGTAAAAATCTAAAATTGTCCTGGGCCTCATGTGCTTTCCCAAGCTCCCTACCTGCTGTATGATCCAGTATGATCTTTTACGTTGACTTTAACTTTCATGCTGATTACCGATTTGCCAAATATCACTGACGTTATTTTTGTCTCCTTATGGCGGTTCCTTAAAACCACTTTGTTACTTGATTTATAAAAAGAAGTGGACCACAAGTACACTTATCCCAGAAGGGCTTAGCTTGGAAAGCTTCAAGCATCACCAACTCTCAGAAGTTTTATATTTGATTTGCATATCTGTACGTCCTATTCTAGGGAGAGGGTTCCTAGTTTTTGTTAGAGTGTAAAAAATTAGAAAAGTGAGAGCTTTTCAGATCCACTGCAAGATGGAGCCAATGACAGGGCCAGAGGCAGAGCAAGAAAAGAGGGCAAACTGAAGAGGCAAAAGGAGAGGGAGGGTGTGAAAGTTGTCAGAATAAAAGTGGAGTTACCTGTGGTTTTTTTTTTTTTTTAATTAAAAAACGAAACAAACAAAACAAAACAAAAGCAGCTGGGCCCGGTGGCTCACACCTGTAATCCCAGCACTTTGGGAGGCCAAGGCGGGCAGATCACTTGAGATCAGGAGTGTGAGACCAGCCCGGCCAACATAGTGAAACCCCGTCTCTACTAAAAATACAAAAATTAGCCAGGCCTGGTTGTGCACGCCTGCAATCCCAGCTACTTGGGAGACTGAGGCAGGAGAATCGCTTGAGAGGTGGAGGTTGCAGTGAGCCAAGATTGTGCCCCTGCAGTCCAGCCTGGGTGACAGAGCGAGACTCCATCTCAAAAAAATAAATAAATAAATTAATTAATTAATTTAATTTAATTAAAAAAAGAAACCCTGACAAATAGAGCCAAGGAAGGCCATAAAGAGAGGATTCTCATGTATAAACACTTGATAACAGAAACTACCAAGAAAGGCTCTGCAAAAACCACAACCTTGCACAAAGGCTAGTGCAACCTTACACAGAAAAATATATCTGTTAGTGTATCTTCTCAACAACTGTCTCTCCAACCCTGGACTGGCACTACCCTTGGTGCTCGTAGCCAGGAATAATTATCTCAAAATAATTATGTAATCCTCCTCATTCGTCCTTTTGAAAACCTGGTCTTCCTTTATCTCCCTGAATACCCATATAGCTTACTATGACATGCATATTCTTATGGCAAGGCCCTATTCCCGAATAAATATCATTTTCTTTTAGAGAGCATCTCTCCATGTGTTATTTAGGTTGACAAGAGGCAAGAGAAAAACAGGAGAAAGAAAATGTAGAAGAAAGAAGCAAGAAGAACAGAAGGAACAGAGAAGACAGGAAGTTGGGAGAAAAGAAAAATAACAGTGAGTCAGAGAAGGAAAGGAAAAGGAAAAGAGGGGCATAAATTAAAAAAAGAAGACTCATCCTTCAGCCTTCCCCAGGGCTCAGGGCACCAGGAAACTTCCCCTTCCCTCAGCCAGGTGTCCCCCAGCAGGTCCAGCTTCTGTCTGGCTATGGTGCCTTTATTCTTTCCTATTTTTTTGAGTCACTCTGTGACTATTGACTCAAACACAGGTTTTCACTTGGGCAAAGGTCCCATACAATGAATTAAATGATGGCTTCAAATGGGCATTAGAAGAATGAGGATTGTTCAGCCTCCCAGTGAATACACTCCTATTTGGGTGTATTCAAATAGGCTAACCTAAATGAATAGTCTAGAACAGCAACTTGAGGTCTAATGAACATTAGACACTCCTACTGACAATGAGAAAAGAAACCTGTTGTCTAGACTGAAAAACACATGCTGAAATGCAGGTTCTTCACAGAGTTCAAGGCTTCAGGATTTCAGTGAAAAATAAACTTTTATATGAAAAATAAAGTTGGAAAGAAAAAATAGAAGTCCTGAATTTACATTAAAATCATGCTAAAAACAAAAACAAAAACAAAAACATTAGATTATAGGAATAGACTTTTGGAGTGGAATTTGAATGATCAAGATATTATATTACTTAAAACCAAGTAAACAGAAATTCCCCATAGTGCTCAAAGTGGTGTAGTGGAGACTACTCCATGAAGATACCCCTTTCAGATGTTAACGTTGGCACTCACAAATACCTATGCTGAAGCTCCGATCTTGTCTCAGAAAAGCACGAAGGAACATGGTAGAGCTGCTTAACGTTTGCCAATGAGACTAAATTACCATTAAACTGTTCCAAATGGCCCCTATTTGTAGGGTGGACATATGACTTATCATCCAAACCGGGAGACTTTAGAGAGTAAAAAGAGGTGTCCTTAACAAATAAGCCAGGGCAATAGTCATAAATTGACACTGTCCCTGGGAAATTGGGATGTATGATCAACTCTGTCTCTACAGAACTTCTCACTGCTTGGAAGTGAAATAAAACAAAACAGGCAAACAAACAAATAAACAAACGCAAAATAATAGGAATGATTATTAAAATGGTAATGGGCCAGGTGCCATGGCTCACACCTGTAATGCCAGCACTTTGGGAGACCAAGTTGGGAAGATCACTTGAGTCCAGGAGTTTGAGATCAGGCTGAGCAACATAGGGAGACCCTGTCTGTAAAAAAAAAAATTAAAAATTAGCTGGGCATGATGGTGCATGCCTGTAGTCCTAGCTAGTCAGGAGGCTGAGGTGGGAGGATTGCTTGAGCCTGGGAGGTCAAGGCTGCAAGTGAGCTGCAATGGCACCACTGCAATCCTGGTGTCCAGGTGACAGAGCAAGACTCTGTCTCAAAACAAACAAACTTGTAATGAAATCTGGTTCCAAATGGAACCCAAAGAAGTTCAGGGATTTTAACTACCAAAACTCATCACTCTCGTGGCTACCACTTAGCCACAAAAGTGTTGTGTAAAAGAGGTGTAAGATAAGGCGTAAGACATTTGGATACTTTCTTTGTTTAAATGAAAGATCCTGGTTACCATTTAATTTAAGAATGGATGGGAAGGAGCCTCCTGATGACTGACAGTGGCCACTTTCCAGCAGCAGTTGCAGGTGAAGGGAGAAGAGTTGGCAGCTGCTGGGAGGAAAGAGGAACAACTAGTATCAGGAATTCAGTACCAATGTAAGGGAAAACTTTCTATTAAAAATATATAATATTTTGTAATATACAGGAGTTGGCTGTATTTTATTGGTTGACTGTCTCTTGTCTTTTTTTAAGTCTGGTTTTTTTTTTTTTTTTTTCACTCTTCTGATGAGTCAAAAAAGCCATGGCTTCTATCTTGAATTCACAAGGCTTTCTAGAGGCCAGAAGAGACAGGGGCAGAAATGAAAGCTCTTCATCAGTCTTCTGGGCCATTGCAACACGATGTTAAAAAATACATACATACAAACAAAACAGCCTCTCATTTGTTCTGATTCATTCCTGAACCAACAGGACAGTGGGATAGACATTTTGGTGGGTGGGGGTGAGGAGCCCTCCCAGAATGTCTCACAGAAATTGGGGCGATACCCACTCTGCTTACTTCTAAAGATAATCCTACTGTAGTGGTTAACCTAATGTATGAACTTGACTGGGCCATGGGGTGCCCTGACATTTGGTCAAACATTATTCTGGGTGTGTCTGTGCTTTTGGAGGAGGGTGGCTTTGGATGAGATTAAAATTGGTAGACTGAGTAAAGCACATTACCCTCCCTAATGTGGGTGGCCCTCATCCAATCAATTGAAGACTTAAATAGAACAAAAAGACTAAGAGGGAACTTCACCTGACTGCTTGAGCTGGTACGTTGGTCTTTTTCTGCTTGCTGACTAGAACTATACCATCAGCACTTCTGGGTCTCCGGCTTGCCCACTGCATATCATGGGACTTCTTAGCCTCCATAATTGCATAAGTCAATTCCTTATAGTGAATCTCTATCTATCTATCTATCTATCTATCTATCTATCTATCTATCTGTCTGTCTGTCTATCTGTCTGTCTGTCTATCTATCATCTATCTAATCTATATCTATCCATCCATCTGTCTATCTCTCTATATTTATATCTATATCTATCTCTTATTGGTTCTGTTTCTCTGTAGAACCCTGACAAATAGACCTACCTTAGGGCTATCTGAGTCCAAAATTTCCTTAAGCTACAGCAAATAATAGGTCTGTGATCCACTTAAAGTTAAAAAAAAATAAAGTCTCACACTATATATCCCATGGAGAATGATCAGAAGGGGCATTGGCCTGTCCTGGCACTAACCACAGCTGTAAACATAAAGCAGGCTGGGCCAAAATCAATGGGTCCCCTGACTTTCAAATCACTGCTCTGTGTTGTAGAAGGCTCCTGGTACTCGTGTATCCCCCAAAGTTCTATCACCTGTCTAACACTCTTCATATTTGGAGTCTAAACCTTAGGAACAAATCCAGGACTGAGGACAAAGTTTGAATTCTGGGGCTACCTGCTTGGGAGAGGCCACAGGAGTAATCAAGGGATCAAGCACTTCAACCAAGCACTTCACAGAAAAAGCAGCAAACCATGAGATGAAGAAGGAGTATGGTTGAAAGCTAACTTGGTCAATAGATCAGGGATCCAAATGGAAAGTGAGAAATGGAGATAAGACAACATCCTCAAATAATGCACGCCTGCCTCTGTAATCTTTGGGCCCAATTATTCATGTTTCTATTGGGCCCAGGCAGGTCCTCAAAGTACTTGTGCCTTGCTGAATACCTCAAGGCATTAGACATTAGTTCTCGAATCTACTTTATGGGCATTCTATCTTCACGATTTTGTCTCATTTCTGCCTTCAGATGCATCACAAGATTTTATAGCAGTTGGACAAATCTTCCCCATTTCCAGACAATTATGGTCCATAATTTTCAGCCATTTATTTTAAAGATATAAGCATTTTTTCCATCCTCACTCCTGTTCATGGCTGAGGTTAAAAAGGCAACCGTAAACTTTGTCTGATACATTTTCCATTCATTCTCCTCCTTTCCTTCAATATGCCAATCAGGCTGTCAGCTTGCTTTCTCTGCAGATTCATAACACTTCACCTTCAGTCTCATTAACTGATTTTCCTTTTGTTTCACATGAAGAAAACTCATCTCAACACTTAAAACCCTGGGAGTTACAATTTAGAACTTCTTCGGCTGACTTGGATTTTTAGCTCCCACTGATTGTTCTTTATTTTCTACCTTTCAGATAAAAAAAAAAAATTCTTTTCCTTTTAACCACCTTTTGCTGACCTCATCTTTAAATATGGAGTAAGATTTATGCTCATATTGTAGCTTTTATGTGGGTCAACTTTTATAAATTTCAAAATATTCACTCATTTGGACTCTTTGGATTTTGTGAAAATTAGGATGAAACCTGGGTTACAGTTTGCTTAGTAGTGCCCCTCCCCATGAGGGTAATAATTGCCCTAAAATATTTTATGCGCAATCGAGAATGTAATCTGTACTATTGAACCCAGGTTGCCCTAAAGTAGAATCGTCAGCCAGATATGGTGGCTCATGCCTGTAATCCCCACACTTTAGGAAGCCAGGGTGGGAGGATCACTTGAGCCCAGGAGTTTGAGACTAGCCTGGGCAACACAGCAAGACCTCATCTCTACAAAAAAAAAATTTAATTATCTGGACATGGTGGTGCGAGCCTGAAGTCCTAGCTACTCATGAGGCTGAGGCAGGAGGATCCCTTGAGCCCAGGAGTTTGAGTTTGCAGTGGGCCATGATCACACCACTGCACTCCAGCCTGGATGACAGAGAGAGACCCTATCTCAAAAATAAATAAATAAAACTAAAAATAAAATCGAATTGTCCTTAAAAGTAAGCAGAGTGGGCTGGGCGCAGTGGCTCATGCCTGTAATCCCAGCACTTTGCGGGGGCCAAAGCAGGTGGATCACCTGAGTCAGGAGTTTGAGACCAGCCTGGCCAACGTGGCAAAACTCCTTCTCCACTAAAAAATACAAAAATTAGCCGAGCATGGTGGCACGTGCCTGTAATCCCAGCTACTAGGGGTGCTGAAATAGAAGGATCACTTGAACCTGGGAGGTGGAGGTTGCAGTGAGCCGAGATCGCACCACTGCACCACAGCCTGGGCAACAGAGTGAGACTCTGTCTCAAAAAGAAAAAAAAAAAAAAAGTAAGCAGAGTGGGTACAAATCAGAGAGCATTTGCAAATGAAGATGACCTTTGCTGGTGCTACTTGATGAATGCATTTGAAGTTAATGTAAGCTCCTTGATAGCTGAAAAATTATGTTTCTTTTTTTTTTCTTTTCTTTTCTTTTTTGTTCTTTTTGAGACAGAGCCTTGCTCTATCACCCAGGCTGGAGTGCAGTGGTATGATCTTGGCTCACTGCCACTTCCGCCGGGTTCAAGCGACTCTACTGCCGCAGCCTCCTGAGTAGCGGGGACTACAGGTGCCCGACACCACATCCAGCTAATTTTTTGTGTTTTTAGTAGAGAGGGGGTTTTGCTTTGTTGGCCAGGCTGGTCTCGAACTCCTGGCCTCAAGTGATCCGCCAGCCTTGGCCTCCTAAAGTGCTGGGATTACAAGTGTGAGCCACTGCACCTGGTGGAAAAATTATGTTTCTAGAGCCTAAAACTTTATATTGTGGTTAAGGATGCAGTTTTAGAGTCAGGCTGTCTTGTTTGGAATCCTAGCTCCACCATTAACTTACTGTGTGATCTTGAGCCAGTTACTTACTTCTTAGGGCCTCCATTTCTTATCTGTAAGGCATGGGAAAATACAGTGAATACCTCTTAAAGTTGTCAAATACAACTTTATGTCAAATACTTAGCACATTGCCAGGAAGACGGTACTCTCATAGGCAGCTGACCGAGTTTGTATTCTCCCAGAAGCAGGTCCTGGGACAAGAGTTTGAGTGCAAGTCATTTGTTTATCTGGGAGATGATCTCAGGAAACACTAAAAAAGGAGTGTGGAAGTGAGACAGGGGAGGGAAGGCAGCCAATAAAGGGTGCAATATCAAGTAGGTCATCACTGTGGGCAACTGGTTCTCAGTCCCACTAGGGATCTTTGGGAAATTATAAAGTATCCATATGAGAGCTATGCCCAGACCCCCTGCCAAGCGCTAAGGAAGCTGGATGTTGATAGAGCAATTCCTAATGATTATATCAGGAGTACTGCTTGGGACAAAGGAGATATTGACTCTGCCTTTGTAGACCTTACATTTTAATGGGAGCAGAATAGAACATCTTGGAGTCTGACTGCATTTAACAAAACTATCTGGGTCCTACCAGTGAGGTTGCGGTCAATCAGGGGGTAGCTATGCTCTCAGAAGAGCCAAGTTTGGATCCAGATTATCAACAGCGTATGTTAAATCCACTTCATTTTATTCAAAGGTATGTTAAAACCCTGCATTTTATTCAAAGTTCAGCTCAAATATTACCCCCTCTAGAAAGCTATCTTCCCCAAATACCCCTTCTCCTTTGCACGTTGTTATGCCACCCTGTGAATCTCCTTTGTGGCACTTACTTTAATATCTTGATAAAATGACATGATCAGTTGTGTCATTAGCCATTTGATGGCTACTCTCCTAAGAAATCTGTGACCTTCACCACCTTATCCAAGGACTTTGCATAGAGCAGGCCAGAGTTGGTGCTCACTAATAATTTGTTGAATAAAAGAGCAAGTATTGCTGTGTGAAGTGTATAAATTATTGCATAGGCCAGTGAATAGTAGCCAAAGAAATGCAAAAACAGCCCCTCCTGGATGATTTTTCCACTGATTCTTTCAGCAGTGTTTCTCTGCTTCTCTCTCTGTGCTTGGAATAGTCCCAGCCCCCTCTGTTGCTGGGCAGAGCAAAGTGCCTTTCTCAGCAACATCCTGAGTGACCAGCTGCTCAGGAAGTGCCCTTGATTGGTGAATATAATGCTGTGAAGCTTTTGCAATCAACGATTCAAATTTGAGGCAATGGCTGAGGCCTAACTGTTCTCTCAGGGGTCTTCTGCAGGTCACTGCATCAGATACTTGCCCCAAGTGAGCCCTCCTACTTCCACTACAATTTCTTTTTTCCCCAGACAGGATCTCACTCTGTTGCCCAGGCTGGAGTACAGTGCGGGGATCATGGCTCACTGCAACCTTGACCTCCCTGGGCTCAGTGATCCTCCCATCTCAGCCTCCTGAGTAGCTGGGACTACAAGCGTGCCCCCACCAGGCCTGGCTAATTTTTGCATATTTTTGTAGAGGCAGGGTTTCACCATGCTGCCCAGGCTCATCCTGAACTCCTGAGCTTAAGGAATCCACCCACCTCGGCCTCCCAAAGTGCCAGGATTATAGGCATGAGCCACCATGCCTGGCCTATTTCCACCAGTCTTTTCAGGAGCAGGCTTTAAGTGTGGCGCTTTTCTCTCCCTTAAGAGTGTTTAGTCCCAGGTATCTAAGGGCCTTGGTCATAACCCCAAACCATCTTCCCTCTCCTGCGGGGTGGAAGGGCACTTGTGTAAGCATTCTAGGGACACCTTGGGTCATCCCATGATCGTTATTTGTACAAATTAAACTCTGACACTAACCCTGGGAAAACACTTGTTTCCTCAAAATTGTGAGAGGCAATGGAATTGCATGCTTTTGCTACAGTTAGTCCTTGCTTTGCACAGTTTAGATGTACAGTAGCCCCCACTTAGCTGAGGGTGATACCTTCCAGGACTCCCAGTGGATGCCTGAAACTGCAGGTAGTACCGAACTCTCCATCTACTAATTTTTTTCCATCTCATAACTAAGACGATTACTAGTGACTAACAGATGATGGGTCAAAGTCAGCGTGGACCTGCTGAACAAAGGGATGATTCACCTCCGGGTGGGATGGAGTAGGATGGCTACACATTTAAAACTTGATTCGCAATTTAAAACTTGTTTATTTCTGTAAGTTTCCATTTAATATTTTCAGACTGCAGTTGACTGCAGTTGATTGCAGTTAATTGAAACCATGGAAAGTGAAACCATGGATAAGGGGAAACTACTGTACTGGAAGTTAAATTTGCATCAAACATAAATGGAGTTATAGAAGAAAAAGCTGACTGTGGGAATGTTGACCCTGCCTCCATTCTCAAGAGATTCTTATGCAGCCAGAGGAACTTAGTGAAGGGGAACTTATGAAACTCACAAATGAGGAAAATGGTGGTGCTGAAAAGATGTCTACAAGAGAGTGATGCCAGCAAAAACTTCACATTAAAGGAACTCCCGGAGATACTGCAAAGAACAAAATGTTGGAAGCTGATTCAGACTTAGAAAGGAGTATGACAATTTGCGAAGGAATAGAAAAGGTGCTTGCTCCACTTGTAAGTTATACTATGTTGTAAGTTATACTATGAAAAGAAGGAGGCAAGCACTGCTCAAACTACTTTTTTTTTTTTTTTTTTTAGACAGAGTCTCGCTCTGCCACCCAGGCGGGAGTGCAGTGGCGCAATCTCGGCTCACTGCAACCTCTGCCTCCCAGGTTCAAGGGATTCTCCTGCCTCAGCCTCCTGAGTAGTTGGGATTACAGGCGCGTGCCACCATGCCTGGCTGATTTTTGCATTTTTAGTAGAAATGGGGTTTCACCGTGTTGGCCAGGCTGGTCTAGAACTCCTGGCCTCAAGTGACCTGCCCACCTCAGCCACTCAAAGTGTTGGGATTACAGGCGCGAGCCACCGCCTCGGCCTACTTTTGATAACTTTTTACAAAGAAATGAAACACTCTAATTCTCAGTGTGTCTAATGTTTTAAATTGCAATGCACTAAATAAACATTAATTATACTATTTCTGTTTTCCTATACACTTCTAAGTGACAGGAAGATAAATTTTGATGTTTTTAACAATAATTTGTCAAGGTCACAGAACAATTATAATTATTCCTACTGGTTATTAAGATTGCTGTGCACAGTTTGCAATACAAGAGCTGCCTGTCGTTTGTTACGATGAAATACATACAGACGTTTTGACAAGTCCAGTGGTATTATGACAGTATTAACAAACTAAAAATTGTATAAAGTCAAATATTCATATTCTGAGAGCAGGACAGAATATTTAAATTTGAGACTCTCCTGGAAAGATAAAGTTACTCAAATATAATAGCATAATATCAGGTATCTAGAGCAAGAGATTTTAGCACTGTTGCATTGTCTCAATTTTTAATGCTACCAAATCTGGCTATCTCCCCTCTGTTCTATTCAGTGTATGTGTGTGGTTTTTATTGTTGTTGTTGTTGTTGTTTGTTTGTTTGTTTTGAAACAGGGTCTTCCTGGGTCACCCAGGCTGGAGTGCTGTGGTGCAAACACAGCTCACTGCAGCCTCAACCTCCTGGGCTCAAGTGATTCTCTTGCCTCAGCCTCCCAAGTAGCTGGGACCACAGGCACGCCACCACACCTGGCTAATTTTTGTATTTTTTGTATAGATGGAGTCTCGCCATGTGTCCCAGGCTGATCTCAAACTCCTGGGCTCGAGCAATCCTTATAGTCATGAGCCACCATGCCCGACCGGTGTGTTCTAAATATTAGTAAGAAAGCTTAAATTCCATCCTCTGATCTATTGCTGAATAAGAGAGAGTTTTGGACACATCTCATTATCTTCATATACCTCAAACCTTTCAACTGTGTGATTAAACATATTCATAGGTATGTTACAAAGATTGACAATAACATAATTTTAGATAATTCTGGACAGTATGTGATGCTGATAAACTGCATGTATTAAAATACATTTTTATGGGGGATTCTTGCAGATCTTATTATCAGGAGCATCCTCCCTATTGCAATAGTTTCCTCCACCTTGCAATAATACTTTCTTACGTGCACTTATTACCTAATGATCCTTATGTATACATACACATTGGAAGCTGAAATCCCAAGCTCTAACCTAAATTGGCCAATGCCTGCCAAACGTAGGAACCTCTCATTAATATGAGATGAGTCTGGTCTACAAAGTTATTAGGATTTCTCTTCCTCTCGTATCCAGCATTTTCAGCATCACCCACAGGGCAATCTGTGATCTCACAGCCATAGCTTGGGCTTGTCTCTTTCATCTTGATCTGGAACCCAAGGAAGGGGGGCCAAAGGACTCCCCCTGCGACCTCCCAAAAGACATGTGAGTTTGCCTCAGGAAACACTCTTGGTTCCTGTTTTGTGGATAGGCATTGCTCAATATATATTTGTGGACCTGGCCAAAGTATATTATTTGATTGTTTGTGGGGACAGAGTTGTAGGGCCCTGAGCAAAGTGGGGACAAAAAAGCCCAGAGCCGTGACCCTTAGCTACTGGACATGAAGAGATTACATAAGTTGGATTGTTAAATGGGCTTCTAGATTGCTAAAAGTAACAACAACAACTTTATTTCTTCTGGGCTATTGTAGACCAACAGTCATTAGAAAGCCAATCAACCTACCCAGATGGCTGGTTGTGAACAGCGATGTGGAGGGCACAGCAGGAGTTGGGAAACAAATGAGAAGACGGTTCCAGAAATGGACATGTTGGTGTACCCTGTGGGGCATTTCACACAGTATCAACCCTTTCATCCCCCTCAACTATTTTTATGTTTATATTGTAAATTTGTAAATAGAGAAAGGTGCACCAGATAAGATGCACCCCAATAGTACCTCTAAATACAACAACTGTTCCATTTGTGTTCTCTAAATATAATCATTGCTCCCATTTTGCTGTAGATGCTTCCAGCCTTTTTAACTTGTAAGGAGTATTTATTTATTTTAAAAATTGTGGTAAGGCTGGGCGCGGTGGCTCACGCCTGTAATCCCAGCACTTTGGGAGGCTGAGGCAGGCAGATCACCTGAGGTTGGGAGTTCGGGACCAGCCTGACCAACATGGAGAAACCCCATCTCTAATAAAAATACAAAATTAGCCAAGCATGGTGGCACATGCCTGTGATCCCGGCTACTCAGGAGGCTGAAGCAGGAGAATCGCTTGAACCCGGGAAGCAGAGGTTGCAGTGAGCTGAGACTGCACCATTGCACGCCAGCCTGGGCAACAAGAGTGAAACTCTGTCTCAAAAAACAAACAAACAAAAAAATTGTGGTAAAATACAGATAACATAACATTTACCTTCTTAATCATTAAAAAAATTGTCCCAGATATATCAGACAAATATTAAATCTCTTGATGATTCAATCTGTTGAACTATGCAACTACCATAGTACCCTTTTAACCGTGTTTAAGTGTACAGTTCAATCGTGTTTAGTGTGTTCACATGGTTGTGCAATGAATTCCCAGAACTCTTTTCATTTACCCAAACTGAAACTTGATATGCATTAAACAAGAATTTCTCATTCCCTCCCATCTCCAGCCCTCAGCAACCACCTTCCCAAACTATTTTTTTCTCAACTGTAAAATAGGGACACTATGCCAAAAGGATTGTTATGAGACTTAAATGAGTTAAGTGTCATGGACTAAATGTTTATGTCCCCCCAAAATTCAGATGTTGAAATCGTAACCTCCATTGTGATGGTATGAGGAGATGAGCCTTTGGGAGGGGATTAGGTCCTGAGGATGAAGCCCTCATGAAACGGATTAGTGCCCTTATAAAAGAGTCCCTAAAGAGCTCTCTAATTCTCTTTCTGCCATGTGAAGCTACAAGGGGAAATCAGTAGTCTGCAACCAGGAAGAGGACCCTCCCCAGAACCCATGCCTGATCTATTTCTAACCTCCAGCACTGTGAGAGTAAATTTCTGTTGTTTATAAGCTACCCAGTCTATGGCACTTTGTTATACACCCCAAACTAAGACAATAATGTATGCAAATTGCTTGCTATAGTGCTTCATACACAATTAAGTGCTCAGCAAATGTTAGATATTATTATTTATGATTCTGTCTTAATGATTTTTTTGAAAACATCATGAATTAACATGGGTGAAATTGGGTATATAAACACAAATAAAGGCTATAATTAGAGAAAGATGAGTACGAAGGAAGCGAGCAACAAGAGACCGTATGTGGAAGAGGAAAGAGGAGGATGAGTATTCTTATGGTCTTATCATGGAGACAAGGAGTTAAGATGCAGGTCCTGGCCTACCTTGGCTTGATTGGTGGCTGTATATGGGCCTTAATTTCCACTTGCTTATTTCCTGTGGGCAGGGACTTAAGAGACCTGGGCAATTTTCCATTTGTCTGATGCAGAAGTGGTACATAGCAGTGGGTTTTTGTTTAGCTTAATGTAAAGCATGTTATTTAAAAAGTAAATTAGTCTTCAACCGTTATTAATTGGGACTTTCACATAAAAATCTGTATTTCAGGCTTCATTCACTTGGAAGATCTGCTAAAAAGTGGTCCTCATTTAATTGAGGCAACAATTGGCTGGACTGTGTAGATGATTTCATCTCAGCCCATATCACTCAATTATGTTGCCTGCTTAGCCTCTGAGGAAGGTGGTCTGTAAGGTTAATCAGGCAACTTATTTTTTTCATATGATCAAACTCATATTCCCAATATATGATCATGACCACTGTCATGACACATACTGACAATTCTACCTTTTCTAGGAAACTTGATATCCTGGCTACAAATGTGTCTATAGATTATGTTCTCCCAAGTTAGTACCTTCAAGAACTGTGAAAGGTCTAAGATTTTTTTTTAACTTTTATTTTAAGTTCATGGGTTTATGTGCAGGATATCCAGGTTTGTTACACAGGTAAACTTGTGTCATGGGAGTTGTTGTACAGTTATTTCATCACCCAGCTATTGAGCCTAGTCTCTACTGGTAATTTTTCCTAATCTCCTTCCTCCTCCCAACCTCCACCCTCCTATAAGCCCCCGTGTGTGTCATTCCCCTCTATGTATCCATGTGTTCTCATCATTTAGCTCCCACTTATAAGTGGAAGTATTTGGAATTTAGTTTTCTGTTCCTGCATTAATTTGCTAAGGATACTGGCCTCTGGCTCCATCCATGTCCCTGCAAAGGACATGATTTCGTTCTTTTTTATGACTGCATAGTATTCCATGGTGTATATGTACCACATTTTCTTTATCCAGTCCATAAGATTTTACTCGGAAACAAACAAGTTAGCTTAGCACAGTTTTATAGATGCTAGTGAAGACATGAGACTCTGGGGTTAGAGACATAGGATAAGGACAGTTCATTCCTCACAGCAATAGCAGTAGCCAGAGCATCAGTATTTGTGCTGCTTCCCTAAGCCTAATTCTTACAGGGCAACACAAAGAGGATCAGATGACACCTGCACATGTGTGGGTTGCATTATAGGAGTGGGACCCCAAGCTTAGGGAGCTCATATCTTTTATAATGGTCAGTAAGCATACTTGACCTTTGCTCTAGAGCAAGCTTTTCCAGCACACGGCCCATGGACTGCATGCAGCCTGAGACAGCTTTGAATGTGGCCCAACACAAGTTCATAAACTTTCTTAAAACTTGAGGGCTTTTTGTGATTTTTTTTTTCTTTTGCTCATCAGCTGTGGTTAGTGTTAGTGTGTTTTCCGTGTGGCCCAAGACATTTCTGCTTTTTCCAATGTGGCCCAGGAAAGTCAAAAGATTGGACACCCCTGCTCTAGAGGGAGATATTATCTTTGCTATAATGGGACAATCAAAAAACCTGCCCTTTGCTCTGAAGGGAGACATTGTTTCTATCTTCTAAGGCTGTTTGCTATATAAATATTCTGGAAAAGTTAGTCTGGAACAAAAGCAGTCAGTGCCTCTGCTTGTAAGATGTGCGGAAACACCAAAGACCTGTGGAGAATTGTCTCCCAACATGCACCCAACACCATTTGTCCTGTCAACTTTGCCTTCACTTTAGAACAAGTTTGCACTTACTAAAAAGGGAAACCCTGATTCTTTACTCTCACACTTCACTCTGATACTGATGTGTGAAAGGTTTTTCAACACCAACCAGTTCTTCAACTCTCTGCATACCAACTGGGTATCCTACAATTAAATTCTGACATTAACCACCTGGAGTTAGTGCAGACACCATAGTTGAAGGCTCAGTCCCACAAAACTGCCCCCACTTCAGATGCCAATCATGAGAAATGGGTCCCCAGATGGCCCATACTTCTACCCAACTTGACTACATATTGAAGGTTCCCACAGGTTCAATAATTTGCTATAGGCTGGGCGCGGTGGCTCATGCCTGTAATCCCAGCACTTTGGGAGGCCGAGGTGGGCGGATCACTTGAAGTCAGGAGTTCAAGACCAGCCTGGCCAACATGGTGAGACCCCGTCTCTACTAAAAAATAAGAAAAAATTAGCCAGGAGTGGTGGAATGCACCTGTAGTCCCAGTTACTCAAGAGGATGAGGCAGGAGAATCGCTTGAACCTGGGAGGTTGCAGTGAGCAGAGATCATGCCACTGCACTCCAGATTGGGTGACAGAGTGAGACTCCAAATCAAATAATAATAATAATAATTTGCTATGACAGAGTAAGACTCCATCTCAAATAATAACAATAATAATTTGCTATGACAGCTCACCGAACTCAAGGAACCACTTACATTTACCAGTTTATTATAAAGGATATAATAAAGGATACAGAGGAACAGCCAGTCGAAGGGGTACATAGGGTGAGATCTGGAAGAAACTGAGTACAGGAGCTTCTGTCCCAGTGGGAGTTGGGGTATGCCACTTTCCCAGCATGTGGATATGTTCACCAATCCAGGAGCTCTCTGAGCCATATACCTTAGGCATTTTAATGGTGGCTTCATCATGTAGACATGATTGATTATTAACTCAATCTCCAGGCCCTCTGCACTCCCCAGAGGATGGGGGTAAGGCTGAAGGTTCCAAGCATCTAATCATGGCTTGGTTTTTTCTGGCAACCAACTCCCAACCAGGAACTCACCAAGAGTCACCTCATGAGATCAAAAGATACTCCTATCACCCAGGAAATTCCAAGGGATTTAGGACCTTTGTGTCAGGAACCAGGATCAAAGACCAAATATTGGAACAAAGGATGCACCTAGCACCCCATGGCTCAGGAAATTACAAGGGTTTTAGAAGCTCTGTGCCAGAACCAGGGGCAGAGACTTTACTTATTTATTTATTTATTTATTTATTTATTTATTATTTATTTATTTATTTATTTGAGACGAGGTCTTCCTCTGGAGTACAGTGGCATGATCTTGGCTCACTGCAACCTCCTCCCCCCAGGCTCAGGCAATCCTCCCACCACAGCCTCCCCAGTAGCTAAGACCACAGGGATGTGCCACCGCACCCATCTAATTTTTGTGCTTTTAGTAGAGATGGGATTTCATCATGTTGCCCAGATGGGTCTGGAACTTCTGAGCTCAAGTGATCCGCCCCCCTCAGCCTCCCAAAGTGCTGAGATTACAGGCGTGAGCCACCATGCCCAGCCTATTTATTTATTTTTGTGTCACACTAACCTAAAGGTAGCAAACAGGGAACATTATGGATGAAGTATACTGGGTATTCATTTGCTTATTAAGCAAATATTTATTACACACTCAAAATGATAAGAGATGTGCTGGGCCCCAGAAATACAAACTACAAAACAACCCACTCTTTCCCTTCAAGGTGCTCATAATCTAGTTTGTAAGTCAGGCAAGTAAATTGGCAATTACAGCACAGTGTAACAAATGCTACCTGTGGGCGAAGGAAGTCCTGGGGTGAAGGGAAAGAGAGAAGGATGGTTTCCAGGAGGAGGGCTCATTTCACCAAAACCATGAAAAAGAGGAGTAGGAGTAAGGGGGAATGAGAAGTGGGGAGAATTAGCCCAGGATGTCAGGCAAGAGAGGAGAAAGAGGTAGGTTATGAATTGGCGGACTATGATGAGAAATTTGGATTTACAGGAGAACAATGTGGGAATAACCCCGGAGGCAGAGAGACCAGTCAAGAGGCTTTTGCAAGAGTCTAGACATGAGATGGTGCTGGGTTGAAATAAGAAAGTGGCAACAGAAATGGAGGGAAGAGGACACAGCTGAGTGATCTTGAAGAGGTATAGAATTGATCAGACTTGATAATGAACTGGATGAGGCAATAAGGGGAGAAAAAGAATCTTTGTGCCCAGCTTTTGTCTTGGGAAACTGGGTGGTTGGTGATGGCATTAACTGAGTTAGAGAAGACAGGAAGAGGAGGACCAGGTTTTGGCTGAATATAACCAGTAGGTAAATAGACATATAAGAATCTTATGCCATATAAATTCAAGATATTATTTTTTAATTGTCAGTATTACATTAATGCACTTTATACTTTAAAAATTAATTCAACATATTAGATTATATGCAAATCAATAACTATCAAGTACTATATATAGGAAGCACGACTTGTACATAACTGACAGAGAAAAGTACAGCTAAAACATGCTGTGTGGGCATCCATTAAGTAGGCAACTCACAGACCTGAATGCAAACTCAGAGTACTTAACAGTGTGCTCTCTTCATACTCAAGTAAATCTTTTAAGGAAAGGAAATAGCACTTCATTTTAAGTCAGGGTGCCATTTCCACTGTAATTGCAGCTGACATATTGCTAATGCACCAAGACAATTTGTGATTTAAAAAAAAAACCCCAGAAGTTCACTATATTACAGTTCATAATCACTAGGGCTTTCTTTGTGCAGTTCTAACTTTTAAAAAGCTTACATTTACCATCCAAATGCCATGATAAAATAGCTAATCTTGCCTGTGACGTTGTCATAACCAGAACAAGATAAAATTCCAAGTTGTTAATGAACTGAGTGAATTTTAATTTGGGGACTTTGTAAGAAAGAAACATTCCCCATTAAATACTGTATATTTATTTATTGAGCTAAAAAAAAAAACGAAGTGCTTCCCACCAAATCCTATAGTATATATTTGTCACAATCAGTGAAAACAGAAATGAGTACAACCAGGCATAATTGGAAACCAATTGTCCTTTCATCCATCACTAATGTTTCCAATCTGTTAAAGTCACGTTTGCCTTTTTCCAGGCTATACTGTGGTTCATATTTCCCACAGACTCATCATGAAAGCATTGACAATAGTAAGCTTCCACCCAACACTATTCAGTCCTACCTTAATTACAGCACCAAATGAATAGTGAGGAAAGGAACATTGTATTATCTCACCGGTACAACAAGACAGATCATTTCAATCAGATCAAATGCAAGTTGTAGTTCAGACAATCACTGTCTTAGATTTTTTATTTGTATGATTTTTCTTTTTTCTAAATTTCAGCTCTAGTAGGACATATTCACATTATTTCCACTTTTTAAAAGCCACCACTATAGGAACATTTTGGAATGCTAAATATTTGCCTCCAAGTTGACATTAAAGATGGTAAGTTTTCTCCTCCTGAAGAATATATTACAAACAATTGTTTACCTATAAGCCATATTTCTTCAAATGCTTTCCAATCCATTTTCCCTGAGAACATAAAACCAAAGGTGAACAGCTCTTAGTAAATCATCTCATGATCCCTGAAATGCAGTAATGATTGAAGAAAAAGGGAGGGAGATGGTCAATGCTCTTCTGCATGTACTGGGTAATCAAGTATCATTGATTATCTCTTTGATATAATGATTTCCTTTCTTTTGGGTATATACCCAGCAGTGGAATTGCTGGATCATATGGTAGCTCTATTTTTAGTTTGTTGAGGAATGATTGAGACTGGTTTTCACTTCGGAACCAACCAACCATTGCGTTCTTCAACTTTTCTAGTCTCCTCACTGAAGTTGAACAATTTCATGAAGATGAACATTGTAAGATATCTGATCTGTTGTTTCAATCAATGCCAGCAATAATTCTGGGGATCATTCCATACAGAACTTTCCAGGGTCAGGGTAAAGCATCCACATCAAAATCATTATCTCTTTTATGCTTGGAAACATTAGCTCCTGATAGGCCTCTAGATTCCAGAGGCTTAGCTGTGATTACTGTTCTGATCTCATTTGAGAGCATCTTATGTCGGGGTGGTCCAGAATCTTCACGGCTTGAGTTTATCGGTTATAATTATTAGAACAGGTTCCGAGAACATAGTATAAAAACAGAAGAAAATGAGGAACAGCAGAGCAGAATGTAGAGATAATATCATCATGTGTTCTTGAGGCCCAAAGCAGAATCTTTTTTTTTTTTTTTTTTTTTGAGACAGTCTTGTTCTGTCACCCAGGCTGGAGTGCAGTGGCACCATCTTGGCTCACTGCAGCCTTTGCCTCCTGGGTTTGAGCTATTCTCATGCCTTAGTCTCCTGAGCAGCTGCAATTATAGGCGCACAACCACCACACCTGGCTAATTTTTGTATTTTTAGTAGAAACGGGGTTTTACCCTGTAGGCCAGGCTGGTCTCGAACTCCTGACCTCAGGTGATCCACCTGCCTCAGCCTCCCAAAATGCTGAGATTACAGGTGTGAGCCACCGTGCCCGGCCCCAAGACAGAATTCTAAAGTGCACTTCCAAGGGAGAGCAAGTCAAGTCTACTTTAAGGTTGAGAAGAGGGTCATTTGAAACTTGGGGAGAGGGTTCCAGGGGCAGGTTGCCCATGGGGAGGCTTCAACGGGTCCAGGCAGCAGGAGATGGTGGAGACATTCACAGAGTGTGACGGGGAAAGACAAGTGGAAAGGGAAAGAAAAGTGTATGAAACGTATTTGTCTACTTGGGAAATTTCCCCTGCTTCAGTTCATAGCCACTAGACTATTTTGTGGTGTGTCACGGTTCTAGATACGGAGTGATCACTGCTGTGGGCTGTGAGCAGAGCTTTAACAAGCAGTGGGGCTCACTGGTTCCTTATTAGTAGTAGTAGAAATAGTAGAGACAGGATCTCACTATGTTTCCAGGAGTTCAAGACCTCCTGGCCTCAAGCCATCTTCCCACCTCGGCCTGTCAAAGTGCAGGGCTTACAGGCATGAGCCACCATGCCCAGCCTGATTTTCTTTCCATGATGTCGTGCACTTCCTCCATGTTTCATTTTCTTCAGTTGCTCCAAGGTTACTCTCGGCTTTCTGCCACTTAAGAAGACAACCCAGCCCAGCCACACAGGTAAGACACTCAAAGGTGGACTGACTTCTCAGACCACATAAATGCTAAGGATTCAAATGGGCCCGAGTGAAATTCTAAGGCACATTCTCTGGCATTTTTTCAGACATTACCAGATTCACTCTAGTCTAGAACATTAAGCGGTCCATTTTAACCGTGCATTCCTCTTGAGACAAAGCATGTGTCTATAAAGGGCTCCTGCTGCTCAGTGAGGGGAGAGCGACCTTGCAGCGTACAGAAACCAATAAAGCACTTTGAGCCTGGCAAAACCCCAGCCCATCATGACTCCTCAGATGTTACTTTTAGTTAAAAAAAAAAAAAACAAAACAGTCAGATGCATTTGCCATGGGAACAGCAATGGAAGGTCACTCTCTTCTGTACTTATTTTTATGTGTGTGGGTCACTGAGCCCTCATCCTCCTCCGGCCGGCTCTCTTCAAGCTACCCCCTCATTCCCATGTTGTCAGCCCTGCCTCTGCCTCTTCTTCCAGCCAGTTTCAGCTCACCCTCCACCTCCTCCCTTGCCCTCCCTTTGCTTCTTCTATCTAAGGGGCTATTAGTCTAACAGAAGCTTTCAGGGGGAAAGGCAATGAATATTGTTTTTGCAGAGGCAAAATCGGTCTTCTCTGTGAGCTGGACAGTGTTGCAAAGTTGCGGCTGGTCAGAAAGGGCACTGGTGCAGGAGGGAGGCAGGAGACCTGGGTCTAGTCCCAGCTCTGTCCCCAACCAGCAGGGACACTAGGGACAAGCCACTTTCCTTTGGGCTCAGGCTTCCTTGTCTGTAAAACAAGGAAGTTCCCTATTTGTAGAAACTCAGGAATATTGTCAGTAATCAAGAAAATGAGTTTGGAGGGTTGAAGGCTTAGTTGTCCTGAAAAAATCATCCTTTTCTAAAGCCTGAAATTAAAACAGTACAATTTTTTACATTGTGAAATTACTTGCTCATTAGAAACAACGAAAGCCTCTCTCACACACACATACACACACACACACAATGAGAAAAGTCAGAATTATCTAAAATCTCTTCATTCAGAACAAGATTATTCTTAGGAGATCTATCAGTGTCGCCTTAATAAATCTTCCTTCTTTTTTTTTTTTTTTTTTTTTTTTCGTTTTGAGACAGAGTCTCACTCTGTTGCCAGGCTGGAGTGCCGCGGCATTATCTCAGCTTACTGCAACCTCCGACTCCTGGTTCAAGCGATTCTCCTGCCTCAGCCTCCAGAGTAGCTGGGATTACAGGCATGTGCCACCATGCACAGCTAATTTTTGTATTTTTAGTAGAGACAGGGTTTCACCATGTTGGCCAGGATGGTCTCAGTCTCCTGATCTTGTGATCTGCCCGCCTCGGCCTCCCGAAGTGATGGGATTACAGGCGTGAGTCACCGCACCCGGCCAGATAAATCTTCCTTCTAAAGGCACGGTGCCCAGAGAAGTCTTTAGCACCCCAAAGTAACAGATAAACGTTTGAACTGGCTATGTTCATTACAGCATCATTTACAAAAGCCAAGATGTGAAATTAACCTAAGTGCCCATTAGTAGATAAACGGATAAAGAAAATGTGGTATATACACAAAATGGAATACTATTCAACCTTAAAAAAGAAGAAAATTCTGTCATTTGTGGCAACATGGGTGAACTTGGAGGTTACTATGTTAAGTGAAATGAGCCAGGCACAGAAAGACCAATACCTCATGATCTCACTCACACGTAGGATCTAAAAAAAGTTGAACTTAGAAGAGAGAGTGGAATGGTGGTTCCCAGGATCTGGGGGTGAGGGGTATTGGGGAGATGTTGATTAAAGGGTACAAAGTTTCAGACAGAAGAAATTAGGTTTTTAGATTTCTTGTACAGTATGGTAACTATGGCTAATAATGTGTATTATGGCCAGGTGTGGTGGCTCACCCCTGTAATCCCAGCACTTGGGGAGGCAAGGAGGGCAGATCATGAGGTCAGGAGTTCGAGACTAGCCTCACCAACATGGCAAAACCCTGTCTCTACTAAAAATACAAAAATTAGCCGGGCATAGTGGCATGCACCTGTAATCCCAGCTACTCAAGAGGCTGAGGCAGGAGAACCACTTGAACCCGGGAGGCAGGGGTTGCAGTGAGCTGAGATCTCGTCGTTGCACCTCTCCAGCCTGGCAACAGAGCAATACTCCGTCTCAAAAAAACAATAATGATAATAATAATAGTGTATTATATATTTCAAACTTGCTGAAAGAGTAAATTTCAAATGTTCTCATCACAAAAAATAATATGTGAGGTGGCGGATATGTCAATTAGCTTGATTTAATCATTCCCCATTGTACGCATATATCGAAACATCACATTGTCCCATACAAAAACATACAATTTTACTTTGCCAATTAAAATACATAACGAAAAGCTTAAATTGCCTAAATACTGAATACATTCTGTGCAATAAAAATCAACAGAAACAAAGGTAAGGATTTATGCGTCATATTTATCTTGTGTCAAATCGACCTGGTGAAGTAGAATAAATTTGGGATCTGACATTAGAATAACAGCATGCTTGTCCTAACCCAGCCTTTTATTGGCTATATTTGTCGGAGTCAAGCTGTTTTTTCCTCCATTTGTTCCTTGCTTCCCTCAACAAAGACATGCGCACATGCATGCACACATGTACATGTACACACACAGATCTTCCCTCTCGTTTTTTGCCCTGACTGGGTCCCTGGAGACTAACCTTTATGGACTGCATCACCCTTGGCCTAGGGCTTTTTATTAAGTTTGGTCAATGGGAGGCACCAACTGGAGACAGGAGGGTGGGAGGAGAGAAAGGTGTATTTATTCTCCACCTTCTATCTCTCCCTCCCTGGTAAGATGTGATTTTGACAGTTCCTTTGTTCCAGTGTCTATAGCCACAGCTCTGCCAGGAAGCCCCTCTTCCAAGACTGCAGGTCTCATCTTCTCTGATAATCCTTACTGCCTCCCCTTGCCCTTGCTGGCCCAGGGAAGGAAAGGCCACAGCAATTCCCCACCATACTCTATCAGCCTGCCCACATCAATGTAAACAGTCTCTTCATTCAACTCCCTTTGGTTACCCTGTTGAGCGTGCCATCTGTTTCCTGCCAGGATCCTGCCTGATACAGAGTCTAGCCAGTAAACAGAACCCTCTTGAGTGTTTAACCCAGAGCACTTTAATGCAGGAAGCTGGTTATTCAGGTAAAGGAATTGCTGAGAAGCCAAACAGGCCACTTGGCAACTCAGAGATTAGCAACAGCAGGAAGCCACAAAAACAGAGGGAGAAGGGGAGGAGCCCATGACACAGGCACTGAGGAACAGGAGTCAACCAACGAAAGCTGTCACCAGGACGGGTCTGTCCTTCAAGGGAAAAGCCATAGCCCCTGTGGGAGAAGCCATTAAAGGCAGGGAGGGGTGGTCTAGCTTTCCCCTCCGAACCATTCCTTCCATTGGCTGCACCCAGGCAGCGGACACAGGAGCTTACTCAGAAAATTGGCCTGCAGGGGTCAACCCTCCTGTCCTACAAAGTGGAACTGGAAAACGATACAAAAGTAAATTGAGAGCAAGTAGGTCCAGAACCAGCATAATGGCTGTAACACCTTGGGCTAGTTACTAAACCACTCTGAGCTTTCCTGTCCTTACATACCAAAGAAGATGGTTAATACTTTACTTATTTCATGGGATTCTCTGAACCAAAATGAAATGAGCTAGAGGATGTAGGAGTGTTTGGTAAATTCTGAGGTGCTATACAAAATAAGGTGTCAGAGGGTCCTGAAGTTTATGAGCCTGTCAGTTTCTAATACTATCACTTTCATTCTTGGGCAATTGCTTTTAGTGTAATCCCTCAACCAAAGAAACACCTTTGCCAGATCCATTCGCTTAAACTGCCTATGAGCCTGTTTTGCAAGGAAAGGCAATTAAAGTGCAGGCTCAGGAAATGGAATCATTTGTTTGTGATCAGGGTCTACTGGCTACCAAATCAGGAGGTCCGCAGGGGGGCTCAGCTACTGCCTTGCTCAGCCCAGACGCATCCTTGAGGACGTGTGCCAAACCCATTGTGGCACACTGAGAAAAGTGTGCCCCCTTGGCTGTCCCCATAACAGGCAGTCTCTAGGGAAGGATAGCAGAGAGCCAGATGGAAAACAGACACATCTCTACACAGGGTTAGCTTCTATGTCCCCTGGGCTCTGGGGAAGCCAGAAGCCAAGCTGGGGAGTCAGCCGCCTGTACAGAATCGCCACCTCACCAGTAGGGATGCATTTGCTCGGCACTTGTTTATGAGGACGGTGGAGACTGCCTTCAGTATCTGCCTAGTCCTTCCATCTTCAGCCATTCATTTCTCCTCTGATCCTCTTCCCAGGTGAATCCTTTCTTCTTTCCACCTTTGTTTTAATATTCATCTTCAAGAGGGATCTGTAGCCAGGCTTTCAAATTAGTGTACTACATTCCCTTGGCAGTGGTTTTGGAATCTGGCTGCATTTGGAAGCATCTTGGGAGATTTTAAAAATCCCAGTGTCTAGGCCATACCCTAGACCAATATCAGAATCTCTGCAAGCTGGAGCTACACAACTGATTTTTTTTTTTTTTTAGCTTTTATTTTAGGATCAGGGGTACATGTGCAGGTTTGTTATGCAGGTAAATTGCGTGACATAGAGGTTTGGCATACAGATAATTTCATCACCCGGGTAATGAGCATAGTACTCGATAGGTATTTTTTCTGATCCTCTCCATATTCCCACTCTTTACCCTCAAGTACACCCCAGTGTCTGTTGTCCCCCTCCTAGTATCCATGTGTTCTCATTTTTTAGCTCCCACTTATAAGCGAGAGTATATAGTATTTGATTTTGCATTAATTTGCTTAGGATAATGGCCTCCAGCTCCATCCTTGTTGCTGCAGAGGACGTGATCTCTTTCTTTTTTATGGTTGCATAGTATTGCATGGTGTATAGTACCACATTTTCTTTAGTCTACCACTGATGGACATTTAGGTTGATTCCATGTCCTTACTATTGTGGATAGTGCTGCGATGAACATACGTGTGCATGTGTCTTTATGGTAGAATGATTTATATTCTTTTGGGGATATACCCAATAATAAGATTGTTGGGTCAAATGGCAATTCTGTTTTAAGTTCTTAGAGAAATTGCCATATTGCTTTCCACAATGGCTAAACTAATTTACAGTCCTGCCAGCAGTGTATAAGCATTCCCTTTTCTCCACAACCTCACCCGCATCTATTATTTTTTGACTTTTTAATGATAGCCATTCTGACTGGTGTGAGATGCTATCTCACTGTGGTTTGGATTTGCATTTCTCTAATGATCAGTGGTGTTGAACATTTTTTTCATATGCTTGTTAGCTGTGTATATGTCTTCTTTTGAGAAGTGTCTATTCAGGTCTTTTGCCCGCTTTTTAATGGGGTCGTTTGTGACACTGGTATTTTTGTAAAGTTCCCCTAGGTGACGTGAATGTGCAGCCAAGGTTAAGAGCCACTGTTTTAGGAGTAGAATTTAACTTCATCACACTGTGAAGCAAAACCATGCTCCTCCCTCTGAAGGAATGTCAGCCAGAGGCTTGTCGTAGGGCAAGTAATCTAGAATCACAAGTGGGCTGCCTGAGAAGGAGCTTGCAGAGTGATGAATGGTCAGTTCCTTCCAGGGCAGGAGGCAACCCCAGACTACTGCACTTCTGGAGCAATTCACAACCCCACTATTACCACCCAGTCTGGCGCCAGACTATAGAAGACTATAGAAAACTACAGTCTTCTCAAAGTTGACTAAAGTCTTGGAATGGGGCAAGGAGAAGATATCAAACTCTGTTTGTATCATGGAAGCTTTGGACCAAGGGGACTCAGTTGATTTTAGACATTATCTAAAACGAGAAGAGTTGAAAATGTCGGCCTGAGAGGTTAAGTAACTTTTCTGCAGTCCCACAATGGGCTTTTGGCAGAGTTGGGATGGACTCAGGTCTCCTTCCTCAAAATCGTGCCTCAGTTCTATTCCCCTCTCCCTGAATCGTCATGCTTCTGCTAGCATTTGAGCCCCCTTAGCAAAATTTTGAAGGCTTTTAAAATGATGATTCTTGTACTAGGATCCAAATAAATAAGGCGGGACAGCGATAATGATTAGGAAATATTTGTGGTTTTTCTGCGTGAGGCCTTCACATGCTGATTTGTTTACCTAGCATATAAACTGGAGCCTGTGGTGCTACTACACATGGAAGAAAAGTTTAAGCATTCATCTCTGCAAGCAAGGAAAAGAAAACTTATTCTATTTGTGGGAAATAGGTAACATCACATTAATTTGAATAACGCTACCTTATTAAACTGTAGCGGCTCACTGTGGATAATTTTTCAGCATTTGGGAAGAGAGAGAATTACCACTCACTTGGTTGAAAATGATTATGGAACTATTTTCAAGATTACATTTTATTTATTTATTTTTCTGAGACAGAGTCTCACTCTGTCACCCAGACTGGAGTGCAGTGGTGCTATCTCAGCTCACCACAACCTCTGCCTCCTGGGTTCAAGAGATTCTTCTGCCTCAGCCTCCCGAGTAGCTGGGATTACAGGCATATGCCACCACGCCTGGCTAATTTTTGTATTTTTAGTACAGACAGGGTTTCACCATGTTGGTCTCGAACTCCTGACCTCAAGTGGTCTGCCCACCTCGGCCTCCCAAAGTGCTGGGATTACAGGCATGAGCCACTGGGCCTGGTCTTTAAGATTACATTTTTTAAAATATACATTTTGCTTTGGTGTTTTTGACAGCTAACATGAAATGATATCATGAAAACGTCTTACAGTTTCCAAGTTTTAGGAAGGGTTCAGTTTGAGCAGTGTGCTAATTGCCTTTATTTGTGAGACAGAAATGAGCGTATAAAGGCATAAAAGATATTGGAAACTTAGGCACTGACTTAGAGTTTTGAGACCTAATTTCTTGTCATTACTGTGCTGCCTGAGTCCAAGAAGACTTAGAGCCAATGATTGATTGAGACAAGTCTCAATCATTTTAGGAGGCTTATTTGCCAAAGTTAAGGACACATGCCCAGGAGACAGGTGTATGCCTTTCTCCAAAGATAATTTTGAGGGCTCCAAATTTCAAGGGGAAAGGGTGGGATATGGAGAAGTACATAATTTTCATGTAAGAAGGGTGTAGGGAAAAACAGTCATTCATGCCTTTGTCTGGCTCAGTGAATCTGCATCTTTTTTTTTTTGCCTAAGATGACACAGTCAAATGAGGCAGAGGAAAAATGCTGGGAATCTGCATTTTACGTAAGATAACAGAGACAAAATGGGGCAGGGGAGCAATCAGGTATGCATTCGTGTCTGTGGACGGTGGGGGAGGGGGTGTGTGTGACTGCACCTCTAAAGATAAGCTATCAATTTACCAAAAAGGTGCAGAAAAAAAAAAAAAGATGCAGGAGAGAGTAAAAAGAGAGCCTAGGAACTCAAGTGAAAAAGGGCAAGATATATTAAAAACCAAACCTTCATGAAGGATCACCATGAGAATCTAGGAAGTAGTTTCTCTAACTGGAGCGTGTTTTAGAAGCCCCTGGAGGGTTTATCGCTAGACACCACCTCCCAGAGTTTCAGATTCAGTGGTAAGTCTGGACCAGTTCTAACAAGCTGCATTTCTTTTTTTCTTTTCTTGAGTTGGAGTCTTACTCTGTCGCCCAGGTCCAGGCTGGAGTGCAGTGGTGTGATCTCGGCGCACTGCAACCTCTGCCTCCTGGGCTCAAGCGATTCTCCTGCCTCAGCCTCCCCAAGAAGTTGGGATTACAGTCATGCACCACCACACCTGGCTAATTTTGTATTTTTAGTAGAGACAGGGTTTCTCCATGTTGGTCAGGCTGGTCTCAAACTCCTGACCTCAGGTGATCCGCCAACTTCAGCCTCCCAAAGTGCTGGGATTACAGGCGTGAGCCACCGCACCTTGCCACAAGCTGCATTTCTTTCTTTCTTTCTTTCTTTCTTTCTTTCTTTCTTTCTTTCTTTCTTTCTTTCTTTCTTTCTTTCTTTCTTTCTTTCTTTCTTCCTTTATTTTTCTTTCCTTTCTTTCTTTCTTTTTCTTTTCTTTCTTTCTTTCTTTCTTTCTTTCTTTCTTTCTTTCTTTCTTCTCTCTCTCTCACTCTCTCTTTCTTTCTTTCCTTTTTTTTTTTTTTTGATAGAGTCTTGCTCTGTCCCCCAGGTTGGAGTGCAGTGGCACGATCTTGGCTCACTGCAACCTCTGCTTCTGGGTTCAGGTGATTCTCCTGCCTCAGCCTCCCCAAGTAGCTGGGACTACAGGCATCCACCATCAAGCCCGGCTAATTTTTGTATTTTTAGTAGAGACAGGATTTTGCCGTGTTGGTCAGGCTGGTCTCGAACTCCTGACCTCAGGTGATCTGCCCACCTCGGCCTCCCAAAGTGCTCACTGGGTGACAGCCACTATGCCCGGTCCACAAGCTGCATTTCTAACAATGCTGCCAGGTGCCGCTACTGTCCTTGGGGGGATGAGGGTGGGGCACAGACACTTGAGAACTGCTGTTCTGGAGCAGTGTCTCTCAAACTGGGGTCTCTGATTGAGAATCTAAGAATGCTCAAAAATGTACCTGGGATTTGTTTAAATCAGGTATGGCAAGGTGACAGGTTGCCTTACTCACAGTTAGGCAGAAAGAGTGAGGGGTCACAATGGGCAAAAGCCTTTTGTTTTTTGCAGGAAGAAATGGGCAGGGCAAGGTGGGCAGTTTAGGGTTGGCTGCTTCGAATAAATAATTTCAGTGGGCTCTGGGCTATAGGCATAGTCTCCAGTTCAGTGCGTGGCCCTAGGGTGCTTTGGGGAAGGCTTGGTGTGTAAAAGTTAGATAAGGGAGGTGGTGGGGAGGTGGAGGCGGTATGGGCTATGAATTGGTTAGTTTGCATGTGAAAGGCGCCCTGGGAGGCAACTTTTTTGCTATCTCTAGGAATTAGCTGGCCCCCGGAGAGGCAGTCTCCCTGGAATTAGCAAGGCCCCAAGATATCAGTATCATAAAATACAGAAAAATTAAAAACATGATTAATTACAAATTAAAAACAAAGAATAATTTTCTATTCTGTCTTTATTGTAATAATAATCTTCTTTTTTTGGGTACCAGTTGTAAAGACCACATTTTTTTCCTGGTGATAATTCCCAATTTAAAGATAGTTTCACAAAATGAAATTTAGTTTATGAACTCATTGTCTCTAAAACTGTGGACCAAGGACCCTCAGAAATCCAAACATGTATCTTTACATGTCCAAGGGAATTTTTTAAGCCATTAAAAGGACTTCATACTTAACTTTGAGAAACATATTGTGTTGGCATTCACATTAATCTGTACTAACAGCCCCCCTTCAGTCAATGAACAGCAAGCATTACCTTTTTATTGTTATTGTTATTATTATCATTTTTTTATTTTTATTGAGACAAGATTTTGCTCTGTCTCCCAGGCTGGAGTGCAGTGGCATGACCACAGCTCACTGTAGCCTCGACCTCCTGGGCTCAAGTGATCCTCCTGCCTCAGCCTCTGAAGTAGCTGGGACTGAAGGCATGCAGCACAGTGCCCAGCTATTATTTTTATTTTTGTAGAGATGGGGTCTCCCTATGTTGCCCAGGCTGACCTCGAAATCCTGGGTTCAAGGGATTCTCCTGCCAGGTTTATAGTCATGAGCCACTGTGCTGGCCTTTTATTGTTTTCTTAAAATCAAACTTTAAAAAAACAGTATATAGGGCATCAGAAATGTTAAAGAGTCATCAGATCATTGTCCCTATCGAGTCATTTCCTTTCCTTTGTCTTTTATCTGCTCACGAAACTTTTTATAAGCCCACAAGACTCTGTGGGTATGTGTATGTATGCGCATGCGTACACAATGGGTTTCGCTAAAATACTCTGAATTTTATTTTCAGGAATGGTTATATAGGTTACTCTACTACTTCAAACGTTATAACTAATTTTATCTGTGTGTGTGTTGGCGGGGGGAGGGTGGTGGCTTCCACAGTGTCCGTGTGGCAAGACAAATGGGGGGAAAAGTCCACTTTCTTCCCAAGACAATCCAGCATACCATGAGGATAAAAGTAGCGTCAATTGTGTCGGTCCAATACACATTGCTACTGCTCAATGAGCAGGTGCCTATTTATAAAGTAACACTCTGCATTCGCTGCTCAGCGTTTGAGGAGTTTCCTGAAAAATCACGGTTCCTTCCAAATTTTATTCAGGTCATTGAAGCTGAGGTTTCGGTGATACTTGAAATCATTTCTGAGCTGAAAAGTATATAGAATCCCCCAACAGAACCATAATAAAGTCTGGAAATTACTTGTGGCTGGGGTAGGGTTTCCATGAGGGACTTAAAAAGCCTTAAGTGTGTACCTAGCTTAATATAAGGGAAGCCATGCGCACTCCAGCAAAATAGAGCGATACACAATAAAACATTTCATGGCCCACAAACTGTCCCTTACTAATTTGGGTAACTGGGGCACAGAGTTTATTTTTGCTTATTTTACTTATTTTTGTTTTGCTGAAAACCTATGGCGTGCTGAGGCATATCTACCCCACCTTTAGCACTGCTATTTTTCCAGCTTTTTTCATGTTTCTTCCCTCTCGAACTCTTTATTTCTTTGACCCCTATGCCTGTATTCCTGCCATTTCTTTCTTTTCCTATTATCAGTCAATAAATAATCAGATGAATATTAAATTCTATTGGCTAAGTATTTACTAATATTTCCTAACTTACACGGATAGGGAACAAGAAAGCATGACATATAGTGCCCGAGCATAAATTTCAGTCTTTTGCTACTAGGTGCAGACTCCCTTTTCAATCCCCATGAAGCCTGACCTTCTGAAGACTATAATTATTAGTAAAAGCATTAGCCAGTAGTCTGCCTGGAGCAACCCTGCAAGGTAAAAATGCTGCAAGGGCTGGATCTGGTGACAGACAGTGGAGAAGGACATGGAGGGCCACAGAGGGCATAGGATTTGTGTTCCCAGAAGGAAGTGCTGGAATCAGGAGTAGAAGCACCGAAGGTCATTCCGAAATGAAGGAAGCATGTTCCTCTGTTCACAGCTGAAAATTGAATAGAAAGCTAGAGAGAATTTACAAAGATAGAGTTAGATATTCAGCTATTATGGTTTAGACAATAAAATGGAGGAAAGGAATTTTGATTTATTGAAACCATACAGTGTACTAGGCACTTAACTACGTGCTTTACGTACATGATCTCATTTAACCCTTTTAACAATCCTGTGGGCTAGCTATGACTCTTGCCATTTCATATTTAAGGAACTCATCCCAAGTCATACAGTTAGAAAATGGTAGTGTCAGGATATGCATCAAGGTCTTTCTGACTGCAGAGCCCACGCACTTCCCATCCTATCTTGCAGATGGCCCAGTTTGAGACTGAGGGGAACATGCTGTAGATATTTATGTCTACCTGGCAAGCCAGAGACTGTGCTCTTACATCAACTTGCGTATCATCTGTCAGAGAAGTTTTGTGTGTGCGTGAATGTTTTATTGTTATTATTATTGTCGCTCTGATTCTGGAGGGAAATGTCTTTAGAATTTCAAATAACACATGACTCATTTCCTGATATACACTGTCACCACGATTTCTTTTATGAAAATATTGAATGCAGGCTCTGGAAATAAGAAAGACTTTCTACACATGCGCTGTAGAATAATGCTTAAGCTAAAAAAAAAAAAAAAAAAAAAAAAGACAGAAAGGTGCCCTGATTAACCCAGTCCTTTCCGCATAGAATTCCTGCAAACTGTCAGCATGCCACAAGATTCCACCCACTTGGCAAATCCTAGTGCCATACTTTGAACAAAGACATCTACCACAATAACATTCCTTGGCAGCTATTGAAACTATCTTTGGGATGCAGGGCTTTCTTGACCAGCTCTGAACAGTTGACCCTTGAACAACATGGGTTTGAACTGAGCACGTCCACTTATATGTGGATTGAAAATACAATATTTAGGTGTGGGGGCTGGGGATCATATGACTTGGGTGTCCCCGAGCCCTGCTGCCTTCACATCCTGGGGCAGCCATGGGATGCCAGAGTGTGGTGATTGGTGGCCAATGGGTCCGAGGCTGTGTCTACTGCGGCTAAGATGACTGCCTTTCATGATTGGCCTTGACTTTTCCATACATTGTGTGACTCTTGCCCCATGGCCCTTTGGCTGACCTTACCGGAAGCCATGATGACAGCAGCCTTTTGCCATTAGATGCAGGGAGATGGTGATGGAGGTGGATATAGCAGTCAGAGAACATCTGGCAGAGACAAATATGGACCACCTGTTCATACAGAATACGAGCTTATTGTAGAAAGTCTTTCTAGTGGTTACGGTTGGCAAGATTTAAAGGATTTTATGCAACAAGCAGAAGAAGTAACCTATGTTGATGCTCACAAGGAATGCACAAGTGAGGGCATTGAGTTTCACTCCTGTTTTGACATGAAGCATGCGTTGGACAAACTGGATAGTGCAAAACTATTAAGCTTATTGAAGGTAAGCCAGGCACAAGCGATAGGCGATCTGATTCTGGAAGCAGATCCAGGTCTTGATCTAGAAGACAGTCACGAAGTAGGAGTCACCGGAGCAGCCACAGTAGATCTCAAAGTATCTCAAAAAGTCACTCCTGATCCAGGTTGCGGAGCAAAGGTCGATCACGTTCTCATTCAAAAGGCAGGAAATCTAGCTCAAGGAGCAAATCTATGCCCAAATCGGATATAGACTCCCGTTCTTGTTCTCAAAGCAGATCTGAGGATGAGTATGAGAAATCTCCAAGCAGGTCTTGGTCTCGATCTTCCAAAGAAAGTGGAAAAGGTGATACGAAGTCAAAATACAGATCAAGGAGCCAGTCTCGTTCCAATTCACCCCTACCTGTTCCACCCTCAAAGAGTCATTCTGTGTCCTCTCCACCAAAAAGAGCTACTTCAAGATCCTGTTCTAGATCTCATTCAAAATAAAGATCAGGGTCCAGGTTGAGTTCCAGAGATTAATCCAGAACTCTTCATTCATTGCACACTATTTTGGAACACATTTCTACTTGCTTAGGCAGTTGTTCTTCCATGTTTGTACTTGGCTTCTTTTGCAAGAGGAATCTCCTGAAAACAAGGGCACACAGAAATTTGATTTATGGACAAATTTGATGAAAAAGATGAGGCTCTAAGGAAATGGTGGCATAAAGTCAAAGACCTTCTCCCTTCTTTGTAGAATTAAGATAACTTCAATTTTACAGCTTTTGAGCTAAAATGACTTTTGTAAAGATTAAGCTCATTTAGATTTTTTAAAAAGTATTTCAGCAGGATCTGCTGCAGGGTTTTTTGTTGTTGTTGTTGTTGTTGTTGTTGTGTTATTTGTTGGCTTATTTTTAAATTAACCATTTCAAATCTTGAATACTTAAGGCTTTAAAGGGACAACCCAATTTTCAATTATGTTTGCTTTTTATAAAGCTTGAGTTATGTAAGATTTAAATAAAAGTTTGCTACCAAAAAAAAAGAAAATATAGTATTCACAAGATGTGAAACCCAAGTATAGGGAGGGCCAACTTCTCATATACGTGGGTTCTGCAGGGCTGACTGTGGGACTTGAGTATGTGTGAATTTGGGTATACCCCGGGGACCTTGAACCAATCCCCTGCATATATCAAGGGACAACTATACTGAGGTATAAAGCTGTAAAAGTGTCCTAGTGCACAAGAGGAGGATCTTGAATTTCCTGCTGCAGGACCACACACGGGTAATATGCACATTTTCATTCAGTAGGTGAATCAGATGTATAGAAATGGCTCACACATGCTGCCACCCACTTAAGCTGTACCAGTGACAGCTATCTGGGAAGGATACCAACTCTTTTTTTCCCAGCCCAGAAGCAGTCTTAGCCCTTCTTCATGCTCGGCACCTATTGATTGGAATAGTCACTTAAGATGAAATGCATTTGCCATTCCTGATCTAAAAACATTCTTTCTGGAAAAAAAAAAAATTCATGTGGACATGATTTAAATGTATGTTACAGTTATCTTTTAGAACTGTGCCTAGCCTCAAGTAATTGATAAAACCTTCCTTCAGAACCTCAACCACTCCCAACCCCCTGCAGTGTATACTATCTAAACATCCAACTGGCATTTACCATAGGCTTATTGAGCTTTTATTTATTTTCTTAGGTATATAGGATTGCAGACCCCTCACCAGTGGGGTTATGCTATCTTATCCTATCTCTCTGTTATGCTGTCATATAGTGCCGTGCTTTGTTTATGTAAGGTGTTCAGAACCATGCATGATGATGTTAAGATAATGCTTGAGGTCGGGCGTGGTGGCCCACACCAGCACTTTGGGAGGCTGAGGCAAGTGGGTAGTTTGAGGTCAGGGGTTCAAGACCAGCCTGACCAACATGGTGAAATCCCATCTCTACTAAAAATACAAAAATTAGCCGGGCATGGTGGTGGGTGCCTGTAATCCCAGCTACTCTAGAGGCTGAGGCAGGAGAATCACTTGAACCTGGGAGGCAGAGGTTACAGTGAGCTGAGATGGTGCCATTGCACTCCAGCCTAGGTGACACAGTAAGACTCCATCTCCAAAAAAAAAAAAAAAAAAAAAAAAAAAAGCTCATGCTTGATGGAGAGCATTTGGAAGTAGAAGTAATAAAAGCACTAAGATGGTGCAGATGGCCCAGCATTGATTTTGGGTTACCATTATTGAAGAACAACTCAGCTTCCACTCTTAATGCTCATGGGTCAGCAGTATTGCTTTGCACAGGAAAGGAGAAATATTCTAACAGAATGTTCAATTTCATTGTAAGTCTGACCCAGAGGAAAAGGGAGAGAGACAGGCCCAGGACCTGTCTATCGGTTGCTTTGTGGTGGAAAACAAGGTCATCAGTGCATGACAGGACCTCTCCAAGACAGCTAGGCTTATGGGGCATCCTTCATGGATCTCTGAGGTGGAACGAGATTTGTAAAGCTGCCACTTCTTGGTGGCTTGCTTCAAGTTTTCCTCTGCTCTATCAGTTGTGGCCAGAAACCTGGATTAGGGGTCTCAGCCGTTGAGCCCTCTGCCCGGGGTGAGGCGTCCTATCTGCTCCATCTGTCCATGAGGCTTCCTAATCATCCTCTGCTCTTTTTTCTTTTTCTTTTTTTTCTTTTTTTTGAAACAGGGTCTTGCTCTGTCACCCAGGCTGAAGTGCACGGATGCCATCTCAGCTCACTGCAGCCTAAACCGCCAGGCTCCCACCTCAACCTCCCGAGTAGCTAGGACTACAAGAGCCACCACGCCCAGCTAATTTTTTTTATTTCCTGTAGAGACAAGGTCTTGCTATGTTGTCCAGGCTGGTCTCAAACTCCTGAGCTCAAGCAATCTTCCCTCCCATCTCGGCCTCCCAAAGTGCTGGGCTTACAGGTGTGAGCCACTGTGCCCAGCCTCTGTGTTGTCTTGGCTCTCTGCCTTGACATACGAACCCTGCATAGTAGCACAAAGTTTCCCTTCGGGTACTCCCTCAGCCCTTAGCCTGTGCTTAGCACTTTAGGCAAGAGCCTCTTCTGCCAGTATTTTTAGCAATAAAAGAGGCATATTTATCAGATATATGTTATATACATCCTATATCATATATATGTATGTGTGTGTATTTCTTCAAATAACATTCTATCGTATAATCTTTTTTGGAGGGATACTCTTTTTTATTTGACAAATAATAATTGTGTCTATTTATGGGGTACAATGTGCTGTTTTAATCTATGGATACGTTATAGGAAGAGTCAATCAAGCTAATTAACATATTCATCAGCTCACCACTTTAAAAACAGCAATCCTTCCTCAGACAGTGTCCGCACAGCAATTCTATACCTCACGGAGGATCATTTCAAAGTTCTGTGAGGGAGAAAGGGCCTCCAGTGAGCGAGTATGAAGAAATGTCGTTTTCCAAACCTTAGTCTACTTCATATAATATGTTTTTCTTCCCTTGATTATTGGGACACGTTTTTAAAGTACAGACAAAGTACGGAGAATAATGTAACAAACATTCAAGTATGCAAAGCACATAACTGAATTTTGTCATTTGCTTCTGATCTTTTAAATACAAGAAAAAGATTACAGATGGAGTTCAAAGTGTCCTTGTACTCCTTCAGAGCCACTTACCTTTCTTCTTTTCCATCCTGAATTTTGTGTGTATCTTTCCAGTTTGCGTTCCTATAATTTAATCATAAATGCATTAATTGCATGTTTCATACATTTGTATTTGTGCTTATGTAAATGGCATCATACCATACACATAATTGTACAATTTGTTTTTTTATTTCAACATATTTTAGCATATTTTTGGAAGAGAGTTGGTTCATTTGTTACAGTTGTATAGTACTTCATTATATGAATATATTCCAACTTGATGAACATTAAGTTGGTAATAGATTTTGCTATTAACAATAATCCTGCAATGCATAATATATGCCTCCTTGAACACATGGATGAAAGTTTATCTGGGCTACCTTAAAATGGAATTGCTAGGTATAGTTTCAACTTTACTACTGGTGCCAAATTGCACTTGATACTTCCATTAGCAGTGTTTGAGTGCTTCTAGTTTTCCAGACAACCATCCATACTTGATATTTTCTGACATTTTGTTTTTATTGATCTGATACATGTGAAATAGATCTAATTTTTGTCTTTGTTTGCATTTTGCTGATTATTTGTGAGGTTGAGCCTCTTTTTATATGTTTATTGGCTATTTGTATGCCCTCTTCCATTAATTGTTTGCTCATATCATTTACCCATTTTTTTCTGATTGGTTTACTTCTAATCAATATATAGAATATCTTCATCTATTCTGGATACCAATCATGTGATAGTTATATGCATTACAAATATAGCCTCCCAAGGGATTGTTCAACTTTTTTTTTTTTTTTTTTTTTTTGAGACGGAGTCTCACTCTGTTGCCCAGGCTGGAGTGCAGTAGTGCAATATTGGGTCATCACAACCTCTGCCTCCTGGGTTCAAGCGATTCCCCTGCCTCAGCCTCCTGAGTAGCTGGGACTATAGGCATGTGCCACCATGCTTGGTTAATTTTTGTATTTTTAGTAGAGACAGAGTTTCACTATGTTGGCCAGGCTGGTCTCGAACTCCTGACCTTTGGATCCGCCTGCCTCTGCCTCCCAAAGTGCTGGGATCACAGGCGTGAGCCACCGCACCCAGTCTTGTTCAACTTTTAATGTCATTCGTGATGTATTTTTATACAGAAGTTTAAAATTTTAATGTAGTCCAGTTTATCAATATTTCCCTTTGTGACTTGTGCTTTTTATGACGTATACTGCATACACAAAGATACTCTAAATTTTTTCTAATAGTTTCTAAATTCTGATTTCTACAGTTAGATACATCCATTTAAAATCTGGTTTTTGTTAATACTAAGAGGTAAGAATTTTTTTTTTCCACATAGGGATAATCAAATCTCCTGATAGTAGTCATTAAATAGTTCAAAATTTCCCCTAATGATTTATAAGTCTATTTCTGTAGTAATCCCCATATATCCAGTCTGTTTCTGGGATTTCTCTTCTATTCCATCAATCTACTTATTTATTCTCATGCTAATATCACTCTGTTTTAATCACTGTAGCTTTATATAATTCTTTATTTCTGGAAGAGCAAATGTCCTTGCCCTGTATTTTTTTAGGAATGTCTTGGATTTTCATTAGTTTTACACTGTTATATGAATTTGAGAATTAGTTTGTTAAAATACATTAAGTATTCTGGTATAATTTTAATTGAAGTTGCATTAATTTAGAGACTAACTTAGTAAGAATTGACAACCTTAAAATATTGAATCTTCTCATCCACAAACAAGCATACCTCTCTATGAAAGTGTTTTTCGGGGCCGGGCGCGGTGGCTCAAGCCTGTAATCCCAGCACTTTGGGAGGCCGAGACGGGCGGATCACGAGATCAGGAGATCGAGACCATCCTGGCTAACACGGTGAAACCCCGTCTCTACTAAGAAATACAAAAAACTAGCCGGGCGAGGTGGCGGGCGCCTGTAGTCCCAGCTACTCGGGAGGCTGAGGCTGGAGAATGGCGTGAACCCGGGAGGCGGAACTTGCAGAGAGCTGAGATCCGGCCACTGCACTCCAGCCTGGGCGACAGAGCGAGACTCCGTCTCAAAAAAAAAAAAGAAAGTGTTTTTCAACATCCCGCAATAACATTTGATATGTTTCCACATAAAAGTCTGCACATAATTTGTTATGCTTATTCCTGGTTATTTTATAGTGTTTTGTTATTGTAAATGAGTTTTTTCCTATTGTATAGGTTGGTGCAAAAGTTATTGCGGTTTTTGCCATTACTTTTAATGGCAAAGGTTGTCAATTCTTACTAAGTTGGTCTCTGAATTAATGCAACTTCAATATTATGTAATTTGTGATCACTGATGTATAGGAATTTCACTATTTCTATGATGAGCCTTGAGGCCAGCAGTCTTTTTTTGTAATATAAAAATTTTATTTATTTATTTTTCTTGTGAAATGTATCATACATAAAAAGAGCATACATAAGATACATGTACAACCTAAACAAGACTAATAACATGAACGTTCATTCACCCACTACTTTGCTCAAGAGGTATAATATTGTCAGTCCTTTTTCAACTTTCTGTGCTTCTTTAATCCCTTCTTTCTCCCTTCTGTCAAAACTAATACTAGCCTGAACTTTGCATGAATCTTTCCCTTGCCTTTTTTCAAAGTTTTAACACATATGTATATCCCTAAACAATGTGTTATTTTTGAACTTTAAATAAATGCAACTCTACTGAATACATTCTTCTAAGAGTCTTTTATTTCCATTCAGTATTACACTGGTATCATTCATATTAATGTGTATAGCCAGTTTATTTTCATTGCTATAGAATATTCCGTTTTATGAATATACTATACTGTTGATAGACGTCTGTGGGTTGCTTTTTTTCCTCTGACAGTCATGCTCTGAACATCCTCATGCATGTCTCATGGTAAAATCTATGGAGAATCCCTTGTCATAAATCATATGCATGCTCAGTTTTTCTGGGTAATCTCATTTTTTAAGTGCTTATTTTTTAAGTGCTTATAACAATTTATCCTCTATCAGTAGTTTATTATTTTTTAATTTTTATTTTTAGAGACCGGTTCTCACTGTGCCGCTCAGGCTGGAGTGCAGCTGGCGTGATCATAGCTCACTGCAACCTAGACCTCCAGGGCTCAAGTAATCCTCCCACATCAGCCTCTTGATAGCTGGGATTACAGATGCATAACACCACATCCGGCTAATTTTTAACATTTCTTGTAGAGACGGGGGTCTCACTATGTTTCCTAGGCTGGTCTCAAACTTCTGGACTCAGGCAATCCTCCCGCTCCTGGACTCAGGCAATCATCCTGCCTCAGCCTCCCAAAGTGCTGGGTTTCTAAGCGTGAGCCACCACGCCCAGCCGAGTTTATTGGCGTCTCCATTGCTACATTGTTTCCAGGTAACAGTTTGAGATTCTCGTTCCTGATAAGATACCATGATGGCTTTAAATTCCCTTTTTATTTCTGATACCTTGAGTTATCTTTTTCTTATTTTTCAGTCTGACTACATATTTACTTTTTTTTTTTTTTTGAAATACGATCTCACTCTGTCATCCAGGATGGAGTTCAGTGGCACGAACACAGTTCACAGCAGACTTGAACTCTTGGGCTCAAGTGATTCTCCTGCCTCAGCCTCCTGAGTAGTTGTGTGACCACAGGTGTACACCAACACACCACCTAATTTTTAAATTTTTTGTAGACACAAGGTCTTGCCATGTTCCCCAGGCTGGTCTCAAAGTCCTGGGCCCAAACAATCCTCCTGCCTTGGCCTCACAAAGTGCTGAGATGCACCCAGCCCAAATTTCCGTTTTTTTTTGTTGTTGTTGTTGTTTTTTCTGATATTTTATCTAGGGTTTCTATGCGTTTATTGTGGTTAAAAGCATGCTTTCCATAGCTCCTTGGTTGATATCCTTAACTGGAAGTCTTGTCCTTTCCCCCTAACTGTATAATTTTAGATATGCTTCTTATGGTCTCTGAAAATCCATGTTAACAGTGAAGAAAAGAAATAACAACACCTGTATGGCATGAAATCAACCTAAAGAAGTTGAAGGTTTCCACTAGTTCAGTTCCTTTAGGCACACAGTGACCATCTCTGAGTACACAGTGGGCTGCATGTACTTGGGTCTGCAGGCCCTTTCATCCCAATTAACGCCTAAGTCCTTGCCAATTTCACACTGTCCTCACACACCAAACTTTTTTTTTTTTTTTTGTAAAGACAAGGTCCCACTATGTTTCCTAGGCTGGTCTTGAACTCCTGGGCTCAAGCAATTCTGCCACCTTGGCTTCCCAAAGTGTTGGGATTACAGGCATGAAGCCACCGTGCCCGGCCCTCACAGTAAACTTTTGATTGCCCCTATTCTGTGCTCTCTTAACTGTGGTGCGGATTTGAAACAGGCTGTTGTCTTTTTGTTTTTTACATTGTTCTGAAGTTTCTTTGTTTAAGAAGTTTATTGAGGTACACTTTACATATGTAAAATGTGCCCTATATAAATGTACAATTTGTTGATTTATAGTAAATTTATTCACTGGTGCAAACATCACTACAATCTGATCTTATAACAATCTCTTCATCCCAAAAAGTTCCACAGTACTCATTTTCAGTCCACTATCACACAAACCTCCAGTCTCAAGCAACCACTCTTCTTTCTGTATTCATAGTTGTACGTTTCCTAGAAATTTCATGTAAATAGAATCATAAAATATGTACTCTTTTGTGTCTGGCTTCTATTATTACTGAATATAATGTTTTTGAAGTTCATCCATGTTGTTATATACATAAATAGTTCATTTAGTTTATTTCCTTTTGTTGCTTAGTAGAATCCCACTGCATAGATATACCATATTTTGTTTATTCAATCACCAGTTAATGGACATTTAGGTTGTTTCCAGTTTTAAGCTATTATGGATAGTGTTGCTATGAACCTTCACATACAAGTCTTTGTGTGGGCATGTGTTTTCATTTCTCTTGGTTATATACCCAGGAATGGAATTGCTGGGTTACATGGTGATCACACGTACAACTTTTTAATAAGCTATCAAACTCCTTTCCAAAGTAGTTGTACCACATTATATTCCCAGCAACTATTTTGAGAATATGAGTGTCTCCACATCCTTGCCAATTCTTTGTATTACCAATCTTTTTGATCATAACCATTCTAGTGGGCATGAAGTGATACATCATTGTGGTTTTAATTTGCATCTCAATTTCTATTTCCCCAATGACTAATAATGTTAGTCATCTTTTCACACGCTCATTAGATATCTGTATATTATCTTTGGTGAAATGTCTATTAAAATAGTTTTTCCATTTTTATTGTGTTATTGCTTATTACTGAGATGTAAGAGTTCATTTAAATACAGACAAATCTCCTTTTATCTCATTTTATTGTGCTTCCCTTTAGAAGGCTTTATAGATGTTGCATTTTTTTTTTTTTTTTTTACAAATGAAAATTTGTGGCAACACTGAGTAAGGCGAGTCCATTGGTGCCATTTTTCCAATAGCATGTACTCATTTTGTGTTTCTGTCTTACATTTTGATAATTCTCACAATATTTCAGACTTCTTTTTTTCTTTGAGACAGAGTACCACTCTGTCACCCTGGCTGGAGTGCAATGGCACGATCTCAGGGCTCACTGCAACCTCCACCTCCCAGGTCCAAGCGATTCTCCTTGCCTCAGCCTCCCAAGTAGGTGGGATTACAGGCGTGCACCACCATGCCTGACTAATTTTTTGTATTTTTAGTAGAGACGGGGTTTCACCATGTTGCCCAGGCTGATCTCGAACTCCTGACCTCAAGTGATCCACCTGCCTTGGCCTCCCAAAGTGCTGGGATTACAGGCATGAACCACTGTGCCCGGCCAGACTTTTTCATTAGTATCCTATGTGTTATGGTGATCTGTGATCAGTGGTCTTCGATGTTACAACCATGCCCATATAAGACAGTGAAATTGAATGATAAATGTTGTTTGTGTTCTAACTGCTCCACTGACCAGCCATTCCCCTGACTCTTCCTCTGCTCAGGCCTCCCTATTCCCTAAGACACAGCAATATTAAAATTAGGCCAATTAACAACCCTACAATGACCTGTACATGTTCAAGTGAAAAGAAGAGTCACATGTGTCTCACTTTAAATTAAAAGCTAGAAATGATTAAGCTTAGTGGGAAAGGAGTGTCAAAAGCCAAGATAGACTGAAAGCTAGACCTCTTGCACCAAACAGCCATGTTGTGAATGCAAAGGAAAAGTTCTTGAAGGAAATTAAAAGTGCTACTCCATTGAACACAGGAATAATAAGAAAGTGAAACAACCTTATTGCTGATATGGAGAAAGTTTGAGTGGTCAGGATAGGAGATCAAACCAGCCACACCATTCCTTTAAGCCAAAGTCAAATCCAGAGCAAAGCCCTAACTCTTTCATTCTATCAGGGCTGACAGAGGTGAGAAAGCTTCAGAAACTAGCAGAGGTTGGTTCATTTGGTTTAAAGAAAGAAGTTGCCTCACTAATATAAAAGTACAAGGTGCTAATGCAGAAGTTGCAGCAAGTTACCCAGAAGATCTAGCTAAGATCATTAATGAAGGTGACTGCACTAAACATCAAATTTTCAATGTAGGCAAAACAGCCTTCTATTGGAAGAAGATGCCATCTAGGACCTTTATAGCTGAAGAGGAGAAGCCAATGCTTGCCTTCAAAACTTCGAAAGACAGGCATCTCTTGTTAGGTAGGGGCCAATGCAGCTGGTGACTTCAAGGTAAAGCCAATGCTCATGTACCATTCAGAAAATCCTAGGGCCCTTAAGAATTATGCTAAATCTACTCTGCCTGTGTTCTATAAATGGAACAACAAAGCCTGGATGACAACACATCTGTTCATAGTATGGTTTATAAAATATTTTAAGCCCATTGTTGACACCTACTGCTCAGAAAAAAAGATTTTTTTCAATATGTTGCACCTCATGGACAATGCACTTGGTCATGCAAGAGCTCTGATGGAGATGTACAAAGAGATTCGTGTTGTCTTCATGCCTGCTAACACAACATGATTCTGCAGCTCATATATCAAGGAGAAATTTTGACTTTCAAGTCTTATTATTTAAGAACTACATTTTGTAAGGCTATGGCTGCCATAGATAGTGATTCTTCTGATGGATCTGGGGCAAAATAAATCAAAAACCTTCTGGAAAAAATTTACCATTCTCCATGGCATTAAGAACATTTGCGATTCATGGGAGAAGGTCAAAATATCTACATTAACGGGAGTTTAAAAGAAGTTGATTCCAACCCTTATGGATGACTTTGAGGGATTCAAGACTTTAGTGGAGGAAGCAATTTCAGATGTAGTAGAAATAACAAGAAAACTAGAATTAGAAATGAAGCCAGAAGATGTGACTGAATTCCTGCCATCTCATGATAAAATTTGAATGGATAAGGAGTTGCTTCTTACAGAGGAGCAAAGAAAGTTGTTTCTTGAGATGGACTCCACTCCTGGTAAAGATGCTGTGAACATTGTTGAAACAACGACAAAGGATTTAAAATATAACATAAACTTAGTTGATAAAGCAGTGGCAGAGTTTGAGAAGATTGACTCCAATTTTGAAAAAAGTTCTACTGTGGGCAAAATACTATTAAACAGCATTGCAGGCTACAGAGAAATCTTTCATGAAAGGAAGGATCGATCAATGTGGTAAACTTCATTGTTGTTTTATTTTAATAAATTTCCATCGCCAATCCAACCTTCAGCAGTCACCACCCTGATTAGCAGGCCATCAGCATCAAGGTAAGACCCTCTTCCTGCAAAAAGATTACACCTTGCTAAAGGCTGAGATGATTCTTAGTACTTTTAGCAACAAAGTATCTTTAAATTAAGGTATGCATATTGTTTTTTTTTTTAGACACAATGCTATTGCACACTTACTAGACTACAATGTACTGTACATATAACTTTCATACGCACTGGGAAACCAAAAAATTTGTGGGATTAACCTTTTGTGATATTCGCTGTTTTGTGGTAGTCTGGAACTGAACTGAACTTGCAATATTTCTGAGGTATGCCTATATTCTGGATATAAGCTACTTATGAGATACGTGATTTGACAACTTTTTCTTCAAGCTTGTGTCTTTGTTTTGAAAATAACATTTTGTTTTAAAAAGTCTGCAAGTACTGGCCGGGCTCAGTGGCTCATGCCTGTAATCCCAGCACTTTGGGAGGCCAAGGCAGGCAGATCACCTGAGGTCGGGAGTTCGAGACCAGCCTGACCAACATGGAGAAACCCCCGTCTCTACTAAAAATACAAAATTAACCGGGCATGGTGGCGCATGCCTGTAATCCCAGCTACTCGAGAGGCTGAGGCAGGAGAATCTCTTGAACCCAGGAGGAAGAGGTTGTGGTGAGCTGAGATAGCGCCATTGCATTCCAGCCTGGGCAATAAGAGCAAAACTCTGTCTCAGGAAAAAAAAAAAAAAAGTCTGCAAGTACTGTGGCTTTATTTTTATTTGAAAGGCAAAAGTTTTAAATTTTGATGAAGTTCAATTTATAATTTTTTGACAATTTTATGAAACACAGCTTTGGTGTCATAACTAAGAAATCTTTGTCAAAGATCACAAAGATTTTTGTCTTATAAGTTTTATAGTTTTAACTCCTATGTTTAAGTCTATGATCTATTTTGATTTAATTCTTGTATCTTATGTGAGGCAAGGATTTAAGTTCTTCATCTTTTTATTGTTATATGGATACCCAATTGTTCTAGTAATACTCGTTGAAAGGTTATTCTTTCCCCATTGTATTGCTTTGACACCTTAGTTGAAAATCAATTGATCACAAATTTTGGATCTATTTCTGGACTTTCTCCTTTTTTAAAAACTTATCTATATGTTTATCATCATGTCATCTGATATACAGTTTAAAAATCTTTCTCTGCCTGGCTTATTTCATTTAACGTAATGCCCTCTAGTACAATCCATGTTGTTGTTGCAAATGACTGGATCTCATTTTTTATGGCTGTATAGTACTCCATTGTGTACATTTTATTTTATTTTATTTTATTTATTTATTTATTTTGAAATGGAGTCTCGCTCTGTCGCCCAGGCTGGAGTGCAGTGGCCTGATCTCAGCTCACTGCAAGCTCCACCTCCCGGGTTCATGCCATTCTCCTGCCTCAGCCTCCCGAGTAGCTGGGACTACAGGCGCCCGCCACCACGCCTGGTTTATTTTTTGTATTTTTAGTGGAGACGGGGTTTCACCATGCTAGCCAGGCTGGTCTCGATCTCCTGACCTCATGATCTGCCCGCCTTGGCCTCCCAAAGTGCTGGGATTACAGGCATGAGCCACTGCACCCGGCCTGTACATTTTCTTTATCCATTCATCTGTTGATGGACATTTAGATTGTTTCCAGATTTTAGCTATTGTAAACAGTGCTGCAGCCAACATAGGAGTGCAGCTAGCTCATGTGCCCCACAGAGATATACACTATGTACCCACAAAAACTAAAAAAAAAAAAAAAAAAATTTAAACCTATCATTTCCCAATAAGAACTGTCTTAACTACATCCCATACACTTTGATATGCTGTTTTGACAAAGGTACCAAGAACATACACTGGGGAAAAGTGAGTCTCTTCAATAACTGGTGCTGGGAAAACTGGATATCCATATGCAAAAGAAGGAAATTAGACCTTAGCTCTCACCATATAAAAAATTAAATCAAAATGGATTAAAAACTTAAATCTAAGACCTCAAACTATGAAACTGCTGCAAGAAAACACTGGAGAAAGTCTTCAGGACATTGGTCTGGGCAAATATTTCTTGAGCTGTGTTTTTAGTTTTATTCATTTCAACATATTTTCTAATTCCCCTTGTGATTACTTCTTTGATTCACGTGTTATTTAGAAGTGTATTTTTAAATCCCAAGTATTTGGTATTTTCCAGATTTGTTTTCTGTGGTTGATTTATAATTTAATTCTGTTGTGGTCATAAAATATACTTTGTATGTCTTTAATTTATTGAGAGATATTTTGATCTAGTCTAGGGTCTATCCTGAAGAATGTTTCATGTGTGCTTACAAAGAATGTGAATCCTTCTGTTTTTAGGTGAATAAATAAAGCATATATATATACACACACACACACATAACATATATATATTAAGTTAAATTAGTTGATATTGTTAAAATCTATATACTTGCTGATTTTCTTTCTAGTTGTTTTATCAATTACTGAGAGAGACATATTGAAATACCCAACAAGAATTTTTGAATTTTCTATTTCTGCTTTCAGTTTTGTCAGTTTTGTAAAATGTATTTTAGAACTCTTTTTAAAGCTGCATTTACATTTTCAATTCTTATATGTTCCTGATGTATTGAGTCTTTTATCATTATTAAATGTCTGTTTTCATTTCAAGTAATAATTCTTTTCCCAAAGTCTATTTTCTTTGATATTTATTTAGCCACTCCAGATCTCTTATGGTTTACTGTTTGCATGGTGTATCTTTTCCCATCCTTTTGCTTTCAACCTTTTTTCTGTCTTTGAATCTAAAGTAGGTCTCTTATAGACAGTATATACTTGGAACTTGCTTTTTCATCCAATCTGACAATTTTTGTCTGTTAATTGAAGTGTTTAGTCTATTCTCATTTAATATAATTATTAATATTGTTAAATTTGTCTTCCATTTTGCTTTTTTGTTTCTAAATATCTCATGTCTCTTGTTCTTCAGTCTCTCTTTTACTGATGTTTTTTGTGTGTTAAACAAATATTATACCATATTAACATCTCTATTAATTTTTAGATTACATTGTTTTCAGTTATTTTCCTGCTGATGACTCTAGGGATTAAAATATGCATCCTTAACTGAACAATCTACTTCAGGTTAATACTGACTTCAATCTAGTAAAATAGAGTGCTTTGTTCCAATGTATGTACTTTTTTCCCCTGCCTTTGTGCTGTTATTATCACATATATTATATGTATATATGCTATATAGCCAATAATGCAGTGTTATAGTTATTGCTTTAATTACTCATGTGTTTTAAAATAATTATGTTTTTTAAATAATAAAAAATATGTATATGTACATACGTGTATGTACAGTTGTGTGTATACACACACACACACACACACAGGGTCTTTTTTATTTACCTTCATATTTACTATTTCCAGTGTTCGTTCCTTTCTGGGGATTTGAGTTAACATCTCATGTCATTTCCTTTTAGCCTAAACAACCACAACTTCATTTAATATTTCTTCAAGAACTTTGCCAGCAACAAATTATTTTCATGTTTGTTTATCTGGGAATGTGTTTAACTTCATTTTTAAAAGTATAGTTTTGATGGATAGAGAATTCACAGTTAAGAGTTCATTTCTTTCAGCGCTTTGAATGTGTAATTCCACTGCCGTCTTTCTTCTATTGTTTCTGATAGAAATCCATCTGCTAATTTTATTGTTTCCTCCTGTGATGATTATTTTTTTCTTGCTGGTTTCAAGATGATCTCTTTGTCTTTCAGCAGTTGAAGTATGATATGTCTAAATGTGAATCTCTGTGTTCTCCTACTTGATCTGTCAAACCCCTTTTACCTTTAGATTATTGTTTTTCAGCCAATTTGGGATTTTTGGTTTATTTTTTTCAAACTTTTTTTGCCTCATTCTCTCTTATCCTTCTGAAATCTCCACTGCATTGGTATATTTGTCATGTTCCCCAGGTTTCTGAGACTCCGTTAATTTTTCGCAAGTATTTTTCTTTCTGTTCTTTGTATTATTTTCTATTAATTTTTTCAAGCTTACTGGTTCTTCTGCCATCTTAAATCTGATGTTAAGCCCATCAAGGAAAATTTCTACTTCAGTTATTGTGCTATTCACCTCTAGATTTGTATTCGGTTATTTTTCACAGTTTCTATTTCTTTTTTGAGATTTCTTATTTATTGAATCAATGTCATCATATATTCCTTTAATCTTTGATAATTTAATATTTTGAACACATTTGTAATATATAATAGCTGATATTAAATCTTTGCTTGCTAAATCCATAATGTGTGTACACAGAATCATTTCTTTGACTGCTTTTTAATTTTCCAGAATATGGACCACATTTTTATGTTTCTATGCATGTCTCACAAGTTTTGGTTTACAACTAAACATTTTTTTTACATAATAGATTGTGGTGACTCTAGATTCTGTTTTATTTTTCTGAGAGTTGTTGTTTCTTAGTAACTTGCCTGGACTTAAACTATGGAATTTGTCCATAGTGTATGGCCACTGTTCTCAAATTTTTATTCTTATTTTTAGCCTGGCTTCCCAGAAGTCATTCCTTTGTCTGCATAGCTTAGTAGCAAGCCAACAATTTAGACCGAGGTTGTACTGAAACATCCTAAGCCTGTAAGACTTCCACTTTTTGCTGATTTGTGTGTAGGTGAGGGAATACATTCAGATTTGCCGCTAATTCTCGCGTCTCCCTTGGCTTTTACTTTTTGCTGAGCTCAGTCAGGTTTCCTCTGTGCATGCGTGTAATTTCCAAGATATCCAGAGAGCAGAGAGCTTATCTCAGCCCTTCTATAGCTCTGTCATTTCCAGGATCTCCCTGTCAAAGTTTTTGGCTTGTTTGTTACTCACTCCAAACAGGACTGCAACCTCAGGTTAGGAAAGCTGTGGTTCTCATTTGTTTCCCATAAAATTTGTTACTTTTAGCTGATTAAAGCATGTGTTGTGGCCCCCAATACCTGCCATCTAGTAGCAAAGCTGTTAGCTTTCATGGCTAACCTCAAACTGGCAAAAATAAGTTCTTACCGACGGAGCTGGGAGCAAAGTATGTGAACAGCCCCAGGAGTGAAAGCCACAGACTCCCACTGTTCTAACCTGTAGCTCAGAAAATTTCTCAAGAATAAATGTTTCTCAATTTGTTTTGTATCTTCGGCTAATTCTAAAGCTCTAAAACTATTGTTTTTGACACTTCTGTCCAGTTTTATGCTTGTTCTTTACTGAGAGGATTCACCGATTTCTGCATGACACCATAACCTGAAATCTTTCCCGGCTTTTGTTTTTAGTGGCACTCATAAGATCCTCATAGTCTCTCATGCCTTCTGGTGCCAGGAATATCAGGACTATCTGGATCTCATCTCCTGGCTTAACTGGAATCCATGATGCCCTTAGCCAGGCAACTTATTATTATTATTATTATTATTATTGAGACAGAGTCCAGTCCAGGCTGGAATGCAATGGCGTGATCTTGGCTCACTGCAACCTCTGCCTCCCAAGTTCAAGCGATTCTCCTGCCTCAGCCTCCCGAGTAGCTGGGATTATAGGCGCCCACCACCAAGCCCAGCTAATTTTTATATTTTTACTAGAGACAGGATTTCACCATGTTGGCCAGGCTGGTCTGGAACTCCTGACCTCAGGTGATCTACCCGCCTCGGCCTCCCAAAGTGCTGGGGTTACAGGCATGAGCCACCGCGCCCGGCCCTTACCCAGGCAACTTATGCCCGTGAACAGAACTTTCATCCATCTCTCCTCATCCTCATCATGGAGCCTGGAAGCTTAGTTACAACAGAGTGAAATTTCCCTGTATGGAGTTATTTTTTTCACATGAAAAATTTTCTGCATGATAATGAGATTATTTATATAGCCAACGAATAAAAAATTTCATTTTACTGGAAGCAACCTAAAATTTGGATTTCATTCAAGACTAGAAATCTGGTAACTCTAGATATAAATGAGAGATAGACAAATAATTTACTCAAAGTTCATGGAGGACAAAAAAAATTGAGGTGGAGTAATTTACAAGAATCTTTTAAAAGAGAGTACAAATTACGTAGGGATGTAATGCCCATGGTTATAAATCTCAATTCACAAGGCAATAGGTGTCCATAGTGTCTGGCAAGCACTCCAAGGGGATAATATTTACTATTGATGTTAAGCAAGTTAGGAACTGGGATCAGAAAAGTTATCCTAAAAGTGATAACTGTGGAATCGAACGGAGCTTTGAAGCTAATTGTAAATTGTTCTGTTATAGTGGCTTTTACTGGAGAGCTATTCTTCTTATTTTACAGCATATTATTGGGTATCGAATGCATTTAAATACACCAAGAAACTAGAAAGATTCCCTTCTTAGCTTTCCCTGCCCACACCATCCTCAGAGACCTGATACTTTTGTGTAGGGCATCTAAAAACCCTATTCAGAGATCTATTTTTACCTTCAATTCACAACTAAGAGAAACTTTAGGTCTGATCAATTTACAAATTCCAAGGGCCAGGAAAGAATAAGGATTCCCTTTTTCGAGGGGGTGGGGACAGTATCCTGAAGTAATAAGACAGTGGAGAATCCCACTCAATTCCCACAGTCCTGTGGATCCTACCAGGACACTATACTAAAGTCTGGAGCAGGGTTTGTCTGAGCTGGCTAGGGGTTGTAGGTCAGGCTAGAGATAATTAGGGTCCATTGTAGAATGCATGATGTGGAAGTAGTGGAGGGGAAGCATCCAAGGCTGGGAGGACAGTTATTTTTAAAAGGTTTCTCGAAGGCATTCTTTTAAAAAAGAGGAAATAATCCAAAAAACTATGGGGGAACTATAAACCATCATTAAAAATTATCTTGTCAAATTTTCAGATCAGTTTCACCCCTTTGAGATGGGTCACGTGACCGGTGTTACTCATTCACGGAGCACAGGAAGTTTGTAATTCAAACAAGTATACATTTGATGCCTAGAGTCTTTGAGTCTTTTTAGCACTTTGCTAAATGTCATTAATGCCACACTGTGGAAGTTCTCTTTGTCTTTTTGACATCAGCATTCAAAGGAAACTCTAAAATGTATTACAAATACAATGTACCTCATTTTCTTGCTTTTTGAGATACCTATTTTCTCATTCTGAAGTTGATAATACATTTTTTTCCTTTTCTTTTTTTTTTTTATTTTTTAATTATTTATTTATTTTTTCTTTTTTTGAGACAAGAAGGTCTCGCTGTTGTTGCCCAGGCTGGGATGCAGTGACATGTTCTTGGCTCATTACAACCTTCGCTCAAGTGATCCTCCAACTTCATCCTCCTGAGCAGCCGGGACTACAGGCATGTGCCACCACACCTGGCTAATTTTTGTATTTTTAGTAGAGATGGGGGCTTTGCCATGTTGCCCAGGCTGGTCTCAAACTCCTGAGCTCAAACAATCCACCCACCTCAGCCTCCCAAAGTCTTGGGATTACAGGCGTGAGCCACCGTGCCCAGGCTGGTATACATTTTCCGATCAACCTATTCATTTAATGAGGTAGTATTCTCTATTTCTTTGAAAATCTCTTATTAAATTGAGGGTGTATCTTACAATCTATGGGGTCTTAGAACAGAAAAGATAGTGAAACAATTAAGATTGTGAACTCTGATCAGAACTGTTTGAATTCTTGCTTCGTAAACTACTGGTTCTGTGACCTTGGCCCAGATACTTTACTTTGCTAAGCCTCAGCTTTCTCATTTGCACAAATGGGATAATAAACCCTACTTTTTAGGGTTTTGAGAATTAAATGAGATAATGTACATCAAATATAAGTGAATACTCAGTTAATATAAGCTATTATGATATACTCATTTTTTCTTCCTCTTTTAGCCCTGGATAACAAGTATTATTAGGCCTATTCCCCAGAAACCAGGTTGAGGAAAATTTTTTCAAACTGTTAGTACATCTGAAAGGTCTTTTATGTACTCAGCACCATAATAGGTGCTTTGATAAAAGTTACAGAATCATGATATAATCTTTGCCCGCCACCACGCCTCGCTAATTTTTGTATTTTTATTAGAGATGGGGTTTCGCCTTCTTGGCCAGGCTGGTCTGAAACTCCTGATCTCAGGTGATCCACCCGCATTGGCCTCCCAAAGTGCTGGGATTACAGGATTGAGCCACTGCACCCGGCCTAGAATATGGTGGGTTTTTTTTGTTTTTTTTTTTTTTAATAAATGTTATCACATAAACTTGTATCTTATTTTGCAAATCATGATAAAAGTGACTTAGCAATCCTTGAAAGAAAGGACTTTGGCTCATAGGAATAACATAGATTCTAAAGTCAGACCAGGGTTCAAATCCTGATTCTACCATTTACTAGCTATGTGACTTTGGGGAAGCTATAGAACTTCCCTGACCTTCTATTCTCTTGTTGGGAAATTGGGGGTTACAATGTATCTATGTTATAAGGTTACTACAGTAAGTCCATGACCTCTAGCTGGTACTTAATACGTAGTAGCAATTATTTGATACAGGTTTGTTTTTTCCATTGCACAGCACCCAACTCAGCACTCTGTACAAAAATATGTAATCAGTAAATGTTTAGTGAGATGAAAAATTAACATTTGTTTTATATTTTCTTCTTCAGGCTGTTTTATTGACTGCTATAATATATGGCCTAACAGTGATCATCCAGGTGAAGTCAATTGGTGGACAATTTGTAAGCTGTCATATTTTCAAAACCTATCTATGATCTGGAAAAGATTCATGAATTCAAATTAACCGAAAGGTCATTGTCTTCACTACCTCACTGATGAATATTCTAGCAGTCAATTCTAGCAGGAAATGGTGTAAATTTCCTCCTTGATCTTTACTGTGCTGTATGTGTGTTATCTTATGCCAAATACTCCACACAGGCAAGTGTATTGCTTTCCATATTAAATGTTCTTGAGAAAAACAGCAAATTACAAAGTTAATTGGTGAGTCTTCCCATTAAGCATATCACTTTATGGTTACTCTGTCAGGGAAACATTTGGTGAATCAAAAAGAGCCTCCCTGTGAACTAAGAGTATCCTAAGCTTAACCTTGCACTAAGAAGAGCTAGGAGGGCTTTCTTAATACATTTCACAAACACATGTGAACTCCCACTGTGTGCAAGGAATTGTACTGGGGCTATGGAGTTTAAAAGATATATAAGGCCGGGCGCGGTGGCTCACAACTTTCATCCCACACTTTGGGAGGCCAAGGTGGACGGATCACGAAGTCAGGGGTTCAAGACCAGCCTGACCAACATAGTGAAACGCCATCTCTACTAAAAGTACAAATAAATAAATAAATAAATAAATAAATAATAAATAATATATAAGAGCTCTTCTCTACCTTCAAAGGGTTTTGTACCAAAGAAGGACACAAAAAATAACTATGATAATAGGTGGCTAAAGGCAGGCTGCTATGGTTTGGGTCTGCTTTGTGCTAATCAAAACTCATGTTGAAATGTAATCCCCAGCATGGTAGTATTGGAAGATGGGGCCTCGTGGGTGGTATTTGAATCATGGAGCAAATCTTTCATGAATGGCTTGGTGCCTTTCTCAAGGTAGTGAGTGAGTTCTTGCTCTGGTGAGACTGGATTAGTTCTTGTGGGAATGAATTAGTTCCCACCAGAGTAGGTTGTTAGAAAGCCAGGATGCCACTTGGGTTCTCGCTCTTCACATAGCAACACTTCCCCTTTGGCCCTCTCTTACATGTTTTGCCCCAGCATGTGGCCCTTACTAGAAGCTGAACAGATACCTGTACCATGCTTCTGAGACTTCCCAGCCTGCAAAACTGGGAGTCAAATAAATCTCTTTTCTTTATAAATTACTCAGTCTTGGGTATTCTGTTATAGCAACACAAAATGAACTAAGAGAGGTACAACCTGCTTTGGGAACTTGAATGCTGGAGAGATTAATTTCTGTTGGAGAGAATATGAAAACTCCAGGAGGAAATGCAACCTAGCTTTAATTCCTGATACAGACTGAGACCTCCTTAAGCTCTATTGGCTACTGAAGGTAGTAAATCTTATCTAAATCTTATGTCTGCCTTAGGTAGAATTATTGAGACTTTGGTGACTTTGCAAACAAAGCTGATCTTCACCTCTGACATAGCTTCAGCAAATAATGACTTTTTCTTAAGCTTCCTTTTTACCTCCCTTCTACAGGTGGACACTCTTGAGAAGAACAATCTTAAATATACCAGCCTACTTGGTTCCTGATTAAAGTACAATTGTGGTATGTGTATCTTGTAATTTTTAAGGGTACCATGGAATGATTTGGCTCTCTCTTCCTGACAACTTATTTTGCTTCATAAAATATCAAATGTATCAATAAAACAAATTTCAAAAAGAAAAAATACATGTTGCTTTAAAATATGAATATTTATGAAATATGTAAAACCAAGCACTTATAAACGCTGCATTTTAAATGCTCCTTTGGAGGATTTTTCTGGAAGATAGGTAAGGGAAGCCTTCTTAAAATACATGTTTAATGAAGTTTGGAATCAAGACCCCTTCTTCTTTGTTTCCTAGTAAATCTCCCTCTAGAAAGCATAGGCATTCATAATTAGGGTCATCTGTCTTGCATTTTTTTCTCTGCTGATTTGTTGTGGATAAATGCTTCTAAAAACCTCTGAAAGGCAAATGCTAGTGGGAGGCAGTTTCCATGGTGACTTCAGGGTTTGTATTGTTTTTAGACATCATAAATATGGGGGCTGTTTTTGCTTGTTACTGTGCAGATCTTACTCATGGTATGAAAGGTCATAGGGTAGAAGGTGAGAACAGTGTACGCAGCCGAGAACTGACTGTCTGATGGTGTTCATTTGGAATCTTTGTATCTCTCATGTCTACGTGTCTAACTGTATCATTTGATGCTGAATCTAATCTTGAATGGAAATGCAACCAGATACCCCAGTGAAGCCTACCAGGGAGATATGCAGGCAGCATACACAAATGGAGTTGGGGGAAGGTTTGTCGTCACAAGTGAATAAAAGTTGATGGTTACCTTAATAAAACAGAAAATATATCACTTGTTTTCTGGACAAACTCATTCTCTCTCTAAGCAAAGCTATTTCTATGTTGTGTAAAAGTAGGAAGAAGCAGCTATTGCTTCCTTCAAAGTCAAATTTAGATACATTTCCCTTTACTATCATAACATACATACTTATAAAACGTTAATATTAAGCGAATGAGAGACTGCATGTTATACAATATCTGCAATAACTTCATTTAAATTATGACAAAAACTTCCAGATAATATACTCTTATAGAGTTTAAATCTCTATTTTTTTTCCTTCAAATGTTACCTGGCAACTTGTAAAGAATTTAACCCTACCCAAAGTAATGTCTGGTCTTTGCCCCTGACTCCTGGGACTCTTTCAGGCCCTGGAATACCCTACCTGACAAAAGTGTCTTTGTTTTTCTGGGGATTGTGGGCCACATTTGATAGTTTAATAATGTAATTTATGGTGGGGGCTTTGGGTCATGCAGTATCACAGGAGCTGGACCTCTAGAGGAGCTGGAGACTGAAATTGGCCACAAGAGTAGACAGACAGGTCTGTATGACTCAGCTCCAGTAAAAACTCTGGACATCAAGGCTCAGGCAAGCTTCCCTGGTTGGCAATGTTCTGTGTGTATTGCCACACATTGTTGTTAGGAAAGTTAGCACTGTCTACAACTCCACTGGGAAAGGACAACTGGAAGCTCCACATGTGGAAATTTCCTGGTGTCTGCCCCATGCATCTCTTCCCTTGGCTGATTTTAATCTGTATTCTTTCACTGTAATTAACCATGAGTATAACTACTTCCAGTGAGTTCTGTGAGTCCTGTTAGCTAATTATCAACCTGAGTGTAGTCCTGGGGGACCCATGGACTTGCAATTGGTATCAGAAGTGAGTGTGGTCTTGGGGACTGTTCCCTAATTTTGCCCAACTTTAGCTAAACGAGAACACTAAAACATGGGGAAATTGGTGAAGTCCTCTCCTGTTATAGACTGCGTTCCCCAGAAAGCAGATTTTGGGACCCTGAGATTTGGGTGCAGGTGATTTATTGGGGAATGCTCCAGGAACAACCTCTGTGAGGAAGCAAGGGAAGCAGGATTGGACAGAGGGAGGGGTTGAACTAATACAGTCATAACAGGAGGTCTCAGCCAATCCCATGGGAAGCCCTGGAGCTGGAATGACCTTTTAGAGTTGTCATGAACTGAGGTGGATGGACTAGGCCTTTACATGAACCCTCACCATTCTCTCCACCACAAACCAGTGATTCGATATGGGTTATACCCAGGGAGTATGTGTGATCTTTGGGGAGGCAGCAACCATTAGCCCAGGTTAAGGCCTGGGGAAGGACTCAACTGTGATCTTCAGCAGCCAACACTTCTAGCAGCTGGGAAAGTTAGTACCTCCAGCATAAAGAGAGGATCTGATCTTGCACCAGATTATTCACTACACCTTCCTTTTTAATTTTCTCTGGGTTCTACGGAGCGACTGTCAGGGCCAGAGCCAACTTGACTGTCTCTCACTTTGTGAGATGAACGTCATAAAACACGGTCTAGATGTGTCTCATTTGGAAAACCTCATAAAATTATGTGTCTCTACAAAATGAAATACTTGAGGAGAGACTGTTTCAATTCACCTCTCCACCCTTCCCTGGCAGAGGAAAGAGATGATGAAAATCTGTGGGAGCAAGGACAGAGAAAACAAAGTTAAAGCAATAAACACAAATTCTAGTGGAAGCATAATCACAAATGAATACAAGACATCACTGAAACTGTCATGCATGTTTGTGATGAAAATAGTTTAGAATTTTAGAAAAGTTCAAGTGCAGCAGATGCTGTCACTGCCCTACCCATATCCCCTCTGCCCATGCTGGAGGTTACCCCCAGAAAGTTCCTTACATAGCTTTCTGTGTCTACCCAAGTGTTTTCTGACCACTTTCACCATCACTTGAGGTGGTCCAGAAATACTACAGTGTTAATGTCTCAGGAATTAATGTGGGACAAAAATTGGGGGATACATACCCTAGCGTCCTTGCCCCACAGAGGGGTATTTATGAAGTATATCCTAAGGGATGTCCTATACCGCCTACACTGTCCGCTAGTCTGATTAGAGATGTGCTGTGAGTATAAAATACATGCTGTAGTTCAAATACTTAGTATGAAAAATAGAAAGTAAATAATGTCATTGATATTTTATTTATTTATTTATTTATGTTATTTTATTTTTTTATTTTTTTGAGACGGAGTCTCACTCTGTTGCCCACGCTGGAGTACAGTGGCATGATCTCAGCTCACTGCAACCTCCGCCTCCTGGGTTCAAGCAATTCTCTGCCTCAGCCTCCCAAGTAGCTGGGATTACGGGCACCTGCCACCTCACCCAGTTGATGTTTTGTATTTTTAGTAGATGTGGGGTTTCACCATCTTGACCAGGCTGATCTTGAACTCCTGACCTCATGATCCACCCACCTCGGCCTCCCAAAGTTCTGGGATTACAGGAGTGAGCCACCGCGCCTGGCCGTCATTGATATTTTAAATACTGATTAAAAATATTATGGAAATAATATTTTAGATATATTGTGATAAATAAAATATATTATTATCATTATTTTCATCTGTTCCTTTTTATTTTATTTATTTATTTATGAGACAGAGTCTCATTCTGTCGCCCAGGCTGGAGTGCAATGTCACAATCTTGGCTCACTGCAACCTCCATCTCCTGGGTTCAAGCGATTCTCCTGCCTCAGCCTCCTGAGTAGCTAGGACTACAGGCATCTGCCACCACGGCTGGCTAATTTTTGCATTTTTAGTAGAGAAGAGGTTTCACCATATTGGCCAGGCTGGCCTCGAACTCCTGACCTCAGGTGATTCGCCCACTTCGGCCTCCCAAAGTGCTGGGATTACAGGCATGAGCCACCGTGCCCGGCCCCTTTTTAGTTTTAAAAACGTAGCCAGAAAATTTTTAACTAGAAAATTTTTAATTACATTTAAAAACGTAGCTTGCATTTTATTTCTATTGAACAGCACTTTTCTGAACGGTCTCAGAAAATTCTGAGAAAAATTAAAGACAGTTGCCAAGAGGTGTAACCAGCTCATTAGCAAATCCTTTGTTGGTTTCCTCTCTTCTCTGTCTCACTTCCTCACTCCCTCATCATGCTTCCTGGGATCACTTACCAAATAAACTGCCTATACCCAAACCCTTGATTCAGGGTCCGCTTTGCATGGGAGGGTGGGAGTGAGGGGCAAAATAAAGACATCAAGTGTCCTTGTGACAAGGACTACTATTTTATAACCCGAACCCAGAAGATTCTTGGTGTTACTAGAGTTAGGATCCCTTCTTCCTTCCTCGCATCTAAAACCTCTCTTGACTCCCTAATGTACATAGGCTAAAGTCCATACAACTTAGCATAGCATATAATGCCCTTTACCATCTGCTCAAGATATCCCTCACTTTGGAACTCACAGTCTTGCTACACTGCACATCTTTCATCTCTCCTTGCTCTTATACGTTCTTTCCTCCAAGCCTGAAATTTACTTTTCCTTCGTTTTTCCTCTTCCTCTTCTGCAAAACTCTTACTATATTTTAAAGCCCAGCTCAAATGTTAACTATTATGTTAGATATTCCCCCAAAAGTATCTAACCTCTTGGTATCTTACTTTTTGGGAATCACACAATTCCCTCATCCATGTTTTAAAGCATAGTAAGCCGAATTATAACTACCAGCTTTTGTCTATCTCCTACATTCTACTTACTATGTGTTCCTAAGAGCAGTCTCTTTGTCCAGTAGTAAGCAGGGTCTCTGGCACAGAAAAGCTGCTAAATGAAATTTGGACTGAAGATTCTGATGGGCCTTATAACAGAACTTCTCAAAGGTTTCTGTAACTGAAGCCCTAACTGAAAGGGATGGTGGGATGTGGAGTATGGAATGCATAGAATGGGAGTATTCACTACAAGATAAACTCATGCTAATCTCAAAAATCTCTATGAATTTCGGCCTCCCAAAGTGCTAGGATTACAGGCGCCAGCCACCGCGTCCAGCCAAATTTTGAATTTTGCCCCACAATCTATCGCTGTATTTTAGTATTAAAGATGTTTTATATTGACACTAAGGAAACAAAACATGTGAATTCTTTTCTACTTGTCTCATTAGCTAAGGGGCAGGCTGCTGCTGAGTTGAGTTTATTAATTCCAAACAGAATTGTGCTGAGCTCAAGTTAGCAAGAATTACCTGAAAGATTCAGTATGAGACAAACCCTTGCAATCTCTAGACAGACACAATATGTTGAAAGCCCAGATGCACATAAGCATGTGGATATAAATGGCAACTACTTTGTTTCCCTCCGTTCCCCTGCCCTCCCCTCCCCTGCTCTCCTCTCCTTTCTTCTCTTTCCTTTTCTATTGTTCTCTTTTCTTTTTTTCTTCACATAAGGGAAATTCTCCAGGAGAGATACCTCAAAAATCTGCCAGGGAGAGAAGCTCCTTGAAACTTCGTTAGGTTGAGTTTTTTGGTTTTTTTTTTTTGAGACGGAGTCTCGCTCTGTCGCCTGGACTGGAGTGCAGTGGTGCGATAAGCTCCGTCCCCCGGGTTCGCGCCATTCTCCAGCCTCAACCTCCCGTGTAGCTGGGACTACAGGCGCCCGCCACCACGCCTGGCTAATTTTTTTTTTTTTTTTGTAGTTTTAGTAGAGACGGGGTTTCACCGTGTTAGCCAGGATGGTCTCAATCTCCTGACCTCGTGATCCGCCCGTCTCGGCCTCCCAAAGTGCTGGGATTACAGGCGTGAGCCACTGCGCCCAGCAGGTTGAGTATTTTTTGAGTGTATTTGCTTGCTGATAGGTCAGCAGTGGTTTATCTTTCAAAATTAATTTTGTTTCTTATGAAATAATCCACACTAAAGAACATATATAACATATATAAGGTATAAAGGATAATTAATCACTCATACATTCAACACCTTTGCAGCCTCCCCTGTTTCTTTTCTAATCTTATGCATGTTCTCTCCCTGTGAGAGGAGTGACTTTTTAAGTTTTTTAATTTGTATTTTGTTTATATATATGTATTTTTTTGTTTTTTTTTTGTTTGTTTTTGTTTGAGACTGAGTCTTGCTCTGTCACCCAGGCTGGAGTGCAATGGTGCAATCTCAGCTCACTGCAACCTCTGCCTCCCAGGTTCAAGCGATTCTCCTGCCTCAGCCTCCTGAGTAGCTGGGATTACAGACGCGCACCACCACGCCTGGCTAATTTTGTATTTTTAGTAGAGATGGGGTTTCACCACGTTGGCCAGGCTGGTCTCCAACTCCTGACCTCAAGGGATTCACCTGCCTCAGCCTCCCAAAGTGTTAGGATTACAGGCGTGAGCCACTGCACCCCGCCTTATTTATATATGTTTGTAGGGATGGAGTCTGACTCTGTTGCCCAGGATGGAGTGCAGGACACAATCATAGCTCACTATAGCCTTAATCTTCTGGGTTCAAGTGGTTCTCATACCTCAGCCTACCAAGTAGCTGGGACTACAGGTGTGCATCACCATGTAAAGTTTTTATTTTTATATTTATCAGTCCCATGTTTTTTATTTCCCATTTTGGTTTTACTATATATATACGTGTCATTTAAAATGTGCTTAATTTTATGTTTATATACATTTAGGGACAGATCCGATTTTGTAGGTCTTGAAGCTTACATAATTTGGGAAGCCTTCTTTAAGCAAAAGAATGTAAAATTAGTAATACAAAATTAGATAAGGGAATATATATTAATTTAGAGAAAATGCTCGCAGTGATTATAATGCCACAGGACAAGAGGAAAAGTGTGATAGAAGAGATATCAGAGTCAAAAGAAATAGTGGTCTTAATAGATTGTGGTTAATAATTTTTCCTCCGTGGATCCTGCTTTTGGTGTTACATTTGAAAATTCATCATTAATCCCAAGTTAATACAGATTTCTTACTTTTCTTTCTTTCTTTTTTTTTTTTCTTACCTTTTTTTTCTAAAAATTTTATAGCTTTACATTTCACATTTTACATTTTATAGCTCTACATGTTAGGGCCAGGCATGGTGGCTCACACCTGTAATCCCAGCACTTTGGGAGGCTGAGGTGGGAGGATCACTTGAGTCCAGGAGTTTGAGACCAGTCTGGGCAACATAGTGGGACCTCATCTCTAGAAAAAATAAGGAAAATTAGCCCGACATGATGGCTTGTGCCTGTCATCCCAATTACTCAGGAGGTGAAAGTGGGGAGAATTTCTTGAGCCCTGGAGGTCGAGGCTGCAGGGAACCAAGATCACACCACTGCATTCCAGCCTGAGCAACTGAGTGAGATCCCATCTCAAAAAACAACAACAACAACAACAACAAAAAACCCCACCATTTTACATTTAGGTCTATAATCCATTTTGAGTTAATTTTTTAATAAATTGTAAGGTATGTGCCAAGGTTAATTTTTAAAATACGGATGTACAGTTGTTCCCACACTATTTAGTGAAAAGACTATCCTTGAATTTCCTTGGTCCTTTTGTCAAGTATCAGTTCCTTCTTTGTGTGGCTCTATTTCTGGGCTTTCCATTCTATTCAATTGATCTATTTGTCTATCCCTTTGCCAATACCAAGCTGTCTTAATTTCTGCAAATCTATAGTAAGTCTTGAAATAAGGTAGTGTGAATCCCCCAATTTTGCTCTTCTTTTCCAGGATTCTTTAGATATTCTAGTTCATTTGTCTTTCCATATACATTTTAGAATCAATTTGTTGATGTCTACAAAATAGTTTGCAGTGTGTTGGTTAGATTTACATTGACTTTAAGGATCAATAGAGTATAATTGACCTCTTAATATTGATTCTACCACCCCATGAACATGATATATCTCTTCACTATTTTCTATCTCCTTTGATTTATTAGTTTTTTTGAGTTTTTTGTTTGTCTGTTTTTTGGTTTTTGGTATATAGATCCTACATATATTTTATTAGATTTTATTTCTAAGTACTTCATTTTTTGGTTGCAATTGTAAATGTTATTTTTTTAACTCAAATTCCAATGTTCATTGCTGATATTTAGAAATATGATTGACTTTTGTATATTGCCCTTATAATTCTGTCTTTGTAAATATATTTATCAGTTCTAAAAGCTTTTTTTAGAGACTTTAAAATATTTTCTACATAGATAACCATGTCATTTTCAAACAGAGACAGTTTTATTTCTTTCTTTCTGTATGCCTTTTCAAGATATTCTTATTTTATTGCACTGGTGAGGCCTTCTGGTATGTAGTTTAATAGGAGTAGTGAGAGAAGATTCCCTTGCCTTGTTCTCTAGATGCTAGTTTCTTGTTGCCTTGTTTCTATCTTAGGGAGAAAGCAAATAGTTCCTCAATATTAAGTATAATGTCATCTGTAGGTATTTAATAGATGCCTTTTTATTAGGTTATGGAAGTTAACTTCCATTCCTAATTTGCCGAGAATTTTTAAAAAATCATGAATAGTTGTTGAATTTTGTCAAATACATTTTCCACATTCATTAGGGTGATTATATGGTTTTTAAATTTAGTTTGGTTAAATACGGTGGATTACACTGGTTGATTGTTGAATGTTAAATCAGCCTTGAATTTCAAGAATAAACTCCACTTAGTCATGATGTAATCTTTTTTTTTTTTTTTTTTTGAGATGGAGTCTTGCTCTGTCGCCCAGGCTGGAATGTAGTGGCATGATCTTGGCTCACTGCAACCTCCACCTCCTGGGTTCAAGCAATTATCCTGTCTCAGCCTCTCGAGAAGCTGGGATTACAGGTGTCCACCACCACGCCCAGCTAATTTTTGTATTTTTAGTAGAGACGGGGTTTCACCATATTGTCCTGGCTGGTCTAGAACTCCTGACCTCAGGTGATCCACCCGCCTCGGCTTCCAAAAGTGCTGGGATTACAGGCATGAGCTATTGCTCCCAGCCTCTTCTTTTTATATATTGCAGAAGTTGATTACTAATTGTTAGGGATTGTTGTATCTATTTTTATTAGGGACGTTGGTTCATAGTTTTCTTTTCTTGTAATATGTTTATCTTGTTTTGGCATTAGGGTAATGCTGGCCCTATCAAGTGAATTGGAAATTGTACCTTTCTCTTCTATTTTCAGGAGGGGTTTGTGTAGAATTGTTATTATTTCTCCCTTAAATAGTTGGTAGCATTTGCCAGTGAAATCATCTGAGCCTGGTGATTCCTTTCTTGGAAGATTTTTAACTACAAAATTTCTTTAATAGATATAGGACCCTTCAGGTTATATATTTTTCTTCGATAATGTCTTATAGTTTATGGCTTTCAAGGAATTAATCAATTTCATCCAAGTTGTCTAATTTATGGGCATAGAGACATTCATAGTATTCTCTTATTATCTTTTTAATGTCTGTGTAGTCTCTAGTGAAATTCCCCACTGTCATTCCTGATATAGATAATTTGTGCCTTGTATTTTCTTGGTCAGTCTCACTTGAGGTTTATCAGTTTCATTATTCTTTAAAGAACCAGATTTTAGTTTCATGATTTTTCTTTATTGCTTTTCTGTTTTCAATTGGACATATTTTATTATTTCTATTTTTTTGTTTAATTTTATAGATTTCCCTCTAAACACTGACAAAGCCTCCCTCCTTGACCAAACTTTAACTGGGGTCCTCTGAGCCTTCTTCTCGGCTACACTATAACCTTTAAGCCTCCAAACTGTGTCTTTGCAGAAAACAGTTTAGCAAGCATTCTGCTAAGTTAGTTTAGTGAGAATCCCTTGATATCTGATCACTCTCAATATCTGGTCAAATTCCTCACCCTCCATCATGTCCCAGGTGATATATGATCCCCCTGGCCTGCCTTCAGCAAGAATCCTGTTAGGTCAGTTTAGCAAGAATTGCCCTACTCTTAGTAACTTTTTGTCCACCAACCCTCCATGCTGATCCTGGGCTACAAATTCCCACGTTTCCTTGTTGTATTCAGAAACCAGATCAGTTCTAAACTGAGATCTCTTTTTCCCTATTGCAATCGTTCCTGAATAAAATCTGCTTTTATTACGTTGGTGCAAAAGTAATTGTGGTTTTGGCCATTACTTTTAACACTGCTTTACTGGCCAGCTCTGATTCCCTTTAAGAGCACTGTTTTAGCTACATCCCACAGATGTATATGTTGTATTTTCATTTTTATTTAGTTGAAAATATTTTTTAATCTTCCATGAGTGTGTGGTTTAATATTCAAATATTTGGGAATTTATATCTTCTTGTTAATGATTTCTAGTTTAGTTCCATTATGGTCTGAGAACATACAATGTATGATTTCTATTATTCTCAATTTGTTGAGGCTGGTTTTATAGCCCAGAATATGGTTTTTCTTTGTGCACGTTCCATGTGCATTTGAACAGAAAGTATATTTTGCTGTTTCAGTTAGCCTGTTCTATACATGGCGATTAGGTCTAATTGTTTGATAGTACTGCTCAAATCTTCTATAGCCTGGCTATCACTTTTTTTCTCGGCTTGTCCTCTTCCTTAAAGCCAGGTAGTTTGAATTTCTATCCCTGGGTCTGAGAGAGATTTGAAAGTTGGTATCAAGGACATGGAAGTTGCCTTCTTGACCGCAGAACAGGCCCACCTTGAAAGAGGTTCTGAGAAAACTACTGACTTTTGACTGCTTCTTGCATTATTAGTCAATGCCTCACATGCACTAGGTACACTGAAAATGTGCGGAATATGGTTGTTTGGTGAAAGTGTTCCTCTTAGGGTCAGTATTTGGTAACTATAATCTGGTAAGAAATGTGAGTTTGTTACTTTATTATGTCTTAGTTTAAAAATATGGAAAAGAAAAAAATGCAAAATATCAAGATCCTTTTGTAGGGTGGGGTGCAGTGCAGGCCATTTTGTTCCTTTTCTTTCTTTCTTTCTTTTTTTTTTTTTTTAACAAGTGCCCGACAAAGTTTGTTTCCAGATTTAGCCAGCAATAGATTCTTCAACGTTATTGCCTGATAGTAATCTTCTGAGACTTTGGCTTTCCAACATTATGTTATCAAATGTAGTGCTTTTCTGTTACACCCAAAAGACCACTGCTCTGGTTGTCTTGAAAGGTATCACAGCAATAGCTTCTCAGCTCAGTGCATTTCAGTGTGTGTACCAGCACTAGGAAGAAGCAGTCTCTTGTGCCTTAAAATCTAGGCAAATCTGAAAATGTCTGTGGGGAATTGCATGAACATAGCATAGACATAATGGAAGGGATTTTCTTCGTTTTATTTTTAAAAGCTGGTTTACCCTAACAGTCAATCCAGGCTCTGATAACTAATCAACTTTTTCATCACCAGTACCCAGATCCAAGCTACTATTATCTCTCACTTGAATTCCTGTAGCTTTCTAACCTGTCTCCCAGTTTCACCCTTGCCCCCTAACCCCCTAAAGCTTATTCTCCACACAGAAGTCAGGTGATTTGATGTCATTCTTCTGCTCGAAACTTGCCAGTGATTTCCCATCTCGGAGTAAAACCCAAAGATTTTATGATGATCCTCAAGGGCCTGCACGGTCTGATCCCGTGATAACTCTTTGACCTAATCTCCTACCACTGTCTCCCTCAAACTCTTCATTCCAGACTCATTGGCATTTTTGCCATTCCTTGAACTCATCGCACACACTGTTACCTCATGACCTTTGCACTTGTAATTCCCTCTGTTAAGAAAGCTCTTTTCTTAGATGTCCACTTGTTTCATTCTTCATTTTCTTTAGATATCTGTTCAAAAGTTACTTTATTAAAAGGGCCTTTTTAAAAAATTTTACTTTAAGTTCTGGGATACATGTGCAGAACGTGCCAGTTTGTTATATAGGTACACATGTGCCATGGTGGTTTACTGCACCTATCAACCCATCATCTAGGTTTTAAGCCCCACATGCATTAGGTATTTGTCCTAATGCTCTCCCTCTCCTTGCCCCGCAGCGCCCCACAGGCCCTGGTGTGATGTTCCCCTCCTTGTGTCCATGTGTTCTCATTGTTCAACTCCCACTTATGAGTGAGAACATGTGATGTTTGGTTTTCTGTTCCTGTGTCAGTTTGCTTCCAGCTTCAGATGACTTGCAGCTTCATCCATGTCCCTGCAAAGGACATGAACTCATTCTCTTTTATGACTGCATAAAATGAGTTCATTCTTTTTTATGGCTGCATTCTTTTTTATGGCTGCATAATATTCCAAGGTATATATGTGCCACATTTTCTTTATCCAGTCTATCATTGATGGGCATTTGGGTTGGTTCCAAGTCTTTGCTATTGTAAATAGTGCTACAATAAACATATACCCAAAGGATTATAAATCATTCTACTATAAACCTGTGTATTTTTTTTTATCTGCTGGCAACAATCAGGGTCTTTTGGAATTTTTTTTTCTTTTTTTTTTTTTTTTTTTTTTTTTGAGACGGAGTCTCGCTCTGCCGCCCAGGCTGGAGTGCAGTGGCCGGATCTCAGCTCACTGCAAGCTCCGCCTCCCGGGTTCACGCCATTCTCCTGCCTCAGCCTCCCGAGTAGTTGGGACTACAGGCGCCCGCCACCGCGCCCGGCTAGTTTTTTGTATTTTTTAGCAGAGACGGGGTTTCACCGTGTTAGCCAGGATGGTCTCGATCTCCTGACCTCGTGATCCGCCCGTCTCGGCCTCCCAAAGTGCTGGGATTACAGGCTTGAGCCACCGCGCCCGGCCTTTTTTTTTCTTTTGAGATGGAGTCTTAATCTATTGCCAGGTTGGAGTGGAGTGGCGTGATCTTGGCTCACTACAACCTCCGACTCCCGGGTTCAAGCGATTATCCTGCCTCAGCCTCCTGAGTGGCTGGGATTACAGGGATGCCCCACCACGCCCAGCTAAGTTTTGGATTTTTAGTACAGATGGGGTTTCATCATGTTGGCCAGAAAGGTCTCGATTTCCTGACCTCATGATCTGCCCGCCTCAGCCTCCCAAAGTGCTGAAATTACAGGCATGAGCCACCACGCCAGGCCGTCTTTTGGAATTTTTAACTGATCTGACCAAACCAACAGAAGAGCTGGTACTGCTATTAATATTAAGCAGGATAGTATACTAAGGAAAGTTGAAGAGTTTTAAAAAATCATATTGTTCCTCCTTGGTGATTGCAAATCTGTATATCAACATACATAATAGAATGTTTTCCCTCCATTTCTTACTAGTCTAGGCCAATGGCAAGAATGATATAATGGTGTGGATATCCAGGAGGCTCACCTGATTTAAGGTCTCGTTTATCATTATTGACTCATACAGCTGTAATACAAGGGCAATCAGTAGGTGTAGTGCTTCAACATCTCTATTTAAAAACTGAAAACTATGGAGATTTGTATTAATACTACAAAAAATAACTTGGTAGATTTACTCCCTGAATGCTCTGTTTGCATGAATGTTGCTAATGGGAACAGAAATGCATTAAATATGGACTTGCAGGTGTTGTCTCATGGGATTGGTAATTAATTCACACAATAAAGCACTAACATACCTTTTCATGGGTAATTACAATACTGAATCACCAATGAAGCCTAGTAATATTTTAAATCTTTTAAGTTACAACCAGATGTGCAAGCTTTGGAATAATTCCTCTCAGTTTCTTACCAACAAATGCATGTTGTTTGCTTTATTAATTTCAATTGAATATTTTTAGTCTAAAATGGAAAGAAGTTGAGTGGCAATAAAATGGTATCCATAAAAATAAGCCACTGCTCATTTTACATTTTTAAGTTAGTGTATGGTCATCATAAAGCCTGAGCTACTCAGACTCATAACTTCTCTATTACACTGAACATCTGAAATTTAGCAGTGAAAAGACCCTAAAAAGCAAATACAGGGTTTTCCCCTTAGAAAACTGCAAAAAAATAACCTTTTGGGGTGTTTCCCCACAATAATTTCCCTTTTAGTTGGGGGAGCCATTTCCCAAGTCTGCCCTCTCTTTCAATGAACATTTACTCAGCCTTTGGCCACCCATGAAAGATCATTACAATTCTTTCCCTCTCCCACCCATTGAATTTTATGAGCCCCCATCCTGTTAAGATGGTGTCACTTGACATCACAGAGATGGATTTGAATATTTTGGATAAATCTTGTACAGCTGTTTTCAAAGTAGTCATTGTAACTCTACCAGGTCACAAAATCAACATTTAATCATTAAACAACCATTAAAATGTGAAATAGAATATACCAAAGTGCATAGTATGTAGTAAAGATAAACATGATTTCAAGAGGGTTTTGTATGTATGTATCTATATGTAGGTATACACATATATATATGCATGTATGTATGTAGCTATATGTATATAGCTATGTGTATAACATACATATAGCTACATACATACATACATGCATACAAGTATGTGTCTGCTAGGTCACCATGCATTTAGTGCATATTTCTTCCTATTAGTTCCGGTCAAAAAGTTTAAAATCATTGCTCTAGAGTAGTTTTCCACACAATGTGGTCTGGGATGCTTCTTTAAAACAGATAGCTGGGCTCCATGTCAGACCTTTTAAGCAGTTCATTTGAACTGTGGTTCAAAGAGTCCTCACCTAATCTGATAAACTAACTTTTGTTAAAGTGCTAATGAGGAAGGGCTATACTCCAGAACAATTAAATCAGAGTTCCTGGAGCCTTCTCTACAAGATTTCAATGTGCATCCAGGATTGAAAACCACTGGACTCTACAGTGGTCTTTGGAAACAGATATTGGAGTTACAAGTCAAGTGGGAAAGAAATAGTAGAATTTGCCTGTGCTGCTTATCTCACTCCATCTATGCCAGTGGTTCTTAGACCTTAGTGTTCATCAGGGTCACCTGGAAGGCTTCTTAAAACAGATTTCTTCACCCCACCCCCACAGTTGTTGATTCCATTAGTTTAGACTGGGGCCCAAGAATTTGCGTATCTAACAAATTCCCATGTGATGCTGATTCTGCCAGTCTGAAGACTACATTTTGAGAACCACTGATCTATAAAGAACCAGCTATATCCAGTTGAAAAGGGTACTTTCAGACATAATGTTAACTACAACCAACTAGGATTAACTCTAAATAGCAAGGCTGGTTAAATGCTTGAAAAGTAATGTAGTCTATCACATTAACTGGCTAAAGAAGAAAAGTTAAATGATTATATCAACAAATGCAGAAAAAGCTTTTGACAAAATCCAACATCCATGTATACAAAAACTCTCAGCAAATTTCTTAAGGCAGATATTTAGGTTGTTGATTTGAGATATTTCTTCTTTTATAGTGTAAGGGTTTACAGCTATAAATTTCCCTCTGAACACATATTTGCTGCCCATGAGTTGTTTTTTCATGTTTTGATTTTAATTCATATCACTTTATTTTCTAATTTTCCTTGTGTTTTCTTCTTGACCCATTGGCTATCAAGGATTATTTTTGTTTCATTTCCTCATATTTGCTAACTTCCCAACTTTTCTTGTTATTGATTTCTAATTTCATTCCATTATGGTCAGAAAACATACTTTGTGTGATTACAACCATTTTAAACACATTAACACTTGTTTTATGGCCTAATATATCATCTATCCTGGAAAACATTCCATGTGCACTTCAGAGGAATATGTATTCTGCCATAGTTGGTTAGAATGTTCTATGATGTCTGTCAGGTCTAGTTGGTTTGTAGTGTTGTTAAGTTTTCTATTTTTTCTGCTGATCTTCTGTCTGGTTGTTCTATCCATCATTAAAAGTAGAGTGTTGGAGTCTCCAACTATTAATGTTGATTTGCTAACTTCTCCCTTCAATTCTGTCAGTTTTTACTTTTGTAATTTGAGGGCTCTGTTGTTAGAACCCTCAAAATTCAGCATATAAGTTTATAATTTTTATATCTTGAGTTGATCCTTTTGCCATTATACTATGTCCTCCTTTTTCTCTAGTAACAATTTTGCTTTAAAATCTATTTTGTCTGATATTAGTATGGCCACTTCAGCTCTTTTTTGCTTATTATCTATATGGAATATTTTGTTCTTTCCTCTTATTTTCAACCTTTTTGTATCTTTAAAGTATATATTTTGTATGCAGCATATAGTTGGATGATGTTTTAAAAACCAGTTCTGCCAATTTATGTCTTTTAATTGGAAAATTTAATATATTTATTTCTAATGTAATGAATAATAAAATAGGATTATGTCTATAATTTTGCTATTTGTTTTCAATGTCTTGTGTTTTTTGTATTCCTCAGTTTCTCCATTACTATCTTCTTTTGTGTTACATAGAGAGATATAGTACCATTTTAATTCATTCGTCATTTCTTTTCCTATATATTTTTGAGTAATGTTTAGTTGTTACCCTGAGTGTTATCAATAATATCTTAATTCATAATAATCTAGTTCAGATTGATATCAACTTTAATTTCAATAGTATACAAAACTTTGCTCTTAAATAGCATCATTCTGCCCTCCTTATGTTGTTTTTCTAACAAATTACACAAATTACGTCTTTATACATTGTGTGCTCATCAGCTTACATTTATATGTATTGCATTATGAGTTGTCTTTTGAATCATATATGGGAAAAAAAGTTATGACAAAGAACATGTTTATACTGTCTTTTATATTCACCTATGTAATTACCTTAACTAGTGTTCTTTCTTTTTTTTTTTGGAAAATTGCTATTTATTTGACAAAAAAGCTTTTGAATTTAATAAAGAATTGGCAATAACTGGCACGTGCATTAACTCAAAATGTTTTCACTAAGCACCAAATAGAATAGTCCCCAATCTCTTCACCGAGAACCCCTTTGAAAGAATGCCTAAAACTTAATCAGTTTATTTAGGTTTTTAATCAAGAAATCCGTTAGCAACAATCTTCCTTAATGGAAAATATCTCACCTCCCATAATGTAAAACAAAAATTATACAAGCAAACAAAACTCAAAACAGAAAGAAATGATCAGAGCAAGCTTCAGCCCCTCATAGCTCACCTCGGCCCCAACTGTCGCACTGCTGAGAACAGGGTCTACCTCATTACTTAAACTAATTCATTACTGCAGAACATAACAACTTTTAGCCTATCACAGCTTCCGCTACAGCCCTCCCTGTCAAAAGGGTAAATAAACAGCACACAAAATATAAACTTATGCCAAATAAAAGTCAGCATCAACCTAAGGATCCTACTGTCATATTGCTACACTAACCCAGGATATTTTAATGCTCTTCAGACCTATTTATAAAAAATCCTCATTTTGAGAGCTCTGGAAGTATTACAAATATTGTTGCATTAGATTCCTTTTCTTGAGGTAGTTTGAAGTCTTGAAAAAGAGCAAATTTATATATTTTTCTATACTACCAGTGAAGGGTAACTGTCATCCCTAAGAGGCCTACAAGAAAAATCCTCATCCCCTGATTCTCAGGCTATTACAAATTTTCCCTCAGATCAAACAAACAATGGGAAACACACATGAAAAGACAATAAGTCATACAAAAACTTAAAAACAAGCACAACCACCATAAAAAAGAATCCGTACCATCACACTAACACTCTAAACTTTGCTAGACAAAAAAAAAAAATTTACTTGGTTTACCTAAGCTATAGATATTTTATAGAGTACTCAAGGAATTAACAGCTTGTAACAGTAGTGGAAAAATTTTTGGTGGGGAGCAGAAAACTAAAATCATCTCCTTCTCTGGCAAAGACTTCTTCCCAAATGCCAAGTCCACAAGAAGGGATGTATGGCAAACCTTGCACACCAGGCCTCTCTCAGGCCGACAGCCTTTGCCCTTTGCTCAGGTTGACTTCAGAGGTGCAGGGATACTGGCAGATGCCTGCTCAAGGTAGACCAAGGAGCCCTGAGGGATGTCGGCTGGCTTTTTGTGCTGCATGTTGATGTTCTTTAGCACCTGCTACCAATGCCTCAGCTTTCTCAAATGCTTCTGAATCAGTGCATCTTTTTTTTTTTTTTGCGTAAGAATATCACTATTTATTTTCCCTCAGGTAATTTTTCTATGGCTTCAACATTTTCTCTTCAAAATCAGAAGAAAAATATCCCAAAGTTTAGAACTGGATCACTTGGCCCTTTCTCTTCTTATCTCCTCCTAGTTCAAAATGCTTGCATCTCTTAATGGCCAGCATCCTCTTGGATCTGCAGTTAGCCTCAACACATTCCAGCCTTAGCACAATCTTCTTTGTGGTCTTAGCCTTCTTCCGGAAAATTGGCTTTGTCTGCCCACCACAGCCACTCTGCTTCTGATCATAGCGCCTCTTTCCCTGGGCATACAAAGAATCCTTGCCCTTCTTATACTGTGTCACTTTGTGAGGCTGATGCTTGCCACACTTCTTACAGAAGGTTCTTCGGGTTTTAGGCACGTTGACCATCTTTGCAGCAGGGCTGTTGTCTATATGATGAAAAGGAGAAACAACGTCCGACACCCTCGCGTAGCACAGCTCTCGCCTAACCTGAATCAGTGCATCTTAATGCTGTAATTCATTCCTTAGTTCTGAGATATCCTCTTTGATAACTTGCTCTGGTTTCTGGACAGATAATTGCAATCTTTTTCAGGAAAGCAAAAAAAAAAAAAAAAAAAAAAAAACAAAACAAAACAAAAAAAAAACATTGTCTCTCTTGCAGTATCCAGAAACTTCTGGATACGCTGATTAACACCAGTTCAAATTTCTTCCTGATCAGTGCCATTGACATAGTCCTGACTCACCAGAGAAACAAAGCAAGCCTTGAAAGATGAATCCAAGTCATCCACCAAAGTACTATTAGAAGGGCTTGGAGCACCTGAGAAGTGAAGCCTGGCCTAGGAGGCCTGTCAGGGGTGATCGGGCCCCTGGTGGCTGCCCAGATAACATACTCCCTAGTGGAGTCTCCTGTCTGGAATGACAGGGCCTTTATTTCTTCAAGTAAATTAGGTATAAATTCTAGGTATTGTCTAGCGTCCTTTCAGAAGTTCCCTTAGCATTTCTTCTTCTTCCTCTTCTTCTTCTTCTTTTTTCTTTTTTAGAGACAAGGTGTCACTATGTTGCCCAAACTGGTTTCTAGCTCCTGAGCTCAAGCGATCCTCCCACCTCAGCCACCCAAATGGCTGGGATTACAGGAGTGAGCCACATGCCTGGCCAGCATTTCTTTAGTGCAGGTTTACTAGTGGCAAACTCTCAGTTTTTATTTATCTGGGACTGTCTGAATTACTCCTACGTTTTTTAATTATGGTTTTACTATAAATAGAAATTTTGGTTTATGGTTTTTCTTTCAGTGCTTTGAATATGTCAGTCCACTGTTTTGTGGCCTCTATGGTTTCTGATGAGTTCATCTTATTGAGGATCACTTGTATGTGATGAGTGGTTGCTCTCTCGCTCCTTTCAAGATTATCTCTTTTCTCTGGCTTTCAATAGTTTAATTATAATGTTTGTAGGTGTGGGTCTCTTTGAGCTTATCCTACTTGAAGTTTGTTGACTTCTTGGATGCACAGATTAATGTTTTAAAACCAATTTGAAAAGCTTGGGGCCATTATTTATTCAAACATGTTTCTATTTCTTTCTCTTTCTTCTTTCCTCCTGGCCCTCCCATTATGCATATATTGGTACGCTTCGTGGTATCCCACATCACCGAGCAGATCTCTGAGACTCTGCTCATTTTTCTTCATTTTTTTTTTAATCACTATACCTCAGAACAGATAATCTTCATTGATCTCTCTCTTTCTTTTTTTTAATTCCCAACTTTTATTTTAAGTTCTGTGGTACATGTGCAGGATGTGCAGGTTTGTTACATAGGTAAACTTGTACCATGGTGGTTTGATGCACAGATCAGCCCATCACCCAGGTATGAAGCCCAGCATCCATTAGCTATTCTTCCTGATGCTCTCCCTCCCCCGATTCCCCACCCTCCAACAGGCCCCAGTTTGTGTTGTTCCCCCCATGTGTCCATGTGTTCTCATCATTCAGCTTCCACTTATAAGTGAGAACACGCAGTATTTGGTTTTCTGTTTCTGCATTGGTTTGCTAAGGATAATGTAATCACACTTTATGTTCTTTGATTGTTTCTTCTGCCTGCTCAAATCTGCTATTGGCTCCCCTGGTGATTATTTCCTGTCAGTTATTGTAATTTTTAAGCTCCAGAATTTCTATTTGGTTTCTTTTTATTATTCCTGACTCTTTTTGTTTTCTATTTGGTGAGACATCTTTCTCATATTTTCCTTTAGTTCTTCAGGCATATTTTCCTTTGGCTCTTTGAAAATATTTAAAATAGCCATTTTAAAGTCTACCTAGTAAGTCCAATGCCTGGATTGCCTTAGTGACAGCTTCTACTGATTGCTTATTTTCCTGTGTGGGCCATACTTCCTTGTTTCTTTGCACATCTTCTAATTTTTTTGTTGAAAACTGGACATTTAAAAAAAAAAAAAAAAAAAAAGGCCGGGCGCGGTGGCTCAAGCCTGTAATCCCAGCACTTTGGGAGGCCGAGGCGGGTGGATCACGAGGTCAGGAGATCGAGACCATCCTGGCGAACACGGTGAAACCCCGTCTCTACTAAAAAAGAAAATACAAAAAACTAGCCGGGTGAGTTGGTGGGCGCCTGTAATCCCAGTTACTTGGGAGGCTAAGGCAGGAGAATGGCGTAAACCCGGGAGGCGGAGCTTGCAGTGAGCTGAGATCCGGCCACTGCACTCCAGCCCGGGCAACAGCACGAGACTCCGTCTCAAAAAAAAAAAAAAAAAAAAAAGAAAACTGGACATTTCAAAGAATATAATGTGACAGCTCTGAAAATCAGTCGCTTACCCTCCCAGAGTTTCTCATTGCTGCTTTAAGTAGTTGTTTAATTACTTTTATGAAGAAATGTTGTAAATTCTTTATCTTTGCTTTCGTGGCACTAAAGTTTCCACTTACTTAACTTAGCGGTCAGATAATGATTAGTCAGCATTTTTCTTAAATGCCTGGAACCAAAAAGTCTTCAAGTCTTCCAGTCATAGGGGCTCTGTATGTGCATGTGCTGGGGCGTGCCTTCAACACTCTACCAGTCAGTTTACAACTCTGTTTTAGCCTTCACTTCCTGCTTGTGCAGAGCCTTATGTTCAGTCAGAGGTGAACGATTATAGTCATTGTTTTTCTTGAGCTTCTGAAAAGCCCTACACACATTTGTGACCTTTTAGATTCCCAAGAATATGTTGAAACTTTTCAAAACCCCGACAAACATCTGATTCCTCAGCTTTTTCTTTTAAGCTTTCTGACTACTTTATTGTTTGCCTTAACTGCTATCCATCACTTCAGGCAACTGTGAGGTTAAAACATTTGAGAAATGCCCCTCCACCATCTGGGTAGAAATGTTTAGCATTAGGAGAGTTTCAGTGAGCTCTAATAATGACAAGCCTTTCAAGTGGTCTCTTCCAAGGAGCCGTTTGGTAGTGATTCCTATTTTTGAGTGGAGCTGTGAAAGATCTCCAGCTCTGCTCTACTTTCTCTAGTACTGGGAAGGCAGGCTGTTATTTTTCATGGTGGTGTGGAGCATGGAAACAGATGATAGGACTAGTGTAAGTGTAAATGCCGTGAAGCTTACTGTTCTTATTGAGATGCAGCTGTTTTTCTTGACTAAACACTTCCCATGTTGTTAAAGCCATTGCTTAGTTTCCAGAGAACTGAAAAAGTTGATTTTAACAATTTTGGTTAGTTTTCGCATTGCTTTTCTGGAGGAGCAACATTTCAGAGTTCCTTACTCCAAAATGTTCACTGATGTTATCCCCTCGTTGTTTTTTGAGACTTCATCTTATAACGGAAAATCATTTATTTTTAAAGCCGTGAATAAGTTACCTATTTGTACTTCTTATTTGTCTGTTTTGGTAACCCAGCTGTGGGCTGGAATGTCTTTGTCAATGACAATCTTTATTTTAGAAGCCAAACACGATAAGCCAGATTATTATTCTTTTAAATATTCTCACTGAATAAGAAACAAAATTAAGAAAAATTGTAAAATATGAATCACCATTTCTAGAACCACATATACAAAGAATCATAAATATACACAATGTTTTAAAGAAGGTAAGTTATATAGTTAAAAAAAAAAAAGAAATTCTGCCGTGAAGAATTTACATTCTATATAGTGCTGAAATTGCAACACATAAGCTATATTCCAAGTAAAAATTAAGACTGACACAACGGTGAACCAAACTGTATTTCACCTTTCTTTGAAGATGTTGTAAGTTTAGAATAATGTATCAACTTTCCTTAACGTGGACTTCTTCTTATTACTTTTTAAAGTTAATCTGAAACGTACCAGTTTTGTTCTTCATCTGAGTTTTAGACTACTTCCACATTCTGTATATTCTTCCTAAAGGAAATTATAAAAACTTTCATGAAAATTTACCCGCAATAGGTTTATAAAGAAACTAATTAAAATGCAATTGAAATTTGAGTTATTTTTAAACATAAACTATCTATGAATTTCTCACAAAGTGTTTACATAATGACATAATCATGAACAGATCAAAAGTGAGAGGTGGGTTTGATTTCAAAATCTTGTATAGTTTGTCAGAATATGGAAATGTGTGCGTTTGTGTGTGTGTGTATGTGTTTTAAAAGACGGCTGCTTGCCTTATTTGGTATTTCAGCATACTTTGTATTTCCAATTAACAGTAAAGGAAGAGTTGGCTTAAAATTGATCAGATTAGTGGCATATGGGTGGGATTCTGGCAGCATCCAAATATTCACATGAGAAATAAATGCAAACCCTGGAGGGAAATATGCCTTCTTGCATGGAGAACTTGGCCACACGTCATAGCTAGAACCTGTGAGAGACAAAATGTACAGGATGCACTGCATTTGTATCCTCTGTACTTTTAGCATTGCCACAACGTGATTCTTTCTGTGCAAAATGGTGACAGGAATTCCACTGCCAATGTGTAGATATCAGATGATAATAGAAGCTCTGAGGACAGTCCCCGAGTCTTTTATCCTCAGATTTTAGCGCCAGACATTGTCTTCGTATGTCAGTTTGGGGAATCTAGAATTTTTATTCTAGCCTATTTGGTAAATAGGTGTTTTACTTCATGGAAGAAACAGAGGAAGTGTTCTGATTATGATGATTAAAAAATTCCAAAATGTACTGGGCCCTCCTGCATGCAAAGCAAGTCATTAAGTCATCATACAGTGAGTTAACATTCACAGCCATAGTCCTCCAGACACTTCAAGTATGAAGTAGACAGCATTGCCATGGTTACGCACAAAGGAGATCTGCACAAAGCAAGCCCATTGCATGGCATTATGTGCATACTGTGGGGTAGTGCAGAAGGCAATTAGGAGGCTGTATGTTGAGAGGATGTGGGAATATGAAAATATGCCTTGTCATAGAATTGTGCTGGCTTTCTAACTCAGTGTATGAGTTCTGATGCAGTCTCATTTCTTAATGGTTCAAGGTATAATTAAGCTGAATTCTGATTATACAGAGACTCAGAATCATTCACTTATTCAAGTATCAAATATTAATTGAGTACCCACCATGTGCCAGGAATGGTTCATGGTGAAACCACTGGGCATGGGGAAAACAGAGCTGACAAAGCATTTCCCTCCCAGTGAATGCTACATTTAAAAGTTCTCTTCACATTACAAGAAGCAGGTTATGCAGGTGCAATTTGTAATTGAAGAATAATAGAATTCATTTATTAATGCATACTAGTATGTTGCTCCTCTTCCACCCTGTCAACATGGACCTTGAAGGATGCATAGCATTTAGATAGATAGACAGGGAAAGGCTTTCTTATGAGAGGAACAGCATGAGTAAAGGCATAAAGGCAGGACTAAATAGAAAACAGTGAGGAACGCAGATTCCTTAAAACAAAATAAGTGGAAGGTCTTGGCTCGCTGATAACTAAATGGGTTGTTTCTTGCAGGAATTTAATTCGTTTAAATGAGAAATAAAATGCAACCATAAAATTGTCACATTCTACCAGTAGACCTCTTCTCCAGGAATGTAGTCCAACATTTTTATCAAACCAGACATTGTATATAAAAGGACTCTGGGCTGGGTGCAGTGGTTTATGCCTGTAATCCCAGCACTTTGGGAGACCGAGGAGGGCAGATCACTTAGGGTCAGGAGTTCAAGACCAGCCTGGCCAACATGGTGAAACTCCATCTTTACTAAAAATACAAAATTTACCCAGCCATGGTGTTGTGCACCTGTCATCCCAGCTACTCAGGAGGCAGGAGAATGGCTTGAACCTGGGATGCAGTGGCTGCAGTGAGCCGAGATCGTGCCACTGCTCTCCAGCCTGGGTGGCAGAGTGAGACTCCATTAAAAAAAAAATAGCTCTTTGGAATTTTAAAGTACTCTTACAAATGTCTTATTTATTCTTATCTTCCTTACCTAACCTATCAGAGGAAGCAAAAATGAGAGCAGGAAGAAAACTGGTGTGTTGACCAGTTTTCTTGGTGGTGGCTGTATCTCTTCTTGAATCTGGAATATCGTCTGAAGGGTTTTTTTTCTTCTCTTTTCTTCTTTCATTTTTTTCCTTTTCTTTTCCTATCTATTTATTCATTCAACAGATATTTAATGAGTGCCTTTTTTTTTGGTCAGGTGTATTCTCTATGCTTAGGACATGGCAGTAAACAAAATAGACAAATATTCCTGCCGTCACGCAGCTTACATTGTAGTAAGGGGAGAAAAATAGTTTATTAGATGATGATACATGCTATGGAGATAAATTCAGCAGGAAAGAGAGTAGGAAGTGTGTATGTGGGGCGGGGAGCGGAGCTTTAACTTTGATGAGTTGGCCTCATTGAGGTGACATTTCAGCAAAAATTTGAAGAAGTGATCCATTTAGATATCTGGAAGAAGGGTGTTCTAGGCAGAGGGAACAGTTAGTGCAAAGACGCTGAGGCAGGATTATGACTGGCAAGTTCAAGGAACAGCAGATTAGGCAATGTACCTAGTAACAGCAGAAGTAAGAGAGGGAGAGAGTTGAAGGGAAAGAGTTGTATTGTGTGTGTGTGTATGTGTGCATGTGTGTAAGCTTTGTGTTGGTGGAAAGGGGTGCAGATGGTACAGGGCCTTACATGCTTTTACTCTGAGTGAGATGGGAAGCCACTGCTCATTTTGGTTTTGACACGGGTCTGTTTGCTAATGCAACCCACAAAAAAGATTAACAGGCTATAAGTGCTAATAAGGTAAACAGAAATATTAATACATCAGTGATGTGGGAGGAATATGAAGCTTTGATTTGAATTCAGTGCATTAATATCTATTTGAAACCTGTAAAAATCAGAGGAAGGACCCTGATCTACTACTTTGTGATGAATCTATCCATCTCTCAACTCTACTAAAGATAGAATGGTATCTGATGGATATTCATGACTGACGATCTATGACTCTTCTAAATGTAAAGGGATGTAGGAGGAGACCACCAACATGGTTCCTCCTCAAGAGTTTCCATAAATGTCTTCATCCTCATTTACTCCCTACTCTATTACTAGTCAGGTGATCTAAAAACTTTGCCTCTCCCCTATACAAGGCATGCAGACTCCACAAGAGAAGGGGCTTTGTCTATTCATGATCCACAAGGTATTTCAGAGGCACAAAGAATCCTTGACCAAAGGAGTTTGTTGGGTGAATTTAGAAATTAAAAAGGTAACTTCTCAAATATAATAGCTGAGAATTCCTAATCCATCGGGAGTCATATTTTAATGCACCTTCAGGATGCCTTCTTTCATCAATAAATGACTACTGAACAGTAGTGGTGTACAGAGGGTTGGGTGGTGGAAAGCAATATGATCTGGATGCAAGCAGTAATGGAGTATATTGTCTGTTGAGAATACAAAAACAATAAAATCAACTACCACAATCTTATGTTTATTATTACCATGAGCCAGTAAGTCTAAACTATATCAGTAATAATATAATCTCCCTGTGCAATATTTTGTTTAAGTCCTAAACAATAACTGAAATTATTCATGAGTTTTTTTATTGCTATAAAATATAGGAAGGAGGAGCCAAGATGGCCCACTAGACACAGCCTGGAGGAACATCTCCCAGCGAGAGACCAGGACATCAGGAACACTGACACACGCTGAGCAGATATTCAGAGGGAAGGCATTGAGAGTGGACAGAAGTTCGCAGGTGTTGGCTTGAAGGGGGAGGAAGCTGGGAAGGCTGCACATTGCTGCTAAGTACCAAAACTCCTTCCTGGGTCCCAGGGACCCCTGGGGAAGGGATGAGTTGAACAGGTAGGAAATGGCTTGCTTTTGCCATGGATGACTTTTGGAATTCTAGCAGCAGAAAATCCCACGAGCCACACGGACACTTGAGCTCATAGGAGGAGCTGCTTAGAGAGGTGGCAGGGGCAAGACTCCAGCCTGTATGGAGCCCAGAGCATTTGGTGTAGGAACATCTGCAGTGGAGCATGGCCAGGAACACCCCTCCCCCAAGTTTCTCTGTGCTCCTCTAGGAGACTTTAGCCTTAAGGTGACTGTCAGACCTGGACAAAGCTGGGTGGTCCTGCCTGTGGGACAAGGCCAGTCCCATCTGAGTGCCCCACTGTCTGCTGGCCTCTCCTGGGATCCCAGTCTGGCCACACCCACTTGCAGCCACATGCCCAACCAGACTGCTTCCCAGGGGCCCTCGTCCTAGCTTCTTTGCTGGAAGACCATGCCTGACCATTGGAGAGTTCCAGCAGACCAGCCCCCACTGACATGCACCAGCCCACACACAGGATCCCTGCACCTTGGCCTTCCCCCAGTGCTTTGCCAGCATGCACTCACCCATGGCCTCCCACCAGCACGTACCTCTCTGCACCACCACTGCCAGTGCAAGCACACCACAATGTCCCCTTGCCTGCTGACACACAGACACCCCACCAAACCATCACTGCCAGCACAAATGCACACACACTGGCAACCCCACCCCAATCATGCCACAGCTGCCACCCATGTGAACACACACAGAGATGCCAGCAACCCCACTCCCACCAGCGCCCCACCCCTGCTGCTGCTACTGCTGCAGCAAGTGTGTGCAAGAACAATGCCTTGCTCTCCCCTATGCCCTGCACCAGCTAAAGTGCATGAACCCTACCATGTTGCCACAGCTACTGGCACACACAAGCAAGCACGGATCCTGCTGCCACCACCCAGACAAAGTGCTTTGACTGGCACCACCCACAATGTTGTGGCCAGGGGACCAGGAACACCTTGGCCCCTCCAGCACAGCAGATTCCTAACCTCAAGGAGCCAGAGAACAAAGCCAGGGGCCTCAAACCAGAACCCTAGAGTTAGAGCATGCAGATCAGGGGTACTGACCTGAGACTTGGCCCCCTAAATCTTCTAGAAATGAAGTCAGTTAGGTGAACCCACCTTATACCACAATAAGATCCCCCAAGGACATCAAAGAAGATAAAAGCAAAAAAAACCCAATCCAAAGGACAGCAATTTCAAAGACTGAAGGAACATCAGCCCACACAGATGAGAAAGAACTACCAAAAGAACTCTGGCAGCTCAAAACTCCAGAGTGTCTTCTTACCTTCAAATGACCACACTAGCCCCCCAGCAATGGTTCTTAACCAGGCTGAAATGATTGAAATGACAGACAGAATTCAGAATGTTGAATAGGAAGGAAGATCATCAACATTCAGCAGAAAGTTGAAACCCAACCCAAGGAAATTAAGGAATACAATAAAACAATACAGGAGCTGAAAGACGAAATGGCCATTTTAAGAAAGAACCAAACTGATATGATAGAGTCGAAAAACTTACTTCAAAAATTTCATAATACAATTGCAAGTGTTAACAGCAGAATAGACCAAGCTGAGGAAAGAATCTCAGAGGCCAAAGACCAGTTCTCTGAATTAACTCAGTCAGACAAAAATTAGGAAATATAATAATAAAGAATGAACAAAATCTTGGAGAAATATGGGATTATGTAGAGAGACCAAACGTATGACTCACTGACATCCCTGAAAAAGAGGGAGAGGAAGCAACTTGGAAAACATATTCTCCAAAGATGACATGAAAGAAAAAATATTAAAGGCAGCTAGAGAGAAGGACAGGCTACCTACAAAGGGAACTGTATTGGGCTAACAGTGGACCTCTCAGCAGAAACTCTACAAGCCACTGGGTGCGGTGGCTCATGCCTGTAATCCCAACACTTTGGGAGGCTGAGGCAGGTGGATCACCTGTGGTCGGGATTTTGAGACCAGCCTGACCAACATGGAGAAACCCCGTCTCTACTAAAAATACAAAATTAGTCAGGTGTGGAGGCTCATGCCTGTAATCATAGCTACTCGGGAGGCTGAGGCAGGAGAATTACTTGAACCTGGGAGGCGGAGGTTGCGGTGAGCAGAGATTGCACCATTGCACTCCAGCCTGGGCAACAAGAGCGAAACTCCGTCTGAGAAAAAAAAAAAAAAAAATCCTACATGCCAGAAGACATTGGGGACCTATATTGAGTATTCTTATAAAAAAAGAAATTCCAACCAAGAAGTTCATATCCAGTCAAAATAAGCTGCATAAACGAAGGAGAAATAAGATCCTTTTCAGACAAGCAAATACTGAAGGAATTTGTTACCACCAGACCTGCCTTACAAGAGAGGTCCTGAAGGGAATGCTAACTATGGAAAGGAGAGACCATTACCAGCCACCGCAAAAACACACTTAAGTACATAGACCATTGACACTATAAAGCAACCACACAAACAAGTCTGCACAATAACCAGTTAACAACATTATGACAGGAACAAATCCACATATATCAGTATTAATCTTGAATATAAATGCCCCAGTTAACAGGCAGAGTGGCAAGTTGGATAAAGGAGCAAGACCCAACTGTAGACTGTCTTCAAGAGACCCATCTCACAAGCAATGACATTCATAGGCTCAAAGTAAAGGAATGGAGAAACATCTACCAAGCAAATGGAAAACAGAAAAAAGGAGGGGTTGCTGTTCTAGTTTCAGGCAAAACAGACTTTGAAACAGACTTTAAACCAACAATTATCAAAAAAGACAAAAAAGTGCATTATATGATGGTAAAGGGTTCAATTCAACATGAAGACCTAACTATCCTAGATATATATACACCCATCACAGAAGCACCCAGAGTCATAAAGCTAGTTCTTAGAGACCTCTGAAGAGACTTAGATAACCACGTCATAAGAGTGGGAGATTTCAATGCCCCAACAATTAGACAGATTGTTGAGACAGAAAACTAATGGAGATATTTGGGACCTGAACTCAACACTTAACCAAATAGACCCAACAGACATCTTCAGAACCCTCCATCCTAAAACAACAGAATATACATTCATCTCATCTGTACATGGCACATACTCTAAAATCAACCACACTATCAGCCATGAAACAATGCTCAGCAGATGCAAAAAACCGAAATCCTACCAACCACACTCTCAGACCACAGTGCAGTAAAAACAGAAATCAATTCTAAGAAGATTGCTCAAAACTATACAATTATTTGGAAATTAAGGAACCTGCTCCTGAATGACTTTTGAGCAAACAATTAAATTAAGACAGAAATCAAGAAATTATTTGAAACAATAGCAGAATTCATCTTCCTCTCAAATGCACAGCCCTGAAAAAGACTGATATTATGTACTTTGCAGCACATGGATGGATCTGGAGGTGATTATCCTAAGTGAACTAATTAAGGGAGAGAGAACCAAATACTGAATGTTCTTGCTTATAAGCAGGGGCTAAACATTGAGTACACATGGACATAAAGAAGGGAACAACAGACACTGGGGCCTACTTGAGAGTGGATAGTGAGAAGAGAGTGGAGATTGAAAAACTACCTACTAGATACTATGCTTATTACCTGGGTGACAAAGTAATTTGTACACCAAACCCGCGTGACACCCAATGTACTTATATAACAAACCTGCACATGTTTCCATGGACCAAAAATAAAAGTTAAAAAAAATAATATTTTTCAAAAATATCTATGAAACATGCAACTCGCCATTTGCTTTCAATTATTTTGGATGTATATCCAGGAGATGAATTGCTGGATCATATGGTAATTCTATTTTTTAATTTCTTAAGGAACCATCACACTGTTTTCTCTAGTGGCTGCACGTTTTACATTCCCACCAATAATGGACGAGAGTTCCAATTTCTCTACATCCTCAGCAACACTTGTTATTTGATTTTTTAATAGTAGCCTTTCTAATGGGTGTGAAGTGGTATTTTGCTGTGGTTTTGATTTGTATTTCTCTTATAATTAGTGATGTTGGGAATATTTTCAAGTGCTTTTTGTATTCCTATGTCTTCTTTGGAGAAATATCTATTCAATTTGTTTCCCTAGTTTTAAATTGGGTTGTTTGATTTTTTTGTTCTTTAGCTATGGGAGTTTTTTAATACCTTCTGGACATTCACCTTTCATCACATATATTATTTGCAAATATTCTCTCATTTCATGGGTTGCCTTTTCATTCTGTTGATAGTGCCCTTTAGTGCACATATGTTTTTAATCTTAATGTAATTCTTTTTTTTTTTTTTTGCCCCTGCTTTTGGTGTCATATTCAAGAAATCATTGCCGAATCCAATGTCATTGAAGGTATTCCCCTACATTTTATTTTAAGACTTTAGAAGACTTCAGATTTAGCTCTTATGTTTGGGTCTTTGATACATTTTGAGTTAATTTTTGTGACTGGTATAAGGCAAAATTCTAACTTCATTCTTTTCCATATGCACATACAGTTTTCCCAACTGTCTTTTCGACAAACTATTGGGAAAACTGTATGTGCATATGGAAAAGAATGAAGACTATTCTTTCCCCCTTCAAATGGTCGTGGAAGCATTGGCAAAAAGCATTTGATTATGTATAAGCTTATTTAGGGGCTCTCTATTCTATTTTATTGATCTATATGTCTGTCTTTACGGCAATAGTCCACTGTTTTGATTTCTGTAATTTTGTTGTAAGTTTTGAAATCAGGAAGTGTGAGGCCTCAAACTTTGTTGTTCTTTTCCAAGATTACTTTGACTGTTCAAGGTTCCTTGAGATTTTATATGAATTATAGGACAGATTTTTCTATTTCTGTAAAAAAAAAAGCACCATTGGTATTTTGATAAGGATTATACTGAATCTGTAGATCACTTTGAGTAGTAGTGACATCTTAACATTATTAAGTCTTCCAATCCATGAACAGGGGATATCTTTTCATTACGTCTGTCTTTAATTTCTTTCAGCAATATTTTATAGTTTTTTGGTGTAGAAGTTTCTTGCCTTTTTTGTTACATGTATTCCGAAGTATTTTACTCTTCTTGATTCTATTGTAGATGGAATTGTTTTCTTAAATTTTCTTTTTTTTTTCAGGTTTTTCATTGTTTATGTGTAGAAATAAACCGATTTTTGTGTGTTGGTTTTGTATTCTGCAACTATGCTGAATTATTTTATATTAGTTCCTTTTTTTTTAAGACAGGCTCTAGTTCTGTCACCCAGGCTGGAGGGCAGTGGCATGATCATAGCTCACTGCAGCTTTGACCTCCAGGCTCAGGTGATCCTCCTGCCTCAGCCTCCCAAGTAGCTGGGAATATTTGGGAGGAACATGCCACCATGCCCAGTTAATTTTTTATATTTTTATGGAGATGGGATATTGCCATGTTGCCCAGGCTGGTCTCAAACTCCTGGGCTCAAGCAATTTACCCACCTTGACCTTCCAAAGTGCTGGGGTTACAAGTGTGAACCACCTCCTATAATAGTTCTAACAGAGTTTTGTGTGTGCATGTGAAATCTTTAGGGTTTTCTACATACGAGATTATATTGTCTGCAAATGGATAATTTTACTTCTTCCTCTAAAATTTGAATGCCCTTTCTTTTTGGTTTTCTTGTTAAATTTCTCTGGCTAAAACTTCCAGTACTATGTTGAATAGAATTGATGAAAGTGGGTATCTTTGTGTCATTTCTGTTCCTGTGGAGAAAAAGCTTTCAGTCTTTCACTACTGAGTATGATGTCAAATGTGGGCTTTGTGTAAATGTTCTTTATTATGTTGAGGTAGTTTCTCATATTACCAGTTTGTTGCGTATTTTTTATCATTAAATGGTGTTGAGTTTTGTCAACTGCTTTTTCTACATCAATTCAGATGATCATGAGATTTTTGTTCTTCATTCTGTTAATGTGGTGCATTACATTGATTTTCAATTGGGGAACCATCTTTGCATTCCAGGAATGACTCAGTCATGGTATATAATTCCTTTACAGTTGAATTTGGTTTGCTCATGTTTTGTTGAGAATTTTCCATCAGTATTAATCAGGGATATTGGTCTATAATTTTCCTGTAGGGTCTTCATCTGGCTTTGGTATCAAGGTAATGCTGGCCTCATAGAAGAAGTTTGATACTGTTACTTCCTTTTCAATCTTTTTGGAAGAGTTAGAGGAAGATTGGTGTTAATTATCCTTTAAATATTTGGTAGAATTCATCAGTGAAGCCAGCTGTTCCTGAGCTTTTCTTTGTTGGGAGGATTTTGATTACTGATTTGATTTCCTTACTAGTCATAGATCTGTTCAAAATTTCCATTTCTTCATGATTCAGTCTTGGTAGCTTGTGTGTTTCTAGAAATTTGTCCATTTCATCTAGTTTGCCAAATTATTGGTATATAATTGTTTATATACATGTGCTCTCTTGTAATAATTTTTATTTCTTTAAAATGAGTAGTAATGTCCCCTCTTTCACTTGTAATTTTAGTTATTTGAGTCTTCTCTCATTTTTCTTAGTCAATCTAACTGAAAATTTGTCAATGCTGATTTTTTTGAAGAACCAACTCTTAATTTTGTTAATTTCTCTGTTGTTTTACTATTCTTTATTTTATTTATCTCTGCTCTTATGTTTATTATTTCTGTCTTTCTGCTGTTTGGGTTTAATTTGTTCTTCTTTTCTAGTTCTTTAACATTTAAAGGTAGGTTGTTGATTTAAGATTTTTCTTCTTTTTTAATGTCCTTATAGCTATAAATTTCCCTTTTAGTGCTGCTTTCACTGTATTTCATTTTTTAAATGTTGACCTTTCACTTTCATTGTCTTAAGATATTTTAAAATTTCTCTTGTTGTTTCTTCCTTGACCCATTGGTTATTTAAGAATATCTTGTTTAATTTCCACATATTTGTGAATTTTTCAGTTTTCCTTTTGCTATTGATTTTTTATTTTCATTCTATTGTGATTGTAAAAGTTACTTTGTACGACTTCCATCTTTTTAAATGCATTAAGACTTTTTGTGGCCTCACATGTAGTCTGTCCTAGAGAAAGTTCCATGTGAACTTGACAAAAAAGGTGTATTCTGCTATTATTGGATGGAGTGTCCTGCATGTCTTTTAGATTCAATTGCTCTGTGGTGTTGTTCAAGTTCCTTATTTCCTTGTTGATTTTTTCAGCTAGTTGTTCTCTCCATTGTTGAAAGTGGGCCTATTGGAATATTGAAGTCTCCTCCTACTATTGTAGAGATGCCTGTTTCTCTTTTCAATTCTGCAATATTTGCTTTATATATTTAGAAGCTATGAAGTTTGATGCATATATATTTATAATTATTGTATCTTTTTGGTTAATTAAAAATTGTATATTTTTTGTTAATCCTTTTTCATTATATAATATTCTACATCTTTTTATGTTTTTTACTTTTTTTTTTTTTTTTTTTGAGATGGAGTCTCACTCCGTGGCCCAGGCTGGAGTGCAGTGGCATGATCTCAGCTTACTACAATCTCCTTCTCCCGGGTTCAAGCAATTCTGTCTGCCTCAGCCTCCTGAGTAGCTGGGATTACAGGTGCCTGCCACCAAGCCCAGCTAATTTTTGTATTTCTAGTAGAGATGGGGTTTTGCCATGTAAGCCAGGCTGGTCTTGAACTCCTGATCTCAGGCGATCCACCCACCTTGGCCTCCCAAAGTGCTGGGATTACAGGCATGAGCCACCGTGCCTGGCCTAATTTTTTTATTTAAGGTCTATTTTGTCCAGTATTAGTTTAGTCAACCCCTGCTCTCTTCTGGTTAGTCTTTGCATGGAATATTATTTTTCATCCTTTCATTTTCAATCTCTGCATGTTTTTAAGTTTAATGAAAGTTTCACGCGGATAACATATTGTTGGATGTTGTTTTTCTGTCCATTCAGCCAATCTATATCTTTCAATTTGGGAGTTTAATTCATTTACATTTAAAACAATTATTGATAGGAAATAACTTACTATTGCTACTTAATTATTTGTTTTCTCCACGTCTTATAGTTTTTTTTGTTGTTGTTGTTCCTCATTTCCTCCCTTACTGCCCTCCTTTGTGTGTAGTTGATGTTTTGTAGTAACACACTTTGATTCCATTTTCATTTACATTTAGGTATATTTTATAGATACTTTCTTTATGGCTACCATAGAGATTACATGTAACATACTAACATTATAACAATTTAAGCTGATAATTTAACATCAATTGCATACAAAAACTGTACTTGTTTACATATCTTTCTTGCCCACTTTATGTTATTGATGTCACAAATTACATCTTTATATATTGTTTACCCATTAATATAGATTTGCGATTTTTTATTCTTTTAACTCTAAAATGTTGTAGAAGAATAAAAAGCAGAATTAGGTACTAAAATGACAATAATACCGGTTTTTATATTTGTCCATGTATTTACCTGTACTTTATATCTTCATATGGCTTTCGGTTACTATCTACCATCCTTTCATTTCAACCTAAAAGATTTCCTTTAGCATGTCATGTAATGGTGATAAAAAATGCCTTCAACTTTTGTTTATCTGAGAATTTCTTAATTTTTCTGTAATTTTTGAATGACAGTTTTACCATATGTAAAATTCTTGGTTGACAGGTTTTTTTCCCCCTTCAACCCCTTAAATGTATCATCCTACTGCTTTCTGTCCTACATGGCTTCTTCTGAGAAATTATTTTATTAAGGATTCCTTGTACATGATGAGTTGCTTTTCTCACTGCTTTCAAGGTTCTCTCTTTGTCTTTTGACAGTTTGATTATAATGTGCCTGCTGTGGATCTCTGAGTTCATGGAGCTTCTTATATTTGTATATTTATGCATTGCCTCGAATTTGGGAATTACGCTAGGGGCAGGTGGGGCAAGGACAAGTAAAGATGTTACAAAATTTTCTACCATTTGTAATTTCGGTTTTTAAAAAATTGGCTATTTGCTTGGTTGCTGTAGATCTTTGAGTGATTTCCAGACCTCCTATAAAGTCATTTTAGTCAATTCCTAGTTGTTTATTTAATGATTCCATAGGAGGACAAGGGCTTGGAGCTTCCTACTGTGCCATGTTGCTGATGTCACTCCCATGATGAGATTTAATAATATACATGTAAGAATCAAATTAGCATATTATTAACTTTTTAATTTAAAATTATTATAGATTCAAAAGAATTTTAAAAAAAAAGTACAGAGAGTTCTGTATTCCTTTTGTCCAGCTTCCCTCAGTGGTAACATCTTACATAATCATATTGTAATATCAACACCAGAAAGTTGACATTTGGCAGTTAAAAAATGACATTCATGGCTGGGCGCAGTGGCTCATGCCTATAATCCTAGCACTTTGGGAGGCTAAGGTGGGTGGATCACGAGGTCAGGAGTTCTAGACCAGCCTGGCCAAAAAGGTGAAACCCAGTCTCTACTAAAAATACAAAAATTAGCTGGGCGTGGCGGCTCATGCCTGTAATCCCAGCTACTCGGGAGGCTGAGGCAAGAGAATCGCTTGAAACTGGAAGGCGGAGGTTGTTGTGAGCTGAGACAGCGCCACTGCACTCCAGCCTGGGCGAAAGAGTGAAACTCTGTCTCAAAAAAAAAAAAAAAACAAAAAGAAAAAAGAAAAATGACATTCACCCAGTACTCATACTCATTCCTAGAGGAATCCTCATCTTCTCAAATTTTAAAAACGGTCTCCATCTTGCCTCAAGGTTGTAACAGAGGCCCTGACTGTGTCAAATTCTAAAATAAGGTGCCAGAAAATTTATGGAAGGCTTGTACACACGGTGGCAAAAGTTGATTTGCTCCCCTCAGATTATTATATGCACAGGACATACAAGATTAACAAAGATAAATTGTTGAGTTGATGAGGACTATTTCTTTAGGGAACAAGTTGTTGCAATACTGTGATGTTTCCCATCTTGTTCCTTTTCCTTTAAGTCAAGTTGGGGTAATTTAAGAAAACCACCTGGATAGCTGTACCCTCTGGAATTTGGGGGCTTCAGGGATTCAACTGGAATTGGATTTATAAGACTTCCTTGAGGGCAAAGTGAGAAGAGAGGCTACTGCAGAAGTGAACTGCATTCTCATTGAGTTGATGGGATGCACCAGAGTAAGATTTCTTGAGAATCTGGTCCTTAATCCTGTCAGGCTTAATGCCCTCTTTTTATAATAAATATTCTAACATATCTCTTTAATATCCTGAAATGAAATATATAGATAATACGAGCTACCTACACACAACATTTCAAAAACAAAGATGTAAACCAAACTGTAATGTGAAGGTGAAATGAATAAAAGCAATTTATAATAAAATAATAAACATTTCAGTATACAAATCCTTTGGCATGACTATCCTAGATCACATAATGAATGAAATGCTTGCAACTACTTGTAGTGAACAAGTCTGGATCGAAGTGAGTAACAATATTTAATTTAATATAATCAGTAGCTTTTCTTTATATTTAACCATTTGAAATAAAGATTAAGTATGTTCCTATACATACATACAGAACCACCATAATTACAACAGCTACTGATCACGTCTTACACAAGTGTGTCATATTGGTTATTTATATACCACACATGGTGTGTCTGTTAGTGAAATGATTTTTTGAAATGACAAACAACTCTTGGGAAAGTTCTGAACAAAACAATGTATAATCGTCCTTTGATTTATCCAGTGTTTTCGATTTTGGAAAATTTAGTGTACAGTCAATCAAGGCAAAAATATTTTATATTTATGGGTTTTATTCAAGTATACATGAATGTCCAGCAGGTCATTTGAAAGCCATGCAATATCTGCAACAAGAGTTCATTTGCTGGCAGAAGCCTTGTTTCTCAGACCTGTATATAGCTAATGCCATTAAATCTCATTCCCCACCATTGCAACAGCCAAATGTGTCCCATGAATTTCCAAATGCCCCCAGAGAGTGGGCCTCTTCTGTTGAAAACCACAATTTTAGATTTTAGTGGACCTTTTCATAACTGAAAACCATCAAACAAGTTATGAGATCTGTCCAGGATTTCATCAGGGCTGAGGAAGAAATTGACAGAGGAGTAGTAGTAAGAAATAATAAAATTGCTTCTTGCTTGCACCCTGTAGAGTTTAGTAGGTTTTAACAAACTATTAACAATGTATTAACAAAGATACTAGCAACACTGGTCAGTAAATAGCAAGTAAAAGGACTTTCAGGTAGAAATAAACTCACTATATTTAAGGAATAGTAAGATGGCTAGAATGACTGGAGTATAATGCCAGTATAGAAAGTAAGAGAGTGAAAAGATATGAGGTCAAAGAGCAACTAGATTATGTAAGGCCTTGGACAAGAGTTTAAATTTTCTTTGAAATACAATGGGAGACAGAGCTGCGACATGAACTGATTTGTGTTTATAAAAAAGCATAAAAGTTATACTGATCGGAAGATTGTGGATTGTAAGGAAGTAAGAATGGTTGCAGGGGAATATTTAAGAGGCTATTTCATTCTTCTAGGCAAGAGCGGGGGCTGGGGTGGTAGCAATCAAAAACTAAAACACGGCTAGGAGGTCAAGGTGATTGTACCTCCTGATGAACGGGTGTGGATGGGAAAAGGAGGGAAGCCATAATGACTTTGACGGACTAGAAGAATGATGAAGCCCTTGACTGGGATAGGAAAACACTTGAGAATATAATCTGATAAACCATTAAAAAGACAACTGTTTTCCCCTTTTATTAAAATATGTCTTTTTAGGAGGAAGACAAACGTGTCATGTACACAGATGAGGACTTCCAATTAGAAAATAGCCATCTCAGGACCAAGCATGGTGGCTCACGCCTGTAATCCCAGCACTTTGGGAGGTGGAGGTGGGTGGGTCACAAGGTCAGGAGTTCGAGACCATCCTGGCCAACATGGCAAAATCCCATCTCTACTAAAAATGCAAAAAAACAGCCAGGCGTGGTGGCACATGCCTGTAATCCCAGCTACTTGGGAAGTTGAGGCATGAGAATGGCTTAAAGATGGGAGGTGGAGGTTGCAGTGAGCCAAGATCGTGCCACTGCACTTCAACCTGGGTGATAGTGAGAGACTCTGTCTCAAAAAAAAAAAAAAAAAAAGAAAATAGACATCTCAGAATCTTCACCATCACTGTCATTAATACCTTTAAGCATAAACTGGGCTAAATCTACCTTTAAGCAATTTCCATCTGATTCAAATCTAAATTTTGCCTCTCCCTTGTTCTTAAACCAGGATTTCAACATAATTCCTTCATCTGTAAAACTTTCATAAGAATAACCAATTTCACAAGATAATATGAGAATTAATTATTGAATGATTACATAAGTCTCAGCAAATATTAAAACTGATATTTCAAGGGCTGCTATTAAAATGGAAAAGTGCTTTTTTTGCTATCTCTGGATTCAGCAGGAGAAAAATTAACAATCATATGCTCATTCTCATTAAATCTGGGGAACAATTATGGAACTCTATGTGCCAGACACAGGTGTTGGGGGGAATTGTGCGTGGGTGGGCATAACGATGAGCCAGATGGGCATGGCTGCTCTCCCAAATAAGCCCCCAAGTTGTTGTCCATACACGGAAACAAAAACTGAAAGCAACCTGAATTAGTACTGAATTTAGACTAACTGAGGTGAACAAAAGTGTCAAAGTATTATATCTGTCCAAATTGTTGCAGCTCCTTCAAGGTGCCATTTTATTTTCTGGCAGAGGCCAGATATCTTTTTTTTTTTTTTTAAGTTTCCTGAGGCTCCCAGTTTCCAATGTGTATGTGCCCCTTTTGGGCACTGCTAGAATGAACACACACATTAGTTCAGGCTCTGTGGGACAAAGTTGAATAAGGGAAAGAAAGGCCCAGATCACAAGATAAGGTTACATTTGGTCTGATGGCAAAGGAAGGGGTACAGCATGAGGGCAGTTGGGATTCAGTGTTGGGAAAGGAGGTAATGATGGGTGAGAGAAGCAAGCAGATGAGGGTACCAGAAATCATTTCGTCTATTACACTATTTTTCCTAGGGCTGGCTGATGGGGGAGCTGGCAGTGGAGTGGTTAACTTGGGGGAAACAGGATTTTATTCAGTCTCTCTAAGGTGCTAGAGCAGTGAGAAGGTTTTCTCCTCTATTCCTCTTTCCCATTGCTTCACTAGTCACCCTTTCTGCCCTTTGCCTACTTTTCTCAGTGGTGAAGCTGGAGGAATCAAACATAACCAAGAGAAAGCACCCACCGGTGGTACTCACTGATTAAAATCTTTCCTAGTGAGCCATTTGGCCTTCACACCTCACCTCCTCACCCAGGGATTTGGAGCCTCAGGAAATCCTTTGATAAACAGACTTCCTTTTGTCTAAATGAAAGCAACAAGGAGACAAAACCAAGACCTTAGAGGGAGTTGCAATCTATTCTTAACCTCTTTTGCAAGACAGCTTGCTTGGGCTGAGAAAATAAGTAGCGTCTGTTCTGAGCTGTTACTCATAAGTATTAGGTTGGGTTGAAGAAGTGCTCATGTGGAAAGGGGGAGTAAATTAACTACACAAGTAAGTTTTCCCTTAATGTTTCTCAATTGCTTCTTCAATTTTTGGAAAAATTAACAGCCTACTGGACCTGTGCAAATTGTTGGTGGTCACGCTATGGCTGACAGAGATTATTACAAATAAAGTGCTTGCCTCTGGTCGAAGTTCACACCAGGCTTGCACATTCTTGCAGAATATTTGGCTATAGCAGGCCCCTTCACTCTGAAGACCAAATGTATCTTTTGTACATCCATGGGAGCATGCATGAATTTGCTTAATGAGGCCTGGGGCTCTCAGTGTTATCTGGGCATAGAGCTTAATCAGCTGCACACAATTAGGCACACAGCATGTGCTCAAGAAGTGTTGGGGTGGGGACTCCAGTGTTATTTCTTTGCCTTATTCCATTGTCCCCATACTCCCCTGCCCACACACACATACACATTCCCTGATACATCTTCCCCCCTCCTCATTCTTACAGCTGTTTATTGGCCCATGCCTGCACTCCCTCGGGCTCTCTTAGACTATCTCAATACCATCCCAGTTGATCTTGCTGCCTCTGGTTTCTCCTCAGAAGAGCCCTGTCACTGGTCACTGGATGTTCACTGTAAACCAGGCATTAGGCCAAGTACTTCACATGTATTATCTCATTAACTTCAAAACAACCCTGTGAAGATACCCAATTTACAGATGTGAAAGCCAAGGCCCAGGGAGCTTATGCAAAATGCCCTAGGAAACAGAGATAGTTGAGGTGGAATCAGCATTGCACTCAAGACTGCCTGATCCCCAATCCCGAGATTGGAACCATCACAAGTTCTCTAATTCACCTTTCACACTGATCTTTGTAGTATGATCTTTGTAAAGCACACTTAGTACCATATTATTCACCTCCTTAAAGCCTTCAATCATCCACCCCAGTACCATGCCCGTAAATCAAATTAAACCATTTGCCTCAGATACTCAGACTGTTTCCATGAAATTGTTGTAACTTCCCAACTTTGTTTGGCTCTAGTTTCTTATTCCATTTCAGCTCTGCCTAGGTCCCAACCTGTGGGATGTTTCTCTTCTATTTCTTCTGTCTCCTGTCTGCTTGGATTTGCAATTAAGCTCAGCTTTTCCAGATTTGACTCTTGTAGTCCTCTAAGTACTCATGTGTCTCCCTTTTCTGCTCTTGGTTTCTTTAAGCAAATGGCCCCTCATATGACTCCTTGGGCTTCCGGGATCTCATCCTGACATTTGTTCCATCAATGTTCCCATCTGCCCACATGCCAAAATTTAGCTGCATGGATTGATGGAGTCTTTAACACTCTGACTCCAAATGAGTTTTCCAGCCTCACTTTCTGCTTCTTCCTTAGGGTATATAAGCCTTTATAAATGATTTTTTAAAAACATTCAGTAAATTATCAGCTATTATATCTTTAAATATTGTGTCTATACTGTTATTTCTCTTTTCTTCTTCTGAGACTTCAATTAAATGTAAACAAATATTATTACGGAGTTCTCTATGTCATTTATTCTCTCTTCTGTATTTTCTATCCTTTTTTTCTCTCCATATTTCAATTTGAATATTTTCTGATTTACCTTCTAGTTCACTAAATCTCCCTTCATCTGGAATGCTTATACATGGCTGGTGAGAATGTAAATTAGTACAACCTCTATGGAAAACAGTTTGGAGATTTCTTCTATAACTAAAAGTAGATCTACTATTTGATCCAGCAATCCCACTACTGGGTATCTACCCCCCCAAAAAAGAAGTCACTATATCAAAAAAGACACCACAAAAAAGACATCACTGCATGTTTATTGCAGTACAATTCACAATTGTGGACGTTGTATTTGCAAAACTGTTGTAAGAAGTAATTTGAAGTCGAAATGAATGTTATTGTCCTCCAGAGAGGATTTATGCTTGATTCCATCAAGTGCTTGTTGGCACTAGCAATAGGGAATAGCTTCAATTCAAGTCTAGTGATTGGGGTAATGATTCAAAGCTGAGCTAAAGTCTGAAAAATGAATATCTTCTTTAGGTCCCCTTTAGGGACCCTAAAGGAGACTCCAATCCCTGTCTACCCAGCCCTGCGAAGCTGCTAATAATGTTATTCAATGTCTCAACTACTTAGTCTTCTCCTGAAATGAGAAAACACCCCAAGAGAAAACAAGGTCCCAGTGACGGTCTTACTTTCTGGAACCTCTGCTTTCACCCCATCTTGGCACTGTAATTTTTCACTTTTTTTTAGTTTTCTGATGCCTTTATGAAGATGGTTTTTATATTTTGTCCAGCTTTGTTAATTGTCATGAATGGGAGGGTTGGTTTGACTTTTCTAGTCCCTGATTATCTGAACTGCAGTGAAATCATATCATTTTAAAAACTGCTGGCTTTCATTATAGAGAATTTCACAGATGTCTCACCCTCCAAAAATCTACAGTGCAAACTGGAAATTGCTGACAACTTTGTCATGTAAACGATACAATTCAGCCCATCTTGAAACAATATAAACAAATAAATTTACACATAAGCAAACTAGTTACAGTGCACCAAGATTTCCACTAACCCTCATTTTGCTCATAGCACAGGCTTCCTTATTCCCTAGTTATATTAACCTTATCTTACAGCTTTGTTTAATGAAGCATTATAGTATTTTGCCATGTTGGTTACTAGTAACCCACTGCCCACAATATTTAAACCTCAGGATCCAGTTTACAAAATGTAAACACAAGGAGGGGAGGTGGATATACAGCAAATTGAGATTTTGTCAGTGGTCACTGGTCCCAAATGGAGTGTAGGTCATTCTGTTTCAAGGGATTCTTAGGCTATGAAGATATTGGTAGAATGTGGAAGATGTACAACAATTAATCTTCTTTAAAAGTACATTTAAATCTGAGTTAGCAAAATGGATTAAGGACTTAAACCTAAGACCTGAAACTATAAAAATTCTAGAAGATAACATTGGAAAACCCCTTTTAGACACTGGCTTAGGCAAGGATTTCATGACCAAAAACCCAAAAGCAAATGCAATAAAAACAAAGATAAATAGCTGGGATCTAATTGAACTAAAGAGCTTTTGCACGGCAAAAGGAACAGTCAGCAGAGTAAACAGACAACCCACAGAGTGGGAGAAAATCTTCACAATCAATACATCTGACAAAGGATTAATATCCAGAATCTACCGCAAACTCAAACAAACCAGTAAGAAAAAAACAAACAATCCCATGAAAAAATGGGCTAAGGACATGAATAGACAATTCTCAAAAGAAGATATACAAATGGTCAACAAACATAAGAAAAAATGCTCAACATCACTAACGACCAGGGAAATGCAAACCAAAACCACAATGCAATACCACCTTACTCATGCAAGAATGGCCATAATCAAAGAATTAAAAAACACTTGATGTTGGTGTGGATGTGGTCAACAGGGAACACTTCTACACTGCTGGTGGGAATGTAAACTAGCACAGCAGCTATGGAAAACAGTGTGGAGATTCCTTAAAGAGCTAAAAGTAGAACTACCGTTTGATCTGGCAATCCCACTACTGAGTATCTACCCAGAGGAAAAGAAGTCATTACTTGAAAAAGATACTTGCACACACTCGTGTTTATAGCTGCACAATTCACAACTGCAAAATCGTGGAACCAACCAAAATGCCCATCAATCAACGAGTAAATAAAGAAACTGTGAGAGAGAGAGAGATATATATATATATGTGCACAATGGAATACTACTCAGCCATAAAGAGGAATGAATTAACAGCATTTGCAATGATCTGGATGAGACTGGAGACTGGAGACTATTATTCTAAGTAAAGTAACTCAGGAATGCAAAATCAAACATCGTATGTTCTCACCAATATGCGGGAGCTAAGCTATGAGGACACAAAGACGTAAGAATGATACAATGGACTTCGGGGACTTAGGGGGAAGAGTGGGAGGGGGCGAGGGATAAAAGACTACAAATACACTGCAGTGTATACTGCTCGGGTGGTGGGTGCACCAGGATCTCACAAATCATCATTAAAATACTTACTCATGTAACCAAATACCACTTGTACCCCAATAACTTATGGAAAACTTCAAATAAAATGAATATGAGTTAAAATAATAGTTTGAAATCTAGAATGGGAAATAAAGCCATCAGTGGAAATACCAGAAAGATTGCTAAATTTGGAGGTCAATATCTGAAATGGTTTTTCCTCTAGATAGATACTAGTTTTTTAGTATAAATAATTTATAAGTACTTAAAATCATATTTGGTTTAAATTTTAAAATATTTCTGAAAGTGCATTTGGATTATTTTATTTTACTATCATTCAGTTTCCTCGTAAACAGTTATGATCAATATTATATGATAATACATGAGACAATATTTTTTAAAGAAAAACTATCTTACCTCTCAAGTTAGTTTTTCTCTCTTTCCCATCAGAATCAAACTCAAAACTTCAAGACTACTATACTATTCTCCTACTTAAAAACAAACAAACAAACAAAAAACACAATAACTTTTTCATGAAGGGGGAGGGAAGCAACATGCCCCATCACATTAAATCTTTCTTATTGATGCTTCCCTTAATCTACAGTTGCACCAGCCCATCAAAAATCAATTATGGATCTCCCCAACAGTTCTCACACTTGTGCTCTTGAGAGCTCCTAGAGAAAAATCTTACAACACACAAATATTTGCAACTGGAAATTCAAGACCTCTAACCTCAGCTGGATCATCAACTCTTTCTCCCACAGCAGTGATTTCAAACTTTCACCAATCTTATTAAACCTTCAACCCACAACCTTAACTCTCAGCAGACAACTTTTCCTCAACTTCACATCAGAAACTTAAGCTATTCCCCAAGTAACAGCAATTTTTTACCCCAGGGTTTTTAATCATTTTTTTTAATGTTTTTATTGTGGAAACTTTTAAACATACACAAAACTTGAGGGGATGGTATAATGAACCCTCATGTATGTATCATCCAGCTTCAATAATTATCAACTCATAGCCAGTATTGTTTCATTGCTCACACCGATTGCAGGTTTTTTTTTTATTTTTAACGGCCTTTTTAATCATTCTTTCTTACTTTCCTCCCATCATTTGTCTCAGTCCACTTTGTGTTGATATAAAAGAATACCTGAGACTGGGTAATTTATTTTAAAAAAGAGAGATTTATTTAGCTCGTAGTTCTGCAAGCTGAGAAGTTCAAGGACATGGTCCTAGCTTCTGGTGAGGGCTTTTGTGCTGCATTACAACATGGTGGAGGAGGTAAAGAGGTCCAACCAAGAGGAAAAACATTGCCTTATAACGACTTGCTCTCTCAGGAACTAATGTATTCCCTCAAGAACTAATCTAGTTTTGCATTAGTGAGAACTCACTACCGGGAGAACAGCATCAAGCTATTCATGAGGGATCCAGTCCTATGACCCAAATACCTCTCACGAGGCCTCATCTCCCAACACCACTACATGGGGGATCAAATTTCAACATGAGTTTAGATGGGGACAACAGACCATATCCAAACCACAGCATCACTGTAAAAGAAGTTTTCCTTTCTGAGGTTATTCTCTGTATCAAGAGCTGGATGCTATCCCTTCCAGCCTCTTGAAACATTTGTTCTATTTAAAACACTCCCTGTATATTAAGTGATTTCAGTCAGTATTTAAATATTAATTTATTTTTGTTTTAGGAATGCTGTGTGCTCTCTCTCTCTCTCTCTCCTGTATACCTTTTTGGCTAATATCCCATTTTTCACCTTCCATTTTTAGCCAAGAATCTAGAAAAGGTATTCCACACTCACTGTTTCTGTTGTATTGTTCCCGCCCACACCTCAATTCAAGCAGAAGGGTTTCCAGCCACACCACGCTGCTGAAACTGCTCTTACTGAGTTCAGTGATGCTAACTCATTTCGGTAAGCCTTCTCAACTTATGTCCGGTGACTTGTGAAACATTTGACATTGTTCCCTCTCTGTGACTAGCAAAGCTTCCTTGAACCCTTTCTTCTCCTTGATCCCATGAGTACACTTTCTCCTGTATTGCCTCCTACATTGCTGGCCTCTCCTTTCTCAGTTTCCTTCGCTGACTCTTTGTTTCTTTCATGTGGGTGTTCCCTGGGATCTTTCCTTGGTTCTCTTTGCTTCTCATTTACACTATTTTGGAGCGATCTAACCCACTGCCTGTGTCATCACCATCTGTATAGTTTTTTTCAAACATTTGGAATCAAATGCAATAATGACACACTAGGACCAACAATTTTTTAATTAAAAGATACATTTCTATTTGTAAAATGAAAAAAATGCGTAATTATTACCAATGAGATACTGACAATAGTTTCATAACAGAGAAAGTGATGACATTTGTAACCTTTCCTTGCCATATCTCTATCTCACTGAACGTTGAATAGCTTGAGTTTTAGGCAAAATACCATATTTATCTGCTGCTTCTTCTTCCTCCTTTTATACTCATTTAGAAGGTCCTAATTCACAATTTCGAGATGTAGAAATGACGTCATGTGTTTGTTGCATTTACCTGTTTTGATACTGGATTAAAGATAGACCAAAAAATTATGAAGAGGATTCTAACTAAAAATTAATGTTTTGTCAGATGCTAAGCTGAATCACATATCAGAAAAATTTAGAGGGATGAATGTTTTAGCTTGGGAAGCAGCATTAAATATATTACTGATCTGTTCTTTCGTCATATTCCTCTCTGAACATATTTCATCATATTCAGATGCAGTACTTGGAGGTGATTTAAAAATATGCTCCATGATACGTCAATGACTAGTTTTTTAACAAGTGAAGAAAATCACCCAGTGTTGGGAAAGAGTCAACTCTTGGAATTGAAATTTTTACATCACAGTTTAGTCATCATAAGACATCCTATCTTATCATCACTGGAAAACCATGACTCTTGGTCCTAACAATTACATTGTTGTAATTGTTGAGTGTATTTCTAAGTAATTCAACTTGAATAAGCCACTTAGAATCAGAGACTTAGTCTTTACTGGCATTATTTGTGATGAAGAGATATTATTATCTCAACAATCATTTCGAATTGTCATGTGACCAACTTCCCCCAACAGCCAGTTTAATTGAAAGTGGAAAAGTAGGCTTGAAATGATACATGTCCAGTGACCACATTTGAGCTGTCTTCACATTCTTCACTGAGAGGGGAGTGTTGTTATTCCTAATTTATAGATGATACAACCGAGATTTAAAGAGGTTAACTGACTATGCCATTGATTACACAGTAGCAAACTGGAACTTGACCCTCATCATTCTGACTCTAAGTGTTAATCTTTACCAATGTCCTATGCAGTCTCCCATGAGAGTCCCACTGCATGTAGCCAGAGTTCTTTTCTTATTTTCTTTTTCTGAGACGAGTTTTCACTCTGTCACCCAGGCTAGAGTGCAGTGGTGCGATCATAGCTCACTGCACCCCCAACCTCCTGGGCTCAAGCAATCCTCCCACCTCAGTCTCCCAAGTAACTGGGACTACAGACATGCACCACAACAGTTGGCTAACTAAAAAAATATTTTTCCAGGCACAGTGGCTCACACCTGTAATCCCAGCACTTTCGGAGGCCAAGGAGGGCGGATCACGAGGTCAGGAGATCAAGACCATCCTGGCTAACACGGTGAAACCCCCTCTCTACTGAAAATACAAAAACTTAGCCGGGCGTGGCAGCATGCGCCTGTAGTCCCAGCTACTCGGGAGGCTGAGGCAGGAGAATGGCATGAACCCAGGAGGCAGAGCTTGCAATGAGCCAAGATCGTGCCACTGCACTCCAGCCTGGGTGACAGAGCAAGACTCTGTCTCAAAAAAAAAAAAAGACTTTTTTTTTTTGTGTAGAGACAAGGTCTCACTGTGTTGCCTAGGCTGATCTCGCACTTCTGGGCTCAAGTGATACCCCTGCCTTGGCCTCCCAAAGTGTTGGGATTATAGACATGAGCCACTGTTCCCAGGCAGAGTTATTTTCTAAAACTCAAATAGAGCTGTCCCTTTCTTCTGGCTAAAATCTCTCCATATCTCTCCATAGCCCTAGGGAAAGTACAAACTCCCCCTCATTCATGTAAAGTGCCTCTAAGTCTGAATCTTGCTTCTTTCTCTGTTCTAATTACTATGGTTGCATAACAACGCTCCAAAACCTAGTAGCATAAAACAACCATTTATTATGTTTACGAATTCTTTTGGTCAAGAATTCAGATAGGATGCAGACACAGAGAAGAAGGCTCGTCTCTGCTCCATGCAGCATCAGCTAAGGCAGCTTGAAGGCTGGGGACTGGAATCATCTGAGGCTTGTTCACTCACACATCTGGTGGTTGATGCTGGAAGACTCCAACAGCTGAAGTTAAAATAGCTGGGATTTCTCAAGCTCCTCTCTGTCTTTCTCTCTTCTCAAGCTCTCTCTCTCTCTCTCTCTCTCTTTTTCTCTCTCTCTCTGTCTGTCTCTCTCATCTCTCAGTGTGATCTCTCCAGCATGGCAGCACCAGAGCTCCAAGGTGTGTATAGCTAGGAAGAGAGCCAGGCAGACACTTTGGTAACCTAACCTCTGAAGTCACATAGAGTCAGTTCTGTGTATCTTTCATTAGAAGTGAATCACTAAAGCTGGCCCAATATTCAAGAGGATTCTATGATCCTGTATGGGAAAGAGATGGTAATCAAATAGTCTCACAAATATATAATAAAGTACTGTGATACAAGGAGTAGTGACAGCATAGATCAGGATACCTGAACTGGTATCCTGTTCAGGGATCCATGGCCCAAGGAAAGTGGGATTTGAGCTGGTCCACCCACCTATCTGTCTCTCCTATGGGCATCCAAAATAGCTTTATGTGTGTGTAGCATGACTCTGATGATTATTTCCTCTAACTATTCATATTTGAGGACAAAGACTATGTCTTATTCATCTTGATATCCCCTACATCTAGTACAGTGACTGGCATGTAAGCACATTCAATATTTGTCAAGAAGAAGAAAGTATTTTGGGAAATAAGAGTGACATTTGAAAGAACTTTCTTTCCATTTAAGTATGTAGGGAAAATCTCCCATGTTTCCCATTTTTGTGACAAGATCTTAGAAAGTGTGCTAACTCTACTTGGAATGGTTTTTCTTGACTAACCAAGGAAGGAGTGTTTGCTTTCTTCCTGGTTGAACTGGCCTTAGCAAAATAGGCAAAGTTTGTTTTTCATGTTCTCAGTCTTTCCTTTGTCTGTCCCTGTGCAATTTTAAAGCATGGCTCCAATGTTTTCTGGCACTCCTACAACTAAAAGGTGAAATCTATATCCCTTTCCTTTGAATCTGGGATCTGTGACTGCTTAGCCAGTTGAGTATGATAGAAGCAATGTGCGTATTTCTGAGGCTAGGCCTTAAGAAATTGGAAGTTTCTACTTCTTGTCCTTTGAGATTATCACCCTCATTACCCAGCCACCATGCTGTGAGGAAGCCCAAGCCACCTTATGGAGAGCCCAACATGAAGAGGAATCAATAGCCAGTATCAATTTGTCAGCTATATGAGTGAGCCATCTTGGAAGTAGATTCCCTGGGCCAGGTTAAGCCACCCCAGATGGCAACACATGGAGCAAAGACAAACTGTCCCCACTGAGCCCTGCCCAAATTTCAGATTTATAAACAAATGAAATGATTTTTGCCTTTTAATCCATTAAGTCTCTTAGTGGTTTTGTATACAGCAAGAGATAGAATGTTCCCCTTCTTTGACCCCTCCTTTTCCCATCTTTTCCTTCCCTGTTAGTTTCACTTGCTTTTTCCCAAATCTGTCACACAATCAACACATACTTTTTACTTCTTGGGAAAGGATTTGTTCAATATTGTTATTCTTTTTATAAGATGAACAACAAAGACTCTATCTTGTTAATTTCCATATGGACTTAGTAGAAGCACAATACATTTTATTTATTTGGATTAGCTTGATTTCAGTCACTTTCACCAGTTTTCTATTATTTTTAATAAAAGATGTTCACACCACTCCCTAAACCTACTGAATCAGATGTTCTAGAGTGGAGCCTGGAAAGCTACATTTTTATAAGCTTCCCAGGTAATTTTTACACATACCAAATTTGAAAATCTTGCTGTACTGGTTACTTAAAGGTTGTTTGCTGTTATTAAAAGTCCAATAATAACAGATGTTGTTGAGGCTGCCGAGAAAAGGAAATGATTATATACTGTTGTTGGGAATGTAAATTAGTTCAGCTACTGTGGAAAGCAGTTTGGAAATTCCCCAAAGAACTTAAAACAGCTACTGTTTGACCTAGCAGTCCCATTACTTGGTATATACCCCAAAGAAAATCAAGCTTTCTACCATAAAGACACATGTATTTGTATGTACATTGCAGCATTATTCACAATAGCAAAGACATGGAATGAGCTTAGGTGCCCATCAGTTGTGGATTGGATTAAGAAAATGTGGTACATATATACCATGGAATATTATGCAGTCATGAAAAAGAATGAGATCATGTCCTTTGCAGCAACATGGATGCAGCTGAAGGCCATAATCCTCAGCAAATTAACTCAGGAACAGAAAACCAAATATCACATGTTCTCACTTATAAGTGGGAGCTAAACATTGGTTACTCGTGAACATAAAGATGGAAACAATGGGTCATTGACAAAGCCTAAGTCCTGTCCTCTCACTCTCCTCCCCGGTTAGCATGAGCTTCACCACTTGCTCCACCTTCACCAACTACCGGTCCTGGGGCTCTGTCCAGGTGCCCAGCTATGGCACCCAGCCAGTCAGCAGTGCAGGCAGCCTCTATGCAGGCGTGGGGGGCTCTGGTTCCCGAATCTCCGTGTCCCGCTCCACCAGCTTCCGGGGGAGCATGAGGTCCAGGGGCCTGGCCACGGGGATGGCCGGGGGTCTAGCAGGAATGGGAGGCATCCAGAACGAGAAGGAGACCATGCAAAGCCTGAAAGACTGCCTGGCCTCCTACCTGGACAGGATGAGGGGCCTGGAGACCGAGAATCGGAAGCTGGAGAGCAAAATCCAGGAGCACCTGGAGAAGAAGGAACCCCAGGTCAGAGACTGGAGCCATTATTTCAAGACCATGGAGGACCTGAGGGCTCAGCTCTTCACAAATACGGTGGACAGTATGGACAATGCCCGTCTTGCTGCTGATGACTTTAGAGTTAAGTATGAGACAGAGCTGGCCATGCACCAGTCTGTGGAGAGCGACATCCGTGGGCTCCGCAAGGTCATTGATGACACCAATGTCACTCAGCTGCAGCTGGAGACAGAGATCGAGGCTCTCAAGGAGGAGCTGCTCTTCATGAAGAAGAACAACAAAGAGGAAGTAAAAGTCCTACAAGCCCAGATTGCCAGCTCTGGGTTGACCGTGCAGGTAGATGCTCCCAAATCTCAGGACCTTGCCAAGATCATGGCAGACGTCCGGGCCCAATATGACGTGCTGGCTTGGAAGAACTGAGAGGAACTGGACAAGTACTGGTCTCAGCAGATTGAGGAGAGCACCACACAGTCCGCCAAGGTTGGAGCTGCTGAGATGATGCTCACAGAGCTGAGACGTACAGTCCAGTCCTCAGAGATCGACCTGGACTCCATGAGAAATCTGCAGGCCAGCTTGGAGAACAGCCTGAGGGAGGTGGAGGCCCGCTACGCCCTGCAGAAGGAGCAGCTCAACGGGATCCTGCTGCACCTGGAGTCTGAGCCGGCGCAGACCAGGGCAGAGGGACAGCGCTAGGTCCAGGAATAGGTGGCCCTGCTGAACATCAAAGTCAAGCTGGAGGCTGAGATCACCACCTACTGCCGCCTGCTGGAAGATGGCAAGAACTTCAACCTTGGTGATGCCCTGGACAGCAACTCCATCCAAACCATCCAAAAGACCACCGCCCGCCAGATAGTGGATGGCAAAGTGGTGTCTGAGACCAACCACACCAAAGTTCTGAGATATTAAGCCAGCAGAAGCAGGGGACCCTTTGGAGAGTAGGAGGACAATAAAAAGTTCAGAGGTTAAAAAAAAGATAGGAACAATGGACACTGTAGGCTACTAGAGTGGGAGAGAGGGAGAGGAACATAAGTCGAAAAACTACTTATTAGGTCCTGTGCTCACTACCTGGGTGATGGGATCATTCATACTCCCAACTCAGCATCATGCAATATACCCATGTAACAAACTTGCACAGGTACCTTCTGTATCTAAAATAAAAGTTGAAATTATAAAAAATAAAGTTCTTTGGGAAAAGAGATTATTGTGAAATTTAAATTTTAAAAAACTATAAATGCTATAAAGCATTAAGTGTGAAGCCTGACATATTATAAGAGGTCAATAAAGGTCTGCTTTTACTATCATCACCAACATCATCGTTGTTTTTAATTTTTAAATTTTTTTAAAGGCAGAGTCTCACTTTGTCACCCAGGCTGGAGTGCAGTGGCATGATCTTAGCTCACTGCAGCCCCAAACTCCTGGACTCAAGCCGTCTTCTTACCTCAGGCTCCTGAATAGCTGGGATTATAGGCAAGAGCCATCGCACCCAGGCATCATTGTTATTTTCAAAGATTATCTTTGGGAGAGTTTGGGAGATATCATACTGACATGTCTTTGAGAGCAAGCAAGTTGTATGCTGGTTTGCGTATTAAATCAGGTAGGCAGTTGTTGCCTACAGAATGCTCTTGGCTCCAGGTGTCAGATGGAGGATTGCAGTTACTTACAGGAGATCAGAGTAAGTTTAAGCAAAACATTCTTCAGTATTTACCCACCTGGCTCAGGTACACACATGCACATGCAAGAGACAGGACATAATGGCTCATCTGGTACATGTTCTGGCAATTGGAGTAAATCACTGAATCTGAGCCTCTTTAGAACACCCCCAACTGGGGATCTTCATATATTTGGAAGAATATGCCTACAAGGAAATCCTAGTAAACATTTGGCCAAATTCCCCTGATTTCTTCTGGGAATATTAGGGGCTTGACATCCTACTTCGATATTGGAGCAGATGTACTGGCTTATGGGCTGAAAGTTTGAAAAGAGATTTGGACAGGCTGACTGAAAATCAGCCACAGTTTTTAAGAAAAGTCAGCACACTCTGCAATTTATTTTTCTTTGGATGTGGCTTTTATGAGCATCTGTTTAAGTGGAAAAGATTCGGTCTAGATTATTAAATCTCGATTAGACTGAATGCTTAGAGAACAGGGTATTTTGACATCGAAATTTATTGATTTACTTATGATTAAAAACATCCCATTCTCTTTCAACCCTTGTTATTAAAAAATAACAACACTCTAGAGTATTCTGTCTTAATAAGAATAGTGTAGCAAATAGTCTGAATCTGTGTGAATTACTTAACCTCTCTGTGCCTCAGTTTCCTTATATTTTTTTAAAAGGAAGAATAATAGTAACTCGAAAGATTGTTGGAGATGAAATTAGTTAATATATGAACGTGCGTAGAACACTTTTTGGCACACAGTAAGCACAAGGTAAGTGTTAGCTATTTTATTATTGTTTTTGTTATTAATTATTGTTATTTGTAAAGAAATTATGTCACTAGGCAACTTTTCTTTTGGTACAGACCTATAGCTAAAGATGTCACTGGAAGAACTATGGAAATCAGGTTGATGCAAGGAAAACTCGACTATTCCCTAGGAGTGAGATAAGGATCTTTTTTTGTTCACCTCTAAATCTTCATAATCTTGCATCATGCCTGATCTGGCACACGATCGTGTGCTCAATAAACCATTGAATAAATGATGGTTCCTAAAAGGTGGACACTCGTCGTTTTTCTTGTCTTCTGAACCTCTGCTTAGAGCTTGAGTGTGGCCAGAGGGATCTTTCATGATTATCATTAATTAGATTCTGTGTCATTGAATGTGACTATTTTCTTTCTTTTTTTGATAAGGCAACAACATTTATTATTTTTTGTCTCCCCCCAGCTTTATTAAGGTGTACTTGACGAATAAAAATAGTACATACTGACAGTGTCCAACATGATGTTTTGATAGAAGTATACATTGTGAACTGACTAAGTCAAGCTCACCAACGTGATCTGTCATCTCACTCATCATTTTTCATTTCTTATTTCTTGTTGGAGGAACTTGGTGGAAGTAAAGAGGAGAGAAGTGGAACCAGAAACCAAGAAGGAGGTGAAACAGCTCACTGCAAACTTTGTAGTCTAAAGACTTTTGATTTATCTTTGAAGTGTATTTAAATGATAAAAAGAAAACATCTCTACTAACCAGAGTGTGATTACAGGGACTAAATGTATAAAAGATAATAATCCCCCGCCCCCCTCCACCTCTCCTTTCTGGGAAAGAGTGTAGGCGTGTAATTGCAACACTCAAATATCATCCAGCTTAATGTTTTGCTGTGCTGCAGAGCCCAGGCTCAGTTCTTGGTACAATCTCATTGAACTAAATATCAAACTTGATTACAAGATTGAATCACTGAATGTTCAAAGTACATGAACTTTATTACTTAGTCCACCAAATATGGACATTTTCTATAAGCTGGTTTTTATAAAGAGTTAGTTTGTATCAAATTAGAGATACCATGGAAATGAAGAGCTATGAGTAATAAATCCCTAAAGCCTTTGACAGGAGTAGGAGTTTCCAGTCTGTTCATCTGCCATGCTCCAGATCAGGAATATATGCATTCTGTTTTGTTTTCCTCAGTGCACCACTTGGGGAGATACTTCTGCAGTGTTTATTTAGAAGCTTCAGGCTAGATTCAAACTAAGAAAAAAAAATCACTGCTGTGTCCTAACTCACAGTAAAGCTACCTTCCTCCTCCTTCCCCCTTTTAGTCCCACCTTGATCCATATGTACAGATCTTTGTTGAATGTCTTGAGATGTGGGCAGGAGAAGGGGAGATTGTTGGTAAAAATAAAGGACTCTACCAACCGTTCTTTTCAAAGCAGATGGCTTGCAAGGAGCTGAACATAGACTTGCATGTCCAAAAACATTATTCTATAAATTGTCTTTTGAAACTTAGATATCTAAATGAAAATAATAAAACAAAAATTAAGGCAGGAAAAAATACATTTCCTCACCTCCTGATTCAAGAAACCATGAGACATGAAGTATGATTTACTCTAATGGAGTGGGTTATCAGCACAATGAAGAAACCTATGCATCAGTTGGCTTTTGCAATGTAAAAAAACAAAACAAAACAAAACAAAAAAACCCACCTCAAAACATAGTGCTTTAAAACAACCAATTATTTCACTCTTGATTCTACAGGTTGATGGAACAGTTCTTCTGGTCTGGGCAGGCTCTACTAATCTCTGCTGGCAGGTTGGCTGGAGGCTGGATGATCTAGGACAGACTCACATAGTTGGTGTTTGGCAGGGCAGCAACGATGACTCATGATTCAGCAGGCTAGCCCTGGGTTGATCCTAGGGTTCTAAGAGTGTGAGGGAAGAAGCCGCAAACCCTCTTAAGGCCTAGGCTAACAATTATACATCACTTCCGTAATATTACGGTCAAAGCAAGTCACAAGATTCAAAGGATGGGTAAGTAGATCCTATTTCTCGAAGGTAAAAGCTACAGACTATTGTGGCTAATTTTGCTATCTCCAAGAAGAGGTGTACATGTGATACATGGCACTTTAATCACAATTGCGCTAAACAAACCTGCTGCTGGAGTCCGAGCTGTGATGGTGACAAGAGTGCTGGAAACTGGACTCTAAAGACCAAGGTCCTAGAGAAGATCCTACCATCAATTACTTTCTGACCTTAAATCAGTCCATTCTCCCACTCTGCGTCTCAATCAAATCATTTCTAAAACAAAGGATTGGGTAAGATCATCTCTAAAGTTTCTTTCAGATTTCTAAGGACTAAAAATTTAACATACTCTCAGTTTTCAAAGGCAAGATTTCCTAGTTCTAAGGATTTCAAGGAGATCGTTCAAAATTCTAAAGATTTTTTCTTTATGTTATGACTCTAATTTGGGGAAAAAAATCACATGCTATGATTACAACCATGTACAAAGTATACTTATGCAAGAACATATTTTAAAAATAATGGTATTGTGGTGGGATTTGGAGCTTTAAAAATTCTTTTAAAAAACTAAAAAAAAATTGTTATTATCTTAACTTTTCAATAAGATGGAGTAAGTGCATTCCGTGCACTCTTCCTAAGAAGAAAATTGTTGCTAGAACAACAGGACCACAATTCTCACAGCTCCCAGGAGGGACAGGGAATTAATTGCTTGTTTGACCTTTTCCATTCTCCAGTAGGCAGCAAAGAGATTGGTGAGAGGGATTCTTGCCTCCATCCCCTTCTCTCCCTGTTACATGCCCTGCCCAGACTCCCCACCAAGAGCATCAGAGTTCTTGCTCAGAGGTGTACACTTAAACCTTGAATTGGAAGTTATTTTCCCTCAAATCGATAAAACTTTCAGGACAGATGCTCTGAGAAGTAAAGAAAAGAGGCAAAATCAAGGATTTGGTTCAGACTCTTCATTTCTATTTCAGCCAGGCAATGGTCATCAGTGGCCTCTTATTGCTCTTGATTATATTCAGGCTTATTTTACTTGACCTCGCAGATGAGTTTGACCTTTTTGATCACCCACTTTTTCTTGATGGCCCTGTCTCCCTTAGTTTCTGAAACATCACTCTAACTTCTCCCTCACAGCCGTCTTTTTCATCACCATTCACTCAAATGTTGGTGATAGCTAACCTTTGTTTCTGGTCTCTGATCATCCTACATCGACCCTGAGTGAATTCACTCACTCCTATAATTTTTCATGACTGTTTACTTTCTGTTGACACCTGGTTATATATCTTTATCACAGACTTCTCTCCTCAACTTCAGACTGCATCCTGGGCAGCTCTACCACAACATCCCACAGGCACCTTAAACTCAACACGTTCCCAAATTTCTATGTGCTCAGCTTAGTGAATTACTATCCACCTAGTCACCCAAGATAGAAAATAGGGAAGCCACTTTCTCTCTTACTCTGCATTCAGAAAACCAGGCCTATTTTCTTTCAGAACTGCTCCCTGCCAATCCTCTGCTCTACTCAAAAGTATTTAATCCCCTGCAGGCTGCATCCTTCTGTTTCTTGTGTCAGCCTGTGGCTAGTTTTATCCAATGAGAAACCCTGCTGCTAGAGACTAGCAAGACTCAAGCATGTGGACTTTTTTTTTAACCAATAATGTTCTGCCACTCTGCTACTGAGTGCCCAGCCCACCAAATCAGAGATCAACATTAAGCTCTTAACTTGGCACCATTCTCTTGGGGAACCAACCAGTCACTTGGTAACAAGTTGATTACATTTGACCCTTTCCTGTCATGGAGGAGCCACCGTTTGTTGTTACTATTATGGGTGTGGATATGTCTTCTCAAAACCACCATCTATGGGCTTATAGAATGCCTAATTCACCATCATGTTATCACACATAACAATGCTTCTGTCCAAGGGACATATTTTATTACAAAGAAAATACAGTAGTAAACCATGCCATGAAAATTTGCTGATCTTAGCATGCACCCCGTTACTCAGGAGCTGCTGACCTGATTAAATGGTGAAATGGCTTATGGTATCACCTGGGAGGTCACATTCTGTGGAGCTTGTATACATCCCCCAGGATGGAGCACATGCTTTGAACCAGTGATGAATATATGGTATGTCTCTCCCTTATGTAGAATGCATGGGTTCAGGAATTAAGGGGCAGGAATGGGAATGGCTTTTCTCACTATTATATCTAATAATCCACTTGCAGAATTTTCACTTCCTGTCCACAACCTTCAGCTCTACTAGTCTAGAAATCTTTGTTCCCAGAGAAGAAATTTTTTCCACCCAGCCTCGTTATAAACTAGAAGTTGAGGCTCTCACCTGGCATTTGGAGCTCCTTATACCACTGAACCAACAAGCAAAGGAAGGGCAAATTATATTGGTTGAAGTGATTGGTCATGATTAATAATGGGAAATTGGTTTGCTGCTACACAATAAGAGCATAAAGACTATGGCTGAAACCCAGGAGATATATGGGTGCATCTTTTAGTACTTCCATGTCTGATAGTCAAAGTCAATTAAAATCTACAGCAACCCAATTAAGTACAGGACCACCGAAGATTCAGACTTTGTAAGAATAAAGGGTTGGATTACCCCACTGAGCAAAGAATGGCAACCAACATGCTGGTTACAAGGGCAAGAAGAAACAAAACATGTGGTGGAAGAAGAAAGTCATATGTATATACTATGGCCACATGACCAGTTGTAGAACAAGAATTGTAACTACCAGGCATATTTTACTATGTGTGTGTTAATCAACAACCTTTTTCCTACTATTGTGTATAAGGAGTGTTAATAATAAGCACTTGGTAATTTAATTTATAAGTCACCAGACTACAGGGAGCCACACTTGCTATTTACAGGAGGAATTCCATAATGCCTGGAGATCTGGACTTGAGATAGAAAAATGACAAATCAGACTTTGTTCCTCCCCTTGTTGCAGAGAGCTGGTGAGTTGTGTCATGGATAGTTGTCTCATGTCTGGCAAAGACGTGAATTTGTTAGACATGGATATGAGGTAAGAATGAATGCTGAGTAGTGAAATAGATGGACTATGTCAGTGTTGGGCATGTTTGCCATCAGATTTGTTTCATGCCCTTCTCCAGCTCTACTCTGTGTCTTAGGGGCTACATTTCCATTTCCCAGGCTCTCAAGTCATCTGACCTCAACTGAACTTGGCATTGGTAGGAGACTGGAGCACTAGAAGGAGAAAGAACCTAGGGTGCTTTCACCCTTTCTCTCTGATGTCGGCAGATTTTCCAGTTGGGGCTACATCTGTGGCTTTAGCTCTTGCCAGGAAAGCTACTGTACTTCCAGCTTCCTCTGGGCAATCCTGGCTTCAGTAGTGTGGCTGAAGCCCTTGTTTCATCAGTTGAAGGCTGGTGCAAGCTTCTTACTATTGCCAGTCTCTGGAGTCCTTCACTGAGCTCTGTTTTACTCCCAGCTCCTCTCTCACTTGTGTAACCAACTCTCTGCATTAAATCTCCTTACAGATACAATCAAATCTCTGTTCTTTAACACATCTTATGGCTGTTCCCTCCTGTCCACCTCTTACAGCAACTGCCTTACACATATCAGGCTCTCATTACCTTTTACCTGGGCTACTGGTCACACTTTTCAAACTCCATTCTACCATTCCTCCTCCTGCTAAATAACATATGTAGGCTCTATCTCTTTAGTATTCCTTTACTTGTACTTCAAACAAGAATATATTTTAGAAATGTAGGTTCACAAATACAACTGGTCCTTGAACAACATGGGGGTTGGGACACTGACCCCCCTGCACAGTTGAAAATCCAGATATAACTTTTGACTCCCCCAGAACATAACTACTAATAGCCTACTGTTGACTGGAAGCATTACTGATAATACAGTTGATTAACTCACACTTTGTGTTATATGATTGTACCCTGTATTCTTACAGTAAAGTAAGCTAGAGAAAGGAAAATGTTATTAAGAAAATCATAATAAAGAGAAAACATATTTACTGTTCATTAAGTGGAAGTGGATCGTCATGAAAGTCTTCATCTTCATTGTCATCGTGTTGAGTAGGCTGAGGAGGAGGAGGAGGAAGAGAAGGAGTTCATCTTGCTATCTCAGGGATGGCAGAGGTGGAAAAAATCCACATGTAAGTAGACCTGTGCAGCTCAAATCCATGCTGTTAAAGCTCAATTGTAATCTCGTTTCAAAAGCTAAACTGCTTAACAGTATGACCTAGTGAATTATGCCTTCTACTCAGTAGAGAAGGTGTCTTTAAAAACTGTGAAACCAGGAAAGAACACAGACCTACATAGTGGCAGAAATGACATTGGAAGTTCAAAATTCTTTCTTGTCCATCTTTGCTGTAATAGAGGTATTACTAGAATCAATTGGTCTCCCTAGCCTCAGTCTTACTTTTTCTATACTGCTCCAAAACATTGCTACAATGATGGTCAGATCAAATACTTTATTTTAGCTTTTATTTTTAAAATTATGTTTTCTATTTTTAATTTTTGTGGCTACATAGCACGTGTATATACTTATGGGATACATTAGATGTTTTGATACAGGCACACAATGCATAGTAATCATATAATGGAAAATGGGATACCCATCTCCTCAAGAACTTATCCTTTGTGTTACAAACAATCCAATTATACTCTTTCAGTTGTATTAAAATGTACAATTAAATTATTATTGACTATAGTCACCCTACTGTGCGTAAAATGCTAGGCTTTATTCATTCGTTCATTCTATTTTTCTGCACTCATTAACCCACATCTCCCCAAACACCCCCACTACTCTTCCCAGCCTCTGGTAACCATCCTTCTACTCTCTACTTCCATGGGTTCAATTGTTTTGGTTTTTACATCCCATAAATAAGTGAGAATATGCAATGTTTGTCTTTCTGTACCTGGCTTATTTCACTTAACATAATGACCTCCAATTCCATCCATATTGTTGCAAATGACTGGATCTCATTATATTTTATGGTTGAATAGTACTCCATTGTATTTCTTTATCAATTCATCTGTTGATGGACACTTACGTTGCTTCCAAATCTTGGCTATCGTGAACAGAGCTGCAACAAACATGGGAGTGCAGATATCTCTTCAATATACTGATTTCCTTTCTTTTGGATAGATACCCAGCAGTGAGATTGCTGGATTTTATGGTAGCTCAATTTTCAGTTTTTTTGTGGAACCTCCAAACTGTTCTCCATGGTGGTTGTACTAGTTTACATTCCCACCAACAGTGTATGACTGTTCCCTTTTTCCACATACTTGCCAGCATTTAATGCCTGTCTTTTGGATGAGTTATTTTAAATAGGGTGAGATAACATCTCATTGTAGTTTTGATTTGCATTATTCTGATGATCACTGATGTTGAGCACCTTTTCATATGCCTGTTTGCCATCTGTATATCTTCTTTTGAGAAATATCTATTCAAACATTTTCCCCACTTTTTTTTTATCAGATTATTAGATTTTTTCCTATGGAGTTTTTTTGAGCTATTGATATATTCTGGTTATTAATCCTTTGTCAGATGGGTAGTTTGCAAATATTTTCTTTCATTCTGTAGGTTATCTCATCACTTTGTTGATTGCTTCCTTTTATGTGCAGAAGCTTTTTAACTTGTGATCTCATTTATCCATTTTTGCTTTGGTTGCCTGTGCTCGTGGGGTATTGCTCAAGAAATCTTTGCCCAGACCAATATCCTAGGGAGTTTCCCCAATGTTTTCTTATAGTAGTTTCATAGTTTGAGGTCTTTGATTTAAGTGTTTAATCTATTGATTTCATTTTTGTATATGGTGAGAGATGGGGACTGGTTTCATTCTTCTGTATATGGATGTCCAGTTTTCCCAGCATCATGTATTGATTATTGATTATTAATGTCAAAAATTAGTTCACCGTAGGTGTATGGATTTGTTTCTGCATTCTCTATTCTGTTACATTGGTTTATGTGTCTGTTTCTATGCCAGTACCATGCTGTTTGGGTTACTATAGCTCTGTAGTATAATTTGAAGTCAGGTAATGTGATTCCTCCAGTTTTGTTCTTTCTGCTTAGGATAGCTTTGGCTGTATTGAGCCTTTTGTAGTTCCATATACATTTCAGGATTGTTTTTTCTAGCTATGTGAAGAATGTCTTTGGTATCTTAATAGAGATTGCATTGAATACGTAGATTGTTTTGGGTAGTATGGAATTTTTAACAATATTGATTCTTCCAATCCATGAACATGGAATGTCTTTCAATTTTTTGGTACCTTTTTCAATTTCTTTCATCAGTGTTTTATAGTTTTCATTATAGAGATCTTTCACTTCTGTGGTTAATTCTTAGATATTTAATTTTATGTGTGGCTTTTGTAAATGAGACTACTTAAATTTCTTTTTTAGATTGTTCACTGTTGGCATACAGAAATGCAACTGATTTTTGTATGTTGATTTTGTATCCTTCAACTTTACTGAATTTATCAGTTTGAATAGATTTTTCATAGAGTCTTCAGATTTTTCCAAATATAAGATCATATCATCTGCAAACAAGAATAATTTGACCTCTTCCTTTCCAATTTGGATGCCTTTTATTTCTTTCTCATGTCTAATTGCTCTAGCTAGGACTTCCAGCACTATGTTGAATAACAGTGGTGAAAGTGGGTGTTCACTACATCCTTGTAGTGTTCCAAATATTAGAGGAAAGACTTTCAGTTTTTGCCCATTCAGTATGATGCTAGCCATGGGTCTGTTTTATATGGTTTTTATTATGTTGAGGTATGTTTGTTTTATACCTAGTTTTTTGAGGGTTTTTATCATGAAGAGTTGTTGAATTTTATCAAATGCTTTTTTAGCATCAATTGAAATAATCATATGATTTTTGTTCTTCATTCTGTTGGTATGATGTATCTCATTGATGGATTTGCCTATGTTGAACGATCCTTGCATCCCAGGGATAAATCCCACTTGGTCATGATGAATGATCTTTCTAATGTATTGTTGAATTCAGTTTACTAATATTTTGTTGAGGAGTTTTGCATCAGTGTTCATCACAGATATTGGCCTGTAGTTTCCTTTTTTTTTTTATGTGTCTTTGTCTGGTTTTGATATCGGGGTGATACTGGCCTCATAGAGTAAGTTTGGGTATTTCCTTCTCTATTTTTTTGGAATAGTTTGAATAGGATTGGTACTAGTTCTTCTTTAAATGTTTGGTAATGTCTCTTTTTTCATTTCCAATTTTATATATTTGGATCTTCTCTCTTTTGTTCTTAGTCTGAATAAAGGTATGTCAATTTTGTTTAACCTTTCAAAAACAAGCTCAAGCTTTTGTATTGTTTTCTTTATTTCAAGTTCATTCATTTCTGTCTAGTTTTTATTATTTATTTTCTCCTACTAATTTTGAGTTTGTTTTGCTCTTGCTTTTCTAGTTCTTTGGGATGCGTCATCAGATTTTTCACTGACATTTTTTTCCTCTTTTTTGATGTGGGGACTTATAACTATGAACTTCTCTCTTAGTACTACTTTTGCTGTATCCCATAAGTTTTGGTATGCTGTCTTTCTATTAACATTTGTTTAAAATTTTTTCAAATTCCTTCTTAATTTCTTCATTGACCCACTGCTCATTCAGGAGCATATTGTTTAATTTCCATAAATTTGTATAGTTTTCAAAAGTTCTCTTGTTATTAATGCCTAGTTTTATTTCCTTGTATTCAGAGAAGATGCTTGGTATTATTTCAATTTTTTGTAATGCTTTAAGACTTGTTTTGTGACATAACATATGATCTATTCTTGAGAATCATCCATGTGCTGAGGAAAAGAATGTGTTTTCTGCAGCCATTGGATGAAAAGTTCTGTAAATATCTATTAGATTCATTTAATCTATAGTGCAGGTTAAGTCTGATGCTTCTTTATTGATTTTCTGTCCAATGTAAGAACTGTTCAATGCTAAAAGTGGGGTTTGAATTCTCTAGCTGCTATTGTATTGGGGCCTATCTCTCTCTTTAGCTCTAATAATATTTTATTTATATATCTGAGTGCTCCAGTGTTGGGTACATGTATATTTAAAATTGTTATATCCCTTTGCTGAATTGACCCATTTATCATTATATAATGACCTTCTTTTTCTCTTGTAATAGTTTTTGTCATGAAATCTATTTTGTCTGATGTAAGTATAGCTATTCCTACTCCTTTTTTGGTTTCCATTGGCATGGAATATCTTTTGCAATTCCTTTATTTTCAGTCCACTTGTGTCTTTATAGGTGAAGTGTGTTTCTTATAAGCAGCAGATCAATAGGTCTTGTTTTTTCATCCATTCAACCACTACATGTCTTTTGATTGAAGAGTTTAGTCCACTTACATCCAATTTTACTAGTAGCAAGTAAAGACTCCTGCCATTTTGTTATTTGCTTTCTGGTTGTTTTTGGTCTTTTCTTCCTTCTTGTTTTCCTTTTAGCAAAGGTGGTTTTCTCTGATGATATGATTTAGTTTCTTGTTTTTTTTATTTTTTGTGTACCCATTTTGTGATTCTTGAACTCCTCAAATCAGGGTCCCCAAGAGCCTGCTTGGTGGCAAAACTTGTACCTAAGGTGCAAGACAGAGTCCCCTTTTCCCTCTGCTTGTCTCAAGCAGTGGGAGTCTTGATCTGTAGCCACCATAACTGGGAATGTGCTGAGTCTCACCTGCCTGCAAATCTGAGTCTCATCCAAAGCCCTCAACATAGTACTTTGGTGTCACTGCTGTTTATTCAGGACCCAAGTGCTCTTCTGTTAACAGGTGATGAATCCTGCCAGGACTGGGCCCTTCCCTTAAGGAAGCAGGTTCCCTTCTGGCCCAGAGTGTGTCTAGAAATGTTATCCAGGAGCTAGGGCCTGGAAAGAGGGCCTCATGACTCTGACTAGTGCCCTATCCTGCTGTGACTAAGCTGGTATCCAACATGCAAGGGAAAGTCCTCCCCTGTCTCTCCTCTCCTCAAGTGGAAAGAAGGAGTCTCTTTTGTAGCTATGAGATGTGCAGCCTGGGGTTAGGAGAGGGGTGATGCCAACACTTTCTTTGCTGCCCTTGCTGGTGTCTCAGTAGGTCATCTTCTCTCCCTGCCCCTCCCCGACCCATCCATTGTCTCTGGGCCCAATTCAGCCCTAGGACTCACTTTGATGTAGCAGTTATTGTGGCCTAGACTGCCTTTCAAGTTTATTTGGGGCCCCAGAACACTTAAGCCCACAGTGGCAAGTTTTGCCAGAACTCAAGTTCCCGTCACTGGGATCAGCAATTGCCTCTGGCTAGGGCTGGTTTAAATGTTCCCTTTGTGGGTGGGCATCAGCTGAGTTTAGTCAGGTTTTGCTTTCTGCTATAACAAGGGCAGCACTGAGTTCAATACCTCACAATTGGCGGCTGTCCCTCTCTCCCCAGGGCACAGAACCATTCTCCCCACCACACCACTGCTGCTGGGGAATGGGAGAGGAGTGGCACCAGTGATTCAAGACTGTTTTTCCTACCTCTTTGGCACCTCTTTCAGTGACATGAAGTGAAACCCAGGTACTGTGAGTGTTCACGTGACTTTTGATTCTTACGAAAGTGCTTTATTTGTGTAGATAGCTGTTAAATTGGTGTCCCTGTGGGGAGATCAGTGGAGACTTCTATTCAGCCATCTTGCTTCAGTCCTCCAGATAGTTTATTTTTCTCACAGTACCATCTTTGGATGCTCATTATGAATATTTTTGAGAATCCAGCATAATACAAAGGAAAAAAACCATCATCTATAATTCCACAACTCCAAAATAATCACTGTTAGCAGATCACAAAATTGGGATCCTACTGTCAATCTCACTTTTTAACTGAACTGTTATTGTGATATTAATTGATTCATATGCAGTTGTAAGAAAAAATACAATAATCTTTGTGTACTTTATTAAGTTTCATCCAATGATAATATTTTACAAAACAAAGTATAATAACACAACCAAGATATTGACAGTGATACAATGTAGTCCTGATTCAATTTTCTCCACTTCTGGTAGCCTTTTGTGTGTGTGTGTGTGTGTGTGTGTGTGTGTGGTGTTTCTATGTATTAGAAACATGAATTAATATTAGTATTACATTCTACACAATTATATCATCTATGTAGTTTCATGTATCCACCACTGCTGTCAAGATACAGAACAATTCCAGCACTATAAATATCTCTCATGTTATCCTTTTATAACCACACTCACTTTCATCCTCTCCCTCAATGTCTCCAGCCTCTGGTAAATGCTAATCTGTTCTTCATTTCTAAAATGTTGTCATTCCAAAAAGGTAAATAAATGGATTTATATAGTGTGTAACCTTTTGAGATTGACCATTTTTTACTCAGCATAATTTCCTGGAGATTCATTAGCGTAGTTATACATATCAATAGTTCTTTCCTTTTGATTGCTGAGTAGTAGTCCACGGTATGGATATCCCATAGTTTGCTTAACCATTCACCTGTTGAAAGACATATAGGCTGGTTCCAGTTTTGGGCTATTATGAATAAAGCTGCTATGAACATTTGTGTACAGGTTTTTGTGAGAATATAAGTTGTCATTTATTTAGGTAATAAGGTAACTGCATATATATTTTTTTAAGAAACTGCCAAACTATTTTCAGAAGGATCGTACCATCTTACATTTCTACCAGCAATGTACGCATGAACCTGTTTTTCCACATTCTTATCAGTAGTTGGTGGTGTCGCTATTTCTTATTTTTGCCATTTTGATAGGTATATAAGAATATCTCATTATGGTTTTAATTTACATTTCTTTAATGGCTATTGATGTTGAAATAGCATTTTATTTGCTCATTAGCCATCTGGATATCCTCTTTGGTAAAATGTCTGTTCATATCTTTTGCCCAGTTGTTAAGAGTTGTCTTTCCTTTTTTACTGTTGAGTGTTGTGATTTCTTTATGTATTTGAGATACAACTCCTCTATTGCATATGTGGTTTGCACATATTTTCTCCCAGTCCATAGCTTGTTTTATCCTCTTAAAGGGTCTTTCACAAAGCAAAAGTTTTAAATTTTGATGAATGCCAATTTATCAGTTTTTCCTTTTGTGGCTTGTTCTTCTGGCATCAATCTCTAACAACTCTTTGCTAGGCCAGGTGTGGTGGCTCATGCCTGTAATCCCAGAACTTTGGGAGGCCTAGGCAGGCGGGAGTTTGAGACCAGCCTGGCCAACATGGCAAAACCCCATCTCTACTAAAAATACAAAAATTAGCCTGATGTGGTGGCGCACGCCTGTAATCCCAGCTACTTCAGAAGCTGAGACATGAGAATTGCTTGAACCTGGGAGGCAGAGGCTGCAGTGAGTGGAGATGGTACCACTGTACTCCAGCCTGGGCAATGGAGTAAGATTCAGTCTCAAACAAAAAAGAAGTATTTTCTAGCCCCAGATCCCCCAAATTTTCTCCTATTTTGTTCTAAAGGTTTTATAATTTTATATTTTACATTTAATTACTGATTTACTTTGAGTTAATTTTTGTATAAGGTGTGAGATTTAGGTTGAGGTTAATCTTTTTTGCCTATGGTTGTCCATCTGCTCCAGCAACATTTGTTGAAAAGGCTCTCATTCCTCCATTGAATTACTTTTGCACCTTTGTCATAAGTCAGTTGGGTGTATTTGTGTGGCTCTGTTTCTGGATTCTCTGCTCTATTCTGCTGTTCTCTGTCTGTCCCTTTACCAATACCACACAGTCTTGATTACTGTATAGCTAGATGATAAGTCTTAAAGTCAGGTAGACTGTTTTCTCCAACTTTCTTTTTTTTTTTTTTTTTTTTTTTGAAAATTTTAGTCACTGCAGTTCATTTACATTTCCATATACATTTTAGAATATTATTGTCTGTATCTAGAAAAAAATCTTGTGAGACTTTCATAAGAATGATATTAAATCTATATATCAATTTAAGCAGAACTGACATTTAATTTTTTAAGTTTTTGAGGGTACATAGAACCCACAAAATATCTCATGAGGTACATGAGATATTTTGGTACAAGCATGCAATGAATAATAATCTCATCATGGAATATTGGGTATCTATGACCTCAAGCATTTATCCTTTGTGTTACAAACAATATAGTGATACTCTTAGCTATTTTTAAATGTACAATTAAATAATTATTGACTACAGTCTCTCTGTTGTGCTATCAAATACTAGGTCTTATTCATTCTTTCTATTTTTTTTTTTTTTTTTGGTATCCATTAACCATCCCCACCTCCCCCCACTGCCCCTCCCCACAACCCTTCCCAGCCTCTGGTAACCATCCTTCTAATAAAACTTATATTTTTATTAAGTTTTCCTATACATTAACATGACATGTCTCTCCATTTATATATGTCTACTGCCATTTCTTTTATCAGTATTTTGTTTTTTTTCAGCATACAAGTCCTCTGTAATTTTTTTATTTTTTATTTTTTTTGAAGCAGAGTTTCACTCTCGTCGCCCAGGCTGAAGTGCAGTGGCTCACTGCTACCTCCACCTCCTGGGCTCAAGCGGTTCTCCTGCCACAGCCTCCCAAGTCGCTGGGATTACAGGCACCCGCCACCATGTCTGGCTAATTTTTGTATTTTTAGTAGAGACAGGTTTTCACTGTGTTGGCCAAGCTGGTCACAAACTCCTGACTTCAGGTGATACACCTGCCTCAGCCTCCCAAAGTGCTGGGATTATAGGCACAAACCACCATGCCTACCAGTACTTATATGTGACTCTAAAAAATACACAGGAAGATATTAACTCCTGATATTTAATATCAGGAGTTAACATCACATTAACAGGAGTTTGAAAGAAGTTAATTCCAACTCTCATGTGATAATAGAATGGTGAATTATTTCCAGAAGTTTTTCAACTTACTTTGCCAGATCAGAGAATCAGAAGCAGCTATCGCCTTATAAAACGTAGCTTTTAAATAATAAGACTTGGTAGTCAAAATTACTTCTTGATCCATAGACTGCAGAGTAAATGTACTGTCAGTAGGCATGAAAATAACATGAACCTTCTTGTACATCTTCATCAGAGCTCTTGGATTACCAGGTGCATTGTCAGTGAGCAGTAATATTTTGAAAGGGATCTCTTTTCTGAGCAATAGGTCTCAACAGTGGGCTTAAAATATTCAGTAAGCCATGCTGTAAACAGAGGAGTTGTCATCCATGCTTTGTTTGTCCATTTATAGAACACAGGCAGAGTAGATTTAGCACAATTCTTAAGGGCCCTAGGATTTTTGCAATGGTAAATGAGCATGGCTTTAGCATAAAGTCACTAGCTGCATTAGCCCTTCACATGAGCCACTTCAAAGAGTTCTTTGAAGCTTTGAAGTCCGGCATTGACTTCTCTATAGCTATGAAAATATTAGATGACAGCTTCCAATAGAATGCTATTTCACATACATGGAAAATATGTTATTTAACATTCAAAAGCTAGCAGAAGGCAAGAAATAACTAAGATCAGAGCAGAACTGAAGGAGACAGAGACACAAAAAAACCCTTCAAAAAATCAATGAATCCAGGAGCTGCTTTTTGAAAAGATCAACAAAATTGATAGGCCACTAGCAAGACTAATAAAGAAGAGAAGAGAGAAGAACCAAATAGACACAATAAAAAATGATAAAGGGGATATCACCACCAATCCCACAGAAATACAGACTACTATCAAAGGGTACTATAAACACCTTTATGCAAATAAACTAGAAAATCTAGAAGAAATAGATAAATTCCTGGACACTTATACCCTCCCAAAACTAAACCAGGAAGAAGTTGAATCCCTGAACAGACCAATAACAGGCTCTGAAATTGATGCAATAATTAATAGCCTACCAACCAAAAAAAGTCCAGGACCAGATGGATTCACAGCCGAATTCTACCAGAGGTACAGGGAGGAGCTGGTACCATTCCTTCTGAAACTATTCCAATCAATAGAAAAAGAGGGACCCTTCTCTAACTCATTTTATGAGGCCAACATCATCCTGATACCAAAGCCTGGCAGAGACACAACAAAAAAAGAGAATTTTAGACCAATATCCCTGATGAACATTGATGCAAAAATCCTCAATAAAATACTAGCAAACCGAATCCAGCAGCACATCAAAAAGCTTATCCACCATGATCAAGTGGGCTTCACCCCTGGGATGCAAGGCTGGTTCAACACATGCAAATCAATAAATGTAATCCATCATATAAACAGAACCAAAGACAAAAACTGCATGATAATCTCAATAGATGCAGGAAAGGCCTTTGACAAAATTCAACAGCTCTTCATGCTAAAAACTCTCAAAAACTAGGTATTGATGGAATGTATCTCAAAATAATAAGAGCTATTTATGACAAAGCCACAGACAATATCATGCTGAATGGGCAAAAACTGGAAACATTCCCTTTGAAAACTGGCACAAGACAGGGATGCCCTCTCTCTCCACTCGTATTAAACACAGTGTTTGAAGTTCTGGCCAGGGCAATCAGGCAGGAGAAAGCAATAAAGAGCATTCAATTAGGAAGAGTGGAAGTCAAACTGTCTCTGTTTGCAGATGACATGATTGTATATTTAGAAAACCCCATCATCTCAGCCCAAAATCTCCTCAAGCTGATAAGCAACTTCAGCAAAGTCTCAGGAAACAAAATCAATGTGCAAAAATCACAAGCATTCCTATACACCAATAACAGACAAACAGAGAGCCAAATCATGAGTGAACTCCCATTCACAATTGCTTCAAAGAGAATAAAATACCTAGGAATTCAACTTACAAGGAATGTGAAGGACCTCTTCAAGGAGAACTACAAACCACCGCTCAATGAAATAAAAGAGGACACAAACAAACGGAAGAACATTCCATGTTCATGGATAGGAAGAATCAATATTGAGGAAATGGCCATACTGCCAGAGGTAATTTATAGATTCAATGCCATTCCCATCGAGCTACCAATGACTTTCTTCACAGAACTGGAAAAAACTACTTTAAAGTTCGTATGGAACCAAAAAAGAGCCCACATTGCCAAGACAATCCTAAGCCAAAAGAACAAAGCTGGAGGCATCACGCTACCTGACTTCAAACTATACTACAAGGCTACAGAAACCAAAACAGCATGGTACTGATACCAAAATAGAGATATGGACCAATGGAACAGAACAGAGCCCTCAGAAATAATACCACATATCTACAACCACCTGATCTTTGACAAACCTGACAAAAACAAGAAATGACGAAAGGATTCCTCATTGATAAATGGTGCTGGGAAAACTGGCTAGTCATATGTAGAAAGCTGAAACTGGATCCCTTCCTTACACTTTATACAAAAATTAACTCAAGATGGATTAAAGACTTAAATGTTAGACCAAAAACCATAAAAACCCTAGAAGAAAACCTAGGCAATACCATTCAGACCACAGGCATGGGCAAGGACTTCATAACTAAAACACCAAAAGCAATGGCAACAAAAGCCAAAATTGACAAATGGCATCTACTTAAACTAAAGAGATTCTGCACAGCAAAAGAAACTACCATCAGAGTGAACAGGCAACCTGCAGAATGGGAGAAAAATTTTACAATCTACCCATCTGACAAAGGGCTAATATCCAGAATCTACAAAGAAAAACAAATTTACAAGAAAAAATCAAACAACTCCATCAAAAAGTGGATGAAGGATATGAACAGACACTTCTCAAAAGAAGACATTCATACAGCCACCAAACACATGAAAAAATGCTCATCATCACTGGCCTTCAGAGAAATACAAATCAAAACCACAATGAGATACCATCTCATACCAGTTAGAATAGCAATCATTAAAAAGTCAGGAAACAACAGGTGCTGGAGAGGATGTGGAGAAACAGGAACACTTCTACACTGTTGTTGGGAGTGTAAACTAGTTCAACCATCGTGGAAGACAATGTGGCGATTCGTCAAGGATCTAGAACTAGAAATACCATTTGACCCAGCCATCCCATTACTGGGTATATACCCAAAGGATTATAAATCATGCTACTATAAAGACACATGCACACGTATGTTTATTGAGGCACTATTCACAATAGCAAAGACTTGGAATCAACCCAAATGTCCATCAATGATAGACTAGATTAAGAAAATGTGGTACATATACACCATGGAATACTATGCAGCTATAAAAAAGGATGAGCTCATGTACTTTGTGGTAAAATGGATGCAGCTGGAAACCATCATTCTGAGCAAACTATCGCAAGTATAGAAAACCAAACACCACATGTTCTCACTCATAGGTGGGAACTGAACAATGAGAGCACTTGGACACAGGGTGGGGAACATCACATACTGGGGCCTGTTGTGGGCTTGGGGGAGGGGGGAGGGATAGCATTAGGAGATATACCTAATGTAAATGATGAGTTAATGGGTGCAGCACACCAACACGGCACATGTATACATATGTAACCTGCACGTTGTGCACATGTACCCTAGAACTTAAAGTATAATAAAAAAATAAAAAAGAAAAGAAAATAAAACAGACACAATAAAAAAAAAGAAAATATGTTGTTTAGGGTAGTCACATTTATCAATGATCTTAGCTAAATCTGGATAGCTTGCTGCAGCTTCTCCATCAGCACTTGCTTCTTTACCTTTCACTTTTATGTTATGAGATGGCTTCTTTTCTTAAACGTTATGAATTAACCTTTGCTAGCTTCAAACTTTTATTCTGCAGCTGCCTCAACTCTCTCAGCCTTCAGAGAATCAAAAAGAGTTAGGGCCTTGCTCTGGATTAAACTTTGGCTTAAGGAAATGTGGCTGGTTTGAACTTCTACCCAGACAACTCAAACTTTCTCCATATCACCAATAAGGCTGTTTTACTTTCTTATCATTTGTATGTTCACTGGAGCAGCATTTGCAATTTCCTTCAAGAACTTTTCCTTTGCATTCACAACTTGGCGGTTTGGTGCAAGAGGTCTAGTTTTCAGCCTATCTTGACTTTTGACATGCCTTTCTCACAAAGCTTAATCATTTTTAGCTTTTGATATAAAGTGAGACACATGACTCTCTTTCACTTTAACACTTAGAGGCCCTTGTACGGTTATTAATTGCCCTAATTTCAAAATTGTCATGTCTCAGGGAAGAGGGAGGCCTGAAAAGAGGGAGAGAGACCAGGCAATGGCCGATGAGTGGAGCAGTCAGAATACAGACAACATTTATTAAGTTCTCCATCTTCTTTGGGCTTTGTTTGTGGCACCCCAACACAATCACAAGAGTAACATTAAACGTCACTGACCGCAGATCACCATAACAGATATAATAATAATAATAACATTTAAAATATTGCAAGGATTACCAAAATGTAATGACATAAGGAGACATGAAGTGAGCATATACTTTTGGAAAAATAGCACCAATCAACTTGCTTGATGTAGGGTTGCCACAAACCTTGAATTTGTAAAAATGCACTATCTGGGTGGCACCCAAGATGGCCAAATAGGAACAGCTCCAGCCTCCTGCTCCCAGTGTGAGCGACGCAGAAGACGGGTGATTTCTGCATTTTTAACTGAGGTACCAGGTTCATCTCACTGGGGCATGTCAGACAGTTGATGCTGGTCTGTGGGTGCAGCCCGACCAGCGAGAGCTGAAGCAGGGCGAGGCATCACCTCACGTGGGAAGTGCAAGGGGGAAGGGAATTCCTTTTCCTAGCCAAGGGAAATTGAGACACACAACACCTGGAAAATCAGGTGACTCCCACCCTAATACTGTGCTTTATCAAGGGTCTTAGCATAGGGCACACCAGGAGATTATATCTCATACCTGGCCCGGAGGGTCCCACACCCCCAGAGCCTCCCTCATTGCTAGCACAGCAGTCTGAGATCTAACTGCAGGGCGGCAGTGAGGCTGGAGGAGGGACTTAAGTAGATAAACAAAGCTGCCAGGAAGCTCGAATTGGGTGGAGCCCGCCACAGCTCAAGGAGGCCTGCCTGCCTCTGTAGACTCCACCTCTGGGGACAGGGCGTAGCTAAACAAAAGGCAGCAGAAACCTCTGCAGATGTAAAAGTCTCTGTCTGACAGCTTTGAAGAGAGCAGTGGTTCTCCCAGCATGGAGGTTGAGATCTGAGAACAGACAAACTGCCTGCTCAAGTGGGTCCCTGACCCCTGAGTAGCCTAACTGGGAGACATCCCCCACTAGGTGCAGACCAACACATCACACCTCACACGGCTGGGTACACCCTGAGACGAAGCTTCCAGAGCAAGAATCACATGGCAACACTCACTCACTGTTCAGCAATATTCTATCTTCTGCAGCCTCTGCTGCTGATACCCAGGCAAACAGGGTCTGGAGGGGACCTCAAGCAAACTCCAACAGACCTGCAGCTGAGGATCCTGACTGTTAGAAGGAAAATTAACAAGCAGAAAGGACACCCACACCAAAACCCCATCAGTACGTCACCATCATCAAAGACCAAAGGCAGATAAAACCACAAAGATGGGGGGAAAGCAGTGCAGAAAAGCTGGGAATTCAAAAAATCAGAGTGCATCTCCCCCTCCAAAGGAACACAGTTCATCGCCAGCAATGAAACAAAGCTGGACGGAGAATGACTTTGATGAGTTGAGAGGAGACTTCAGTTGATCAAACTTCTCAGAGCTAAAGAAGGAACTATGTAACCAGTGCAAAGAAACTAAAAACCTTGAAAAAAGGATGGATGAATGGATAACAAGAATAATCAATGCAGAGAAGACCTTAAAAGAACTGACAGAGATGAAAATCATGACACGAGAACTACATGACAAATGCACAAGCTTCAGAAACCAACTCGATCAACTGGAAGAAAGATTATCAGTGATTGAAGATCAAATGAATGAAATGAAGCGAGAAGAGAAATGTAGAGAAAAAAGAGTAAAAAGAAATGAACAAAGCTTCCAAGAAATATGGGATTATGTGAAAAGACCAAATCTACATCTGATTGATGTGCCTGAAAGTGATGGGGAAAATGGAACCAAGTTGGAAAACACTCTGCAGGATATAATTCAGGAGAACTTCCCCAGCCTAGTAAGGCAGTCCAACATTCAAATTCAGGAAATACAGAGAACGCCACAAAGATACTCCTTGAGAAGAGCAACTCCAAGACACATACTTGTCAGATTCACCAAAGTTGAAATGAAGGAAAAAATGTTAAGGGCAGCCAGAGAGAAAGGTCGGGTTACCCACTAAGGGAAGCCCTTCAGACTAACAGCAGATCTCTCGGCAGAAACTCTATAAGTCAGAAGAGAGTGGGGGCCAATATTCAACAGTCTTAAAGAAAAGAATTTTCAACCCAGAATTTCATATCCAGCCAAAGTAAGTTTCATAAGTGAAGGAGAAATAAAATCCTTTACAGACAAGCAAATGCTTAGAGATTTTGTCACCACCAGGCCTGCCCTACAAGAGATCCTGAAGGAAGCACTAAACATGGAAAGGAACAACCGGTACCAGCCACCACAAAAACATGCCAAAATGTAAAGTCCATTGATGCTAGGAAGAAACTGCATCAACTAGCAAGCAAAATAACCAGCTAATATCATAATGACAGGATCAAGTTCACACATAACAATATTAACCTTAAATGTAAATGGAATAAATGGTCCAATTAAAAGACACAGACTGGCAAATTGGATGAAGAGTCAAGACCCATCAATTTGCTGTATTCAGGAGACCCATCTCACGTGCAGAGACACACATAGGCTCAAAATAAAGGGATGGAGGAAGATCTACCAAGCAAATGGAAAACAAAAAAAGCAGGGGTTGCAATCCTAGTCTCTGATAAAACAGACTTTAAACCATCAAAGATCAAAAGAGACAAAGAAGGCCATTACAAAATGGTAAAGGGATCAATTAATCAGGAAGAGCTAACTATCCTAAATATATATGCACCCAATACAGGAGCACCCAGATTCATAAAGCAAGTCCTTAGAGACTTACAAAGAGACTTAGACTCCCATGCAATAATAACGGGAGACTTTAACACCCCACTGTCAACACTAGACAGATCAACGAGACAGAAAGTTAACAAGGATATCCAGGAATTGAACTCAACTCTGCACCAAGCGGACCTAATAGGCATCTACAGAACTCTCCAACCCAAATCAACAGAATATACATTCTTCTCAGCACCACATCATACTTATTCCAAAATTGACCACATTGTTGGAAGTAAAGCATTACTCAGCAAATGTAAAAGAACAGATATGATAACAATCTGTCTCTCAGACCACAGTGCAATCAAACTAGAACTCAGGACTAAGAAACTCAATCAAAACCTCTCAACTACATGGAAACTGAACAACCTGCTCCTGAATGACTACTGGGTACATAATGAAATGAAGGCAGAAATAAAGACGTTCTTTGAAACCAATGAGAACAAAGATACAACATACCAGAATCTCTGGGACACATTTAAAGCAGTGTGTAGAGGGAAATTTATAGCACTAAATGCCCACAAGAGAAAGCAGGAGAGATATAAAATTGATACCCTAACATCAAAATTAAAAGAACTAGAGAAGCAAGAGCAAACGCATTCGAAAGCTAGCAGAAGGCAAGAAATAACTAAGATCAGAGCAGAACTGAAGGAGATAGAGACACAAAAAATCCTCCAAAAAATCAGTGAATCCAGGAGCTGATTTTTTGAAAAGATCAACAAAATTGATAGACCGCTAGCAAGACTAAAAAACAAGACAGGAGAGAAGAATCAAATAGACACAATAAAAATGATAAAGGGGATATCACCACCGACTCAGAGAAATACAAACTACCATCAGAGAATACTATAAACACCTCTACGCAAATAAACTAGAAAACCTAGAAGAAATGGATAATTTCCTGGACACTTACACCCTCCCATAACTAACCCAGGAAGAAGTTGAATCCCTGAATAGACCAATAACAGGCTCTGAAATTGAGGCAATAATTAATAGCCTACCAACCAAAAGAAGTCCAGGACCAGATGGATTCACAGCCGAATTCTACCAGAGGTACAAGGAGGAGCTGGTACCATTCCTTCTGAAACTATTCCAATCAATAGAAAAATAGGGACCCTTCCCTAACTCATTTTATGAGGCCAACATCATCCTGATACCAAAGCCTGGCAGAGACACAACAAAAAAAAGAGAATTTTAGACCAATATCCCAGATGAACATCGATGCAAAAATCCTCAATAAAATACTGGCAAACCGAATCCAGCAGCACATCAAAAAGCTTATCCACCATGATCAAGTGGGCTTCATCCCTGGGATGCAAGGCTGGTTCAACATACGCAAATCAATAAACGTAATCCCGCACATAAACAGAACCAGAAGGCCGGGCGTGGTGGCTCAAGCCTGTAATCCCAGCACTTTGGGAGGCCGAGATGGGCGGATCACAAGGTCAGGAGATCGAGACCATCCTGGCTAACACGGTGAAACCCCGTCTCTACCAAAAAAAATACAAAAACTAGCCGGGCGAGGTGGCGGGCGCCTGTAGTCCCAGCTACTCAGGAAGCTGAGGCAGGAGAATGGCATAAACCCGGGAGGCAGAGCTTGCAGTGAGCTGAGATCCGGTCACTGCGCTCCAGCCCGGGTGACAGAGCAAGACTCCGTCTCAAAAAAACAAACAAACAAAAAACCAGAACCAGAGACAAAAACCACATGATTATCTCAATAGATGCAGAAAAGGCCTTTGACAAAATTCAACACCCCTTAATACTAAAAACTCTTTATAAATTCGGTATTGATGGAATGTATCTCAAAATAATAAGAGCTATTTATGACAAACTCACAGACAATATCATAATGAATGGGCAAAAACTGGAAGCATTCCCTTTGAAACCTGGCACAAGACAGGGATGCCCTCTCTCACCACTCCTGTTCAACATAGTATTGGAAGTTCTGGCTAGGGAAATCAGGCAAGAGAAAGAAATGAAGGGTATTCAGTTAGGAAAAGAAGAAGTCAAATTGTCCCTGTTTGGAGATGACATGATTTTATATTTAGAAAACCCCTTTGTCTCAGCCCAAACTCTCCTTAAACTGATAAGCAACTTCAGCAAAGTCTCAGGAAACAAAATCAATGTGCAAAAATCACAAGCATTCTTATACACCAGTAACAGACAAACAGAGGGCCAAAATGACTGACCTCCCATTCACAATTGCTTCAAAGAGAATAAAACACCTAGGAATCCAACTTACAAGGGATGTAAAGGACATCTTCAAGGAGAACTACAAACCACTGCTCAGTGAAATAAAAGAGGACACAAACGGAAGAACATACCATGCTCATGGATAGGAAGAATCAATATTGTGAAAATGGCCATACTGCCCAAGGTAATTTATAGATTCAATGCTATCCCCATTAAGCTACCAATGACTTTCTTCACAGAATTGGAAAAAACTGCTTTAAAGTTCATGTGGAACCAAAAAAGACCCCGCATTACCAAGACAATCCTAAACCAAAAGAACAAAGCTGGAGGAATCATGCTACCTGACTTCAAACTATACTACAAGGCTACAGTAACCAAAACAGCATGGTACTGGTACCAAAACAGAGATATAAACCAATGGAACAGAACAGAGCCCTCAGAAATAATACCACACATCTACAGCCATCTGATCTTTGACAAACCTGACAAAAACAAGAAATGGGGAAAGGATTCCTTATTTAATAAATGGTGCTGGGAAAATTGGCTAGCCATAAGTAGAAAGCTGAAACTGGATCCTTTCCTGACTTCTTATACAAAAATTAATTCAAAATGGATTAGAGACTTAAATGTTAGACCTAAAACCATAAAAACCCTAGAAGAATACCTAGGTAATACCGTTCAGGACATAGGCATGGGCAAAGACTTCAGGTCTAAAACACCAAAAGCAATGGCAACAAAAGCCAAAATTGACAAATGGGATTTAATTAAACTAAAGAGCTTCTGCACAGCAAAAGAAACTACCATCAGAGTGAACAGGCAACCTACAGAATGGGAGAAAATTTTTGCAATCTACTCATCTGACAAAGGGCCAATATCCAGAACCTACAAAGAACTCAAACAAATTTACAAGAAAAAAGCAAACAACCCCATCAAAAAGTGGGCAAATGATATGAACAGACACTTCTCAAAAGAAGACATTCATGCAGCCTACAGACACATGAAAAAATGCTCATCATCACTCGCCATCAGAGAAATACAAATCAAAATCACAATGAGATACCATCTCACACCAGTTAGAATGGCAATCATTAAAAAGTCAGGAAGCAACAGGTACTGGAGAGGATGTGGAGAAATAGGAACACTTTTACACTGCTGGTGGGACTGTAAACTAGTTCAACCATTGTGGAAAACAGTGTGGCAATTCGTCAAGGATCTAGAACTAGAAATATCATTTGACACAGCCATCCCATTACTGGGTATATACCCAAAGGATTATAAATCATGCTGCTATAAAGACACATGCACACGTATGTTTACTGCAGCACTATTCACAATAGCAAAGACTTGGAATCAACCCAAATGCCCATCAGTGACAGACTGGATTAAGAAAATGTGGCACATATACACCATGGAATACTATGCAGCTATAAAAAAGGATGAGTTTGTGTCCTTTGTAGGGACATGGATGCAGCTGGAAACCATCATTCTCAGCAAACTATTGCAAGAACAGAAAACGAAACACCGCATGTTCTCACTCATAGGTGGGAATTGAACAATGAGATTGCTTGGACTCACAATGGGGAACATCACACACCGGGGCCTATTGTGGGGAGGGGAGATGGGGGAGGTATAGCATTAGGAGATATACCTAATATAAATGACGAGTTAATGGGTGCAGCACACCAACATGGCACATGTATACATATGTAACAAACCTGCACGTTGTGCACATGTACCCTAGAACTTAAAGTATAATAATAAAAAATAAATAAATAAATAAATAAAATATCTCATTTAACACTCAAAAAAAATGCACTGTCTGTGAAGTGCAATTTAGTGAAGTATAAAAAAAGCAAGGTATGCCTGTGTTATATTTTAGTGTTAGTTGCTAGTACATAGAAGTACCATTGGGTTTTTCATGTTTACCTAGTATCCTGTAGTAGCACTCACTATTAGTTCTAGGAGTTTTGTGGGGGTCTTTTTGTTTGGTGTTTTTGTTTTGTAGATGTCTTGGGATTTTCTGTGTAGATAATCACGTAATCTGCAAATAGGGGCTGCTTTTTTTCTTCCTTTATAATTTGTACAACTGTTAATTCCTTTTGATGTTTTATTGAACTAGCTAGAACTACCAGCACTATATGAATAAGAGTGATGTGAGTGGACATTCTCACCTTGTTCTTGATCTTAGAGGGGAGTACATTCAAGTTTTCACCCTTGAGTATAATGCTAGCTGTGGTTTTCTGTTGATGTCTTTTACCAAGTTGAGGAAGTTCCTCTGTATTCCCATTTTTCGAGAGTTTTTATCATGAATGTATGGTGAATTTTTTCAAATTGTTTATCTACATAAATTGATTTGATCATATGATCTTTATTCTTTAGCTGTTAATATGGTGAATTACTTTCATTGCCTTCATATTTGAGCACTGAACCAGCCTTGCACACCTGAAATAAGCCCCACTTGATCATGGTACAATTCTTTTTATATATTGCTGAATTCTGTTTGCTACTATTGTGTTGAGGATTTTGTGTCTACATTCATGATGTTGGTCAGTAGTTTTCTTTTTTATAGTCTTTGTCTGCTTTTCATCTCATGGTAATACTAGCTTTATAAAATGAATTGGAAAGTATTGCCTCATCTTTTGTTTTCTAGAAAAAGTTGTGTAGAATTGGCATTAATTCTCCTTTAAATGTTTGGTAGAATTCTCCAGTGAAATCATCTAGGCCTGGAGATTTCTTTTGGGAAAATTTTAAATTACAGATTCAATTTTCTAAATAGTTATAGGGCTATTTGAATTTTCTGTTTCATATTGGGTTACTTATGATAGTTTGCGTGGTTTTGAAGAATTGATCTGTTTTATCTAAGCTGTCAAATTTATGCCTATAAAGTTGTTCATAGCATTTGCATTTTTTTTTAATGTTTGCAGAGTCTACAGTTATATGCCTTGTTTCATTCCTGATATTGGTAATCTGTATCTTCTCTCTTTTTTTCTTTGTGAGTCTTGCTAGATGTTTGTCAATTTTAGTGATCTTTTTGAAGAATAAACTCTTCATTTTGCTAATTTTTCTATTATTCTTCAGTTTTCAATTTTATTGATTCCTCTATTATTTTCTTCCTTCTGCTTGCTTTGGGATTATTTTCCTGTTATTTCTCTAGATTCTTGAGATGGAAGCTTATTCATTTAAGATGTTTACTCTTTTCTAATGTTAGTATTTAATGCTATAAATTTCCCTCTGCACTGCTTTACCTGTTCCCCACAAATCTTGACATTTATTTTTCTTTTCGTTCAGTTCAATATATTTTTCAATTTCCCTCAAGACTTCATCTTTGACCCATGGATTATTTAGAAGTGGATTGTTTCATTTCCAAGTGTTTGCACATTTTCCTATTGTCATTCTGTTATTTCTAGATTAATTACATCAAGGTCAGAGAAAACATTGTATCATTTTAATTCTTTTAAATTTATTAATGTTTGTCTTACAGCCCAGGATGTGGTTTATTTTACTGTATATTCCATGCACACTTAGGAAGATTGTGTACCTGCTGTTGTTGGGTGGGGTGTTCTCTAAATGCCCACTAGATTCTGTTGGCTGATGGCGTTACTGAATTCTTTTATATTCTTATTGATTTTCCATGTGGTTATTCTACCAGCCATTGGGATAGGAGTGTTGAAATCTCCAACTAAAATGGTCAATTTGTCTATTTCTCCTTTCAGCTCTATCACTTTTTGCTTCATGTCTTGTGAGGTTCTTTTGTTTACTGCATGTGCACTTAGGTTTGTTATGGCTTCCTGGTGGACTGATCTTTCTATCATTGTGTAATGTCACTCTTTTTCTCTAGTAATTTTTATTTGATCTAAAGTTGCTTTATCAGATATTAATATAACCACTTCTTTTTTACATTAGCATCTGCATGGTTTATCTTTTATGCATTCTTTTACTTTCAACCTACCTATGTCACTAAATTTGAAGTGAGTTTCTTAAAAGTAGAATATAGCTGGGCTATGTTTCTTTTTAATCCCCTCTGCCCATCTCTGTTCTTTGATTGTTATATTTTCATAATTTATATTTAAGGTAATTCTTGATATGTTAGTGCTTAATTAAGTTTCCCATTTTATTGTTTGTTTTCTATCTTCACTAGGTCTCATTCCTCTTTGTTCATTGTGTGTGTGTGTGCGTGTATGTGTGTGTGTGTGTGTATAACAGTGTTAGGATTCCTTTTATATTTATGTATAGTATTTTTGGGTGTATGTCTATAGTTTTGTAGTGATTGTTCTGAGTATTAATATATACATATGTGACTTGTAACAATCTACTTTTTAATCAGCATTTTACCACTTTACATAAAGTGTGGAAATCTCACTTCAATTCGGGTTCTTTTACCTTTACCACTTAAAAATATTATTGCCTTCAGTATCATATTGTGCTAAAAATTTTGTTTCAATCCTTAAACGCGACTTATAAAACTCATTAGAGAAAGCATAGTCTATTTTATTACCTATATTCCTGCTCCCGAGACTCTACAGTTCCTTCTTTTATCATTTCCTTTCTGTTTGAAGAACCTCCTTTAGTCAATTTTTCATGGCTAAGACTTCTAACAAGTTTTGTTAGTTTTCTTTTATTTAAGACCATTTTTATTTTCCCTTCATTACTGAATAATCATTTTGCTGGATGTAGAATTCACAGTTGGCATTTATTTTCATTCAGGAGTTCTTTCTGGCCTCCATGATTTCAGATAAGAAATCCCTTGCCATTCAAAGTGGTGTTCCTATACATATAATGTGTCATTTTTCTTGGACTGCTTTCAAGATTTTTTTTTGCCTTGAGTTTTCAAAAGTTAAATTATAATGTGTCAGGACATATATTTATTTGAGATTATCCTATTTTGGATTTACTCAACTTCTTAGTGTCTTTGACCAAATTTGGGGAGTTTTCAGCCATTATTTCATAATATGCCATATCTAAGAGTGCTTTGCCTACCAGTTTATCTTTGAATCATGCCTGGAACATAGTTGATGCTCTCTACATAGTCATCAAATGAATTAACAGATGGATCAATGAGTGAATTAATGAATTTTTGCATAAGTATGATAAATGGTTAGCTATAATGGAGTTTCTTTTTTTTTTATTATTATACTTTAAGTTCTAGGGTACATGTGCACAACGTGCAGGTTTGTTACATATGTATACATGTGCCATGTTGGTGTGCTGCACCCATTAACTCGTCATTTACATTAGGTATATCTCCTAATGCTATCCCTCCCCCATCTCCCCTCCCCAAATAGGCCCTGGTGTGTGATGTTCCCCTTCTTGTGTCCAAGCAATCTCATTGTTCAATTCCCACCTATGAGTGAGAACATGCGGTGTTTCGTTTTCTGTTCTTGCAATAGTTTGCTGAGAATGATGGTTTCCAGCTGCATCCATGTCCCTACAAAGGACACAAACTCATCCTTTTTTATGGCTGCATAGTATTCCATGGTGTATATGTGCCACATTTTCTTAATCCAGTCTGTCACTGATGGGCATTTGGGTTGATTCCAAGTCTTTGCTATTATGAATAGTGCTGCAATAAACATACATGTGCATGTGTCTTTATAGCAGCATGATTTATAATCCTTTGGGTATATACCCAGTAATGGGATGGCTGGGTCATATGGTATTTCTAGTTCTAGATCCTTGACGAATCGCCACACTGTTCCACAATGGTTGAACTAGTTTACAGTCCCACCAGCAGTGTAAAAGTGTTCCTATTTCTCCACATCCCCTCCAGGACCTGTTGCTTCCTGATTTTTTTTTTTTTTTTTTTTTTTTTTTTTTTTGAGACGGAGTCTCGCTCTGTCACCCAGGCTGGAGTGCAGCGGCCGGATCTGAGCTCACTGCAAGCTCCACCTCCCGGGTTTAGCCATTCTCCTGCCTCAGCCTCCCAAGTAGCTGGGACTACAGACGCCCGCCACCTCGCCTGGCTAGTTTTTTGTATTTTTTAGTAGAGACGGGGTTTCACCGTGTTAGCCAGGATGGTCTCGATCTCCTGACCTCGTGATCCGCCCGTCTCGGCCTCCCAAAGTGCTGGGATTACAGCTTCCTGATTTTTTAATGATTGCCATTCTAACTGTTGTGAGATAGTATCTCATTGTGGTTTTGATTTGCATTTCTCTGATGGCGAGTGATGATGAGCATTTTTTTCGTGTGTCTGTTGGCTGTATGAATGTCTTCTTTTGAGAAGTGTCTGTTCATATCCTTTGCCTACTTTTTGATGGAGTATAATGGAGTTTCAATTCTCTTGATCAAAATAGTTCTTTTATATAAGAGCCAACCTAGTTTTTTGTTTGTTTGTTTTTTGTTTTGTTTTCGTTTTTTTTGAGACTGAGTCTTGCTCTGTCGCCCAGCCTGGAGTGCAGTGGCACGATCTCGGCTCACTGCAAGCTCCACCTCCCGGGTTCACACCATTCTCCTGCCTCAACCTCCTGAGTACCTGGGACTACAGGCGCCCGCCACCACGCCCAGCTAATTTTTTTTTATTTTTAGTAGAGACAGAGTTTCACCATGTTAGCCATGATGGTCTCAATCTCCTGACCTCGTGATCTGCCCGCTGTGGCCTCCCAAAGTGCTGGGATCACAGGCGTGAGCCACCGTGCCTGGCAGAGCTGACCTAGTTTTATTCATCTAGTTATAGGTATAATCCTAAGTGCAATGCTCAAGTGGCTAACAATCTCTTTTGTCCTTTGTTATTTGCATCTTCACATTCCTGAAGCATTTAACCTCATGTATTGGTTGAGAAGAATGAAAGTAATGGGGGATGTCATGAAGACTCTTGAAACTTCGGGAATCAAGGGAGGGACTCAAGTGGCATACAGCACAGTCCTGGGAGACTAAAATTACCAGAGCCCTACTTTGACATCTACCCTGTTTTGTCCTCATTATTTGTATCCTTTAAAATACATCCATTAAAAATCATCATTGGAGTAAACATGGATAAATTCTTAGACATGTCTTTGGGTAGAAAATTAAATATGTTCCCAGATGCCCAGAAGGACAGCATTCCTGACACTGCGTTCCAGCAGTAACTCCTAGCTATAGCTTATACGACTGAGAATTAACACTTTGAGCATCCATTTCAGCTTGGGCTAGAAACAACAACACACTTGCATTTGATTTCCAAGCCAACAGTGAACCAAAGGTTTTATCAATAGATTTTGCCAGAGGCAGAAGCAAGTTTAGTGTGGTAGTTTATTGAAAAAAATCTCCCTTTTGTGCTAAATGCATCACTTGGTTATATGTGTTTCTCCTGTTTTCATAGTTTCCTCTTTCTTTCTTTCTTTCTTTCTTTCTTTCTTTCTTTCTTTCTTTCTTTTTTTCTTCTTCTCAAATAAGGGCTACTTCCATACACAGAATATATCAAAAATAAACAATTTTTGTTCAGTTAGCATCAATTTGACACTAAATTTAATCAAAATGTATTTAGACAAGAGGTATACATTTTATAAGTGAATTTAAATGTACTGAAAAACAAAACAAATGATAATGCATCAAATAATATGCACGTATTCCGGTGAACACAATTTAATGGAATTTTCCTCAGTTGGCAGCTGGATTGACTTATAATCCTCGCTGTGGTAAGGTTTTTCAAAGCACAGACGGAAACCTGTGATCCTTTACCACTTGGGACCAGTTAAACATTCCTGATTCGTGACCATTTTCCAAATGACTTGGAGACATTTAACCAGGCTGCAGCAGTGTGAAGACCAGGAGTCCCCTGGGAAGGCTGTGGCTGTTTTTGCCCACAGGTCAGCCCAAACCCTAGCTCCAGGCCCATACAAGTCATTCCCACACTTCCAATACTACTTGGGGTACAAAACGGGACCTTAGGGCAGTGGAGTGAGGATGTATGGCCAATTTCAGGCTCTGTCCACAAAAATATATTACAGCCTAGAATTTTAGCCCAATTCTGAGCATGGCCAGAGGGTCTTTCGTGTTCAGCATAATTCTAGGTGAGAGAGCCAGAATAAAGGAAAGCCACAACCACAGTGGGAATGGTGTTGTTTAAGATAGAAATACTTAATGTTTTCAGAAAGACTGAGGTTATTCGCGTCCCTGTTAAGTGGTCTTCAAAGTTGTTGGTTTGGTTAATATGCTTTCTTTATTTGAATGAAATATTGGATTTGTTTGCCAAATGATTGCCTAATCATACGGTATTTTGCTTTCTAAAATGGCCAGAAAGTTTTGTTTTGCTGCTTCTATATTTGCTTTATATGCCTGATCCTTAGTGAAGTAGAATTGTTTCAGGGATTTACATGAATAATTATAATGAGGAATCACCTCTGTTGGTGACATAAATCATACTTTTTTTCTTAGTTTTTCATATGTTTTTGGAGTTGATGATTACTTTTTCAAGCAGAAATGTTTGCTTTTTAGGTAAGCAAGCATATCAGTTTTTAATGTTATTGTTTCTGGATTTGGAAATTTAAAAGACCCTTCCTAATCCGAGATGATCAAATAATTTCTCTATGGTTTCTTCTAGCAGTTACAGGGTTTCATGTACATCCTTGATCTATTTAGAATTTATGCTGGTAGACTGTGTAGGTTATAAATCAAACGTTATTGTTTTCCAGATGGTTACCAAGCTTTTTCAAAATATCTTGTTGAATATCTATTTTTCAGCACTGATATGAGAGGCTACTTGTATCATATATTAAACTGTTGTATGGAGTTGAGTCTATTTCTGTTCCTTTTGTCTGTGTTAATATAATATCTATGCATTAATATTACATTGTTTTAATATTGAGGTTTTTATGATGGTAGAGGTGGTCTTCACTATTTATCCCTTGACTAAATTTTCCTGGTTACTCTAGTTTTTTTTTTTTTTATTTTTCCATATGAGCTTTACAGTGACCTTGTCTACTTTTTACCAACATCACAAAAAATAAATAAGTAAATAAAATCTGCTGCAATTTGTATTGCTATCACATTGAATTTATGAATAAACTTAAAGAGAACTTACATCTTATGTAAATTGAGTTTTTCTAACCAATGAGTTTCCTAACCAATGAGTTGTTTTTCTAATCATTTCTTTTGTATACTTCAAAAGTGACTTAAATTATTATTCACATAAATTTTTGATATTTCTTGGTAAATACCATCCTGTGCTTTTTTAATGCTATTGCTGCTATTGTGAAGGTGGTCCTCTCCCGCACGATACATTCTAACTAGTTGTTATTTAAGTACAAAAATTTGTATGTGCTCAAATCTTGTAGCTTTCTTTAGATGGAAATTTCTGAGATATTGCAGAAATTTGACTGTGATTCAAAATACCTCTATTTACAAATGCCGCAATAATAAAGTCATTTTGCCGTAGTATACTGTGCTAAATCAATTTACCTGGCAATTTGGCAGTCCATAAATAAAGCTTTAAAAATGTACATGCTATTTGATTTATACATGTATACTTACAGGCCATAAGAATGGATATGAAGTTACCAAGATTTGCTGGCTCTAGGTAGTGGAGTTTTGGGAGGGATTTACATTGCCTTATTTTCTGTTTGTTTGCATGTTTGAATTTTACATATCAAAACATACATTCCTTTTAAAAATGTTATTTTTTATTTTATTTTATTTATTTTTATTTTTATTTATTTATTTTTTTTTGAGACGGAGTCTCACTCTGTCGCCCAGGCTGGAGTGCAGTGGCCGGATCTCGGCTCACTGCAAGCTCCGCCTCCCGGGTTTACGCCATTCTCCTGCCTCAGCCTCCCGAGTAGCTGGGACTACAGGCGCCCACCACTTCGCCCGGCTAGTTTTTTGTATTTTTTAGTAGAGACGGGGTTTCACCGTGTTAGCCAGGATGGTCTGGATCTCCTGACCTCGTGATCCGCCCGTCTCGGCCTCCCAAAGTGCTGGGATTGCAGGCTTGAGCCACCGCGCCCGGCCTAAAATGTTATTTTTTAATTAAAATTCATCTTCATAAGTTATAGAAAAGATGCCTATATGCACAGTCACATGTCACCAAAATCCCTGTCCACAACTTGGATGTGCTGCTAAATAGTGAACATGGACAGCTCTACTGAGTGAGCTGAGCCTGAGTTCTAATCCCATCTCTGCCACGTGCTAGCTTTGTGTTCCTGGACAAGTTACTTAACCTGTCTGGATGTCAGTATTCTCACCTATAATATGGGGATTGTTGCGAAGTTACAGAAAACATAAGCAACATAATATTAGCACACAAAAAGAATTTTGGTAAAAGGTAGTTACTACCGTGATTCAGCAGCATTAGGACAACCCTTGGCAACATCTGAAGTCTGAGCAAGTTTTCCCCTTCCTTTCTTCCCTCTTGGTGACTCCTTTATGGCCTCCTCAATAACTCTCCATACTCAATAGATAGATTTTTTGTTCTTCATTTCTTCTCCTATCTTTATTCAAAATCCCTTCCTGCTATCAACATAGGACGTTTACAGCTCTTGATTAATTAGCTGTGAGCAAACAGCATTCTCCAGTAAATGTTTAATCTTTTATGTAGAATGAAAAAAAAAAACTGTTCTTTACTAAAATAATTTCGGGTTAAGGTGATTTTGCTTCTCACACATCCCAGACCAATATTTTCTGTTTTTCAAAGCATTTTACACGCTATTAATTGGTACTGAGTCACCTTTGCATCATTTATGATTTATTTTACTTTGATATGAATCACAGGCCTCACTTGATACTGTTAAATACATCTTCATGCCTCCTCTGTAACTTCTCCCAAGGGCAGTAATGTTTGTGCATACAATATGTGCTGGTGAAAACATATTTTGTTAATAAATACTTGGTTAAAATATACTTCTGTTTAAAATGTGTAATGGGACAAAAAAGGGTGCTTTAGTGGCACATTTTTATTTTTAATTTCTGTCATTCCGGCTCCATTTGGTTCTATGTTATTCAAATACGTTATTGAGTCTAAACAAAACTACAGTGTAGCATTCTTAAAGAAATAGCAAGAAGAGTAATCAACGAATAAAGGCATTTTCAGTGATATTTCAGCACGGTTTGGAACTGGCTGCAGCGGCCAAATATCAAGGTCACCGAGGCCAGAAAGAAACAAAATTAAGTTCATAAAAAAGACTGCAGACTGTCTCCTTCTGGAAAACCGAAGATGGAGAGGGGAACCTCGTGTGCTACATAAAGGCAATTCCAAAGATCTGGAGTCCTGCAGTACTGGTGCTGAACTTGATGATAATGTCCCTCAACCAACCCAGGGAAGGAGACCGACAGAGGGTGAGGGTGGGGCAGGTCTGCAAGGAGGGCTAAAGCAAGCCCTGTAGAACAGAAAGACACTGAGCAGCAGGCGGCTTTGTGCGCGGGGAGGATGTGGGGATGTGCCGACGGGAGGAAATGCCCGCGCCCCTGATGCCCTAAAGGACCCCACCCGTCTTCACATGGAAAGGAAATGGGCTTCAGGAGACGGGCATACACAGGCTTCGAAGGCCGGAAACACCAGCTTTAGTAAGAGAAACAGTCGAGAATGAGGCAAACACCCATAACAAACCGAATTACCTTCCTTAACGATAAACCCGAGACTTACTGGGGCCCTGTTAAGTATTTGCGGTGCAGATGAGGAGTCTTAAAAATCCCAGAGATGGTCTTTGTTCCTCAGTTTCCTCGTATATACTGGTGATAAAGAAGACTACACATATCTAATAGAGTTATGAAGATGATTACAATAATGTAATCTATGGAAAATGCTCAGAAGACAGTCTGGCACATAGTAAGTGTTATATGTATTTACTATTATTATTCTGCCAGTAACCCTGCTTTAATTGTAATGTGCATCTTCTAAGGCAAGTTCAAGGGCATTTATGGAGGACAAGAGGATTATCCAATAGCAGAGCAGTGAAAGAACAAGGTTCCAGGACATAATACACATAATACACAATTGCTTCATTACTTTGCTCCAAATTAAGGAAGCTTCCAGCTTCTTGTTAAGTTTAGAAAATTCGTGATGCTGCTGGTGGATGTTAGGAAGGGAAAAAGGTAGAGAGGGAGGTTGGTGGGAGGCACAGAGCTAAATTGAGTTTTGAAGACCTCGTCTCATATGAACCTTATTTTGACTTAAACTCTGTTCAGATAAACTCTTCACACTTTTCTTTGACTCAGATTTTCCTTTCCTTTCATTTATTCATCATTTGCAACTTTAAAAAAACTGAATATAGGTTTGACCATTTTCACATCCTATTTAACATAGCTCACCCAAGATATCACTGTGCAAATGCCAAGATGGATTCATGGGGCACTTACTGGCCCCTTCAAAAACAATTATGAAGCAGGCAAGTGGCCTCCATAGACCAACAAGTCAATACTCCTTTTCTTTTTGGAATTGCTGAACTCCCAGCAGAAGCTATTAACAATGAATATTTTTGCATCTCTTTGAGCTATAAATTGTAAAAGTCTCCCCAAATCCCTACTGCTCTCCCAACATTTGCCTCCCCTGAGCACTATGGCTGAAAAACCCGACCAGTTAATGGGCTCTGTGTTTCTTTTACTTCCTACGAGAACAACGCAAACTCTGTGAACCTTATTAGTAACACCAAGCTTGCTAGAAAAATAAAGCAGTGTAATTTTAATCCATAATCCACAGCTAAGTATGTCTAAGATGCTTAGCATTATAGCAATTAGTACTGACTCAATATAATGAAGTCTTGTTCTAACTCTTCCCTCGCACCCTCCCTTCCTTCCTTCTTTCCTAGAAATAACTGCTATGGAAATAGGTAGGATCAATACACGTTTTTAAAAATAAACTTTTTATTTTAGGATAGTTTTAGATTTACAAATTTATTGCAAAGACAGTACAGAAAGTTCCCATACACCCCACACCCAGTGTCTCCTATTATTAATATCTTACATTTGTATGGCACATTTGTCACAATTTATGAACCAATATTGATGCATTATTATTAATCAAAGTCATGCTCTATTTGAATTGTTTTAGCTTATCCATAATGTCCTTTACCTGTTCCTGCATCCATCCACCACATCATGTCTCCTTAGGATCTTCTCGGCTGTGACAGTTTTTCAGACTTTCCTTGTTTTCGATGACTTTAACAGTTTTGAGGAAAACTAGTCAGGCATTTTGTAGAATATCCATCAACTGGGATTTAGTTGATGTTTTTCTCATGTTTAGTTTGCCATTATGGGATTTGGGGAGGAAAACCACAGAGATAAAGTGCCCTTCTCTTCTCATTATATCATGTCAACGCTCCATACTATCAATAAGACTACTTATCACTGTTGATGACCTTGATTACCTGGCTGAGGTAGTGTCCGTCAGGTTTCTCCAATGTAAAGCTACTCATTTATTCCTCCCTCTTCCTACCGTACTCTTTGGAAGTAAGTTACTAGGTTTAACCCATACTCAAGAGTTAAAGAGTTAAGCTCCACCTCTTATTTATTTATTTATTCTTCAACTTTTATTTTAAGTTCTGGGGTACATGGGCAAGATGTGTAGGTTTGTTACATAGGTAAATGTGTGCCATGGTGGTTTGCTGCACAGATCAACCCATCACCTAGGTATTAAACCCAGCATCCATTAGCTATTCTTCCTGATGCTGTCCCTTCCCCCACCACCCCCTAACAGGCCCTGGTGTGTGTTGTTCCCCCTATGTATACACGTGTTCTCATCACTCAGCTCCCACTTATAAGTGTGAGCTCCACCTCATTGAGGGGAATATCTACATAAACTATTTGGAATTCTTCAGTACAGAAAATGTGTCTATGCTCTTTATTTATTCAATCATTTATTTATTTCAGTGTGGACTTGTAGATGTTTATTTTGTACTATGGGTTATAATTCAACATTACTTTATTTTGTTCTTCAAACCCTGCTCCACCTTTGGCCATTAATAGCTCTTTCAGTCAAGTAGCTCCTGATCATGGCTTGTTTGTTAGCACTTCCTTATCTTTGTGGCCCTACAAGATGCTTCAGGCTTATCTTGTATATTTCCTGCCCCATCCTAAAATCTGCCATTTCTCCAAGGATCTTTCGGTTCCTTTCAGTGGAGAACAGTATGAGAAATCAAGACCTGGGGGCTGGGTGCAGAGTAATCTCAGTGCTTTGGAAGACTGAGGCAGGAGGATGCCTTGAGCCCAGGAACAGCCTTGGCAACATAGTGAGACCTTGTCTCCAAAATAAATAAATGAATAAAACATAGCCATGCTTGGTGGTGCTCACCTGTAGTACCAGCTACTCGAGAGACTGAGGTGGAAGGATTGTTTGAGCCCAGGAGTTTGAGGCTGCAGAGTGGTATGATCATGCCACTACACTCCATCCTGGATGACAGAGTAAGACTCTGTCTTTTAAAAAACAAAACAAAAAAAGAAATCAAGAAATCAAGACCTGGATGCTAGATATACTCATTGCTACTAGAGTGTTATAGGGTGTCATTGCCTGTAGGTCCTCTCAGTTGACAGCACAAGCAAAGCAAGGAGATATATGTGTGTATACAAACCCATGTATATACACAGATCTATCAATATTTCTATGTACAACTCTCTATATTTATACTAAACTAAACATGAGTTTATATTGATGCCTTCAACTCTAATTCATTACCACATGGATCATTCTAGCCTCTTTCCCTTCCCTATCTGTAATCTCCCACTCCAACAGTGAGAAAACTGGCTCCCACCATTCACCCTGTATGTATTAATACTTAATTGTTCAATTCCAGTGTACATGTATAGTGATTTTATTTTATTTTATTTATTTTATTTTATTTTATTTATTTATTTATTTTGAGACGGAGTCTCGCTCTGTCGCCCAGGCTGGAGTGCAGTGGCGCAATCTCGGCTCACTGCAAGCTCCGCCTCCCGGGTTCACGCCATTCTCCTGCCTCAGCCTCCCGAGTAGCTGGGACTACAGGCGCCCGCCCCTGCGCCCGGCTAATTTTTTCTATTTTTAGTAGAGACGGGGTTTCACCATGGTCTCGATCTCCTGACCTTGTGATCCGCCCACCTCGGCCTCCCAAAGTGCTGGGATTACAGGCGTGAGCCACCACGCCCGGCCGTATAGTGATTTTAAAATTATTACTCCATACATCGTTGGGAAAAAAAAATTCATCAAGTAGAGCACAGTGCTTATGTGCAGTTCCTTTTACTTTTAATCTTACAGACCACTCATTTCCAAAATTACTTAGGTCAGGACCTTAGTCCCTTACTCCCTTCGGGTGGGGTTGCTTCATATATTTATAATAGATTGTTTTGTCACATTCTGCATTCCACTCTGGAATCCCTCAACTTTCTAAGTTAGTAATTGCATAATTAAAGTTTACTCTTTGTCCTCTAAAATTCTACGAGGTTTGACAACTTCTTAATGCGTTATATTCACCATGATAGTATCACACAGAATAGTTTTACTGACTTAAACAATCCCCTGTACTTCACCAATAAGACCCATTCCCATACTCCCCAAACATATAACAATCGCTATTTATTGTCTTTATATAGTTTTGCCTTTTTCAGAATATCACACAGTTGCCATCATACAATATGTAGCTTTTTCGAACTGGCTTCTTTCACTTAACAACTTGCATTTAAGATCCATCCATGTCCTTTTGTGGCTTGACAATTCAATCCAATTTGTCACTGAATATTTCATCGTGTAAATGTACCACAGTTTGTTTATTCATTCACCTATTGAAAGACATCTTGGTTGCTTCCAGTTTTTGGTGATTATGAATAAATATGCTGTAAGCATTTACATGCAAGTTTTTGTGTAACATAAGCTTTCAAATGAGTTCGATAAATACCTAGTAGTGCAATTATCAATCACATGGCAATACTAGGTTTAGTTTTGTAAGAAACTGACAAACTGTCCTCCAAAGAAGCTATATCATTTTACATTCCCACCAGGAAGGAATGAGAGTTCCTATTGCTCTGCATACTGGCCATCAGTTGGTATTATGAATTTAAAAATTTTTAGCCTTTCTCTTTGCCTAGGCACATTGTCATCAGGTTATTCAAAGTTAAGATGAAGGAGAGAATCTTAAGAACTGTGAGACAGAAGCACCAAGTAACCTATAAAGGAAAACCTATCAGATTAACAGTAGATTTCTCAGCAGAAACCCTACAAGCTAGAAGGGATAGGGACCCTATCTTCAGCCTCCTCAAACAAAACAATTATCAGCAAAGAATTTTGTATCCAGTGAAACTAAGCATCATATATAAAGGAAAGATACAGTCTTTTTCAGACAAACAAATGCTGAGACAATTTGCCATTACCAAGCCACCACTACAAGAACTAGTAAAAGGAGCTCTAAATCTTGAAACAAATCCTGGAAACTCATCAAAACAGAACCTGTTTAAAGCATAAATCACACAGGACCTGTAAAACAAAAATACTAGTTAAAAAGCAAAAACAAACAAACAAATAAACAAACCAAAGTGCACAGGCAACAAAGAGCATGATGAATGCAACAGTACCTCACATCTCAATACTAACATTGAACATAAATGGCCAAAATGCTCCACTTAAATATACAGAACCTCAAAATAGATAAGAACCCACCAACCATCTTCTGCCTTCAAGAGACTCACCTAACACATAAGGATTCACATAAACTTAAGTAAAAGGGTGGAAAAGGCATTTCATGCAAATGGACACCTAAAGCAAGCCGGGGTAGCTATTCATATATCAGATAAAACAAACTTTAAAACAACAGATTAAAAGGCTTTGTTCAACAGGAAGTATCACAATCATATATGCAATATCAAATATCGTAAACATATATGCGCCTAACACTGGGGCTTGCAAATTTATAAAACAATTACTAATAGACTTAAGAAATTAGATAGACAGCAACACGATAATAGTGGGGGGCTTCAATACTCCACTGACAGCACTAAACAAGTCATCAAGACAGAAAGTCAACAAAGAAACAATGGATTTAAACTATACCTTGGAACAAATGGACTTAACAGATATATGAAGAACATTTCACCCAACAACTGCAGAATATACATTCTATTTCTTCTTCTTATATTTTAAGTTCTAGGGTACAGGTGCGCAACGTGCAGGTTCGTTACATATGTATACATGTGCCATGTTGGTGTGCTGCACCCATTAACTCGTCATTTACATTAGGTATTTCTCCTAATGCTATCCCTCCCCACTCCCCCCAATCCACAACAGGCTCCGGTGTGTGATGTTCCCCTTCCTGTGTCCAAGTGTTCTCATTGTTCAATTCCCACCCATGAGTGAGAACATGTGGTGTTTGGTTTTCTGTTCTTGTGATAGTTTGCTGAGAATGATGGTTTCCAGCTTCATCCATGTCCCTACAAAGGACATGAACTCATCCTTTTTTATGGCTGCATAGTATTCCATGGTGTATATGTGCCACATTTTCTTAATCCAGTCTGTCATTGATGGACATTTCGGTTAGTTCCAAGTCTTTGCTATAGTGAATAGTGCCACGATAAACATACAGGTGCATGTGTCTTTATAGCAGCATGATTTATAATCCTTTGGGTATATACCCAGTAATGGGATGGCTGGGTCATATGGTATTTCTAGTTCTAGATCCTTGAGGAATTGCCACATGTCTTCCACAATGGTTGAAGTAGTTTACACTCCCACCAACAGTGTAAAAGCATTCCTATTTCTCCACATCCTCTCCAGCATCTGTTGTTTCCAGACTTTTTAATGATTACCATTTTAAACAGTGTGAGATGGTATCTCATTGTGGTTTTGATTTGCATTTCTCTCATGGCCAGTGATGATGAGCATTTTTTCATGTGTCTGCTGGCTGCATAAATGTCTTCTTTTGAGAAGTGTCTGTTCATATCGTTCACCCACTTTTTGATGGGGTTTCTTGGTTTTTTTCTTGTAAATTTGTTTGAGTTCTTTGTAGGTTCTGGATATTAGCCCTTTGTCAGATGAGTAGATTGCAAGAATTGTCACCCATTCTGTAGGTTGCCTGTTCACTCTGATGGTAGTTTCTTTTGCTGTGCAGAAGCTCTTTAGTTTAATTAGATCCCATTTGTCAATTTTGGCTTTTGTTACCATTGCTTTTGGTGTTTTAGACATGAGTTCCTTGCCCATGCCTATGTCCTGAGTGGTATTGCCTAGGTTTTCTTCTAGGGTTTTTAAAATTTTAGGTCTAACATTTAAGTCTTTAATCCATCTTGAATTAATTTTTTTATAAGGTGTAAGGAAAGGATCCAGTTTCAGCTTTCTACATATGGCTAGCCAGTTTTCCCAGCACCATTTATTCAATAGGGAATCCTTTCCTCATTTTTTGTTTTTGTCAGGTTTGCCAAAGATCAGATGGTTGTAGATGTGTGATATTATTTCTGAGGGCTCTATTCTGTTCCATTGGTCTATATCTCTGTTTTGGTACCAGTACCATGCTGTTTTGGTTACTATAGCCTTGCAGTATATTTTGAAGTCAGGTAGCGTGATGCCTCTAGCTTTGTTCTTTTGGCTTAGGATTGTCTTGGCAATGCGGGCTCTTTTTTGGTTCCATATGAACTTTAAAGTAGTTTTCTCCAATTCTGTGAAGAAAGTCATTGGTAGCTTAATGGGGATGGCATTGAATCTATAAATTACCTTGGGCAGTATGGCCATTTGCACTATATTGATTCTTCCTATCCATGAGCATGGAATGTTCTTCCATTTGTTTGTGTCCTCTTTCATTGAGCAGTGGTTTGTAGTTCTCCTTGAAGAGGTCCTTCACATCCCTTGTAAGTTGGATTCCTAGATATTTTTTCCTCTTTGAAGCTATTGTGAATGGGTGTTTGGGTGTTCACTCATGATTTGGTTCTCTGTTTGTCTGTTATTGGTGTATAGGAATGCTTGTGATTTCTGCACGTTGATTTTGTGTGCTGAGACTTTGCTGAAGTTGGTTATCAGCTTAAGGAAATTTTGGGCTGAGATGATGGGGTTTTCCAAATATACAATCATGTCAACTACAAACAGGAACAATTTGACTTCCTCTTTTCCTAATTGAATACCCTTTATTTCTTTCTCCTGCCTGATTGCCCTGGCCAGAACTTCCAACACTATGTTGAATAGGAGTGGTGAGAGAGGGCATCCATTTCTTCTAGGTTTTCTAGTTTATTTGCATAGAGGTGTTTATAGTATTCTCTGATGGTAGTTTGTATTTCTGTGGGGTCGGTGGTGATATCCCCGTTATCATTTTTTATTGCGTCTATTTGATTCTTCTCTCTTTTCTTCTTTATTAGTTTTGCTAGTGGTCTATCAATTTTGTTGATCTTTTCAAAAAATCAGCTCCTGGATTCATTGATTTTTTGAAGGGTTTTTGTGTCTCTATCTCCTTCAGTTCTACTCTGATCTTAGTTATTTCTTGCCTTCTGCTAGCTTTTGAATGTGTTTGCTCTTGCTTCTCTAGTTCTTTTAATTGTCATGTTAAGGTGTCAATTTTAGATCTTTCCTGCTTTCTCTTGTGGGCATTTAGTGCTATAAATTTCCCTCTACACACTACTTTAAATGTGCCCCAGAGATTCTAGTATGTTGTATCTTTGTTCTTGTTGGTTTCAAAGAACATCTTTATTTCTGCCTTTATTTCATTATGTACCTAGTAGTCATTCAGGAGCAGGTTGTTCAGTTTCCATGTAGTTGAGTGGTTTTGATTGAGTTTCGTAGTCCTGAGTTCTAGTTTGATTGCACTGTGGTCTGAGAGACAGTTTGTTATAATTTCTGTTCTTGTACATTTGCTGAGGAGTGCTTTACTTCCAACTATGTGGTCAATTTTGGAATAAGTGTGATGTGGTGCTGAGAAGAATGTCTATTCTGTTGATTTGGGGTGGAGAGTTCTGTAGATGTCTATTAAGTCTGTTTGGTACAGAGCTGAGTTCAATTCCTGGATATCCTTGTTAACTTTCTGTCTTGTTGATCTGTCTAATGTTGACAGTGGAGTGTTAAAGTCTCAGACTATTATTGTGTGGGAGTCTAAGTCTCTTTGTAAGTCTCTAAGGACTTGCTTTATGAATCTGGGTGCTTCTGTATTGGATGCATATATATTTAGGATAGTTAGCTCTTCCTGTTGAATTGATCCCTTTACCATTATGTAATGGCCTTCTTTGTCTCTTTTAATCTTTGTTGGTTTAAAGTTTGTTTTATCAGAGACTAGGACTGCAACCCCTGCCTTTTCTTGTTTTCCATTTGCTTGGTAGATCTTCCTCCATCCCTTTATTTTGAGCCTATGTGTGTCTCTGCACGTGAGATGGGTCTCCTAAATATAGCAAACTGATAGGTCTTGACTCTTTATCCAATTTGCCAGTCTGTGTCTTTTAATTGGACAATTTAGTCCATTTACACTTAAGGTAAATATTGTCATGTGTGAATTTGATCTTGTCATTTTTATGTTAGCTGGTTATTTTGCTCGTTAGTTAATGCAGTTTCTTCCTAGCATCCATAGTCTTTACATTTTGGCATGTTTTTGCAGTGGCTGGTACCAGTTGTTCCTTTCCATGTTTAGTGTTTCCTTCAGGATCTCTTGTAGGGCAAGCCTGGTGGTGACAAAATCTCTGTGTTTGCTTGTCTGTAAAAGATGTTATTTCTCCTTCACTTATGAAACTTAGTTTTGCTGGACATGAAATTCTAGGTTGAAAATTCTTTTCTTTAAGAATGTTGAATATTGGCCCCCACTCTCTTCTGGCTTGTAGAGTTTCTGCCAAGAGATCTGCTGTTAGTTTGATGGGCTTCCCTTTGTGGGCAACCCAACCTTTCTCTCTGGCTGCCCTTAACATTTTTTCTTTCGTTTCAACTTTGGTGAATCTCACAATTATGTGTCTTGGAGTTGCTCTTCTTGAGGAGTATCTTTGTGGTGTTCTCTGTATTTCCTGAATTTGAATGTTGGCCTGCCTTGCTTGATTGGGGAAGTTCTCCTGGATAATATCCTGCAGAGTGTTTTCCAACTTGGCTCCATTCTCCCCATCACTTTCTGGTACACCACCAATCAGACGTAGATTTGGTCTTTTCACATAGTCCAATATTTCTTGGAGGCTTTGTTCGTCTCTTTTTACTCTTTTTTCTCTAAATTTCTCTTCTTGCTTCATTTCATTCACTTGATCTTCAATCACTGATACCCTTTCTTCCAGTTGATCGAATCGATTACTGAAGCTTGTGCATTTGTCACGTAGTTCTCGTGCCACGGTTTTCAGCTCTGTCAAGTCATTTAAGGACTTCTCTACATTGGTTATTCTATTTAGCCATTCATCTAATCTTTTTTCAAGGTTTTTAGTTTCTTTGTTATGGGTTCGAACCTCCTCCTTTAGCTCGGAGAAGTTTGATCCTCTGAAGCCTTCTTCTCTCAACTCATCAAAGTCATTCTCCATCCAGCTTTATTCCATTGCTGGTGAGGAGCTGCATTCCTTTGGAGCGGGAGAGGCACTCTGATTTTTAGAATTTTCAGTTTTTCTACTCTGTTTTTTCCCCATCTTTGTGGTTTTATTTACCTTTGGTCTTTGATGATGGTGACGTGCAGATGGGGTTTTGGTGCAGATGTCCTTTCTGCTTGTTATTTTTCCTTCTAACAGTCAGGACCCTCAGCTGCAGGTCTGTTGGAGTTTGCTGGAGGTCCACTCCAGACCCTGTTTGCCTGGGTAATAGCAGTGGAGGCTGCAGAAGAGTGAATATTGCTGAACAGCAAAGGTTGCTGCCTGATCATTTCTCTGGAAGCTTTGTCTCAGAGGGCTACCCAGCCGTGTGAGGTGTCAGTCTGCCCCTAGTCTGGGGTGCCTCCCAGTTAGGCTACTCGGGGGTCAGGCACCCACTTGAGGAGGCAATCTGTCTGTTCTCAGATCTCAAACTCTGTGTTGGGAAAACCACTACTCTCTTCAAAGCTGTCAGACAGGGACATGTAAATCTGCAGAGGTTTCTGCTGCCTTTTGTTTGGCTATGCCCTGTTCCCAGAGATGGAGTCTACAGAGGCAGTAGGCCTCCTTGAGCTGCTGTGGGCTCCACCCAGTTCGAGCTTCCTGGTCGCTTTGTTTACCTACTCAAGCCTCAGCAATGGCGGGCGCCCCTCCCCCAGCCTCGCTGCCGCCTTGCAGTTTGATCTCAGACTGCTGTGCTAGCAATGAATGAGGCTCTGTGGGGCATGGGACCCTCCAAGCCAGGCACAGGATATAATCTCCTGGTGTGCCGTTTGCTAAGACCGTTGGAAAGGCACAGTAGCAGGGTGGGAGTGACCCAATTTCCAGGTGCTGTGTGTCAGGGTTTCCCTTGGCTAGGAAAGGGAGTTCCCTTACCCCTTGCACTTCCCGGGTGAGGCGATGCCTCCCCCTGCTTTGGCTTTCGTTCGGTGGGCTGCACCCACTGTCCTGCACCCACTGCCTGACATGCCCCAGTGAGATGAACCAGTACCTCAGTTGGAAATGCAGAAATCACCCATCTTCTGTGTCGCTCATGCTGGGAGCTGTAGCCTTGAGCTGTTCTTATTTGGCCATCTTGGAACTGCCTCTACATTCTATTTAACAGTGCATGGAACTTTCTCCAAGATAGACCATGTGATAGGCCGTTAAATGAGCCTCAGTACATTTAAGAAAATTGATTATATCAAGCACTCTCTCAGACCACAGTGGAATGAAACTGGAAATCAATTCCAAGAGGAACCTTCAAAACCATGTAAATACATGGAAATTAAATAACCTGCTTCTGAATGAGCATTGTGCCAAAAATGAAATCAAGACGAAAATTTAAAAATTCTTCAAACTGAACAACAATAATGACACAACCTAACAAAGCCTCTGGGATATAGCAAAGGCAGTGCTAAGAGGAAACTTCATAGCCCTAAATGCCTACATCAAAAAGACTGAAAGAGCACAAACTGACAATCTAAGGCCACACCTCAAGGAAGTAGAGAAGCAAGAACAAACCAAACCCAAACCCAGCAGAAGAAAGGACATAACCAAGATCACAGCAGAATTAAGTGAAATTAAAACAAAGAAAAATACAAAAGATAAGTGAAACAAAAAGCGGGTTCTTTGAAAAGATAAATAGAACTGATAGGCCATAAAGAAGATTAACGAAGAAAAGAAGAGAGAAGGTCAAGTGTGGTGACTCACACCTATAATGCCAGCACTTTGGGAGGCCAAGGTGGGCAGATCACCTGAGGTCAGAAGTTCAAGACCAGCCTGGTTAACATAGTGAAAACGTGTTTCTACTAAAAATACAAAAAAGTAGCCAGGTGTGGTGGCGCAAGCTTGTAATCCCAGCTACTCGGGAGGCTGAGACAGGAGAATCACTTGAACCTAGGAGGCAAAAGTTGCAGTGAGCTGAGATCACGCAATTGCACTCCAGCTTGGGCAACAAGAGCAAAACCTCATCTCAAAAAAACAAAAAAATACCTCACTAAGAAGAAACAGGAGATACTGCAACTGACACCACTAAAATACAAAACATCATTCAAGGCTGCTATGAACACCTTTACACACATAAACTAGGAAACCTAGAAGAGGTAGATAAATTCCTGGAAAAATACAACCCTATCACCTTAAATCAGGAAAAATTAGATACCCTGAACATACCAATAATAAGCAGTGAGATTAAAATGGTAATTAAAAATTACCAAGAAAAAAAAGTCCAGGACCAGACAGATTCACAGCAGAATTCTGCCAGACATTCACAGAAGAATTGGTACCCATCCTTTTAACACTATTCCACAGGATGGAGAAAGAAGGAGCCCTTCCTAATTCATTCTATGAAGCCAGCATCACCCTAATACCAAAACCAGGAAAGGACATAACCAAAAAAGTAAACTACAGACTGATATCCTTGATGAACATAGATGCTAAAATCCTTAACAAAATACTAGATAACTGAATCCAACAATATATCAAAAAGATAATCCACCATGATCAAGTGGGTTTTATACCAGGGATGCAGGGATGGTTTAAAATACACAAGTCAATAAATGTGATACACCCCATAAACAGAATTAAAAACAAAAATCACATGATCATCTCGAAAGATGCGGAAAAGGCATTCAACAAAATTCAGCATCCCTTTATGATTAAAACTCTCAGCAAAATTGGCATACAAGGGACATATCTTAATGTAATAAAAGTCATCTATTACAAACCCACAATCAACATAATACTGAATGGGGAAAAGTTGAAGGGGTTCCCTCTGAGAACTGGAACAAGACAAGGATGCTCACTCTCACCATTCCTCTTCAACATAGTGTTGGAAGTCCTAGCCAGAGCTATCAGACAGGAAATAAAGTGCATCCAAATCGGTAAAGAGGAAGTCAAACTGTCACTGTTTACTGACAATATGATCATTTACCTTGAAAATCCTAAAGACTCCTTAAAAAAGCTCCTAGAACTGATAAAAAGCATTCAGCAAAATTTCCAGATACAAGATTAATGTACACAAATCAATAGCTCTTCTATACACCAACAGTGATGAAGTGGAGAATCAAATCAAGGACTCAACCCTTTTTACAATAGCTGCAAAAAAGTAAAAATAAAATACTTAGGAATACACCTAACCAAGGAGTCAAAAGACCTCTACAAAGAAAACTGCAAAACACTGCTGAAAGAAATCATAGACACAAACAAATGGAAACACATCCCATGCTCATAGATGGGTCGAATCAATATTGTGAAAATGACCTTACTGCCAAAAGCAATCTATGAATTCGATGCAACCCCCATCAAAATAACACCATTATTCTTCACAAAATTAGAAAAAACAATTCTAAATTTCATATGGAACCAAAAAAGATCCTACATAGCCAAAGCAAGACTAAGCAAAAAAACAAATCTGAAGGCATCACACTACCTGATTTCAAGCTATACTATAAGACCATAGTCACCAAAACAGTGTGGTACTGGTATAAAAATAGGCACATAGACCAATGGAACAGAATAGAAAACCCATAAATAAAGCCAAATACTTACAGCCAACTGATCTTCAACAAAGCAAGCAAAAACATAAAGTGGGGAAAAGACACCCTTTTCAACAAATGGTGCTGGACAATTGGCTAGCCACATGTAGGAGAATGAAACTGGATCTTCGTCTCTCACCTTATACAAAAATCAACTCAAGATGGATTAAGGACTTAAACCTAAGACCTGAAACTATAAAAATTCTATAGGATAACATTGGAAAAACCCTTCTAGACATTGGCTTAGGCAAGGATTTCATGATCAAGAACCCAAAAGCAAATGCAATAAAAACTAAGATAAATAGCTGGGAACTAATTAAAGTAAAGAGCTTTTGTGTGTCAAAAAGAATAGTCAAAAGAGTAAATAGACAATCCACAGAGTGGGAGAAAATCTTCACAATCTGTATGTCTGACAGAGGACTAATATCCAGAATCTACAATGAACTCAAACAAATCATTAAGAAAGAAACGAACAATCCCATCAAAAAGTAGGCTAAGGACATGACCAGACAATCCTCAAAAGAAGATATACAAATGGCCAACATATGAAAAAAGTCTCAACATTACTAACGACCAGGGAAATGCAAATCAAAACCACAATGCAATATCACCTTACTCCTGAAAGAATGGCCATAATCAAAAAATCAAAAAACAGTAGATGTTGGCATGGACGCAGTGAACAGGGAACATTTCTATACTGCTGGTGGGAATGTAAACTAGTACAGTCACTATGGAAAACAGTGTGGAGATTCCTTAAAGAACTAAAAGGAAAACTACGATTTGATCCAGCAATCCCATTACTGGGTATCTACCCAGAGGAAAAAAAGTCATTATTCAAAAAAGATACTTGCGCACGCATGTTTATAGCAGCACAATTCACAACTGCAAAATCGTGGAACCAACCTAAATGCCCCTCAATCAAGGAGTGGATAAAGAAGCTGTTGTATATATGTATGATGGAATACTATGCAGCCATAAAAAGGAATGGATTAACAGCATTTGCAGTGACCTGGATGGGATTGGAGACTATTACTCTAAGTGAAGTAACTTAGCAATGGAAAACCAAACATCGTATGTTCTCACTGATATGTGGGTGCTAAACCATGAGGAAGCAAAGGCATAAGAATGATATAATGGGCCAAGCGCAGTGGCTCAAGCCTGTAATCCCAGCACTTTGGGAGGCCGAGGCGGGCGGATCACGAGGTCAGGAGATCGAGACCATCCTGGCTAACACAATGAAACCCCATCTCCACTAAAAATACAAAAAAAATTAGCCGGGCGTGGTGGCAGCGCCTGTAGCCCCAGCTACTCGGGAGGCTGAGGCAGGAGAATGGCGGGAACCCGGGAGGTGGAGCTTGCAGTGAGCCGAGATCGCGCCACTGCACTCCAGCCTGGGCGACAGAGCGAGACTCTGCCTCAAAAAAAAAAAAAAAAAAAAAAAAAGAATGATATAATGGACTTGCAGGGAAGAATGGGAGGGGGGCGAAGGATAAAAGACTACAAATATGGTGCAGTGTATACTGCTCAGGTGATGGGTGCACCAAAATATCACAAATCACCACTAAAGAACTTTCTCATGTAACCAAATACCACCGGTACCCCAATAACTTATGGAAAAAATGTTTTAACCTTTCTAATAGGCGTGTAGTTGTATCTCATTATTTTACTTTGCAATTCCCTAATGATAAAGGATGTTGAGCATCTTTTATATGCTTATTTGCCATCTCTGTAATCCCTTTTGATGAAGTGTTCATTTATATCTTTTCCTGTTTTTAATTGGTTTGTTCCTTTTCTTATTACTGAGTTTTAAGAGTTCTTTACATATTTTGGATATGTAGCCTTTATCAGATATGCGCTTTGCAAAATCCCTCAGTCTTGGGTTTGTCTTTTTATTTTATTTTATTTTATTTTTTTGAGACGGAGTCTCGCTCTGTCGCCCAGGCTGGAGTGCAGTGGCCGGATCTCAGCTCACTGCAAGCTCCGCCTCCCGGGTTCATGCCATTCTCCTGCCTCAGCCTCCCACCGAGTAGCTGGAACTACAGGCGCCCGCCACCTCGCCCGGCTAGTTTTTTGTATTTTTTAGTAGAGACGGGGTTTCACCGTGTTAGCCAGGATGGTCTCGATCTCCTGACTTCGTGATCCACCCGTCTCGGCCTCCCAAAGTGCTGGGATTACAGGCTTGTGCCACCGCGCCCGGCCCCTGTCTTTTTATTTTTTCATTTTCCATTTGCAGGGCATAAATTTTTAATTTTAGTAAAATACAATTTAATAATCTCTCTATTGTTGTATTAGAAACTCATCACAAAACCCCAAGTTATGTGAATATTCTTCTCTCCTTTATATACAAATTTTATAACTTTGTATATTACATTTAGGTCTATAATCCATTTTGAGATACTTTTAATGTAAGGTCTGTGCCTAGGTTAATTTTTTTTTGCACGTGGGCATTCAATTTTCCCAGCGCTATTTGTTGAAAAGTTTATTCTTTCCCCATTGAATTGTCTTTCTTCCTTTGTCAAAGATGAGTTGATTAAATTTGTGTGGGACTATTTCTGGACTCTGTGTTCTATTCTTTTCATCTATGTATCTGTTCTTTTGCCAGTATGATGCTGTCTTGATCACTGCAGCCTTATAGTAAGTCTTATGTAGTAACATGAGTGCTAAAACTTTATTCTTCTTTTACAGTGTTGTGCTGACTATTCTTGGTCTTTTGCTTTTCCATATAAACTGCAGAATTAGTTTGTTGATATTTACAAAATGGCTTGCCAGCATTTTCGTTGGGATTATATTGAATCTATAGATGAAGTTGGAAAGAATTAACATCTTAATAATTGAGTCTTCCAATCCATGAACATGGGCTATTTTTCCATTTATTTAGATTTTCCTTGATTTTCTTCATTAGCATTTCGTAGCTTTCTGCATACAAATCTTGTGCTTATTTTAAATTCTAGGTGCTTTTTTTTTTTTTTTTTTTTGCTAGATGGAGTTTCGCTCTCGTTACCCAAGCTTGAGTGCAATGGCGTGATCTCAGCCAATTGGAATCAGTATTGGATTTTGTCAAATGCTTTTTCTACATTAATTGATATAATTCTATGGTTTTTCTTCTTTAGACTGTTGATGTGGTACATTACATTGATTGATTTTTTTGAATGTTCAACCAGTCTTGCATACCTTTCTAAATCCCACTTGACTGTGGTAAATAATTCTTCATATACATTGTTGAATTTCATTTTTAATATTTTATTAAGGATATTTGTGTGTGTGTTCATGAGAGATATTGGTCTGTAATTTTCTTTTCTTGTAATGCCTTTATTTGATTTTTGTATTAGCATAATGTTGACCTCAGAGCATGTGTTAGGAAGTGTTGCCTCTTCTATTTTTTGGAATAAATTCTGGAGAATCAGTATTATTTCTTCCTTCAATGTTTCAAAGAATTCACTGGTAAAACCATATGAACCTGAAGATTCCTTTTTTGGAAGGTTATTAATTCAAATTTTCTAGTAGTTACATTTTAAAATGTTAAAAAAAAAAAAAAGAAAAGAAAAGAAAAGAAAGAAAGAAAGAAATTTCAGGCCAAGCATGGTGGCTCACACCTGTAATCACAGCATTTTGGGAGGCTGAGGCAGGTGGATCACTTGAAGTTGGGAGTTTGAGACCAGCCTGGCCAACATGGTGAAACCTCGTCTCTGCCAAAACTACACAAATTAGCCAGGCATGATGGTGGGTGCCTGTAGTCCCAGGTACTTGGGAGGCGGAGGCAGGAGAATTACTTCAACCCAGGAGGCAGAGGTTGCAGTGAGCCAAGATCACACCACTGCACTCAAGCCTTGGCAACAGAGTGAGACTCAGTCTCAAATAAAATAAAATAAAATAAAATAAAATAAAATAAAATAAGTAAATTTCATTTGAAAATATACTTATTTAACTTAATATATCCCAATTATTAACACTTCAATCTGTTATTAATATTTAAAATATTGGTGAAATATTTTATTTTTTTATACTAAGTCTTTGAAAGCTGCTGTATATTTTATACTCGCCGCACATCTCAATTTGAACTAGCCACATACCAAGTGCTCAATAGCCACATGTGACTAACAGCTATCATATTGAACAACATATGTCTAAGGCCTGAACCAAAGCTGTAGTTACTGTTGAGTTTTAATAATATCTATTTTATCATCTCTCAGGATATTAATAATGGAATATAGATTGGCTATTTTTAAGAGGAGACATTCTAACACTTCCTCTTAAGAGAGAACCACATTGGCCACTATCAGAAAATAAGCCTTGGTAATAAAAGCATAGTATGTGTGAGCGATTGTTTCTCATGTAGTAAATGTAGATTAATTTTATGGAATGTCACGAAATTTTCAAGAGGTGAATAAATCAAGCTGCAAAGTGGTAACTGGAAAATTACAGTTTTCTGTTATATAGTAACTGCAACACTTTTAAATTGAGTCAGTATGCTCAAAGAACTGTAAAAGCAAAGCCATCTACCAGCAAAGTGACTTGACTTTGTTGCATTAAGCCATTTATTGTTAGCAAACATTTTCAATATGGCCTACTCATCAAATACAGTGGAGCACTCAGCTCTGTTAAACGTCATCCCTGTCTGATGTTGGCTCAGTAAGGTTTTTGCCCCTTTTTGTATCAGTAGCTTTCCTTTTCCAGACCTGTCTCTACTAGTCTTCAGAAAGCCCAAACATTATGAAATCAACAGGACATTGAACAGTGGTTCCAAAGTATTGATATGCATTCAGCCAGGAATGCAAAAGACACAGCAGGGGTAGCAGGAATCTGTTATTTCTGGCTCTGGGGTCCAGTAGTGCACAGATGTCTTAGCCTCCATGAGATTTCCCAAATCTTGCCAGCATACCATCAACATCAAGAACGAACTTCTTATTTTTGTTTTTCTCACCATTGTATCTCAGATACCAAGAAGAAATCATACTGTAAGTGGTTAAAAAATAACAATTGGGTGGATGGATGAGTCAATGAACAAATTCATGCATGAATAAATGAATAAAAATCAAGTTCTGCATTCTCAAGGATCTGCAGTCCTCCTGCCTGCTTAAGGGGCAAGCTCCAGGCCAAATTCTGAAGTCCAGAGGCTTTGTCTTTGATTTCTTCTCATCTCTTTTTCTTAGTGCCATTATGTCCCCATGAATTCTACCCTGTGTCCTATTCCCACATTATCTCCTAGTCCTTTGTGATAGTATTATTATTTCTATTACACAATTATAAAAATAGAGGCTCAGAGAGAAACTCTGAATTCTAATCTTGGCTCTGACTTTGTCCAACAGGATGATCTAGAATATCTCTCCTCAATCTTCAGACTCATTTTGAACAGCTGTATTGAGGAACAATTGATATAAAAAGAGCTGCACACACTTAATGTGTACAATTTGATGAGCTTGGTCCTGTGCAAACACCTGTGATACCATCACCATGGTCAAAGTAATAGACACATTCAACACCTCTCAAAGTTTCCTTATGTCCTTTTGGGTTTTTGTTTATTTTTGTTGTTTGCTTTGTGTGTGGTAAGAACACTTCACATGAGATCTACTCTCTTAATAAATTTTGAAGTGCACAATACCATATTGTTAACTATAGGCACTGAGTTGTACAGCAGATCTCTATAACTTATTCACTGAGCATAATTGAAACATTATGAGCATTGAACAACTCCCCATTTCCCGAAACCCCAGGACCCTGGCAACCACGATTGTATTCTCTGCTTTTATGAGTTTCACTATTATAGATACCTCATATATAGTGGAATTATGAGTATTTGTCCTTCTGTGACTGGCTTATTTTACTTAGCATAATATCCTCCAGGTCCATCCATGTTGTCGCAAAAGACAGGATTTCTTTCTTTTTTAAAAGCTGGATAATATTCCATCGTGTTACATACTGGGACTCAGATTAATGCCTTCTATTCCGACATAGCTTGGATGACTGCCACTCAGCAGCTGTGTGGATATAGGCAATTTTTTTTTTTTTGCCTTCCATTAGCCTTAGTTGCCTGACCTATGAGGTCTGAGTAAATACCTGATGGGGCAATTTATGTAATGGGTTTCTATTTATAAAAAAAGTAAATAGATGAAACAAGGCTCATCAACCACTTAGCATAATGCCTAGCATATGACAAATACTCAATAAACATTAGCCACTATCATTTTTATTATCTCCAAACTATCAAATTGTTGTCCTGCCTTTGCTGAAAAATAATACCTAGCATACGACAAAAATTTAATAATAATGCCTAGCCTAATGCCAAGCATATGACAAATACTCAATAAACATTAACCATTATCATTTTTATTATCTCCAAACTATCAAACTGTTGTCCTGTCTTTGCTGAAAAATAATAATACTGAAATAATAAACAACTAGCAAGAATTGGCCAGGACATGTTCAAAGCTACTTACATATATTAGCTCACCTGATTCTCACAATTATAATGTCCTTATTCTACACGTGAAGAGACAAAAACTCAAAATGTATAAGTAACTTGCCTAAAGTCACAATGACTAAGTGGTCGAGTGGAGATTTGAAGGTATATCTTTCTCGTTTCAAAGTATTTTCTCTTCCCACTATATTATAAAAAGTTTTCTATCACCAAAAGTCTATGACTTCCATTATTTGATTTATGCAAATTTGGCAATTTAAAAAAATCCGTCAAAGGTCAACTCATGTACAGCTTGTGCTAGGTGCTATGAAGGGTGCATGAGTAGGACATGGTCCTTAGCCACTCATATGCTGGCAACATGAAATTAACATGTCGTTCTGGCCAGTTTTCCTCGGCGTTCTTTTGTGCTATAATCCTAGAACTGAGTAGCCATTTCTCTCATTCTCTCATTTTATAAACTGTTAGTTTAGAGATGTGTTTCTAAGAATCACATTTTCTAAATTAACAGTGCTAACAAAAGCTGATTATCTCATCACAGTAGATTGTCAGCATCTATGCTTCAGCTTTTTAATTAGCTTGAAATTATTATTACTAAGTGACCCTTTATGTAACAAACCATTTCAAAAACATTTCCTGACAACCTGCAATAAGCTAGATGGTGTCCAAAAAAACCCCAACAAAACAACCTTAAAAGCCCACCCATGTTTCAGAGTTGTGGTTTTGTTTTTTTTTTTTTTTTAAGAAAGATTAAAACTTACAGGGGCTTCTCCCACTCTCCCATCTGTAAAGAGGTCTGTTCTATGGAATGCCTGCTGTGATACATGGTGCTTGACGTATAAGCTAATATAAAGTATAGGGTATGAGGAATGAGCTTATTTTTCTAAAAATTGATTTTAAAAAATGGGTTGAGAGATCACAGTCAAATGGATTATGGTTTGAAGAAAATAGTCTGAGAAACTGAGCTAATCAATCCACAGAAATCCTGTATTTACTGTTTACATGAAACACATTTTTAAATCACTTTTTATACTACCAAAAATGTATGGCAATGCTTCCCTTGTACTCCCTGCTCTCACCCAAATGAAGGGACATGAGCATAATAAAAATAATTGGGCAATTTTTATTGAATTTGTTCTCATTTCTCATGCTCTGGTTTCTGTGGTTTCAGAAATCAAAAAAATGAAAGATTTAATCACATTATTTTCACACTGATTAGGAAAGAGGAATATGTATAATAGGTTTTCATGTAGAAACTGCCCCTGTCTACCTCCCTGCTTGGATTATTCCAAAATTTGTGTTTTAAATCAGGGCAGATACTTTGTTAACTAAAAAGTGTCTTTCCATCTCGGAGTCTTTCAAAAACCAGATCCTTCTGACTTTACCAAGACCCCTGCTCTTCAACTAGTCTCTCCATTATTAACTACTGTTTCCTCTCTAACCAAGCCAGTAGGTTTTTTAGGTTAAACTTGTTGCTTAGGTTTTTGAAGCCAATATTCTCTCTAACAGATGACCACTAAATTGTTCTGAGATCAGTTGGGTAATAGATGACTGAAAGTTTGAGTTGTGAATGAAATTCTGCTCAAACCACTTGTTGGTAGAAAGTCAACTACTTTCATTAACAGATGAGGACTCACAAACATTAACAGATAGAGACTCATAGTCATCACCTATGCTTTTACCAACATTTCCACACCCAATTATTCTAACATTATAAAGAAATTTCAAAGTTATGAGGGTGGTTGGGAATCCCACTGACCTAATCCTGAGGGTTGTCCTCTGTGGAAAACCATGCCTCCCTTTCTACATCTTCTTTGCCCTTATATTAATGTCTTTGCAGTCCAGTGATTTATAGCTCATAGACTAGACCACACCCATAGACCACTCAGCTCTGCCCTTTTCCTGCCTTATGCAAGGTTATTCATTCACATTTATCAAATTTCCAAATGACCAGCTAGGTGAGTGATATCGTGTGCAACAGAAAAATAATTGCAAAAGATCTTGAAAGGTTGAGGTGACTGGGCTCAGTCAGAGCAGATGAAATGCAACAAGAATATATGTAAGCTTCCTCACTCTGGCCTGAATAATTCAACGGTGCAGGCTTGGAGTGAAGGGGTCAGAGCTTTTCAGGAATATGTATAGTCAAGGGTGTAGGAGTTAATAGAAGCGTAAGGATCAATGTCTTCTGTTTGGTCTCTGATTACTTCACTGTATGAAATTTTGACTTAATGTGTTCAGAGGGAGATGAAGAAAAGGCAAGAGAAAATAAAAGAAGGAAACAAGCAAAGGGAAAGATGGGGGAAAAGAAAAAGGAGAACCATAGCAGACAATCTGTTTTCTAGTATCTGAAACAGAGGATCAAAAATTCAGTCTCAGAATTCAGGCCTTTCAGCCTATCTCCATCCCATCTCTTCCATGCCAAGTCCCTCCCATGTCAAGAACTGGAAGAGTGTTCAGTTCAGCCAGTTCAGATGGCAAAATAAAGAGTAAGTAAAGGATAAATATCCTTGTTTGAGGAGAGCAGCCTCTAATAACACATGGAGTCTGTCTTGTAATGTTTTCCTAAAGAAAAAAAAAGGTCACGTTTTCCGATTTTCTCATAGAGTGGGCAAGTATAACCACTGTATCAACACAGCAGACTTTAATGGACTTGACATATGGTTTTAAGAACTTTGAAACAAGGCCAGGCGCGGTGGCTCACGCCTGTAATCGCAGCACTTTGGGAGCCTGAGGCGGGCGGATCACGAGGTCAGGAGATTGAGACCATCCTGGCTAACACGGTGTAACCCCGTGTCTACTAAAAATACAAAAAATTTGCCAGGCGGAGTGGCACATGCCAGTATTCCCAGCTATTCGGGAGACTGAGGCAGGAGAATCGCTTCAACCTGGGAGGCAGAGGTTGCAGTAAGCCGAGATCGTGCCACTGCACTCCAGCCTGGGCAACAGAGCAAGACTGCCTAAAAAAAAAAAAAAAGAAAGAAAAGAAAAGAAAGAAAAGAAAAGAACCTTGAAACAAAGTATTTACACCAATAGGCAAAAAAGTCTCAGTCTAGGCCAGCAATCCATGTTTCAATGGCTCTAAATATGTATTTACCTAATGTGCCAATAAAAGTAATGTCACTCGGCTCAGTGTCCACACATGTAATCCCAGCACTTTGGGAGGTCGAGGTGAGTGGATCACTTGAGCCCAGAAATTCGAGACCAGTCTGGGCAATATGATGAAAGTCCTTCTGTACAAAAAATGCAAAAATTAGCCTGGCGTGGTGGCACGTGCCTATATGCCCAGCTACTCGGGAGGCTGAGATGGGAGAATTGCTTGAGCCTGGGAGGCAGAGGTTGCAGTGAGCTGAGATCAGGCCACTGCACTCCAGGCTGGGCGACAGAGCAAGACCCTGTCTCAAAAAAACAAACAAACAAACAAACAAAAAACCTTGAAATTAATGTCAAAATATAAGTGCTTACACACTGAGCCAAGAGATGAAATTCAGTATCCCTTGATTTTCCCTTTGAGCTCTAACTTTTTAAACTATTATAAAGACACTCATCTGGCCAGGCGCAGTGGCTCACGCCTGTAATCCCAGCACTTTAGGAGGCTGAGGTAGGAGAACTGCTTGACACCAGGAGTTTAAGACAAACCTGTGCAACATAGTGAGACCCTCGTCTCTAAAAAAGTTTTAACAAATTAGCCGGGCATGGTGGAAGGTACCCGTAGTCCCAGCTACCTGGGAGGCTGAGGCGAGAGGATTGCTTAAGCCTGGGAGGGGGAGGTTGCAGTGAGCTATAATCCCACCACTGCACTCCAGCCTGACTCATAAAGCAAGACCCTGTCTCTTAAAAAGAAGAGATACTTACCTTGTATTTAAATCATATTGAGTTTTACTTTTAAACTGCATTACTTTGATCTCATTTTGAATTCTTAAAACTTTTAAGAAGGAATAATGGTGGTGGGTGTTAGCAGTATGGGGTAACAGATATTGAAATGATGCCTCACATTTGGGTTACATTTTTAACTTTTCAAAATACTTTCATATAATTTCATTTAATTTTTTTAAATCCCTGGAAATTCACAGAAAGGAGACCAAACTTTGAAAAGGATGGAATAGAAGGCACTGAAAAGTCAAGTGGCTTATCTTTACGATCCCAGTTGACCAACTTGAAACTCAAGTCCCTTAAAATTATTCCATTATATTTCTTGAAGTGTAGCCCTCACAGTGTTACCGTGTAATATTTTCTGTAGAAAAGGAGACCATGGTTAAAGAAGGACATGCTGCAATATATAATCACCTTAGAGACTCACAATGACATGGTCATATTAAAGGTTCTGAGAAGTTCTATATTAAAGAAACATGTTTAACTTTGTCCTGTGAAACACACTGGAAAAATTGCTCTAGATTTGTGCTGCTTTTGCAGTGGGCTAGGTCTAAATTTCCTATCTTCTATGCAAAATAGTACCAAGATAAAGCAGAACAAGTTGAACACCAAAGAGTTTACTCCAATCTGGACATCGAAAAAGTTAGAACAGTATTTCATTTCTTATGCCTGAAGTGAGATTTTCTTTTTATGGATCTCATTAAATGATGTGGTTCAAATCATTCATAGCAAATGCTAAGAGACTGTTTTAGCACATTTCAATATGTCAAATTGTACTTGGCATTAGGCCAAGAACAGGACAATTTTTCAGTGTTTTCAAAGAGGTTGGTTGGTTGTAGGGATTTAAGACTTAATGCTTTTATGCAATGGTATGTTGGGATGTAGTGATTGGAAATGTTTTTGGGAAAACACTGCCTTTTCCATAGAGCAAGTTTGGTACTTTTTTGAAGTCTAGCCATGCCTTTTTAGTTTCGTGTTTTGTTTTAGATTTCTTTTTTCCTACACATATTGTTGGATATAAAAAAAGAAAATTTCTGTTTTCCTTAGGCGTATGATGCACTTAAGTATTAAGAGATTTGAAAAAGAACAAAATTGCTGTCCATTACCTTTTGGATTGGACAAGGGTTCTCGGAAAGCTATTTTGGTTAATAAAATGACTCAGAAGCTTTTTATTTCTTGTTTTTATGTACATATAAAAAATGGCTTTTCCTCTTCTACCTAGAAAAAGACATCAAGGCTTTTCAAAATTATGTTATTGTTGAACCAGTGGCTTTTGTCCTTGAAGAGTAATGGATTGCTTGTTTCTTGGAGTCTTCCTAGGAGAGGAAGGGAATGGATGTCCAGGGCAAGTTAAAGATATAGGATTCAAGCCCTGTGGCCTTAAATAGAATGTTAGTTTCTGGTCAAGAGTCCTCCTGGCTCCACAGAGTGTTAGATGCCTTCCCAAAGAGAAGGTAACCATCCCCTACCCCATTAGCTGGGGGCTGGGAGTTCGAGAGAAGCAATGGATATTATCAGAGAAGCAAACTACATTCTCAGCTAGCTGTGCTTCTGTTATTATCTGTAGAAACCTTGGACATCCAATCCCCCGGGGAATCAGCAAGACCTTTTAGTACTCATTCTAAATAAACCAACCTGCTGAATGTAGGGAAGTTACTTCTGTTAGAAAACCTCAGGCCTAAATTTGGCTCTTTTATTTTCCTTCCACAGTACAGAAATATTTCCAAAACCTGAAGTGGTTCTGATTAGTGGTGAAGTCAAGAAGCCTTTAGCTCCAATTAAAATGGGCATTAAGTCATTTTGTGTGGTAATGGCTTCAGTATAAAAGCAAGTTAAATTTCGCTTTATTTTTGATCATGAATTTGGCTCTTGAATTATTCTATTCACCAGCAATGTTGGCACAGCTTTCTGGGCTGCCTGCGGAGGAGGTGTTCATGGGCTTCCCAATTAACACCCTGTTAAGCTGCACACCTGTGGTGAAATTACCCTCAGATCACAATATTGAAGTTTTGAATCTCATGACACCTATATTATTGTCCTGAAAGTCAAACTTAAAATTATATAAAATTATTCCTGGTGTCCTTTCAAGGCAGTTTGTTTCTATGGTATTCTTGTGGAGCAGTCAGGGGTAGAGGTATATGTGGGGGAGTCATGTAGCAATGTATTTATTTATTATGAACTTTATTGAGGTATAGCTCACATACCATAAAATTCATCCATTTTAAGTGTTTCACATCAATGATTGTTAGTATATTTACAGACTTTTGCAACCACCATCAAAATCCAATTTTAGAACATTTCCATCGCCCCGAAAACAAACCAATACCTGTTAGCCATCACTTTCCATTCCCACACCCAGCCCTAGGCAACCAACAATCTACTTTCTGTCATATAGATTTGCCTTTTCTGAACATTTCATAGCATGGTCAAATTCCATTCCATACAAATGGAGTCATGCAAGATGTAGTTCTGTTTATCATTCGTCTACGGACATTTCATTAGTCTATGGACATTTTGGTTATTTCTACATTTTGGCTAGTATGTGTAATGCTGACATGAACACTCACATATACAAATTTGTGTGGACATAACAATTTATATTTAACATACCGAAATCAGATTAAAACTCAGCTTAGATCTCCAGCCAGAACACTATTATTAGTGGAGCTGTGGGGGACTGTGACATTTTCAGAGTAAATGGTAGTTATACTAAAGTGCTGATAAGCAGAACACTAATTAATTTGAAAATTCATATAAATTCCCAAGGATTTTATAAAAATTTGGAGTTTTATGAGAATTTTTAGGTCATGCCTTTTCCACATCCACTAGCAAAAAGCTTAGCATTTTCCAATGGCTATAAGGTATAGGGCTGTGAAGGTTATCGTGTGTGCCAGCCTGAGTTCTGGGGACTGGTCTGGGATTCAAGAGTTCTCTATGCCTTTTCTATAGCCTTCTGTGCTACTCTGGGAAAATCTCATGAGGCATCCTCCTCAGTTTCATTTTTGACAAAACGGGGATAGATGATTCCCATAGAAATCCCAAGGTGGTTATAAGGTTAAGCATTTTCTAGGCATTTAAAGCACCTCAAATGAAATAGAAATATACTATATAAGTGTAAAGAATTTTGTTGGCAAAGATGAAAGGAAGGTTTAGTCAGCCTTTTGTTCTTTCTCGAAAATCTAAAAAATAGATAAAACCACAGAGTTTAATTTTGTACATTTGAGCTGGCAAGAATGTGATATTCATTTCCTCCATGGCCAAAAATGTTCATGGTTCCAGTAATGTTAAGCCCTTGATTGGAGGAACTGTTTTTCTGAGCTCCCCAAAGCTTTGCTAACTGCATTCTAAAATGAAATCCTTTTACCTTCTCATCGCAACACAGCAACTATTTGGTTTGGAGCAGAAAAGGAAAAAAATTGTATAGAACGAAATTAACCCAATAAGCAATTAACAAGCAAGTCCTCATTGAATGAGATACAAGGTGTTTCTGCCCTTAAGGAAGTTACTATTCTGATGGGGTTCAAAGAGAATTAACAAGACAGAAACTATGCCTTATTTCATTTGATACAACCTCTATTTCCGTTCCAGAATGGTATCTGCCCTATTGAAGATAATTTTTTAAAAAATGGTAAACCTTCAATTCTCATAAAGATGTAAAACTTAGCATATTTTAAAAGTTTGATTTAACTCATAATGAGGGACAAGTCATATGTTATAACCAATTCAAAGGAGAACACAAAGAACAGACATATATATATATATATATTTCAGGAATATTGAAATGAATGTGCAAATGGAGACTAAACTGACTTCTTCCACAGTAGGAGAAGGGAGTCAATTAAACCCCTACGAGAGGACAGAATTTGCATGTCTATAAATAAGAATTATTTTGCATTGCTATCAGTTATCTATAATTTAGGGAGCTGTAAAATAGCTCCCATAAAATCAGAATCAGATAACCTGAAGGAATGTCAGCTAGACCAGAGCATCAGCAAACTAAGGCTCTCACAGATGAAATCTAGCCCCATGCCTGTTTTTGTAAATAAAGTTTTATTTGAACACAGATACGCCTTCTCAGTTATGTATTCTGTATGGCTGCTTTCACACTATAATGCTAGAGTGGAGTAGTTGCGACAGAGATACTATGGCCTTCAAAGCCTAAAATATTTATGATCTTGTTCTTTTGAAGAAAAAGTTTGATGACTCTTTCTCTAGTCAATGCATGTTTTCCATTGAGACACAGTTTTTCTGTATAGTCTAGAGTGCTCAGAAAATATTTTTAAAGTTCATGGACAAAATAATTAATCAGACAATAAAAACTAGAATTTAAAGAAGGAAACTGATAAAGGTCTGTAAGAGTTTATGAAAGAGGAGGGCAGGAATTCGACTTTGAAGAAGATATTTGGATAAGGTCAGGGTACGGGGGAGAAGAAAGATGGGCAGTTCTAGACAGGGACAAAGGCATGTGAAGAGATGGAATGACCCAGCCTGTTAAATGCCCAGGCTAGTTGGAAGTGAAGAGTTGGACTGGTTACGTGATAGGAGTTAAGAGGTAGGTTATTTATACACAAATTTTCAAATAAAGAGCTGGCTGTGTCCCCAGTTGCTTTCTTAGTGTAGAATCAGCCTGTGGGCACCCAGAGCTAAATAGTGTGGTTTGAGGTGTCCTGACGCCTCCTCACAAAAGATTTTTTGGATTCACCAGACTGTCCTAGTATCTGAACTTTCCAAATCTTGTCACTCCTCTGATTGTACCATATTGAAGGCAGCTGTTCAAATGTCAATGGCATTCATCTTGAAAGAATAAGTTATATAGCCCTGTTGGTCATTAACACCATAGCTCCTATTAGATGATTAGGTTCCTCAGAATAGGAAGAACTCCACCTAGAAGGAGGCCCCAGTCAAGATGCCACTTTGAATTTTGGCCAGTTTTGTTCTGAGCCACAAAATACTTTGGGCTATGGGAAAGGAGTCTCTTCAAAGCATCCCTCATGAAAATACCTGTAGTTGGTAGACAGTTTTGCCCCTAAAGGTTTCAATGAAGAGCTTTTGGATAGGATTCTACCTAACTTGGCTGGAAGCTTAAGGCCATTCTTCTGAAATCATACCTCTATGAGTCTCTTTGAATATCTCTGTTTCTCTGGCATAGTTTTGCTTTAATTGGCTCTCAGAAGAGGCAAGAAGAAATCTAGGAGCATGAAACTCTGTCTCACAGAAGGAGCTGGTAGAGACTGTCCTCTCAGGGGTGGGGTTTCTTTGCTAAGTGGCTCTTCAAAAGAGAGGAAGAACTGGCAAAGGAGGATGCAACTTCCTGAAATGCTTGTATTAGTCTCTTCTCACACTTCTATAAAGAACTACCTGAGACTGGGTAATTTATGAAGGAAATAGGTTTAATTAACTCACAGTTCTGCAGGCCTACCAGGAAGTATGGCTGGGAGGCCTTAGGAAACTTAGTCATGGCGGAAAGCGAAGGGGAAGTAAGCACGTCTTACCATGGCAAAGCAGGAGAGAGAGAGCAAAGGGAGAAGTGCCATACACTTTTAAACCATCAGATCTCATGAGAACTCACTTATTGTTATGAGAACAGCAAGGGGGAAATCCACCCCCAAGATCCAATTACCTCCCACCAGGCTCCTCCCCTGACACATGGAGATAACAATTCAATATGAGATTTCAGTGGGGACACTGAACCGAACCATATCACTGCTTCTCCCATTTCACTCCTCTTTCTGCTCACTTGCTCAATATTTCCCATAGTGCTCAGCTCTCTAAGTTGATTCATATGTTTGGTGTGCAGCTTTTGGGGACATTCTAGATACATATTAAATTACTTTACCAATAAGTACTGTGTTACAGGGTGTGGTACATACAGGTATGAGACTAGCCCCTGCCCTCAAAGTGTGTGCAGGAGGAAGCAAGATACAAACATGTGAAGACATCACTAATAAGTATGAGAAGGATTTTTATTAATATTGTGGAATTATCATATTTGGAACTCACCTTAATCATGAGTTAAGTTTTTCATCAAAAGATGAAAAACTGATATTTGAGAAAGTTTAATAATCCTCTGGATCAGTAGTTCTCAACCTTGGCTGCTTATTAGAGTCACATAAGAGTTTTTTTTCAAAATACCTTACCTTAGCCCAGATATTCTGCTACAGTTGAATTGTGGTAGAGCCTAGGTATTAGTATTTTGAAACTTTTCTGTTTTGAGACAGGGTTCTGCTCCGTCACCCAGACTGGAGTATAGTGGCATGATCATGGCTCACTGCAACCTTGATCTCCCGAACTCAAGTGATCTTCCTGCCTTGGCCTCCCAAGTAACTGGGACTACAAGCATGCACCACCACACCACACCCAGCTAATTTTTTTATGTTTTTGTAGAGATTCAGTCTCACTATGTTGCCCAGGCTGGTCTCAAACTCCTGAGCTCAAGCAATCCTCCCGCCTGGGCCTCCTAATATGTTGGAATTATAGGCATTAGCCACCATACCTGGCCTTGAGGCTTGTTTACTATGAAATAAAATACAAATTTTAAAAGAACGTATAATGATAATGTACAGTTTAAGAAATTGTTTTTTAATGAATACCAGTGTCATCAATATCCAGGCCAAGAAACAGAACATTTCCTACATGCCATCAGTCTCCTTTCCACGACTCCATGTGCTCTCCCAATCACAACCTCCTTCCTCCTTTAAAAGTAACCGTTATTTTGATTTTTATGGTCATCATTCATTGCTTTTCCTTATAGTTTTACCACATATATACATATACCAAAATATTAAATATGAGTTTAATCTCTCTCTGAAATGTATTTAAATGGAATTCTTTGCATTCTTTGGTGTCAGCTTCATCTCTCAGCATTATGTTTGTGAAATTGATCTAATGTGTTGATATTGTTTGTGTTCATTGCTGTATAGTATTCCATAGTTACTATTGAAATACTGTACTATCATGACTATTTCACACTTCATTTATCCATTCTACTATTAGCCAACATTTGCCTTGCTTCCAATTTTGGGCTTTTATGAACATTCTTGTACATGTCTTGATGTATTTAAATATGCCTTCCTGATGGATTTATACCCATGTGTACTATCGTTAGGTCATCAGTTTATATGTTCAGCTTTAGCAAATATTGCCAAACAGTTTTCCAAAGTGGTTGTACCAACTTACAGTTTCACAAGCAATGTCTAAAAGTTATTTTTCTCCCATGGTCTCACTAAAGCTTGGTATTATCAGCCTTTTTGAGCTTTAGGCATTCTGATGGGCTAAATTTTAAACACAATTACTATAAGACCAACAGACTCATATGCCCATTGCATAGTAACAGATCCATTACACTGAGACAATAGGGTTTGCAGCAGAGAGTTTAATGACAGCAGGATGCTGAGTGAGGAGATGGGAGAGATCCTCAAATCCATCTCCCTGAGGAAATCTGGGCTGGAGTTTTTAAGAGGATCGTGGATGGGGAGGGGCTGGAAAATTGAGGTCATTGATTGGTCAGGGCAAGATGGTTGAAATCATCAGGATTTGGAAACCGCATTCTTTGCTGAGTCAGTTCCTTGTGGGATTGTTCAAACTAGCTGGTGTCAGTGGGGTCTTTCAGATCTCCTGGTATTAGTGAGGTCCTTCAGATCAGCTGAGCCAGTAGTTTCATCAATAGGCAAGACCTGAAGGAATATCTCAAAGAGAAAACTTAATATTTCATGACATTCAAGTCATTATCTATAGAACAGTTAAGAGGAACTATGATCTAGGGTCTATGGGATCCTAGGACAATAGGCACCAAACACTATGAGGAAATAGGTCAGAGAGCAAATTAACCTCATGATTAAGGCCAAACGTGCTGCAAGCTTGGTTTATTTGTCTCCCTCTCTCTCCTTCCTTGATTAATTTTATAAATTTATAGGGATGGTTTCATGATATCTTATTGGGATTTTAGTCTGTGTTTTCCTGATTACTAACAGTGTTGAGCACTTTTTCTTATTTATTGGCCATTTGAATTGCTTCTTTTGTTAAGTGCTAGTTTGAATCTTTGCTCATTTTTCTATTGGGCTGTCTGTCTTTTTTCTGTTGATTTGTAGGAGCTATTTGTGTATTCTGGATACAATCCTTTGTCAGTTATATATTTTGCAAATGTCTCTTACCACTCTGTGGCTTGTCTTTATGCTCTCTTACTGGTATCCTTCTATGGACAAAAATTCTTAATTTTAACGCAATTAAAGTTATCAGAGTTTTTAATGTCAATATGACTTCACTGTAATAAGAAGAGAGCCATAAAGAATATTTTGGCAAAGACTAGATGAATCATATTTGCAGCCAGTTATAGAAAAATAGAGCATACGTGATGTTGATATGTTTTTTAATCAAACAGAGAATAACACAAGTTTCTGATGAGAAGCCCTTATCAGAACTCATTACACAAATGCACAGGGTTCAGTTACAAGGACCAAGACCTGGAAATAAGCCCATCCATAAGGCTAATACTCATATTTTATTTGCTACTTATTTCAAACCTATTATTGGTTCCTCAATTAGATTTTAAAATCCAGTCCAGCAAATGAAATTCATTATCCTTGGACATACTATATAATGTGTGAACTTATAGGCAGAGTATAGTGCAGAGAAAATGAATGCTGGGTGATACATAGTGAGCTATAGATGTGTAGGAGAGGAAAAATAACTTATTCTCTACCCATCTTAGGTTCGTGGCTGTGGGCCCTATACCAAAAGAGATTAACAAGAGAAAAGCATACAAATTTGTTTCATATAAGTTTTATGTGATATGGGAGCCTTAATAAGGAAATGACATAAAGTAACAGTTGAACTTGTGCATTTTAATACAAGGTTTGATGAAGAAGTAGTCATGGAGAAATATGATTAGAGGACAAAAGGGTATGATCTAATGGTAATAAACCAGGAGAAACTTAACAAGACCTGTTCGTTCAGACTCTTTTCTGAGTCCCTATGTCTTCAGAGAAAAGAATATTCCTTTCTTCTGGGTATAAGGAGCTGTGATAGTTAATTTTAGGTATCAATTTAACTGTGTTCAGGGATACCCAGATAGCTAGTAAAACATTATTTCTGCGTAGGTCTGTGAGGGTGTTTCCATAAGAGATTAGTATCTCAATCAATAGATCAACTAAAGAAGATCTGCCCCCACCAGTGTGAGTGGGCATCATCTGATCCATTGAGATCCCAGATAGAGCAAAAAGGCAGAGGAAGGTATAAACTTTCTCTCTCTTCTGGAGCTGGAACATTCATCTTCTTCTGTCCTCAATCATCAGAAATCCAAGTTCTCAGGTCTTTGGATTCTGGGATTTACACAAGCAGGACCCCAGTTTCTCAAGTCTTCAGTCTTGGACTGAGAATTACACTGTTGGATCCCTTGGTTCTCAGGATCTTGGATTTAGAGTGAATGACACCACCAGACTCCCTGGTTCTCCAGCTTGCAGACAGTATATTGTGAGACTTCTCAACCTCCATAATTAGATGAGCCAGTTCCCATAATAAATCTCCCTCTTATCTATCTCTCTCTTTCTCTATATATACCTTTTATTGACTCGTTTCTCTGGAGAACCCTGACTAATCCAGGAAAGTACCTCTAAAATGAGGGTTTTATGGCCTGTTTTAGGGGAGAAGGGAAAGAGAAGTGTGAAAGTGATCTTCTTGCTTCTGCTGTTTTCTCAAATGACAAGATGACATATTTTGGGGTAGTGTATCTTGGAACCCATCAGATGATTTACTATCACTGGGGTGGAAAGCACTGAGAAGGAGCAGGAACATTGGAGCTAATAACTAAGTGATCTTGTTAAACTAAGGAACTTCGAACTTTACACTGAAATGGTGGTCTATCGAAGTGCTTTAAGCAGGAGACTAACACATTTCAGTTTTGTAACTAGGGTCACTGGCAACTGTATGGAGAAAGGGTTGAGAAAAAGGGAATAAGACTGAATATACAAAGGTCAGTGGCCATTAAATGGAGAAGTCCCATGATATTTAAACAATAAATTCAAAAAAATCAGTGATTATTCAGGGGTGAGGGAGGCGAAGAAAGGAAAACATATCCTAAAATCCTAAAAAGTTAGTCCAGCAAGATATTTTATTTACAAATTGGGTTCTGACATAACAAAGGTTTGAGAAACACAGTGTCACTCTCTTAGGTGAACACTAGAATGACAAGAGCTCTGATAACCAATTTGACAGGGGGAAATCTGCTTATTTTTGTTTAATCCAGTAGTTCAAAATTTTATTTTATCAAATAACTTTAATTTTTACATAACACATATTAATATCGTGTTCTGGTAGGTTTGCCTGGAACTACAGGTTTGGGAAATATTGGTCTAGGATGGCTTCCAGGGAACTCTGGCTTGTTTAATAGAGTAAAGGGTGGTTTCACTAACAGAGTTAGCAAATACATTAGTAAGAGAAGATCTGTAGAATAAGATAATAAGTTTAGTTTGCATGTTTTGAAATCCATGAGGATATCTCTAACAAGCAATTGAATAGATAGGACTGGAGCTTAAGGGTGACAGTGGGGGTGGAGGAACAGATTTGGAAATCACTGGTTAAATTCAAAGAAGTTAATTATATTTCTAAGAAAAGTGTTTATAAGTAGAAGGATGGGCTTATTAATAGACTGGACATGGCTGAGGAAAGAATCTCTGAACTTGAGGATATCTCAATAGAAACCTCCCAAATTGAAAGGGAAGGAGAAAAAAGACTGAAAAAAGCAGAACAGAATATCCCAAAACTGTGGGACAACCACAAAAGGTGTAACATGCCCATACTAGGAATACCAGAAGGAAAATAAAGAGAGAAAGAAGCAGAAGAAATTTTTAAAACAGTAATGAAATTTCTCCAAATTAATGTCACAACAAACCACAGACCCAGGAAGCTCAGAGAATATGAAATGGGATAAATGCCTCCCAAAAGCTACACATGGGCATATCATATTCAAACTACAGAAAATAAAAGATAAAGAAAAAATTCTGGAAGCAGCTAGAGAAAAAAAACCAACTTACCTATAGAGGAGCAAAAATCATAATTACATCTGATTTCTCCTCAGAAACCATGCAAATAAGACAAGAGTGAAGTGAAACATTTACATTATTGAAAGGAAAAAAACTCTGCCAACCTAGAATTCTGTACCCCGAGAAATTATCCTTCAAAAGTGAAGGATATAAAATGACTTTCTTAGACAAACAAATATTGAGGGAAATGTCACCAGTAGACATTCCTTGCAAGAAATATTAAAAGAAGTTATTTAGAGAGAAGGAGAACAATATAGGTCAGAAACTCAGATCTATACTAAAAAGGAAAAACATCAGAGAAGAAATAAGTTGAGGTAAAACAAAAACTTTGATTTGTCTTAATCTTATCTTGATTAATCTAATCTTGACTTAATGGATACTTTGAAATGATAACAGCAGCAATGTATTATATATATGCTTATGTATAAGTGAAGTGAATGACAGCAATGATACAAGGGATAGGAGGGAAGAATTAGGATTATTTTCTTATTATAAAATACTAGTATAACCATGAAGCAATATGGTGTTATTTGAAAGTGGAATTGGATTAGTTGTAAATGAATGCTGTAAAATCTAAGACAATCACTAAAAAAAGTAGAAAAGGAAGTACAACTGATATGCTTTAAAAGGAGAGAAAATGAGTCATATTAAATGCTCAAAACCACAAAAGGCTGAAAAATAGTGGAAGTCAAAAATAAGGAACAAAGAATAAGGGCAGCAAATAGAATCAATAACAAATGTGACAGATCTTAATGTAACTATATCAGTAAACACTTTGAACATAAACCACCTAAATGCATCAATGAAAAGAGATTGGCAGAGAACATCAAAAATCCCAAATTAACTATATATTGTCTATAAGAAACCCACTTTAAATCTAAAGACATATATAGGGTAAAAGTAAATGAATGGAGAAAGATACACCATGCTAACACTAATGAAAAGAAAGTAAGATTAGCTACATTAATTTCATACACAGTATATTTCATGTAAGGAAAGTTATCAGGGATAAAGAGGGGTATTACATAATGATAAAGGGATCAGTTCTCTAAGACTAATAACAATCTGTAATGTGTATGCACCTAACAACAGAGCACCAGAATACATAAGGCAAAAATTAATAGAACTACAAGGAGAAATACACAAATCTACTATTATATTTGGAGATTTCAATACACTCCTATCAGAAATGGACAGATTAAGCAGACAGAAAATCAGTAAGGTCATAACTGAACTTAACAACAACATCAGCCAACTGAATCTAACTGATACTTATAGAATACTTCATCCAACCAGAGCAGAATATACATTATTTTCAAATTCATATAGAACATTCACCAAAATAGACCATATTCTGGGCCATAAAACACAGATTTTAAAAATAGACATCATATAATATCTGCTCTCAGACAGAAATTAATAACAGAAAGATAGCTAGAATATCCCAAAATACTTAAGAGATTAAACAACACACTTCTAAATAACACATGGATCAAAGAATAATTATCAAGAGAAATTTTAAAATATTTTGAAATAAATAAAAATGAAAACACAACTTATCCAAAAGTTGTGGGATGTAGAAAAAGCAGTGCACAGAGGGAAATTTATAGCATTGAGTGCATATAGAAGAAAAGAATAAAAATCATTAAAAAGTTAGGAAACAATAGGTGCTGAAGAGGTGGAGAAATAGGAACACTTTTACACCATTGGTGGGGCTGTAAACTAGTTCAACCATTGTGTAAGACAGTGTGGTGATTCCTCAAGGATCTAGAACTAGAAATACCATTTGACCCAGCCATCCCATTACTGGGTATATACCCAAAGGATTATAAATCATGCTGCTATAAAGACACATGCACACGCATGTTTATTGTGGCACTATTCACAATAGCAAAGACTTGGAACAAACCCAAATGTCCATCAATGATAGACTGGATTAAGAAAATGTGGCACATATACACCATGGAATACTATGCAACCATAAAAAAGGATGAGTTCAAGTCCTTTGTAGGGACATGGATGCAGCTGGAAACCATCATTCTCAGCAAACTATCGCAAGGACAGAAAACCAAGCACCACATGTTCCACTCATAGGTGGGAATTGAACAATGAGAACACTTGGACACAGAGCAGGGAACACCACACACCAGCACCTGTTGTGGGGTGGGGGGAGGGAAGAGGGATAGCATTAGGAGATATACCTAATGTAAATGACGAGTTAATGGGTGCAGCACACCAACATGGCACATGTATACATATGTAACAAACCTGCACATGTACCCTAGAACTTTATAATTAAAAAAAAGAAAAATTTAAAATCAATAATCTAAAATCAATAATTTTTGCCTTAGGAAACTAAAGAAAAGAAGAGCAAATTCACTTCAAAGTCAGTAGAAGAAAAGAAATAATAAAAATTAGAGAACAAATCAATGAAATTGAAAATAGAAAATCAATTTTAAAAATCAATGAAACTAAAAGCTTTTTCTTTAAAAATATCAATAAAATTGATAAGCCTCTAGCCAGGTTAACCAAGAAAAAAAGAGAAGATACAAATTACTAACATTAGAAATGAAAGAGGGGATATCACTATAGCTCCAATGCACATTAAAAGGATAATAAATGCATACTTGGAACAGTTCTATGGCCACAAATTGGATAACTGAGATGAAGTAGAACAATTCTTTGAAAGAAACAGTCTGCCAAAACTTACACAAGAAGAAATACGCAATATGAATATGTTTATTGTCTATCAAATAAATTGAATAAATACTTAATTCTTTCAAAATGGAAATCATGAGGCCCAGATGAGTTCACAAGTAAATTCTACCAAACATTAAAAGAGAAATAATATCAGTTCTATATCATCTCTTTCAGCAGACAGAAGTAAAAAGAATTCTTCCTAATTCGTTCTGTGAGGCCAGCATTACGTTAATACCAAAAGAAAAGACAAACACGGACCAACATATCTCATGAACACAGCTGCAAAAGTCCTCAACAAAATGTTAATAAGTCGAGTCTAACAATGTACAAAAAGAATTATACACCATGACTAAGTGGGACTTATCCCAGGTATGAGAGTTTGGTTCAACATTCAAAACTCAATTAATGTAATGCATTAAATCAACAAGCTAAAGAAGAAAAATCACATGATCACATAAATAGATGCAGAAAAGCATTTGACAAAATCCAACATCCATTCATGATTAGAAGCTGTCAATAAACTAGGAATGGAGAGAATCTTCCTCAACTTGATAAAGAAAATCTACAAAAACTGACAGCTAATATACATAATGGTGAGAAACTCAAAGCTTTCCCAATAAGCTCAAGAACAAGACAAGAATTGGGTTGTTTGTAACACAAAAGATAAAAACTTGAGGGGATGGATACCTAGTTTTCCACGATGTGATTATTACACATTGCATGCCTGTACCAAAATATCTTATGTGCTGTATAAATATATACATGTACAATGTACCCACAAAAATAAAAATAAAAAGTAAATTTTAAAAAAGAAGAAGGCAAAAATGTCCCCTCTCACCATTCCCTTTTTACATTGTACTGTAAGTCCTACCTAATGCAATAAGACAAGAAAAGGAAATAAAACATTCTGATAGGGAAAGAAAACATAAAAGTGTGTTTGTCTGTAGATAACACAATTGTCTATGGAGAAACTCTAAAGAATTTATTTTTAAAATCTCCTTGAACTAAAAAGTGATTACAGCAAGGTTGCAGGATATAAGATTAATATACAAAAGTATGCTTTCCTATAACCCAGGAAGGAACAAGTGGAATTTGAAGAAAAAAAAATACACTGCTATTTACATTAACACCGTCACAAAATGAAATTCTTAGGTACAAATCTAACAAAATATGTAAAAGATATGCTGGTTTAAGATTGCCTTGGCTATTCAGGCTCTTCTTTGGTTCTACATTAATTTTAAAATAGTTTTTTCTAGTTCACTGAAGAATCTCAGTGGCAGCTTAATAGAAATATCATTGAATCTATAAATTGCTTTGGGCAGTGTGGCCATTTTTACAACATTGTTTCTTCCTATCCATGAGCATGGAATGTTTTTCCATGTATTTGTGTCATTTCTGATTTCTTTGAACAGTGTTTTGTAGTTCCCTTTGTAGAAATCTTCCACCTCCTTAGTTAGCTGTATTCCTAGGTATTTTACTCTTTTTGTGGCAATTGTGATATCAGTTCTTCTCAACGTGATCTACAGATTCAATGAAATCCCAATCAAAATCCCAGCAAATTATTTTTGCGAATATTGAGAAACTGATTCTAAAGTTTATATGGAGAAGAAAAAAAAAATCCAAAAACAGAATAGCAACACAATGTTGAAGAAGAAGAAAAAAATTCAAGAACTGACACTACCCAACTTTAAGACTTACCATAAAGCTACAGTAATCAAGACAGTATAGTGTTGGTAGAAGTATAGACAAATAGATCAATGAAACAGAATAGAAAGCCCAGAAATAGACTCCCGTCAATATAGTCAACTGATAGTTGACAAAAGAACAAAGGCAATTCAATGGAGCAGCGATAGTCTTTTCAACAAATGTTGCTGAAACAACTGGACATCCACATGCAAAAGAAGTCAATCTAGACTCAAACCTTACATTCTTCACAAAAATTAAAATCAATTAAAGATTTAAATGTAAAACACAAAACTATAAAATTCCTAGAACATAACTTAGGAAAAAAGTTAGATGACCTTGGGTTTGGTGATGACTTTTTAAATATGACACAGAAAGCACACTCCATGCAAGAAAGAATTGATAACTTGGACCTAATTAAAATTAAAATTTTATGCTCTGCAAAATATACTGTCAAGAGAGTGAAAAGACAAGTCACAGTCTGTGAGAAAATATCTTCAAAAGACACACTTGATAAAGAACTGTTATCTAAAATATACAAAGAACTTTTAAAATTTAACAATAAGAAAATGAACAACCTGATTTTTAAAAATGGGTCAAGACTTTAACAGAAACCTTACCAACAAAGATACATAGATCGCAAATACACACTTGAAAAGATGCTCCATGTAATATGTCTTCAGAGAGATGCAAATTAAAACAACATTGAGATAGCACTACATGCCTATTAAAATAGTGACAATCCAAAACACTGGCAACACCAAATGCTGGTAAGAATCTGGAGCAACAGGAATTCTCATTCACTGCTGATTGAACTGCAAAGGGTTACATCCATTTTAGAAAATATTTGGCAGTTTCTTACAAAACATTCTCTTACCATATGATCCAGCAATCATGCTCCTTGGTGTTTACCCAAAGGAGTTGAAAACATGTCCACACAAAAACCTGCACATGAATGTTTTCAGCAGCTTTATTCGTAATTGCCAAAACGTGGAAGCAACCAAGATATCCTTCTGTAGGTAAGTGAATAAACTGTGTTATGTTCATACAATGGAATAGTATTCAGTTTTAAGAAGCAATGAATTATCAACCCATTGAAAGACATGGATGAAGCTTAAATGCATATTACTAAGTGAAAGAAGCCAATCTGAAATGGATCTATAATGTATAATTACAACTCTTTGATGTTCTGTGAAGGCAAAACTATGAAGACAGTAAAAACATCAGCGGTTTCCAGGGTTTAGAGGAAAGAAAGGGATGAATAGCCAGGTCACAGAGAAATTTTAGGGCAGCAAAACTGCTCTGTATGATACTATAACGGTAAATACATGTCATCATGTACTTGCCTAAACGCATAGAATGTACAACACCAAGTGTGAATCCTAATGTAAACTACAAACTTTAAGTGATAATGATGTGTCAGTGTAGGTTCATGAATTGTAACAAATGTAACTCTCTGGCGGGCTGGGGGTGGGGGGATATTGCTAGAAGGGGAGACTGTGCACATGTGGGTGAAGGGGTTACATGGGACATCTCAGTACCTTCTGCTCAATTTTGCTGTGAACCTAAAATTGCTCTAAAAAATTAAAGTCTATTTTTTTTAAAGATGGCAGCCACCTCTGTCTTGTTCTTAAGTTTTATGGCATGTTTTCAGTTTTTCAAATGATGTTTCCCATAAATTGTGATAGATACTTTTATTAGGTTAGAGAAGTTACCTTTTTTTCTGAATTTGCTAAAGGATTTTTTTCTGCATTGACTTTTATTGAGTATGTTTTTTATATCATTCTATATGATATTTCTACTTTTATCTGTTAATATAGCATATTTATTACATTAATAGACTTTTTTGAAATTCAAGTAACTGTATTTAAATTCAAAAACAATTCTTAAAACTGCATTAAGAGTCAAGACCCTTTTGTATTATAAAAATCACAAGTATTTCTAAGAGACAAAATACTTCTAGGTTAACTAGACCAGATCTGACTGACTGACTTTGGACTTTATTCTTTAAACAAATTGCAGAGAATAGAGAAAAAGGTTATTTACAGAAAACAATATCTACATATGTACTTAGAGGTACAAATTTTGTGGCAGAAAAGACTTCAGTATATGCTGGCATCTCAGAAGCAGTTCTCAAAGAGCTTAGTTTTATTTTCTTGAATTTTAAGAATGTCTAAGGTCCTTCTTCATCCTTGATCTTGGGAGCCAAGTAGTACTTTAAGTGTCCCATATCAGCAATTTTATAGTCTACAACAAGGTGTATGTCTGCAGACATATTGAGTGCCACCATTGAAGAGAGTGGAGTTGCTTTTGTAAGGAAGTTCAGGTACCTCAGTGCAAAAGTTAGCTGAACTGGTTCATTCATTCCCATGGTAACAGCTTCCTCCTCTTTATCGACAGTACTTGCCTGTGACAATTTGTTTCCATTTCCAAGGTCTCCACTTGCAGAAAATTTAATTCCATCTTTTACACAGGAAATTACAACAGCATCTCCAATATGACTGAGATAATATACATATACATGAAAATTCATCAGAAGGCATCTTTGCTATGGAGTGGTACTCTTGTTCTGCAATTCCAAGTTGTTCAACATCCAAATTCATCGACTTAATTTCATAGTCTGAAAACTTCTCCTGATTTGAAGCTTCAAATAATAGCACCAAGGTATCCACACTATCTTCAGTCCTTAGTGTGACGATATCTTCATTGCCAGCGCATTTTAGTATTTTGGATATAATACTGAGGTTCGTGCCCATGGCCAGGTTGCAGTCGCAGCGGTAAGTGTCAAAGCCCTCAGACGGCAGGGTGAACTGCATCAAGGAGACGTGGGACGAGTCTAAGCTCTGCAGGTTCACACCGCTCAAGTTGATGTCCCAGCAGGCGTCGTTGATGAGATCCTTGAGTGCTTCCAACGCCTTCTTCAGGACAGATCCCTGGACCAGGCGTGCCTGGAACATGGTGATGGAGTGACAACAACGCGGCTACAGGCGGGTGGAAAATAGGAAAGTCTAGCCCATTTTGGCTTCACGAGTCTCAGAGCAAGCGGGCAAAAGCCATGGGGAGAGGCTAAGACCTAGAATGACGACGATTAATAGACTTTTTTATGTTTAACCACCTTGCATCACCGGAATGTACTCTACTTATTCCTGGGATAAACTCTACCTGGTTGTCCTAAACAGAATTCTAAGATGGCCCTTGTGATTCCCACTCCCTGATATCCATGCCTTTGTGTAATCATCTCCCTTTGAGTGTGAGTAGAACATATAACTTGCTTCTAACCAATAGAATTTGGCAAAGCAAAGGGATTTTTCAGGTGCAATTAAAGTCCCTATTCATTTGACTGTGAGTTAATTAAAAGAGATTTCCTGGGTGGGCTTGACCTACTCAGGCAAGCTCTTTAAAAGAGGGTCTAGTGATTAGAGAGATTCTACTGCTGGCCTTGAAGAAACATGCCCCTATGAGTTCCACAGCTTCAAGAAAATGAGTTCTGCCAACAACTTGTGAGCTTGGAAGAAGACTACAACACTCACATGGGACCCAGCTCTGCCCAACAAGTTAACTGCAGCCTATGAGACCCTAAGCAGAGAATCTAGTTAGGCTGTGTCTGAATTTCTGAACTACAGAAACTGAGATAGTAAATGAATGTTGTTTCAAACCGCTACATTGTGTGGTTATTTGTTACACAGCAATAGAAAACTAATACATTGGTATATTTTTAAATTTGCACTGTCTGTTTTCAGAACTTTAATATCTATGTTTATACGTGAGAAAGGTTTAATTTTTTGCACTGTTTTTATTCCATTTTTGTGATCAAGTTTTTATTAGCCTCATAAATGAATTCTTATGTTCTCTGGAACAGTTTATATAACATGGGGAGAATGTATTCCTTGAAAGTTGATAAGAATTGTCTATAAAATTAATGGGGCCTGATATCTTTTGAATAAGACAGTTGATTACTTTTGAAAACTTTTAGTGGTTAATTGATACCTTGAGTCAATTTTTTATAATTTAAATTATCTTAGAAATTATTTCATCTTTGTCAGATGGATAGATTGCAAGGATTTTCTCCCATTCTGTAGGTTACCTGTTCACTCTGATGATAGTTTCTTTTGCTGTGCAGAAGCTCTTTAGTTTAATTAGATCCTATTTGTCAATTTTGGTTTTGTTGCAATTGCTTTTGGTGTTTTAGTCATGAAGTGTTTGCCCATGCCTATGTCCTGAATGGTATTGCATAGGATTTCTTCTAGGGTTTTTATGGTTTTAGGTTTTACATTTAAGTCTTCAATTCATTTTGAGTTAATTTTTGTATAAGGTGTAAAGAAGGGGTCCAGTTTCAGTTTTCTGCATATGGCTAGCCAGTTTTTTCCCAGCACCATTTATTAAATAGGGAAAGCCCTATTGCTTATTTTGTCAGGTTTGTTGAAGATCAGCTGGTTGTAGATGTGTGGTGTTATTTCTGAGGCCTCTATTCTGTTCCATTGGGCTATAATCCAGAATCTACAAGGAACATAAACAAATTTATAAGAAAAAAACAAACAAACCCATCAAAAAGTGGGTGAAGGATATGAACAGCCACTTCTCAAAATAAGACATTTATGCAGCCAACAGGCATATGAAAAAAAGCTCATCATCACTGGTCGTTAGAGAAATGCAAATCAAAACCACATGAGATACCATCTCACTCCAGTTAGAATGGCAATCATTAAAAAGTAAGGAAACAACAGATGCTGACAAGGCTGTGGAGAAAGGAACTCTTTTACACTGTTGGTGGAAGTGTAAATTAGTTCAACCATTGTGGAAGACAGTGTGGCCATTCCTCAAGGATTGAGAACCAGAAATACCATTTGACCCGCCAGTCCCATTACAGGATATATACCCAAAGAATTATAAATCATTCTACTATAAAGACACATGCACACGTATGTTTATTGCAGCACTATTTACAACAGCAGACTTGGAACCAACCCAAATGTGCATCAGTGATAGACTAGATAAAGAAAATGTGGCATATATACACCATGGAATACTATGCAGCCATAAAAAACAGTGAGTTCGTGTCCTTTGCAGGGACATGGATGAAGCTGGAAACCATCATTCTCAGCAAAGGAACAGAAAACACAGGAACAGAAAACAAAATACTACATGTTCTTACTTATAAGTGGGAGTTAAACAATGAGAACACATGGATACAGGGAGGGGAACATCACATACCAGGCCTGTCAGGGGGTGGGAGGCAGAGCATTAGGACAAATACCTAATGCATGTGGGGCATGAAACGTAGATGACGGGTTGATAGGTGCAGCAAGCCACCATGGCACATGTATACCTATGTAACAAACCTGCACATTCTGCACATGTATCCCAGAACTTAGAGTAAAATTTTAAAAAAAGAAAAAGTTATAATTGTAAAAAAAAGCAGTGTACATTAAGAAACATGAGAAAATAGGTGTGGAGCAAGATGGCCGAATAGGAACAGCTCCAGTCTCCAGCTCCCAGCGCCAGCAACACAGAAGACGGGTGATTTCTGCATTTTCAACTGAGGTACCGGGTTTATCTCACTAGGGAGTGCCAGACAATCAGTGCTGGTCAGCTGCTGCAGTCCGACCAGGGAGAGCTGAATCAGGGCGAGGCATCGCCTCACCTGGGAAGTGCAAGGGGGAAGGGAATCCCTTTTCCTAGCCAGGGGAACTGAGACACACAACACCTGGAAAATTGGGTAACTCCCACCCCAATACTGCACTTTACCAAGGGTCTTAGCAAACGGCACACCAGGAGATTATATCCCACACCTGACCGGGAGGGTCCCACGCCCGCGGAACCTCCCTCATTGCTAGGACAGTTGTCTGCGATCTAACGTCAAGGCAGCAGCGAAGCTGGGGGAGGGGCGCCCACCATTGCTGAGGCTTAAGTAGGTAAACAAAGCCGTGAGGAAGCTCGAACTGGGTGGAGCCCACAGCAGCTCAAGGAGGCCTGCCTGTCTCTGTAGACTCCACCTCTGGGGACAGGGCACAGCTAAACAACAACAAAAAAAAGCAGCAGAAACCTCTGCAGATGCAAACGACCCTGTCTGACAGCTTTGAAGAGAGCAGTGGATCTCCCAACATGGAGGTTGAGATCTGAGAATGGACAGACTGCCTGCTCAAGTGGGTCCCTGACCCCTGAGTAGCCTAACTGGGAGACATCCCCCACTAGGGGCAGACCGACACCCCACACACCACACGGCGGGGTATGCCCATGAGACAAAGCTTCCAAAGCAAGAATCAGACAGGTACATTTGCTGTTCAGCAATATTCTATCTTCTGCAGCCTCTGCTGCTGATACACAGGCAAACAGGGTCTGGAGTGGACCTCAAGCAATCTCCAACAGACCTACAGCTGAGGGTCCTGACTGTTAGAAGGAATACTAACAAACAAGAAGGACACCCACACCAAAACCCCATCAGTACATCACCATTATCAAAGACCAAAGGCAGATAAAACCACAAAGATGGGGAAAAAGCAGGACAGAAAAGCTGGAAATTCAAAAAATTAGAGCACATCTCCCCCTCCAAAGGAAGGCAGCTCATTGCCAGCAACGGATCAAAGCTGGACGGAGAATGACTTTGACGAGTTGAGAGAAGAAGGCTTCAGTCCATCAAACTTCTCAGAGCTAACGGAGGAATTACGTACACAGTGCAAAGAAACTAAAAATCTTGAAAAAAGAATGGAAGAATGGATAACTAGAATAATCAATGCAGAGAAGGCCATAAATAAACTGACAGAGATAAAAACCAAGACACAAGAAATACGTGAGAAATGCACAAGCTTCAGTAACTGACTAGATCAACTGGAAGAAAGAGTATCAGCAATTGAGGATCAAATGAATGAAATGAAGTGAGAAGAGAAGTCTAAATAAAAAGGAGGAAAAAGAAATGAATAAAGCCTTCAAGAAGTATGGGATTATGTGAAAAGACCAAATCTACATCTGATTGGGGTGCCTGAAAGTGAGGGGGAAAATGGAACCAAGTTGGAAAACACTCTTCAGGATATCATCCAGGAGAACTTCCCCAACCTAGTAAGGCAGTCCAACATTCAAATTCAGGAAATACAGAGAACGCCACAAAGATACTCCTCGAGAAGAGCAACTCCAAGACACATAATTGTCAGATTCACCAAAGTTGAAATGAAGGAAAAACTGTTAAGAGCAGCCAGAGAGAAAGGTCAAGTTACCCACAAAGGGAAGCCCATCAGACTAACAGCAGATCTCTTGGCAGAAACTCTACAAGTCAGAAGAGAGTGGGGGCCAATATTCAACAGTCTTAAAGAAAAGAATTTTCAACCTAGAATTTCATATCCAGCCAAACTAAGTTTCATAAGTGAAGGAGAAATAAAATCCTTTAAAGATAAGCAAATGCTTAGAGATTTTGTCACCACCAGGCCTGCCTTACAAGAGACCCTGAAGGAAGCACTAAACATGGAAAGGAACAACCGGTACCAGCATTGCAAAAACAGGCCAAATGTAAAGACCATCGATGCTAGGAAGAAACTGCATCAACTAACGAGCAAAATAACCAGTTAATATCATAATGACAAGATCAAGTTCACACATAACAATATTAACCTTAAATGTAAATGGTCTAAATGGTCCAATTAAAAGACACAGACTGGCAAACTGGATAAAGAGTCTGCTGTATACAGGAGACCCATCTCACATGCAGAGACACACATAGTTTCAAAATAAAGGGATGGAGGAAGATCTACCAAGCAAATGGAGAATAAAATAAAGCAGGGGTTGCAATCCTAGTCTTTGATAAAACAGACTTTAAACCATCAAAGATCAAAAGAGACAAAGAAGGCCATTACATAATGGTAAAGGGATCAATTCATTGGGAAAAGCTAACTATCCTAAATATATATGCATCCAATACAGGAGCACCCAGATTCATAAAGCAAGTCCTTAGAGACTTACAAAGAGACTTAGACTCACATACAATAATAATGGGAGACTTCAACACTCCACTGTCAACATTAGACAGATCAACGAGACAGAAAGTTAACAAGGATATCCAGGAATTGAACTCAACTCTGCACCAAACGGACCTAATAGACATCTACAGAACTCTCCACCCCAAATCAACAGATTATACATTCTTCTCAGCACCACATCGCACTTATTCCAAAATTGACCACATAGTTGGAAGTAAAGCACTCCTCAGCAAATGTACAAGAACAGAAATTATAACAAACTGTCTCTCAGACCACAGTGCAATCAAACTAGAACTCAGGACTAAGAAACTCAATCAAAACCTCTCAACTACATGAAAACTGAACAACCTGCTCCTGAATGACTACTGGGTACATAACGAAATGAAGGCAGAAATAAAGATGTTCTTTGAAACCAATGAGAACAAAAATACAACATACCAGAATCTCTGGGGCACATTTAAAGCAGTGTGTAGAGGGACATTTATAGCACTAAATGCCCACAAGAGAAAGCAGGAGAGATCTAAAATTGATATCCTAACATCAAAATTAAAAGAACTAGAGAAGCAAGAGCAAACACATTCAAAACTTAGCATAAGGCAAGAAATAACTAAGATCAGAGCAGAACTGAAGGAGATAGAAACACAAAAAATCCTCCAAAAAATCAATGAATCCAGGAGCTGGTTTTTTGAAAAGATCAACAAAATTGATAGGCCACTAGCAAGACTAATAAAGAAGAGAAGAGAGAAAAATCAAATAGACACAATAAAAAATGATAAAGGGGATATCACCACCGACCCCACAGAAATACAAACTACCATCAGAGAATACTATAAACACCTCTACGCAAATAAACTGGAAAATCTAGAAGAAATGGATAATTTCCTGGACACTTACACTCTTCCAAGACTAAACCAGGAAGAGGTTGAATCCCTGAATAGACCAATAGCAGGCTCTGAAATTGAGGCAATAATTAATAGCCTACCAACCAAAAAAAGTCCAGGACCAGATGGATTCACAGCTGAATTCTACCAGAGGTACAAGGAGGAGCTGGTACCATTCCTTCTGAAACTATTCAAATCAATAGAAAAAGAGGGAACCCTCCCTAACTCATTTTATGAGGCCAACATCATCCTGATACCAAAGCCTGGCAGAGACACAACAAAAAAAGAGAATTTTAGACCAATATCCCTGATGAACATTGATGCAAAAATCCTCAATAAAATACTGGCAAACCGAATCCAGCAGCACATCAAAAAGCTTATCCACCATGATCAAGTGGGCTTCATCCCTGGGATGCAAGGCTGGTTCAACATTCACAAATCAATAAATGTAATCCAGCATATAGACAGAACCAAAGACAAAAACCACATGATTATCTCAATAGATGCAGAAAAGGCCTTTGACAAAATTCAACAGCCCTTCATGCTAAAAACTCTCAATAAATTCGGTATTGATGGAACGTATCTCAAAATAATAAGAGCTATTTATGACAAACCCACAGCCAATATCATACTGAATGGGCAAAAACTGGAAAAATTCCCTTTGAAAACTGGCACAAGACAGGGATGCCCTCTCTCACCACTCCTATTCAACATAGTGTTAGAAGTTCTGGCTAGGGAAATCAGGCAAGAGAAAGAAATAAAGGGTATTCAGTTAGGAAAAGAAGAAGTCAAATTGTCCCTGTTTGGAGATGACATGATTGTATATTTAGAAAACCCCATCATCTCAGCCCAAAATCTCCTTAAGCTGATAAGCAACTTCAGCAAAGTCTCAGGATACAAAATCAATGTGCAAAACTCACAAGCATTCATATACACCAGTAACAGACAAACACAGAGCCAAATCATGAATGAACTTCCATTCACAATTGCTTCAAAGAGAATAAAATACCTAGGAATCCAACTTACAAGGGATGTAAAGGACATCTTCAAGGAGAACTACAAACCACTGCTCAGTGAAATAAAAGAGGACACAAACAAATGGAAAAACATGCCATGTTCATGGATAGGAAGAATCAATATCGTGAAAATGGCCATACTGCCCAAGGTTATTTATAGATTCAATGCCATCCCTATCAAGCTACCAATGACTTTCTTCACAGAATTGGAAAAAACTGCTTTAAAGTTCATATGGAACCAAAAAAGAGCCCGCGTTGCCAAGACAATCCTAAGTCAAAAGAACAAAGCTGGAGGCATCACGCTACCTGACTTCAAACTATACTACAAGGCTACAGTAACCAAAACAGCATGGTACTGGTACCAAAACAGAGATATAGACCAATGGAACAGAACAGAGTCCTCAGAAATAATACCACACATCTACAGCCATCTGATCTTTGGCAAACCTGAGAAAAACAAGAAATGGGGAAAGGATTCCCTATTTAATAAATGGTGCTGGGAAAATTGGCTAGCCATAAGTAGAAAGCTGAAACTGGATCCTTTGCTTACTCCTTATATGAAAATTAATTCAAGATGGATTAGAGACTTAAATGTTAGACCTAATACCATAAAAACCCTAAAAGAAAATCTAGGTAATAACATTCAGGACATAGGCATGGGCAAGGACTTCATGTCTAAAACACCAAAAGCAATGGCAACAAAAGCCAAAATTGACAAATGGGATTTAATTAAACTAAAGAGCTTCTGCACAGCGAAAGAAACTACCACCAGAGTGAACAGGCAACCTACAGAATGGGAGAACATTTTTGCAATCTACTCATCTGACAAAGGGCTAATATCCAGAACCTACAAAGAACTCAAACAAATTTACAAGAAAAAAACAACCCCATCAAAAAGTGGGCAAGGGATATGAACAGACATTTCTCAAAAGAAGACATTCATACAGCCAACAGACACACGAAAAAATGCTCATCATCACTGGCCATCAGAGAAATGCAAATCAAAACCACAATGAGATACTATCTCACACCAGTTAGAATGGCAATCATTAAAAAGTCAGGAAACAACAGGTGCTGGAGAGGATGTGGAGAAATAGGAACACTTTTACACTGTTGGTGGGATTGTAAACTAGTTCAACCATTATGGAAAACAGTATGGTGATTCCTCAAGGATCTAGAACTAGAAGTACCATATGACCCAGCCATCCCATTACTGGGTATATACCCAAAGGATTATAAATCATGCTGCTATAAAGACACATGCACACGTATGTTCATTGCGACACTGTGACACTATTCACAATAACAAAGACTTGGAATCAACCCAAATGTCCATCAGTGACAGACTGGATTAAGAAAATGTGGTACATATACACCATGGAATACTATGCAGCCATAAAAAAGGATGAGTTTGTGTCCTTTGTAGGGACATGGATGCAGCTGGAAACCATCATTCTCAGCAAACTATTGCAAGAACAGAAAACCAAATACCACATGTTCTCACTCATAGGTGGGAACTGAACAATGAGATCACTTGGACTCGGGAAGGGGAACATCACACACTGGGGCCTATTATGGGGAGGGAGAAGAGGGGAGGGTTTGCATCGGGAGTTATACCTGATGTAAAGGACGAGTTGATGGGTGCAGCACAGCAACATGGCACAAGTACACATATGTAAGAAACTTGCACATTATGCACATGTATCCTAGAACTTAAAGTATAATAATAATAAAAAATAAATAAATAAGAATTTTCACTTCAGGTTCAAATTACTTCTTGAAAATCCTAAAAAAACAAAAACAAAACAAAACAAAAAAAGAAACATGAGAAAATAGCATGATATATGCAACTTAATAATTCATATATGCAACTCAATAATATGCGATTTTAAAAAAGAAATTATTTCATCTAAGTTTCTAACCATATTATTTATATTCTGTTTATCTTTTAATTTTAGAAAACTCCTTGTTTGTAATGTTATATCTCACTGTTCCTAATATTGTTTACTTGTGTGCTTTTCGTGTGATTTCCTTTTTTTTGTTCAATATTACTAGAGATATGTTCAATTTATGGATTTTGTAACAGTTTTTATTTTTGTCGATGCTATGTAGTTTTCGACTTTATTTTTACAGCTCTTGTCCCCTTTATAACTTATTTGCAATGTTAGTCTTTCTATTTTTATTTACTATTTGTCTTTATAAAAGTTTGTGTGTGTGTGTGTATGCATATATTTGGAAGAGTCACAGAATTGTGCAAATAGATTGTTTCATAACAAATAACACTGTCCTGCCACACCTTCCCCATTCCTACTCCCCAGAAGCAACCATGTTCATTCTTTTAGCTATTACTTATGATTCATGTATCTTAAAAACATGGCTTATATTGCTACTTCTTGCTTTCGTAGTTTTAAACATTATCCATTGATGTCCCAATACAGAATATTGGTATCTGGGTTTAGTTATCGCTCACTGTTACTCAATCCCCACTACATTCCCTCATGCCGTATTTTCCTTGTGCCCTGTCCTTCCAGAACAGTTATATGGTTTCTTTGGTTAAATCATAATCATTTAACCATAATTGAGTCATTATTGGGACTATATAAATGGTATTTATCTTGGAATATTTTTTTCCTGCATAATCTTTTCTTTTCTTGTAGTTGATATCTTTTTGTTTTGTTCGCAAATGCTTCCCCCTAAAATTATGCTCCATTGTGTAAATAGCCTCATAATAGAATAATATAATATTGGATTCTATTTTTGTTTTTTATCTTCTTGAAGAAATCCCTTCTGGAAACTACTGATTGCTCTCTCCCTGATCTGCAGTTGTCTTTCTGAGATTTCACATCAGCAGTAATAGGGGGAATTTCCTTCCTTCTTTCTTATATCAGCCCCCATTACTTGAATCCCATGTTTTCCTCTTTCTTGGTTTACTCCTTCACTTTCTGGGAGGCAAAAATGTTTGAGATCTTGCATGTGGGGAAAAAACTGCCTTTATGCTACCCTGACACTTATTTGATAGTTTAGCTGCTTGTTAAAACCTTGGTTGTAATTATTTTCAAGAATGGTGCTGCTCTATTGGTTTTGGGCTTTCGTTGTTGCTGGTTAGAACTCCAGTGCTATTCTGACTCTTTTACATTCCTGTTAAACCTTTTCCTTTTCTCCTCTTTGGAAGCTGCAGGATCTCCAGTGCCCTAAAATTTTGTGAAGACATGCCTAGATTTGAGCCCTTCAATTGATTGATCCATTTAGTTGTGAAACAGGTCTTTCAGATATGGGAAACATTCTTACATCGTTTCATCTGTGACTTCTGCGTTATTTTCTTTGTTCTCTGTATCTGTTTGTCTTTCCTTATGAATTCCTATTATTTAGATGTAAAACCTCAACAGGTAGCTTATCTTTTATCTTTCATTTTCATAATGTTGTCTTGTTGCTGTTTTCCGGGAAATTTTTCTCAAAATTACACTCCATTTTATTGAAAAATGTCCATGTTTTTATTTCTTTGTTCTTATTGTTGTTTCCTGAATGTGATTTTTTTGTAGTTTCCTGTTCTTGTTTCAAGGAAGATTTTTTTTTAAGTTTCCTAGTCCCATAAAGTCTCTATTTCTTCCATATTAACTGACTCTCTGTCATTTCTTTTCCAGTTTCTGGAAGAGAACACAACTTTTTTATTTTCAATTAAAGTCTTTATTTTCAATCTTTTTCATTTTTAAATAATTACATTTTAAAAAGACTATAAATTTCTCTCTAAACACTGCTTTAGCTGCATGTTACAAGTTTTGAAATGTAGTATTTTCATTGTCATTCAGGTCTAAATTTCTATTTTGCAATTTTCATTGTTTCTTATTAAGCATGAGTTAGTTCCAGGAACATTTAAAAGTTTACAAACATTGTGTTTTTAACTACCTTTTTCTGGTGCTTGATTTCTAATTCAATTTTATTGTGATCAAGGAAGAACATAGTCAATATGATAACAGATCTTTTACACTTTTTAGAAACTTTAAGTTCTATTAAGTGGCTAGTTTTTATAAATATTCCATCTATATTTGGAAATAATGTATATTTTATATTTATTGAATGCTAACTTTGTTGTTCCTTTGAAGAACAAAATTCCTTCTTGTAAGAGAAAAAAACCCTGTTTTTCCTTTCTGCTCTCTACTTGCACACTCAACACATAGCACATGGACAGCAGATTCTCCAAGGGACACCAGCTGTGTGTCCTCCAATTCAATTCTGACACTATTGTCAAATTCCATAGGTTGAGGGCCCAGTCCCACAAGACTGTCCCCCACTTCGGATGATAGACACAAGCCCCAGGTTGTGATCTGTACTTTTGACCTATCAATCAGCAGTAAATTGGAGTTCCCATGACTCTCTCCTTGGATCCTATTAATTTGCTAGAGCATTGCATAGAGCTCAGGGAAATACTTATGTTTACCAATTTATTATAAAGAATATTAAAAAGGATACAGATAAACAGCCAGATGGAAGAGATGCACAGGGCAACCATGTGGGAAGGGGAACAGAGTTTTCATCCCCTTTCTGAGCATGCCACACTCGAGGAACCTCCATGTGTTCAGATATCTAGAAGTTCTCTGAACCAGCTTCATGTGTAGGTATGATTGACTAAATCATTGGCCATTGGTGATCAACTCAACCTTCAGCCCCTCTTCCCTCCCCAAAGGTTGGGAGGTGGGGCTAAATATCATGACCTTCTAATAATATGTTGGCATTTCCAGTGACTACCCTCCTTCCTGAAGATATTTAGGGGCCCCAGTCACCAGTCATCTCATTAGTATACAAAAGATTCTCATCTCTTTAGAGAACCCAAGGGCTTTGGTAGCTGTATGTAAGAAAATGGGGACAAAGACCAAATATATATTTTGCAATATCACAGATTCTACACCCTTAATAATTTTTTATCTTCTTGATCTATCAATTTATAGTAGAGATGATTTTAAATCTCCTATTATTATTGTGGATTTTTGTTGTATATCCCTTGAGGCAACATTGTCAGTTGCATACAAGTTGAAAACAAATATCTTTCTGGCAGAATTTTCACTTCATTGTATTATTGCTAGTTATCTGTCTTTATTACAGTTAGTGCTTTTGGCTTCCAACTTTAACTTGACTTATATGAATATAATTTAACAGCTTTTTATAGTTAGTATTTGCATGGGTTTTTAAATTTTATTTTGTGGATAATTTTGTGGATAGGTGTGTATGTTTATGGGGTATATGAGATGTCTTGATAAGGTATGCAATGTGTAAAAATCACATCATGGAAGATGGGGTATCCATCCCTGCAAGCATTTATCCTTTGTTTTACAATCCAATTATACTCTTTTAGTTATTTTTAAATGTACATCTAAATTATTATTGACTATAGACACCCTGTTGTGCTATCAAATACTAGGCCTTATCTATTCATTTTAGATATATCTGTAACCATCCCCACTTCCAGCTCAACCCCCATGACTCTTTCCAGCCTCTGGTAAACATCTTTCTACTCTCTCTCTTTTTTAAAAAAATTTTTTAACTGTTATTTTCAGTTCAGGGTACAAGTGTAGGTTTGTTACATAGGTAAACTTGGGTCATGGGGATTCGTTGTATAAATTATTTCATAACCTAGGTATTAAGCCTAGTATCCATTAGTTATTTTTCCTGATCCTCTCCCTCCTCTCATCCTCCACCCTCCAATAGGCCCTAGTGTGTGTTGTTCTGCTCATCATTTAGTTCCCACTTATAAGTGAGAACATCCAGTATTTGGTTTTCCGTTCGTGAATTAGTTTGCTAAAGATGATGGCCTCCAGTTCCATCCATGTCCCTGCAAAGGATATGATCTCGTACTCTTTTATGGCTGCATAGTATTCCATGGTGTATATGTACCACATTTTCTTTCATGAGCATTTAGGTGGATTCCATGTCACGTCTTTGCTATTGTGAATAGTGCTGCATTGAATATTCGTGTGCATGTGTCTTTGTAATAGAATGATTTATATACCTTTCCATATATACCCAGTAATGGGATTGCTGAGTCAAATGGTAATTCTGTCTTTAGGTCTTTGAGGAATCACCACACTGTCTTCCACAATGGTTGAACTAATTTACACTTCCACTAAGAGTGTATAAGTGTTCCCTTTTCTCCACAACCTCACCAGCACCTATTATTTTTTAACAATAGTCATTCTGACTGGTGTGAGATGGTGTCTCATTGTGGTTTGGATTTGCATTTCTCTAATGATCAGTGATATTGAGCATTTTTCATATGATTGCTGGCCATGTTAGGAATAAAACTTAAAATTTTAAGGAAATTGAACACTTGAATAAAGGATTTTTAGTAAAGCAATTTTACTTTTGTGTAGAGGGGTGTTTTTTGGCCAGTTGCTATGAGAGTATATTTGAACAAAGGGGCATGAGAGTTTTTATTTTTGACGCAAGTTTTGTTTTTGTATTTTTTTTTTTTTTTGGCCGGGATCGGGTTGTATAATTTAAACTAATTTTGGTTGGCTAAACATTTGATTTTTTAAGATAAGGTGGGCACATAAAAGAAAGTGGAGAGGAAGGGGAAGGGGTGTTTGTAATGAGTTAGAAAGTTTTTCTTTTTAAATAAGGAAAGGAATGTGAGTTGATATTGATAACATTTGGTATTGTGGCGTGTTTGGACATTTAACAGAGGCAAAAGGGAAAAAAGGAGAAAAGGGGAAAAGGGGGTGGGTATTATGAATTAAAGAATAAAAGATTGATCAGATTATTTGAAGAGAAACCTTATCATATCCCACAGCCATATGTATGTCTTCTTTTAGAAAGGGTCTGTTCATGTCCTTTGCCCACTTTTCAATTGTGCCATTTGTTCTTTTCTTGTAAATTTGTTTAAAATTCTGATGCATTTTTCAGTATGCCAGTTGCATTTTTCAACTCCAGAATTTCTGCTTGATTCTTTTACATAATTTCAATTTCTTTGTTAAGTTTATCAGATAGCTCTGAATTCCTTCTCTGCATTATCTTGAATTTCTTTCAGTTTTTTGAAAATAGGTATTTTGTATTCTCTTTCTGAACAGTCACATATCTCTGTTTCTCTAGGGTTGGTCCCTGATGTTTTATTTAGTTCATTTTGTGAGATTATGTTTTTCTGGATCATTGTGATACTTGTAGATGTTCATCTATGTCTGGGTACTGAAGAATTGGGTATTGATTTTAGTCTTCGCAGTCTGGGTTTGTTTGTACCTGTCCTTCTTGGGAAGGCTTTCCAGATATTTGAACGGATTTGGGTGTTGTGATCTAAGTTACATTTGCTTTAGGGGTCACTCCAAGCCCAGTAGTGCTGTGATTCATCAGACTCGTAGAAGTACCACCTTGACAGTCTTGCACAAGATCTGCAAGAATCTCTGGATTACCAGGCAGAAGGTCCTGTTCTTTTCCCTTGCTTTCTCCCAAGCAAATGAAGTTTCTCTCTCTGCTCTGAGTCACCTGGAGCTGGGGGTGGATTGGCACAAGCACCCTATGGCTACTACCCAAGGACTGCTTTGGGTCAGACCTGAAGCCAGCACAGCACTGGTTCTTACCCGAGGCCTGCTATAACCACTGCCTGGTTACTGCCTACGTTTGCTCAAGGTCCTGGTGTTCTACAATCAGGAGGTGGCAAATCCAGCCAGACCTATCTTCTTCCCTTCAGGGCAGCAAGCTCCCCCAGGCCTCAGGAGGGCCCAGCATGGCCATCTAGGAGCCAGGGACTAGAGTCAAAAACCTTGGAATTACACCTGGTCTTTTGGGGTACTGCTGCTGAGCTGAAATTCCAATCACAAGATTCAGTCCTTCCCACTCCTCCCCACCATTTCCAAAGGCAAAGGAAGCTCAGCATGTGACCACCACCACCTCAGGCCCACAGGGAGTTTTTCCAGATTACCTCTGATGTTCCCTCAAGGCCCAAGGGCTCTTTAGTTAGCTTACGGTGAATGCTGCCTGGCCTGAGACTCACCTTTCAGAGGAGTGGGCTCCTCTTTGGCCTGAGCAGGTCCAGAAATGCCATCCAAGAGCCAAGTCCTGGAATTGGGGACCCCAAGAGCCTGCTTGGTGTTATACCCATCTGTTATCAAGCTGGTACCTGAGGTGCAAGACAAAGCTCCCTTCTCTAGCAGAAAGAGTCTCACCCCATAGCCAACACAGCTGAGAACATGCTGAGTCTCACTCGAGGCCTCCAAGTCTCAGCATCTCACTGGAGGCCCTCAACATAGTACCTGGGTATCACTGCTGGCCAGGGTCCAAGGGCTCTTCTATTAGCAGATGATTAATCCTGTCAGGACTGGATCCTTCCTTTTGTCAGGCCTTTGAGTCCAAGCTAAGGCATCATAACCCCTGTGACCCGCATGTATACATTCAGCTAGCCTGAAGTAACTGAAGAACCACGAAAGAAGTGAAATAGCTAGTTCCTGCCTTAACTGATAACATTCCACCATTGTGATTTGTTCCTGCCCCATCCTAACTGATCAATTGGTCTGTGACATTCCTTCTCCTGGACAATGAGTCTCAGGAGCTCTCCACCAAGCACCTTGTGACCCCTGCCCCTGCCCGCAAGAGAAACCCTCCTTTAACTGTAATTTTCCACTACCTCCCCAAATCCTATAAAACTGCCCCACCCCTATCTCCCTTTGCTGACTCCTTTCTTAGACTCAGTCCGCGGCACCCAGGTGATTAAAAAGCTTTATTGCTCACACAAAGCCTGTTTGGTGGTCCCTTCACACGGATGCAGGTAACACCTTTCAAAGCAGTGGATTCATTTCTGACCCAAGGTGTGTCTAGAAATGTCCAGGTGGTAGGGCCTGTAATGGGGGCCTCATGACTCTGATCAATGCCCTATCCTGCTGTGGCTAAAGTGGTATCCAAGGAGCAAGACAAAGTCCTCCCACTCTCCCCTCTCCTCTCCTCAAGTAGAAGGAGAGGAATCTCTCTTTTTTTGCCTGCTCCCACTTTGCCCTCTCCCATGACTCTAAGAGGAGGAGGATTGTGGAAGGAGGATTGTAGAAGGAGACCTCCTTGAGGCCTCCTCAGAAGCTGATGCTACCATGATACGGAGGATGTCTTTTGGAGACACAAGCTGTGCACCCTCGGCTTAGGGAAGGAGTGATACCAGCAATCCCTTAGCTGCCCCAGATGGTGATTCAGTAGGTGAAGTTCCCGCCCCCCAACCCGCCACCCAGTTCACACTGCCTGTGGGCCCAGTTCAGCCCTAGCACTCACCTAGTGTTGCAGTCCTTGTGGCCTAGACTGCCTTTCTAGTTCATTTGGAGCCCCAGAGCACTTTAGCCCATGGTGGGAAGGCTTGCAGAAACTCGGGAAGGGCTATTCCCCTTTGGCTAGTACAGGTTTAAATGCATCCTCAGTGGTTGGGCGTCAGTTGAGTTTGGTCTCACTTTGCTTTCTGCTTTAACAAAGGCAGCTTGGGAGTTCAACGCCTAAGGATTGCTGGCTCTCCCTCTCCCCAGAGCACAGAAAGTCTTTCTGCATCAAGCCTTCACTGTCAGGGGATGGGCGAGGAGTGGCATTAGCAATTCAAAAGGGTTTATTCTACCTCTTCAGTGCCTCTTTCAGCAATATGGAGTTAGAACAAGGTACTGTGAGTGCTTACCTGATTTTTGGTTCTTACAAAGGTTTTGTGTGTGTGTGTGTAGATAGTTGTTAAATTGGTGTCCTTGCAGGGAGGATAATTGGTGGGGACTTCTGTTGTGCCATCTTCTTCTACCCTGCATGATGTTTTTCATTCCTTTATTGTCAACATTTCTGGTGGCTTTATTTTTTGATGTGTGTTTTACATACTTGAATTTTTAAATGGCCCACTCTTTTAATAAAGAGTGTAATATGTTACATTTATTTTGATTACTAATGTATTTGAAGTTACTAGTGTAATTATTATTTGTTCCTTTTCTTAGGCCTTCTGTTGGATAGATAAACTTTTCCATTTGTTGATTTGGAGGCTGTATTTTCTAAGAAAGTTTAGTTATTCAGTATCTATATCTTTATCCCATTGGATTAGTTTTACTATCCAATGGATACTCTTGCTCTTGATTTTGTTTAATGTTTTAATTTTACACCCATTTTCAAATATGAAAAGTTGTTATAATTATTTTAAATTAATAGTTAAACAAATTTACTCACATATTTATTATAGGTGATGTGGTGTGTTTCCATTAGAATGCATATAATGTCTGACTCTCTTTTTATGCCATTAATAGCCACTAATGACCATTACCTACATCATTAATTGGATAGGTGTTACAAAATGGTGATGTTTTATTTTTATTATTTCTTTTTCATTTATTAGTTGAAATACTTCTATAGATAGAAACTTGTACTTCTCAACTATTTGTTTACCTTGAGGTACAGTTCATATAGGAAAGGCATAATTAATGCTTGATTTTCCCCCCTTATTTATGTGGGGTTTTTCTGGAGTGCATTGGCATACCCTCTTACTTGTTAATTCTGAATAGTAAATTGGTTCTCTAGCATCCTCCAAGGAAGATCAAAGAGTATTTTTTAAAAATATCCTTATGGGCCGGGCGCGGTGGCTCAAGCCTGTAATCCCAGCACTTTGGGAGGCCGAGACGGGGGGATCACGAGGTCAGGAGATCGAGACCATCCTGGCTGACACGGTGAAACCCCGTCTCTACTTTAAAAAATACAAAAAACTAGCCGGGCGAGGTGGCGGCGCCTGTAGTCCCAGCTACTCGGGAGGCTGAGGCAGGAGAATGGCGTGAACCCGGGAGGCGGAGCTTGCAGTGAGCTGAGATCCGGCCACTGCACTCCAGCCTGGGCGGCAGAGTGAGACTCCGTCTCAAAAAAAAATAAAATAAAATAAAATAAAATAAAATAAAATATCCTTATGAACTCATGGATTTAAATCCATTACATGTTTTTATCCTTCATGATGTTCAGACAGACCTACCTTTGATCAGCTGGAACCTATTCGTACTGATTTCTGAGTCCTAAAGACACAATTCTATTACTCTTTGATAAAACTTCTTGCTTTTATTATATCACATGATATTTAAGCTCATCTAATACATTTTATGTCCAGGAACTCTGATCCTTCTAATGGGAAATTAGAGACCACAGTGTGGGCTGTAGGGTTACTTATTACTCTGGTTCATTTTTGTTTCTAGATCTTTTTAGTGAACAAAGCTAACAAATAGGCCTTTTAAAAAGAAAATGCATCATGAGTTCATCATGATACTTCCAATTCAAAATGAGAATCACCAGTTTTACCTAATGTCATTGAATTTGCATATTGATTTCCTTTCTCCCTTGTCAAAAATCCCGATGACACCAAAAAATTGCTCATTTGCCTTATTCAACAATAAACATACAACAGTCACAGAATAACGTTATCAACACTACCACTAACAATGTAATTACTAACTAGTTTTAGATCTAGTTTTTAGGTCTGCCTTTTGTTGTTGCTGTTTTGTCCCCATTAAGGATGTACAGACAAATTTCTGTGTTTTAAAATCAATGGGTATAAGTCTTCTTTAGGTAGTTATGCCAACAACTATATACACATAAGTTAATTTATGTCTTCTTAATTTCAATTTTAGGAGTTGCTTTGTAGAAATTTAATTTTGCCTCAAAATGCATGAAATATTTACATGGTTTCAAAGTCAAATACACAAAATGAGGTATATTCATTGAAATCTAGCTTCTATTTCTGTCTCTTTGATGCTACTTCCTCTCCCCAAAAGTAACCATTTTTTAATGTTATGGTTTATAATTTCATTTACAATGACATATGGGCATAATTATACATGCATTTATAATTTATATTTCCCCTTTCCTAGATAAAAATGGCATCTATACTGTTTTCTCCTTTTTTATTTTCTTCCCTAAACAACATACCCTAAGATTACTTCATAGTATTACACAGAGATTTTTTTATCCATTTTTGTACCTGCATAGCACTTCACTTTTTAATACCACAATGTATTTTATCAGTTCCCTATTGATAGGCATTTACATCTGTTTCCTGCTTTCCTATCATTATAAATAATGTTTCAATGAATAACTATATATATATATATACACACACACACATATATATGTGTCTCTTTTTGCATTTTTGGCAATGTATCTTTGAATGAGATACTTAGAAATGAGATTGCTGGATCATAGGATAATTTAGTATGTAATTTTTCAGGATTTTGCCAATTTCCCTTTATAGGGACTTTGCATGTTCCACTCCCACCAGCAGTGTTGCCTCATAGCCTCAGCCAATCTGGTAAGTGTGAAATGGTCTTTATGCACAGTTTGCATTTCATTCATCTTGAGTTAACCATCATAAGGTTAAGGTCCATTTGCATTTTTTTCTGTGAACTATCTGTTCATATCTCTATCCAAGTTTTCTCTAGGACTGCTGGTCTTTTTCCTGACTATTTTAAGGAGTCCTATATTCTTTCCCAGTTTATTATTTCTCTTTTTACTTTATTCATAATGTTTTAAATGTAATCAAATATATCAGTCTTTTTTCCCTTATTACTTCTGGATTTTAAAACATAGTAAGGAAAATTTTTCCAACTCTCAGCTTATAGAAGAATTCACCCATGTTTTCCTCTGGTACTTACATGTGTATTTTCAGTATTTGAATATCTGATCCATTTAAAACTTACCTAGTGTATGGTGTGAGGGATTTTATCTTTTTCAATAAGGTTACATAGTTATACCATACCAACTAAATAAAAATTCATCTCCCCCTACTGACGTGAGATGTCACTTTTAGTGTATACTTAAATTTTGTATAAAATGGGGTCTTTTTTTTTTTTTTTTTGAGACGGAGTCTCACTCTGTCACCCAGGCTGAGGTGCAATGGCGTGATTTCAGCGCACTGCAACCTCCGTCTCCCAGGTTCAAGCGATTCTCCTGCCTCAGCCTCCTGAGTAGCTGGGACTACAGGCACCCACCACCATGCCCGGCTAATTTTTGTATTTTTAGTAGAGACAGGGCTTCACCATGTTGGCCAGGCTGGTCTCAAACTCCTGACCTCAAGAGATCCGCCTGCCTCAGGCTCCCAAAGTGCTGGGATTACAGGTGTGAGTGACTACGCCCGGCCTGGATTTTCTATTCTTTCTCATTGGTGTGTCTATGAACCAGTATCAAAATGTTGTAATTTTAAAAGATACGTACTATGTTTTAATGTCTGGTATTGTTAGACCTTTCACCATTACTTTTCATTTTCAGGGTTTCCTGGATATTCTTACTTATTTATGATTCTAAATGAACTTATAATCAACTTGTTAAGCTCCAGAAAAATACCTGTTAAATTTATAAATAAACTTAAGGAGATCTGATACAATATTATGTTAATTCTTTAATGCAAGAATATGCTAAATCTATTTTGGTCTTTTAAAGTGTTGTAGAGTTTTGCTCATATCTATTTTGAATATTTCTTGTTAAGTTTATGTCTAGACATTTTATTTAATTTTTTTCTATGGCAAAAAAGCTCATATCTCCCATTCAACCTCCCAACTGGTGTTTGCATGTATGAAGGATCGCTTAGTCTTTTTTTTCACTTAAATTTCTCTGTCTCTCCCCACCAAGCTTAAATAATAAGTTTAGCTGTGTAAAAATGATAAATTGAGATTTATCTTTCCCCTCTGAAAATGTTACTCCTTTCTCCTTGTCATTAAGTGCTACTGGTGAGAAGTCTTCTCTCAAATTCTTATTAATATGTATATAATGTCGTTTGTAGCTATTACTACAATCTCTTCATCTCTGAAATTCTACAACTTTACTATGAAATGCCTAGCTATGCATTTGTTTTAATTTATTATATTAGGTGCTAAGAGTCCTTTTATTCTGCATGTTCAAGCTTTTGTTCTATTTAATTTAATTTTTTTTTTAAAGTTTCAACTTTTATTTAGATTCCAGAGGTACATATGCAGATTTCTTACATGGGTGTGTTGCATGGTGCTGAGGTTTGGGGTTTACAAACGATCCCGTTACCCAGTTAATGAGCATAGTACCCGATAAGCAGTTTTTCAACTCTTGCTCCCCACCCCTACTCTAGTAGTCTCCATGTCTATTGCTCCCATCCTTATGTCCCTGTCTACCCAATGTTTAGCTCTCACTTACAAGTGAGAACATGCAGTATTTGGTTTTCTTTCTGTGTTAATTAGCTTAGGATATTGGCCTCTAGCTGCACGCATGTTGCTGCAAAAAACATGATTTTGTCCTTTTCATGACTGCATAGTATTCCATGGTGTATATGTACAGCATTTTCTTTATCCAGTCCACCATTGATGACCTAGGTTGATGCCATGTCTTTGCTATTGTGAGTAGTGCTGCAATGAACATAGATGTGCATGTGTCTTTTTGGTAGAATGATTTATTTTCCTTTGGGAATATATCCAGTAATGCAGTTTCCGGGTTGAATGTTGAATGGTAGTCCTATCTTTAGTTGTTTCAGGAATCTCCAAATTGCTTTCCACAGCGACTGAACTAATTTACATTCCCATCAACAGTGTGTAAGCATTCCCCTTTTTTTCTCTGCAGCCTCACCAACATGTTATTTTTTGCCTTGTATATAATAACCATTCTAAGTGGTGTGAGATGGTATCTCATTTGTGGTTTTGATTTACATTTCTGTGATGATTAATGATATGACGCATTTTTTCATATGTTTGTTGGTTGCTTAGCAAGGATGCCCACTCTCATCACACCTATTCAACATAGTTCTAGAAGTTCTTGCAGGGGCAATGAGGCAAGAGAAAGAAATGAAAGGCATACGAACAGGAAAAGAAGAAGTCAAGATCTCTCTCTTCACTGACGACAGGACTCTATACCTAGAAAACCACAAAGATGCCAGCAAAAGGTCCCTAGAACTGATAAATGACTTCAATAAAGTTTCAGGATACAAAATCAATTTACCAAAATCAGTAGCATTTCTATATACCAATAATGTTCAAGCTGAGAGCCAAATCAAGAACACAATCTTGTTTAAAATAGCCACACACAAAAAATAAAATACCTAGAAATACATTTAACCAAGGAGTTGCAAGAACTCTACGAGAACTACAAAACACTGCTGAAAGAAATCAGATGACACAAACAAATGGAAGAACATTTCATGCTCATGGATTGGTAGACTCAATATCTTTAAAATGGCTATACTGCCCAAAGCAACCTATGGGTTCAACACTATTCCTATCAAACTATCCATATTTTTTTTTCACAGAATTAGAAAAAACTGTAATTCTATAATTCATATGGAATCAAAAAGAGCCCTAATAGCCAAAGCAATCTTATTTTATTATTTTTTTAAGAGACAAGATACCATTTTGTTGCCCAGGTTGGAGAACAGTGGTGCAATCATAGCCCCATGGGCCTCAAACTCCTGACCTCAAGTGATTTTTCTGCCTCATGCTCCTGAGTAGCTGGAACTATAGCTGTGCACCACCACACCCAGCTAATCTATTTATTTATTTTTTTGTTTAGAGATGGGGATCTCACTATATTGCCCAGGCTGCTCTCGAACTCATGGCCTCAAGAGATACTCCTGCCTCAGCTTTCCAAGTAGTTGGAATTACAGTCATGAAACACCAGGGCCAGTAAATTAGGCTTAACTTAATTAAAAGAAAATTCTCACTTATTATATCTTCAAATTATTGTGTCTTGCCATTTCCTCTGTTCTCACTCCGTTAAAACCCTTTTCGACAAATGTGGAAGCATCTCAGTCTTCTCTTTGATATTTCTCTTTATTTGTATTTCCCTCTTCCATCCTGCATTCCTCAGGACTACTTCATAATTCACTAATTTTCTCTGTTGGCCTAGTCTTTATTAAATTTAAATTTTTCTGACAAGAGATCAAATTTCCAACATTCTAATGGGTTTGTTTTTTTTCTTTTTAAAAATATATACCTTTTTTTTCTTTTTTTTTTTTAGACAGGGTCTCACTCTGTCACCTAAACTGAAGTGCAGTGGTGTGATCATGGCTCACTGCAACCTCTGCCTCCTGGGCTCAAACAATCCTCCTACCTCAGCCTTCCGAGTAGCTGGGACTACAGGTGCGTGCCACTATGCCTGGCTAATTTTTGTCAAACATGCCAGTTCTTTTAAAATATCTCTCTGTTTTTATTTCTTTACTCTTTTAGTCAAAATTATGCTTTCATTTTTGTCTTTGAACATTTTCAATACACTTATATTCAATTCTTCATCAGACTATTACACAAAAATAATTTATTTTCCTTTCTTCTTTTTTTAAATTATACTTTGAGTTCTAGGGTACATGTTCACAACGTGCAGGTTTGTTACATAGGTATACATGTGCCATGTTGGTTTGCTGCACACATTAACTCGTCATTTACATTAGGTATTTCTCATAATGCTATCCCTCCCCCTGCCCCCGCACCGCATGGCAGGCCCTGGTGTGTGATGTTCCTCACCCTGTGTCCAGATATTCTCATTGTTCAATTCCCACATATGAGTGAGAACATGCAGTGTTTGGTTTTCTGTCCTTGTGATAGTATGCTCAGAATGATGGTTTCCAGCTTCATCCATGTCCCTGCAAAGGACTTGAACTCATCCTTTTTTATGGCTGCATAGTATTCCATGGTGTATATGTGCCACATTTTCTTAATCCAGTCTATCATTGATGGACATTTGGGTTTGTTCCAAGTCTTTGCTATTGTGAATAGTGCTGCAATAAACATACGTGTGCATGTGCCTTATAGTAGAATGATTTATAATCCTTTGGGTATATACCCAGTAATGGGATTGCTGGATCAAATGGTATTTTTAGTTCTAGATCCTTCAGGAATCTCCACACTGTCTTCCACAATGGTTGAACTAGTTTACACTCCCACCAACAATGTAAAAGCGTTTCTATTTCTCCACATCCTCTCCAGCACCTGTTGTTTCCTGACTTTTTAATGATTGCCATTCTAGCTGGTGTGAGATGGTATCTCATTGTGGTTTCGATTTGCATTTCTCTGATGACCAGTAATGATGAACATTTTTTCATATGTCTGTGGGCTGCATAAATGTCTTCCTTTGAGAAGTGTCTGCTCATATCCTTCACCCACTTTTTGATGGGTTTTTTTTTTTCTTGTAAACTTGTTTAAGTTATTTGTAGATTCTGGATGTTAGCCCTTTGTCAGATGGGTAGATTGCAAAAATTTTCTTCCATTCTGTAGGTTGCCTGTTCACTCTGATGGTAGTTTCTTTTGCTGTGCAGAAGCTCTTCAGTTTAATTAGATCCCATTTGTCAACTTTGTCTTTTGTTGCCATTGCTTTTGGTGTTTTAGTCATGAACTCCTTGCCCATGCCTATGTTGTGAATAGTATTGCCTAGGTTTTCTTCTAGGGTTTTTATGGTTTTAGGTCTAATATTTAAGTCTTTAATCCATCTTGAGTTAATTTTTGTATAAGGTTTAAGGAAGGAATTCAGTTTCAGTTTTCTACATATGGCTAGCCAGTTTTCCCAGCACCATTTATTAAATAGGGAATCCTTTCTCTATTGCTTGTTTTTGTCAGGTTTGTCAAAGATCACATGGTCGTAGATGTGTAGTGTTATTTCTAAGGATTCTGTTCTGTTCCATTGGTCTATATCTCTGTTTTGGTACCAGTACCATGCTGTTTTGGTTACTGTAGCCTTGTAGTATAGTTTGAAGTCAGGTAGCGTGATACCTCTAGCTTTGTTCTTTTGGCTTAGGATTATCTTGGCAATGCAGGCTCTTTTTTGGTTCCATATGAACTTTAAAGTAGTTTTCTCCGATTCTGTGAAGAAAGTCATTGGTAGCTTGATGGGAATGGCATTGAATCTATAAATTACCTTGGGCAGTATGGCCATTTTCACAATATTGATTCTTCCTATCCATGAGCATGAAATGTTCTTCCATTTGTTTCTGTCCTCTTTTATTTCACTGAGCAGAAGTTTGTAGTTCTCCTTGAAGAGGTCCTTTACATCCCTTGTAAGTTGGATTCCTAGGTATTTTATTCTCTTAGTAGCAATTGTGAATGACAGTTCACTCATGATTTGGCTCTCTGTCTGTTATTGGTGTATAGGAATGCTTGTGAGTTTTGCACATTGATTTTATATCCTGAGACTTTGCTGAAGTTGCTTATCACCTTAAGGAGATTTTGGTCTGAGACAATAGGGTTTTCTAAATATACAGTCATGTCATCTGCAAACAGGGACAATTTGACTTCTTCTTTTCCTAATTGAATACCCTTTATTTCTTTCTCTTGCCTGATTGACTTGGCCAGAGCTTCCAACACTATATTCAATAGGAGTGGTGAGAGAGGGCATCCCTGTCTTATGCCAGGTTTCAAAGGGAATATTTCCAGTTTTGGCCCATTCAGTGTAATATTGGCTGTGGGTTTGTCATAAATAGCTCCTATTATTTTGAGATATGTTCCATCAATACCTGGTTTATTGAGAGTTTTTAGCATGAAGGGCTGTTGAGTTTTGTCAAAGGCCTTTTCTGCATCTATTGAGATAATCATGTGGTTTTCATCTTTAGTTCTGTTTATGTGATGGATTATGTTTATTGATTTGCATATGTTGAACCAGCGTTGCATCCCAGGGATGAAGCTGACTTGATCATGGTGGATAAGCTTTTTGAGGTGCTCCTGGATTCGATTTGCCAGTGTTTTACTGAGGATTTTTGCATCAATGTTCATCAGGGATTTTGATCTAAAATTCTCTTTTTTTGTTGTGTCTCTGCCAGGCTTTGGTATCAGGATGATGCTGGCCTTATAAAATGAGTTAGGGAGCATTCCCTCTTTTTCTATTGATTGGAATAGTTTCAGAAGGAATGGTACCAGCTCCCCTTTGTACCTCTGGTAGAATTTGGCTGTGAATCCATCTGGTCCTGGACCTTTTTTGGTTGGTAGGCTATTAATTATTTCCTCAATTTCAGAGCCTGTTATTGGTCTATTCAGGGATTCGACTTCTTCCTGGTTTAGTCTTGGGAGGGTGTATGTGTCCAGGAATTTATCCATTTCTTCTAGATTTTCTAGTTTGTTTGTGTATAGGTCTTTATAGTATTCTCTGATAGGAGTTTGTATTTCTGTGTGATCGGTGGTGATATCCCCTTTATCATGTTTTATTGCATCTATTTGATTCTTCTCTCTTTTCTTCTTTATTAGTCTTGCTAGCATTCTATCTATTTTATTGATCTTATCAGAAAACCAGCTCCTGGATTCATTGATTTTTTTGAAGGGTTTTTTGTGTCTCTATCTCCTTCAGTTCTGCTCTTAGTTATTTCTTGCCTTCTGCTAGCTTTTGATTTGTTTGCTCTTGCTTCTCTGGTTCTTTTAATTGTGATGTTAGGGTGTCGATTTTAGATCTTTCCTACTTTCTCTTGTGCACCTTTTTAGTGCTATAAGTTTCCCTCTACACACTGCTTTAAATGTTTCCGAGAGATTCTGGTACGCTGTGTCTTTGTTCTCATTGGTTTCAAAGAACATCTTTACTTCTGCCTTCATTTTGTTATTTACTCGGTAGTCATTCAGGAGCAGGTTGTTCAGTTTCCATGTAGTTGTGTGGTTTTGAGTGAGTTTCTTAATCCTGAATTTTAATTTGATTGCACTCTGCTCTGAGAAACAGTTTGTTGTGATTTCTGTTCTTTTACATTTGCTGATGAGTGCTTTACTTCCAACTATGTGGTCAATTTTGGAATAAATGTGATGTGGTGCTGAGAAGAATGTATATTCTGTGGATTTGGGTTGGAGAGTTCTGTAGATGTCTATTAGGTCTGTTTGGTGCAGAGCTGAGTTCAAGTCCTGGATATCCTTTTTAACATTCTGTCTCATTGATCTGTCTAATATTGACAGTGGGGTGTTAAAGTCTCCCCTTATTACTGTGTGGGAGTCTAAGTCTCTTTGTATGTCTCTAAGAACTTGCTTTATATATCTGGGTACTCCTCTATTGGGTGCATATATATTTGGGATAGTTAGCTCTTATTACATTGATCCCTTTAACATTATGTAATGGCCTTCTTTGATCTTTTGATCTTTGTTGGTTTAAAGTCTGTTTTATCAGAGACTAGGATTGCAACCCCTGCTTTTATTTTTCTTTCCATTTACTTGGTATATCTTCCTCCATTCCTTTATTTTGAGCCTATGTGTGTCTCTGCACATGAGATGAGTCTCCTGAATACCGCACACTGATGGGTCTTGACTCTTTATCCAATTTGCCAGGGTTGTCTTTTAATTGGGGCATTTAGCCCTTTTACATTTAAGGTTAATATTGTTATGTGTGAATCTCATCCTGTCATTATGATGCTAGATGGTTATTTTGCCCATTAGTTGATGCAGTTTCTTCCTAGTACCAATGGTCTTTATAATTTGGCATGTTTTTGCAGTGGCTGGTACTGGTTGTTCCTTTCCATGCTTAGTGCTTCCTTCAGGAGCTCTTGTAAGGCAGGCCTGGTGGTGACAAAATCTCTCAGTGTTTGCTTGTCTGTAAAGGATTTTATTTCACCTTCACTTATGAAGCTTAGTTTGGCTGGATATGAAATTCTAGGGTGAAAATTCTTTTCTTTAAGAATGTTGAATACTGGCCCCCACTCTCTTCTGGCTTGTAGAGTTTCTGTCGAGAGATCCACTGTTAGTATGATGGGCTTCCCTTTGTGGATAACCTGACCTTTCTCTCTGGCTGCCCTTAACATTTTTTCCTTCATTTCAACCTTAGTGAATCTGACAATTATGTGTCTTGGGGTTGCTCTTCTCAAGGAGTATCTTTGTGGTGTTCTCTGTATTTCCTGAATTTGAATGTTGGCATGCCTTGCTAGGTTGGGGAAGTTCTCCTGGATAATATTTTGCAGAGTGTTTTCCAACTTGGTTCCATTCTCCCCATCACTTTCAGGTACACCAATCAGACGTAGATTTGGTCTTTTCATGTAGTCCCATATTTCTTGGAGGTTTTGCTCGTTTCCTTTTACTCTTGTTTTCTCTAAACTTCTCTTCTCACTTTTTATCATTCATTTGATATTCAATCACTGATACTCTTTCTTCTACTTGATCAAATTGGCTGTTGAAGCTTGTGCATGCATCACGTAGTTCTCATGCCATGGTTTTCAGCTCCATTAGGTCATTTAAGGTCTTCTCTACACTGTTTATTCTAGTTAGTCATTCATCTAATCTGTTTTCAAGGTTTTTAGCTTCCTTGCAATGGGTTCAAACAGCCTCTTTTAGCTCGGAGAAGTTTGTTATTACCAATCTTCTGAAGACTACTTCTGCCAGCTTGTCAAAGTCATTCTCCATCCAGCTTTGTTCCAAAGTCATTCTCCACCCAGTATTTGGGCAGGAGCATCCCATTTTTCTAGGTACCATCTGTCACGGCTTCTTTTGGCTAGGAAAGGGAATTCCCTTTGTCCCTTGCGCTTCCCGGATGAGGTGATGCCCCCACCTGCTTCAGCTCACCCTCCATGGGCTGCACCCACTGTCCAACCAATCCCAATGTGATCCTTTGGAATAGAAGAGGCACTCTGGTTTTTGGAATTTTCAGCTTTTCTGCTCTGGTTTCTCTCCATCTTTGTGGTTTTCTCTACCTTTGGTCTTTGATGATAATGACCTACCTACAGATGGGGTTTTGGTGTGGATGTCCTTTTTGTTGATGTTGATGCTATTCCTTTCTGTTTGTTAGTTTTCCTTCTGACAGTCAGGTCCCTCGGCTGCAGGTCTGTTGGAGTTTGCTGGAGTTCCACTCCGGACCCTGTTTGCCTATGTATCACCAACGGAGGCTGCAGAACAGCAAATATTGCAGCACAGCATATATTGCCGCCTGATCCTTCCTCTGGAAGCTTCGTCCCAGAGGGGCACTCACCTGTATGAGGTGTCAATTGACCCCTACTGGGAGGTGTCTCCCAGTTAGGCTACACGGGGGTCAGGGACCCACATGAGGAGGCAGTCTATCTGTTCTCTGAGCTCAGACACCTTGCTGGGAGAACCACTGCTCTCTTCAGAGCTGTCAGACAGGGACGTTTAAGTCTGCAGAAGTTTCTGCTGCCTTTTGTTCAGCTATGCCCTGCCCTCAGAGGCGGAGACTACAGAGAGAGCTGGCCTTGTTGAGCTACAATGGGCTCCACCCAGTTCAAGCTTCCCCAGCTGCTTTGTTTACCTACTCAAGCCTTAGCAATTGCAGACGCCCCTCCCCCTGCCAGACTGCTACCTTGCAGGTTGATCTCAGACTGCTGCGCTAGCAGTAAGCGAGACTCCTGCCAAGCCAGACACGGGATATAATCTCCTGGTGTGCCATTTGCTAAGACTGTTGGAAAAGCGCAGTATTTGGGCAGAAGTGTCCCATTTTTCCAGGTACCATCTGTCACGGCTTCTTTTAGCTAGGAAAGGGAAATCCCTTTATCCCTTGTGCTTCCCGGATGAGGTGACGCCCCACCCTGCTTCAGCTCGCCCTCCATGGGCTGCACCCACTGTCCAACCAATCCCAATGAGATGAACCAGGTACCTCGATTGGAAATGCAGAAATCACGCTGGGAGCTGTAGATGGACGCTGTTCCTATTCGGCCATCTTGGAACGGAATCCAAAAATAATTTCTTGTGCAGTAAATTTCTGTTTCAATTATTTGTTTTATCGATTTTTTTCATAGTCTTAGACTTATTCTTGCATTTTGGAGTTTTTGTTTGTAGCCTCAGTTTTCTTTCTTTTACTCCCATCTGTTCTCCCCCTTTCATTTTGACAGTTGCTTATTCTTGTCCCTCTGTACTTTTCATTCAAAGCTAGGTCTAATAATAACTTTTGGGAGGCTTTGTCTCATAGTGATCTTAAGGACCTGACAGATTCAGTAAAGGCCAGCAGGTGGCTTAGTTCAGGCCCAGGTTTCAACATGGCATATCTATTCTTTTACCTTCCTGGACCTGCAGCATTATTCTAGTTCTGGGTTCTTCACTCTAGTTCTCCTAGGCAACATTTGGGGTAATTTCTTTAAGCCCCTTTCAGAGGGGATGAGTTGAGACCTGATTCCCCTGACCCATTGCTTTACACTGTGAGTCTGCATCTGTTTTCCATGTCTTTTATGAATTACTCTCGTCTCCATGGCCATACAGGAGCTAAATTTCTGAATACTATTGCCTGTTCTTAGGTTTCGAGTTCAGCAAGGCTCAGCCCATCCCCGGTTCACAAATACATATATCTTGCATTTGATCTCAACTACATTCTTTTTTATTTTTACTTTTTGTATCTTATGCATCATTGCTATGTGTTTAGATCCAAAAGGGGTTTCAAAGCAAGGAATCACTAAGGAATGTTAATTGGACGTCTGTGTGATTCTGATTGCTTTCATCATTTACCCTGGATTTAACATCCACTGTGGCTGCAAATAATTGTCTGACTCCAGGTCACATCCCTGTATCAAAACTTTAAGGGAGACTAAAAAGTATCTGGCATTTTCAGTTCCCACAGAGAGAGATAGCTCTGCCTCCCACCAAAACTCACAATTTGTTTATCTACCAGACTTAGAAAGGGTGTTCAGATTTAGGGCTGCCAAACAAAATAACAATCTACTATATTATATACCCTGGAAACCTATGAAGAGATATCCTCTATTTGAGAATTACATATATTTTCTGCTTTCTGTAATGAACCATATAAATACTGAAACATCAACCAGATAAAGTTTAATCTCCATGCAGTGCAGAGCTGCAGACTCTACAGATCAACAAGACCACATGAAGCAGAGCTTTTTTGTTAAAAGCCCAACTGAAATTCACAATGGCCTGATTTTATACTTTATAATAGCTTTTAATCTGCATTGGTTGGAACTCTAGAGGCCCATCTGTTCTAACAGAAGACTTTGTCAACTTTATATTTTTATGGTACTACTGTAATTGCAGGTTTTTGTGATATTTGTAGAGTTTGAGCTGAAAATAATGAGAAAAAATAATCTATAAAAAGGGTTGGGATGCCATCACTTTTTAGCAGTTACCATGTGATCACAGATGCCAGGGACATTTAATGATTTAATTATATTGAACTTGAGGTTCTCTTTCCCGTTTCAAAATTTGTAGACTTTTGGTATCATAGATTGTGAGGAAAAGAAAAAAGAATGGGGTTTCCAGATTCCCTTTCCCTTCCTATCTAAGAAAATATTTCCTTTGCCTTATGCCCACTGGAAAAGATTACCACTCCCTTGTATCCTATGAGAATCTCCCTTTATAACCTTTTGTAAACAAAATGTACTACGTCTTTACTTGAACCTTTGTCAATGACTCTGTGCCTTTCCTTCATATGCCAAATGTGAGTGAATATATGGGCCTCTGTTCTTCCCCAAGATCTGTACCTACCTCTTTAATGTCAAAGCCTGCAGGTTCTCTGGCAAGATTTTATAGTTAAAATTCCAACATGATATTTGTTTGCTTCCCAAACTGATTCTCATTAATAATTAGGGCAATGTCTGACTCCATATAGGAACACTGTGACCATTTTAACACTTTTTTTTTTTTTTAGATGGAATCTCACTCTGTCACCAGGCTGGAGTGCTGTGGTGCAATCTCGGCTCACTGCAACCTCCACCTCCTGGGTTCAAGTGATTCTCCTGCCTCAGCCTCCCAAGTAGCTGGGACTACGGGCACCCACCACCACGCCTGACTAATTTTTGTATTTTTAGTAGAGATGGGGTTTCACCATGTTGGCCAGGATGATCTTGATCTCTTAGCCTCGTGATCTACTCGCCTCAGCCTCCCAAAGTGCTGGGATTATAGGCGTGAGCCACCGTGCCTGGCCTAACACATTTTTTTTAAGAGACGAGGTCTCGCTCTGTCACCCAGGCTGGAGTGCAGTGGAATGACCTCTGCTCACTGCAGCCTTGAAATGTTGGGCTCAAGCAATCCTCCTACTTCAGCCTCCCGAATAGCTAGGATTACAGGTGTATGACTCCACACTGAGCCATTTTTTAAAGTTTTTTGTAGAGATGGGGTCTCACTCTATTGCCCAGGCTGCTCTTGAACTCCTGGGCTCAAGCCATCCTCCTGCCTTGGCCTCCCAATGTGCTGGGATTACAAACATGAGCCACTGCATCTGTCCCATTTTACCACATTTCGTGTTAGAATATAACTCGACTGTAACGATTGTCTATAGTTTCTGCCTTATGCCTGATTACTCCTTCAGCATATTCTTTGGGAATCCTCTTCATCTTCTTGACTCCATTTTAGAGGTGCCTTAGAACATTATCATAGATTCTCTGTGCATTCACCAGATGAGAGATTTTATTGATTGACTGGAATTTGGTGACAATATACCGCCTTTTTCTCTGAATATTTGCCCCTCTTTCTTACCATCTAACTTAGACATATTTTTACCACCTCAAGTTGTATATTGGTTAAGACTAAGTTCTCCTTACCCTGAATACAACTGGTAACACTTTGACTAGAAGGGGTAAGGATAGAGTGAGAGGCAAACAGGCCTGGGAGCCAAGCTTGGGAAAGAAGTAAGAAATGTATGTTTTCCAACTAAGAAAAGGAATAAAATATGCACCTATTTGCTAGTCTTATCTTCTCAAAGAAAGGGTCCTTGAATTAGCTACTAGTGCACTTGTGACCTTCTCCATGGTACCTGACATGCTGTGAATAGTCAGAATGGGTCGTACTTACCTTCTCTTTTATATTGTTTAGTGTTAAATTCAAGGTTTCGTGAAAATATAACAAATATAACAAAACCCAGTGAGCCTATATTACACCATTTGTTGTGGTTAATCAAATGATAAAAATTGTACTGAAAGTATACAGTTAGAGAGATACACTCCTCAGATTTTTCAAGATAAAGAAACACAAACATATTTCATAAATTTTCTAAATAGCTGTACATTTACAATGGAATAAATAAATTATTTATTTAACTAAATACCCCCATCTTTATGGATACATTCCTTTTGAGAATAATATGAACAGAAATAAGTACCATTTTACTAAGAAAGGTGTGTTGTCATCTGGCATCAGCAAAATCAAAAAGAGCGCTATTATACCACTAAAAATCTTGCTCTTTGTCTTCTAGTCTTTGAAGCTGTGATTACTGCAAGTTTACTTCAGATTTACATCCAAGAAAATAACCTCCTTTCCACTAGTCATTTTACCCATTATTCTCAGAATTAAATTAAGCTATTTTGGTGGGGGAGGAAAGGAATAGATTTGCATAGTGAGATTAACTCCTTTTCCAGGAGTAGGCCCTGGTCACACTGTAATAAAAACAAGTACCAAAAACAAATGAAGAAAATAGGCTAGACCCCAAATCAAAAGTTAATATTAATGCAAAAGTAGGGATGAGACAAAGGTAGAATTGCAAAGTAATTGTCAACACAACATAAAGTGAAAATGAGTGGTCACCCCTTGCATCATACATGCATGTCACACTGCTGCTACCTGCCACAAACCAGAGATAAGCTTGTGGAAGAATTGATACCCTCCCTGAACCAAACTAGGGGTGGAGGTGGGGTGGAAGTCTAGAGAAGGCTGGATGAATAGTTATTCTTTAAGTAACACATAGGAAGGGTGGAGGAGAAGGTGATAGATGAGGAGGAGTAGAACTAGGAATAAAATGTTATAATTTGACAACTCCCTCCTGCAATTCCTTTATAGTCACATCTCCTCCCCCTACACCCCCAACTCCTGGCAACCACTGATGAATTATCCATCTTTATAGGTTTCTCTATTTCAGAATAACATACAAATAGAATCACACAGTATGTAGCCTTTGGGTCTGGCTTCTTTGACTCAGTATAGTTCCTTGAAGATTCATTCAATTTGCTGCATATATCAATAGCTTGTTCCTTTCTATTGATGAGTAGTATTCCAGGATGTATATGACTGTACCACTGTTTGTCTAACCATGAATTTATCTGAAGGACAGCTGGGTTGTTTCCAGTGTTTGTCTGTTATAAATAAATCTGATATTCATGTACAAGATTTTTTGTGAACATACATTTTCTTTTTATTTTTTAATGATAAATGATCAAGAGTGCAATTGCTGGGTGATATGATAACTGTATGTTTAGTTTTATAAGAAACTGTCAGAGTGCTATGACAACAGCAGTGTATGAAAGATTCAGTTGCCCCACATCCTCACCACCATTTGGAATTAATAATATTTTTATTTTAGCCATTCTAATTGGTATATAATGGTATCTTATGGTGATTTTAATTTGTCAAAAACTTATATGATTTTCAATTCATAGCATTGTGTGTCTTTTCCTTCCTAAATCTGTTAATATAATGGATAACCTCAATGGATTGGGGGGAGGAATAACTTTTTTAAAAATAGATTTTATTTTTTTAGAGCAATTTTAAGTTCACAGCAAAATTGAGCAGAAAGTGCAAAGTTCCCATATACTCCCTTACCTCCACACTTGCACGGCCTCCACCACTATCAACATCCCCCACTAGTTACAATCAATGAACCTACTTTGACACATCATTACCATCCAAAGTCCATAGTTTGCGTTAGGGTTCACTTTTGGTTTTGTATATGCCATATATTTTGACAAATGTATAATGACATGTATCCATCCACCAGCATAGTATAGTATAGTATAGGTGTAGTATAGTAGGGTAATAGCATAGCAGTGTTGTATATACAGAATAGTTTCATTGCCCTAAATATCCTCTGTGCTTTGCCTATTTATTGCTCCCTTTCCCCAAACCCTGGCAACCACTGATCTTTTAATGTCTCTATAGTTTTGCCTTTTCCAGAATGTCATATAGTTGAAACCATACAGTATATAGCAGACACCTCAATGAAGAAGGTATGCATCTTGCAAAGCAACCATATAAAAAGGTGCTTGACATCATATGTCACTAGAAAATTCCAAATTAAGACAGCAATGAGATACCACTATATACCTATTAAAACAGTGAAAACTCGAAACACTGACAACACTAACTGCTGGTGAGGATGTGGAGCAACAAGAACTCTCATTGCTGGTGGGCATGCAAAGTGGTACAGCCACTTTGGAAGACAATGTGACAGTTTCTTACAAAACTAAGCATACGCTTACCAAACAATGCAACAATCATGCTTCTAGCTAGTTACCTAAATGAGTTAAAAATGTGGGTCACACAAAAACCTGTACATGGATGTTTATAGCAGCTGCATTCAGAATTGCCAGCACTTGGAAGCAACCAAGATATTTTTCAGTAGGTAAGTGGATAAACTGTGGTACAATGAAATTTTATTTAACACTAAAAAGATATGAGCTACCAAGGCATGAAAAGACATGGAGGAACCTCAAATGCACATTACTAAGTGAAAGAAGCCAATCTGAAAAGGCTATATACTGTATTATTCCAATTGTATAACATCTGGAAATGGCAAAACTCTGGAGACTGAAAAGTTGAGTGGTTGCTACAGGTTTAGGGGGTGGGAAAGGGATGAGTATGTGGAGCACAAAGGATATTTAGGGCAGTGAAACTGTTACATATGCAAAATTGAACAGCCACTTTGGAATATGGTTTGGAAGCTTATTACAACACTAAATAGTCTTACCAACAATTGTGCTTCTGGCTATTTACCCAAATGAGCTGAAAACTTACGTCCATGCAAAAACCTGTACATTAATGTTTATAGCATCTTTATTCATAGTCATCAAAATTAGAAGCAATGGGTGGCTGGCAAGATGGCTGAATAAGAACAGCTCCAGTCTGCAGCTCCCAGTGAGATCAATGCAGAAGGTGAGTGGTTTCTGCATTTCCAACTGAGGTACCTGGCTCATATCATTGAGACTGGTTAGACAGTGAGTGCACTGTAGCCCATGGAGGGTGAGCCGAAGCAGGATGGGGCATCGCCTCACGTGGGAAGCACAAGGGGTCAGGGAAGTCCCTCCCCTAGCCAAGGGAAGCCGTAAAGGACTGTGCCATAAGGAATGGTGCATTCCAGCCTGGATAGTATGCTATTCGCATGGTCTTCACAACCCACAGACCAGGAGATTCCCTCGGGTGCCTGTGCTACCAGGGCCCTGGGTTTCAAGCACAAAACTGGGTGGCTGTTTGGGCAGACACAGAACTAGCTGCAGGAGTTTGTTTTTTTTTTTTTTTTCATACCCCAGTGGTGCCTGGAATGCCAGTGAGACAGAACCTTCCTGGAAAGGGGGCTGAAATCAGGGAGCCAAGTGATCTAGCTCAACAGATCCCACCCCCACGGAGCCCAGCAAGCTGAGATCCACTGGCTTGAAATTCTCACTGCCAGCACAACAGCCTGAAGTCAGCCTGGGACACTTGAGGTTGGTGGGGGAGGGGCGTCTGCCGTTATTGAGGCTTGAGTAGGCGGTTTTCCCCTCACAGTGTAAACAAAGCCACCCGGAAGTTCGAACTGGGTGGAGCCCACCACAACTCAGCAAAGTCACTGTAGCCAGACTTCCTCTCTAGATTCCTCTTCTCCGGGCAGGGCATCTCTGAAAAAAAGGCAGCAGCCCCAGTCAGGGACTTATAGATAAAACTCCCATCTCCCTGGGACAGAGCACCTGGGGGAAGGGGCAGCTATGGGTGCAGCTTCAGCAGACTTAAACCTGCCTGCTTGCTGGCTCTGAAGAGAGCAGCGGATCTCCCAGCACAGCACTCGAGCTCCGCTAATGGACAGACTGCCTCTTCAAGTGAGTCTCTGACCCCTGTGCCTCCTGACTGGGAGACACCTCCCAGCAGGGGTCGACAAACACCTCATACAGGAGAACTCTGGCTGGCATCTGGTGGGTGCCCATCTGGGATGAAGCTTCCAGAGGAAGGAACAGGCAGCAATCTTTGCTGTTCTGCAGCCTCCACTGGTGATACCCAGGCAAACAGGGTCAGAAGCGGACCTCCGGAAAACTCCAGCAGACCTGCAGCAGAGGGTCCTAATGGTTAGAAGGAAAACTAACAAACAGAAAGGAATAGCATGAACATCAACAAAAAGGATGTCCACACAGACACCCCAACCGAAGGTCACCAACATCAAAGACCAAAGGTAGATAAATCCACAAAGATGAGGAAAAAACAGTGCAAAGAAAAAAAAAAAAACAGAAAATTACCAAAATCAGAACACCTCTTCTCTTCCAAAGGATCACAACTCCTCGCCATCTAAGGAACAAAACGGGATGGAGAACGAGTTTGACGAATTGACAGAAGTAGGCTTCAGAAGGTGAGTAATAATAAACTCCTCCAAGGTAAATGAGCATGTTCTAACCCAATTCAAGGAAGCTAAGAACCTTGAAGAAAGGTTAGAGGAATTGCTAACTAGAATAACCAGTTTAGAGAAGAACATAAGTGACCTAATGGAGCTGAAAAACACAGTATGAGAACTTTGTGAAGCATGCACAAGTATCAATAGCCAAATCAATCAAGCAGAAGAAAGGATATCAGGGATTGAAGATCAACTTAATGAAATAAAGCATGAAGACAAGATTAGAGAAAAAAGAACGAAAAGGAATGAATAAAGCCTCCAATAAATATGGGACTATGTGAAAAGACCAAATCTACATTTGATTGGTGTACCTGAAAGTGATGGGGAGAATGGAACCGAGTCGGAAAACACTCTTCAGGATATTATCCAGGACAACTTCCCAAACCTAGCAAGACAGGCCAACATTCAAATTCAAAAATACAGAGAACACCACAAAGATACTCCTTGAGAAGAGCAACCCCAAGACACATAATCATCAGATTCACCAAGGTTGAAATGAAGGGAAAAAGTGTTAAGGGCAGCCAGCGAGAAAGATTGGGTTACCCATAAAGGGAAGCCCATTAAACTAACAACAAATCTCTCAGCAGAAACCCAACAAGCCAGAAGATAGTGGGGGCCAATATTCAACATTCTTAAAAGAATTTTTAACTCAGAAATTCATATCCAGCCAAGTTAAGTTTCAAAAGCAAAAGGAGAAATAAAATCTTTTATAGACAAGCAAACACTGAGAAATTTTGTCACCACCAGGCCTGTCTTACAAGAGCTCCTGAAGGGAGCACTAAATATGGAAAGGAAAAACCGGTACCACTCACTGCAAAAACATGCCAAATTGTAAAGACCATCGACACTATGAAAAAACTGCATCAACAAATGGGCAAAATAATCAGTTAGCATCATAATGACAGGATCAAATTCACACATAACAATATTAACCTTAAATGTAAATGGGCTAAATGCCCCAGTTAAAAGACACAGACTGGCAAATCGGATAAAGGGTCATGACCCATTGGTGTGCTGTATTCAGGAGACCCATCTCATGTGCAAAGACGCACATAGGCTCAAAATAAAGGGATGGAAGGATATTTACCAAGCAAATGGAAAGCAGAAAAAGCAGGGGTTGCAATCCTAGTCTCTGATAAAACAGACTTTAAACCAGCAAAGATCAAAAAAGACAAAAAAGGCTATTACATAATGGTAAAGAGATCAATTCAACAAAAAGACCTAACTATCCTAAATATTTATACACCCAATACAGGAGCACCCAGATTCATAAAGCAAGTTCTTAGTGACCTACAAAGAGACTTAGACTCCCACACAATAATAGTGGGAGACTTTAACTCCCCACTGTCAATATTAGACAGATCAACAAGACAGAAAATTAACAAGGATATTCAGGAATTGAACTCAGCTCTGCACCAAGCACACCTAATAGACATTTACAGAACTCTCCACCCCAAATCCACAGAATATACATTCTTCTCAGCACCACATCACATTTATTCTAAAACTGACCACATAATTGGAAGTAAAACACTCCTCAGCTAATGCAAAAGAAGAGAAATCATAACAAGCAGTCTCCCATACCACAGTGCAATCAAATTAGAACTCAGGATTAAGAAACTCACTCAAAACCACGCAACTACATGGAAACTGAACAATCTGCTCCTGAATGACTACTGGGTAAATAATGAAATGAAGGCAGAAATAAATAAGTTCTTTGAAACCAATGAGAACAAAGATACAACATATCAGAATCTCTGGGACAAAGCTAAAGCAGTGTTTAGAGGGAAATTTATAGCACTAAATACCCACAGGAGAAAGCAGGAAAGATCTAAAATTGACACCCTAACATCACAACTAAAATAACTAGAGAAGCAAAGCAAACAAATTCAAAAGCTAGCAGAAGACAAGAAATAACTAAGATCAGAGCAGAACTGAAGGAGATAGAGACACAAAAAACCCTTCAAAAAAATCAATGAATCCAGGAGCGGGTTTTTTTTTGAAAAGATTAACAAAATAGATAGACCGCTAGTCAGACTAATGAAGAAGAAAAGACAGAAGAATCAAATAGACACAATAAAAAATGATAAAGGAGATATCACCACTGATCCCACAGAAATACAAACTCCCATCAGAGAATACTATAAACACCTCTACACAAATAAACTAGAAAATCTAGAAGAAATGCATAAATTCCTGGACACATACACCCTCCCAAGACTAAACCAGGAAGAAGTTGAATCCCTGAATAGACCAATAACAAGTTCTAAAATTGGCACAGTAATTTGATTGACCTACCAATCAAAAAAAGCCCAGGATCAGATGGATTCACAGCCAAATTCTACCAGAGGTACAAAGAGGAGCTGGTACCATTCCTTCTGAAACTATTCCAATCAATAGAAAAAGAGGGACTCCTCCCTAACTCGTTTTATGAGGCCAGCATCATCCTGACACCAAAACCTGTCAGAAACACAACAAAAAAAGAAAATTTCAGGCCAATATCCCTGATGAACATCGATGCAAAAATCCTCAATAAAATACTGGCAAACTGAATCCAGCAGCACCTCAAAAAGCTTATCCACCAAAATCAAGTCAGCTTCATTCCTGGGATCCAAGGCTGGTTCAACATATGCAAATCAATAAACATAATCCATCACATAAACAGAACCAATGATCAAAAACACATAGTTATCTCAATAGATTCAGAAAAGGTCTTCAACAAAATTCAGCAGCCCTTTATGCTAAAAACTCTCAATAAATTCGGTACTGATGGAACATATCTCAAAATAATAAGAGCTGTTTATAACAAACCCACAGCCAATATCATACTGAATGAGCAAAAGCTGGAAGCATTCTCTTTGAAAACTGGCACAAGACAAAGATGCCCTCTCTCACCACTCCTATTCAACATAGTATTGGAAGTCCTGGCCAGGTCAATCAGGCAAGAGAAAGAAATAAAAGTATTCAAATAGGAAGAGAGGAAGCCAAATTGTCTCTTTTCGCAGATGACATGATCGTATTTTTAGAAAACCCCATCATCTCAGCCCAAAATCTCCTTAAGCTGATAAACAACTTCAGCAAAGTCTCAGGATACAAAATCAATGTTCAAAAATCACAAGCATTCTTATACACCAATAGTAGACAAACAGAGAGCCAAATCATGAGGGAAATCCCATTCACAATTGCTTCTAAGAGAATAAAATACCTAGGAATCTGACTTACAGGGGATGTGAAGGACCTCTTCAAGGAGAACTACAAACCACTGCTCAACGAAATAAAAGAGGAGACAAACAAATGAAAGAACATTCCATGCTCATGGATAGGAAGAATCAATATCATAAAAATGGCCATACTGCCCATGGAGATTTATAGATTCAATGCTATCCCCATGAAGCTACCACTGACTTTCTTCACAGAATTGGAAAAAACTACTTTAAAGTTCATATGGAACCATAAAAGAGCCCATATTGCCAAGACAATCCAAAGCAAAAAGAACAAAGCTGGAGGCATCATGCTACCTGACTTCAAATTATACTGCAAGGCTACAGTAACAAAAACAGCATGGTACTGGTACCAAAACAGATACATAGACCAATGGAACAGAACAGAGGCCTCAGAAATAATGCCACACATCTAGAACCATCTGATCTTTGACAAACTTGACAAAAACAAGTAATGGGGAAAGGATTCCCTATTTAATAAATGATGTTGACAAAACTGGCTAGCCATATGCAGAAAACTGAAAGTGGGCCCCTTCTTTACACCTTATACAAAAATTAATTCAAGATGGATTAAAGACTGAAATGTAAGACCCAAAACCATAAAAACCCTAGAAGAAAACCTAGGCAATACCATCCTGGACATAAGCATTGGCAAAGACTTCATGACTAAAACACCAAAAGCAATGGTGACAAAAGGCAAAATTGACAATTGGGATCTAATTAAACTAAAGAGCTTCTGCACAGCAAAGAAACTATCATCACAGTGAACAGGCAACCTACAGAATGGGAGACATTTTTTGCAATCTATCCATCTGACAAAGAGCTAATATTCAGAATCTACAAAGAACTTAAACAAATTTACAAGAAAAAAACAACTCATCAAAAAGTGAGTGAAGGATATGAACAGACACTGCCAGAAAGAAGACATTTATGGAGCCAACAAACATATGAAAAAAAGCTAATCATCATTGGTCTTTAGAGGAATGCAAATCAAAACCACAATGAAATACCATCTCATGCCAGCTAGAATGACGATCATTAAAAAGTCAGGAAACAACAGATGCTGGAGAGGATGTGGAGAAATAGGAATGCTTTTACACTGTTGGTGGGAGTGTAAATTAGTTCAACCACTGTGGAAGATAGTGTGGTCATTCCTCAAGGATCTAGAACCAGAAATACCATTTGAACCAGCAATTCCATTACTGGGTATATAGCCAAAGGATTATAAATCACTCTACTATAAAGACACACGCACACCTGTGTTTACTGCAGCACTATTCACAATAGCAAAGATTTGGAACCAACCCAAATGCCCATCAGTGATAGACCGGATAAAGAAAATGTGGTACATATACACCATGGAATACTATGCAGCCATAAAAAAGTATGAATTCATGTCCTTTGCAGGGACATGGGTGAAGCTGGAAACCATCATTCTCAGCAAACTAACACAGGAACAGAAAACCAAACACCACATGTTCTCACTCATAAGTGGGAGTTGAACAATGAGAACACATGGACATAGGGAGGGGAACATCACACACCGGGGCCTGTCGGGGGTTGGGGGGCTAGGGGAGGGTTAGCATTAGGAGAAATAACTAATGTAGATGCAGGTTGATGGGTGCAGCAAACCACCATTGCACGTGTATACCTATGTAGTAAACCTGCACGTTCTGCACATGTATCCCAGAACTTAAAGTATAATAAAAAATAATAATAAATTTAAAAATTAGAAGCAACCAATATGCCCTTCAATAAGTGAATGCAGAAACAAACTGTAGAATATCTGTATAGTGGAGTATTATTCAATGATAGAAGGAAATGAGCTATCAAGCCACTAAAGACACAAAGGAATCTTACTTGCATATTACTAAGTGAAAGAAGTCAGTCTGGAAAGGCTACACAGCATATGAGCCCAACTATATGACATTCATTTGTGAAAACCCATAGAACCATACAACACAAGGAGTGATCCTTAAACTATGGACTTCAGTTATTAGTAATATATCAATATTGGTTCTTCGATTGTAACAAATATACCACACCTTTGGAAGATATTAATAATAGGGTAAAATTTGAGGGGGGAAGGGAGGAGTTGGGATATAAGGGAACTCTGTACTTTATGCTCAATATTTCTATAAACCTAAAAAACTCTGAAACATAAAATCTATTAATTTTTAAAAATACACTTACCATATGACACAGTAATCCCACTTCTAAGTATTTAGAGAAACGAAAACATGTTCTCACAAAAAGGAACATGTTCCCACAAAAAGTCTGTACATGGATGTTTATAGCAGTTATTCATCATAACCTCAAACTAGAAACAATCCAAATGTCCTTAAATAGGTGAATGGATAAGCAAACTGTGGTATGCCCATAAACTGAAATCTTGGCAATAAAAAGAAGCTAACTATAGATACATGCAACAAGCTGGGTGAATCTCAAATGCATTTTTCTAAGTGAAAGAAGTCAGATTCAAAGGGTTACCTATGTTACAATTTCATTCTATGACGTTATGGAAAAGATAAAGCCAAAGGGACAGAAAACAGATAACTGGTTACCTAGGGTAACTATAAAGAGGTAGGATGAGGTAATATTTTGGGTTGAGCAGACTGCTCTGTATCTTGATTGAGATGGTATTTACACAACTCTATGCATTTGTCAAAACTCAAAGAACTATACACTAAAAAAGAGATTATCTTACTGAATGTAAATAACAAAAATAAACAAAGGGTAACAGATGTCCCTCCTGTAAATGCCTCATGCATCACAGAAATAGGTTTAACATTTTTAGATACTGAAGTTACAGTGGCCTTGGAAACTTAGGTCTTTGCTTGAAAAAAACAAAAAAGGTTAAAAGATGTTGCATTCTTTTTTTTTTTTTTTCACCAGTTATTTTGATCCTGAAACAAATGATTAATTTCAGAGGCATTCTTTTTCACAGGTAGTCCTAAGTGTTAAGGCAGCAAGAATAAACAACTTCAGCAGAGTCTCAGGATACAAAATCAATGTGCAAAAATCACAAGCATTCCTATACACCAATAACAGACAAACAGAGAGCCAAATCATGAGGGAAACTGTCAGGAAAAACTTCATAGATTCTGCTATAGTATCTCTGGTATTTTATCAGGACCATCTATAAGACATTTGGAGCTACACCAGTTGAAAGGTATTGGCTCAGGTCAGCCCCCTTATTCAGTTTTGTAAATTAGGGGCCCACTTGAAGAAAATTCTATGGTTTATGCTAATACACATGTAGCTGAAAATGTAATTACATTTAAAGTCTGTTGAATTTAAATGTACTACAGGTTTTCTTAAAAAGATCATGCTATCCTTCAGTCAGTCTTGCAGCAATTTTCCAACTCAATGTAGCTACCAATGAAAAGTGATACCCTCAGGGAAACTACACACAACACAGACACAACATACACATGCACAGACACAATCTCGCCAGCACACACAGGCAGACAAACGTACACACCCACCTATATTCACGTGCACATACATTCATCCACATGCATGCACACACATGTAGTTATATATAGGCACACACATAAACACACAGTGACAGATCTATGTACGCTCATATGCAAAAAAGCACAACCCCACAATGCACATTACTTTTGTTTCTCAAAAATTTAGACCATTCAACCTGAGCAACATAGTGAGACCCCATCTCTACAAAAAATTAAAAACTTAGCCAGGCATGGTGGGGTGCACCTCTAGTTCTATAACTACTTGGGAGGCTGAGGCAGGAGAATGGCTTCAGCCCAGGAGTTTGAGGTTATAGTGAGCTGTGATCTTGCCACTGCACTCAAACCTGGGTAACAGAGGGAGACCCTGTCTCAAAAACAAAAAATTAGACCATATATTATAATCCATAGGGTGAGAACCCAAAGTGTAAGTTCCACAATGAGATAACACTTTATACCTACTACGAGTTGCCTAAAACCCAGCAAATTCACTCCTAAGTATATACCCAAGAGAACTGAAAACAGATGCTCAAAGAAAAACATGGCCATGAATGTTCATAGTAGCACTATTCACAATAGCCAAAAGGTGGAAACAACTTAAGTGTCTATCAACTGATGAATGAATAAAAAAAGTGATATATCCATGCAATGAAATATTACTCAGCCATAAAATAAGTGAGTTTCAACGCAATAAAAAAGGAGTAAAGTATCAGTACACACTGCATGGACGAACCTTGAAAACATTATACTAAATGAAAGCAGTCAGACACCAAAGGCCACACACTGTATAATTCCATTTATATGAAATGTCCAGAATACACAAATTAATAGAGACAGAAAACATATTTATGGTTTCCGGGGACCGGAGAGGAGAAAGAATGGGATGTGACTGCTTAATGAGTACAGAGATTCATTATGGGGAGATGAAATTATTCTGGAATTAGAGAGTGCTGATAGTGCACAACATAGTGATTATAGTAAAAGCCACTGAATTGTTAACTTTTAAATGATTTAGAAAGGTAAATTTTAGCTCAAAACATAAATAAATAAATAAGTCTAGGTTGATTGTTCTTTTGTTTCAGCACTTGAAAAACACTGTGTGTCGCTTTTGTCGGGCCGCCACGATTTCTGAAGAGAAGTCCAGTCAAATTGTTGTTCTATTATAGGTGATGAATAGTTTCTTTCTGGTTGCTTTAAAGAATCTTGCTTTGTCCTCGGTTTTCAGAAGTTTGATTACGATGTATCTTGGCAAGGATTTCTTTGGATTTATATTGTTTGAGATTCACTTGCTTTATTTTTTGGTTTTGTTTTTGGTTTTGTTTTGTTTTGTTTTGTTTTGTTTGAGACGGAGTCTTGTTCTGTCGCCCAGGCTGGAGTGCAGTGGCCAGATCTCGGCTCACTGCAAGCTCTGCCTCCTGGGTTTATGCCATTCTCCTGCCTCAGCCTCCCGAGTAGCTGGGACTACAGGCGCCCGCCACCTCGCCTGGCTAGTTTTTTGTATTTTTTAGTAGAGACGGGGTTTCACCGGGTTAGCCAGGATGGTCTCGATCTCCTGACCTCGTGATCCAACCGTCTCGGCCTCCCAAAGTGCTGGGATTACAGGCTTGAGCCACCGCGCCCGGCCTGCTTTATTTTTTAAATAAACTTTTTATCTTAGGATAGTTTTAGATTTACAGAAAAGTTGCAAAGATAGTACAAAGAGAACCTGTATACCCTGTATCCAGTTTCCTCTATTGCTAACACCTTACATTGTACTATGATACATTCATCACAACTAATGAATACATTATTATTAACTAAAGTCCATCTTTTTTCAGATTTCGAAAGTTTTTACCTAATGCTCCAGGATCCAATTCAGGATACCACATTATAGTTAGTCATCATATCTCCTTAAACTTTTCTAGACTATGAGAATTTCTCAGACTTTCCTTGTTTGAAATTTCCGATAGCAGTCATTGACAAGCATCACCCAGTTAACTTGTGTCCCAGGATTCACTCTGCCATGTTATAAACCTGAAAGTATTTTATCTTCTATGCTGAATTTCCCCTTGACCTGTTTTCCTTGAGGCCATTTCTATTTAACACATTAAACTGTCACTCATCTTATTGAATCTGTATGTTTATGTCTTTCTCTGATTTGGAACATTTTCAGCTATTATTTTTAAAAATATTTTTCAGCCTTAATTTCTTTCCCTTCTCCTCATGGGTGTCCAATGGCATAGATGTTATTGTTTCATAGATTCCTGAGTGTCTTTTTGTCTTTTTTGTAATCTATTTTCTCTTTGTCATTCATATTTGATCATTTTTATTTAAGTTCACTGACTATTTCCTGTGTATTCTCCATATGCTATTGAGTCCCTGTGATGGTTAACACTGAGTATCAACTTGATTGGATGGAAGGATGCACAGTATTGATCCTGTGTGTGTCTGTGAGGGTGTTGCCAAAGGAGATTGACATCTGAGTCAGTGGGCTGGGAAAGGCAGACCCACCCTTAATCTGGGTGGGCACCATCTAATCAGCTGCCAATGTGGCCAGGATATAAAGCAGGCAGAAAAACGTGAAAAGGCTAGACTGGCTTTGCCTCCCAACCTACATCTTTCTCCCATCCTGGATGCTTCCTACCCTTGAACATCAGACTCCAAATTCTTCAACTTTGGGACTCAGACTGGCTTCCTTGCTCCTCAGCTTGCAGATGGCCTATTGTGGGACCTTGTGATGGTATGAGTTAATACTACTTAACAAACTCCCCTTCATATATATGTGTGTATGTGTGCGTATATATCTATATATCCATATATAGATATATAGATATGTATATATCCTATTAGTTCTGTCCTTTTAGAGAGCCCTGACTAATACAGTCCCCTAGTGAATTTTTTTTTTATTTTGGCAAATGTATTTTTCAGTTGTAGGGTTTCCTTTTTTTACAATGTATTTTATTTATTTTCTGAGGTTTTCTATTTTATTTATTTCAAATGTGTTTCTAAGCACTTATTTAAGCATATTTATGATAGTTACTTTTAAAATCCTTGTTGGATAATTCCAATATCTGTGCCATCTTGGTGTTTGCATCTGTTGATTATCTTTGCTCATTCAAATGGAGATTTCCCAGTTCTTGGTATAAATGATCTCCAATTATATCTTGACCATTTTGAGCATTATGAGACTTAGATTCATATTCGTATCTTATTATATATTTGTGCCAGGCTGACATGGTAGTGAGAGCTCTCTTCATACAAACAGCCTCAGCTGATGTCTGCTGCCTGGGAGGCAGAACCACTTCATCACTGCTATGGCTGGATGGTAGACTGGCCATGCTCCCACAAATCACATCTGCAGACACTCACGGGTAGTGGAGAGGCAGAGCTCCTCATCCACACCTCATTGTTGGTGTGGTATGTTAGGCTCTATTCTCATAGACAGCATTCTAGATTCCTGCTAGCCAAGAAGCAGAGAAATGTCATTATCAGGGCCAGTAGAGTAACAGGCTTAATTCTCAGGTACAGCCACTGTTGATGCCTGCCATCCAGGAAACAGAGCCACCTTGTTGCATAGTGAGGTGGTAGATAGTCTCCATTCTCATACTAAGCCTCCTTAGATGCCCGTAGGCCAGCATCAGGAGCCGTCTCATTGTCAGCACTGGTAGAAAGGGTTAGTTCTTATATACAGTGTCCATAGATCCCTCCAGTGAGTAGGCAGAGTAGTCTCATTACTGGGGCAGAATGGTAGACAGGCTCAGCTCTCAGGCATAGCCTCCACAGATTCCCACAACTGATACACAGAGTCATCTTATTTCCATAGCATGGTGATAAAAAGGTTCACTTCTCAAGCAGAGCATCTGCAGTCAAGCCAAGATATGGCAAGCACCTGCCAGCCAAGATATGGAGCCACCTTGTCGGAGTAGGGTGGTCAAACAAATTATGTTCTCTCACAGCATCTGTAGGTGCCTGCCAATCAGTATGCAGAGCTAGCGCATTATTATCAAGGCTGGATGGTAGTCAAATCTCCACTCACACAATCCTGGTGCTGGCAGGGGGTGTGGATGTGGGCATAGTTATTCCCATGGTGTTTGGCTATAGTGGAGCTACTAGTATCAGAAAGGTGCTGTCATTCAAGTCTGACCTGTGCCCAGAAGGTCAGGCCTGTCCTTTTACTTTTTTTCTTTTGGCTGTGCCCATTGTTGTTTCCAGATTTAGATCTCCTGTGCCCATTCTGGGACATGCAGGAGGTAAAATAACAATAACAATAATAATAATAATAATAATTCAGAGAACTCACCAATGAATCATTCCTTGAATCCTGAGGTCCCTAGATAGTTTGCCTTCTTTTCTCCACCATTCAGAGTCGCCTGCAGTCCATTTCATTTATTTTATCAAGGGCATTTAGGAGTGGTAACAGTGAAGACTAGGGTGAAATGCGCTTACGCTATGTTTTTCTGATCCTCCATAAATTTCAAAATGTTTTAATTTTCTTTCAGTTGAAAATTATTTTTCTAATATATTTTCTAATTTCCCTTGTGATTTCTTCTTCAATCCAAGTATTCTTTAAAAGACTGTTGTTTAATTTTCAAACATTTTTTATTTCTCAAATACTTTTTGTTGATTTCTAATTTAATTCTTTTGTGGTCAATGAACATTCTTAGTATGATTTTAATCCTTTCAAATTTATTTGGATTGGTTTGTGGCCTAGCATATGGTTTATCCTGGAGAATGTTCCACATGTACTTTAGAAGAATGTATTTTCTGCTCTTATTGGGTAAAGTGCTCTAGAGATGCCAGTTATGTCAAGTTGGTTCGTAGCATTGTTCAAGTCTGTACCCTTCCTGAATTGCTGACCACTTGTCCTACCCATCATCGAAAGTGAGATATTGAAATCTTTAACTACTTTTGTTGAGTTATTTCACTCTTCAATTCTGTTAGTTTTTGTTTTGTGTATTTTTTTCACACCTTTTTAGGTGTATATATTTATAATTGCTATATCTTCCTAATGAATTGACTCTTTTATCATTATAAAATACTCTTATTTCTCTCTAGTAATTCTTATTTTGTCCGATATTAATATGCTCACTCCAGCTCTCTTCTTGTTGCTCTTTGCATGATATATCTTTTTTTAACTTTTAAGTTCAGGAGTACATGTGCAGGTTTGTTACATAGGTAAACTTGTATCATAGGGGTTTGATGTACAGATTATTTTGTCACCCAGGTATTAAGCCGAGTACCCATTAGTTATTTTTCCTGATCCTCTCCCTCCTCCCACCCTCTACCCTCCAATCAGCCCCCGTGTGTTGTTCTCCTCTATGTGTCCTTGTGTTCTCATCATTTATCTCCCACTTAGAAGTGGGGACATGCAGTATTTGGTTTTCTGTTCCTGCATTAGTTTGCTAAGGATAATGGTCTTCAGTTCCATTCATGTCCCTGCAAAGTACATGATCTAATTCTTTTTTACGGCTGCATAGTATTGCATGGTGCATATCTACCACATTTTCTTTATCTGGTCTATCATTGATGAGCATTTAGGTTGATTCCATGTCTTTGCTATTGTGAATAGTGCTGCAATGAACATATGCGTGCATGTGTCTTTGTAACAGAATGACTTATATTCCTTTTGGTATATACCCAATAATGGGATTGCTGGATTGATTGGTATTTCTGTCTTTAGGTCTTTTAGGAATCACCACACTGTCTTCCACAATGGCTGAACTAAGTTACACTCCACCCAAGAGTGTATAGGCATTCCTTTTTCTCTGCAACCTCACCAGCATCTGTTATTTTTGGACTTTTTAATAATACCCATTCTGACTGGTGTTAGATGGTATCTCATTGCAGTTTTGATTTGCATTTCTCTAATGATCAGTGATGCTGACCTTTTCTTTATATGATTTCTGACTGCATGTATGTCTTCTTTCGGAAAGGGTCTGTTCATGTCCTTTGCCTACTTGTTAATTGTGTTGTTTGTTCTTTTCTTGTAAATTTGCTTAAGTTCCTTATAGATGCAGGATATTAGATCTTTGTTGGATTCATAGTTCGCAAAAATTTTCTCTCGTTCTGTAGGTTGTCTGTTCACTCTGATGATAGTTTCTTTTGCTGGGCAGAAGCTTTTTAGTTTAATTAGATCCATTTGTCAATTTTTGCCTTTGTTGCAATTGCTTTTGGCATCTTCGTCATGAAATCTTTGCCTGTGCCTATGTTCTGCATGGTATTGCCTAGGTTGTCTTCCAGAGTTTTTATACTTTTGGATTTTACATGTAAATTGTTAATCCATCTCAAGTTAATTTTTGTTTATGGTGTAAGGAAAGGGTCCAGTTTCCATCTTCTGCATATGGCTAGCCAGTTATCCCAGCACCGTTTATTGAATAAGGAATTCATTCCCTATTGCTTGCTTTTGTCAGGTTTGCCTAAGGTCACATAGTTGTTGGTTTGTGGACTTATTTCTGGGGTTTTCTATTCTGTTCCACTGATCTATGTATCTATTTTGTATGAACACCATGCTGTTTTGGTTACTGTAGCCCTGTAGTATAATTTCAAGTCAGGTAACATGAGGCCTCCAGCTTTGTTCTTTTTGCTTAGGATTGCCTTGGCTGTTCGAGCTCTTTTTTTGGTTCCATATGAATTTTAAAAGTTTTTTTTTTTTCTAGTTCTGTGAAGAATCTCAATGGTAGTTTAATAGGAATAGCATTGAATCTATAAATTATTTGGGGCAGTATGGCCGTTTTTACTATATTGATTCTTTAAATTCTGGGGTACATGTGCAGGATGTGCAGGTTTGTTATATAGGTAAACGTGTAAAAAGTCATCATTCTTACTGGCATAAGATGCTGTCTCATTGTGGTTTTGACTTGCATTTCTCTAATGATCAGTGATGTTGAGCTTTTCTTCATGTTTTTTGGCTGCATAAATGTTTTCTTTTGAGAAGTATCTGTTCATGTCCTTTGCCCACTTTTTAATGGAGTTGCTTTTTCTTGTAAATTTGTTTAAGTTCCTTGTAGATTCTGGATATTAGACCTTTGTCAGATGCATAGATTGCAAAAATTTTCTCCCATTCTGTAAGTCGTCTGTTCACTCTGATGATAGTTTCTTTTGCTGTGCAGAATCTCTTTAGTTTAATTGGATCTCATTTGTCAATTTTTGCTTTTGTTGTCACTGCTTTTGGTGTCTTTGTCATGAAATCTTTGCCTGTTCCTATGTCCAGGATGGTATTGTCTAGGTTGTCTTTCAGGGTTTTTATAGTTTTGGTTTTACATTTAAGTCTTTAATGCATCTTTAGTTAATTTTTGTATAAGGTTATTTTTAAATAGGGAATCTTTTTTAATATGTGATGTTGGGAGAACTGGCTAGCCATATGCCGAAATAAGATGTGCAGCCTTATTTCTGAGTTCTCTATTCTGTTCCATTGGTCTATGTGTCTGCTTTTGTACCATGCTGTTTTGGTTACTGTAGCCTTGCAATGTAGTCTGAAGTCAGGTGGCATGATGCCTCCAGCTTTGTTCTTTTTGCTTAGCATTGTCTTGGCTATATGAGTTCTTTTTTGGTTCCATATAAATGTTAAAATAGTTTTTTCTAGTTCTGTGAAAAATGTCAATGGTATTTTAATGGGAATACCATTGAATCTACAAATTACTTTGGGCAGTATGACCATTTTCACACTATTGATTCTTCCTATCCATGAGCATGGCAATGTTTTTCCATTTGCTTATATCCTCTCTGATTTCCTTGAGTGGTGGTTTGTATTATAGTTCTCCTTAAAGAGACCGTTCACTTCCCTTGTTAGCTATATTCCTAGGTATTTTATTCTCTTTGTAGTTATTGTGAATGAAAGTTCATTCATGATTTGGCTCTCTGCTTGCCTGTTGTTGGTGTATAGGAACGCTAGTGATTTTTGCACATTGATTTTGTATCCTGACACTTTGTTGAAGTTGCTTACCAGTTACAGAGCTTTTGGACTGAAGTGATGGGGTTTTCTAGATATGGGATGATGTCATCTGCAAACAGAGACAATTTGACCCCCTCTCTTCCTATTTGAATACCCTTTATTTCTTTCTCTTGCCTGATTGTCCTGGCCAGAAATTCCAATACTATGTTGAATAGTAGTAAGAGAGGGCATATTTTTCTTGTGCCCATTTTCAAGGAGAATGCTTCAAGCTTCTACCCATTCTGTACAATGTTGGCTGTGGGTTTGTCATAGATGGCTCTTATTATTTTGAGGTATATTCCTTCAATACCTGGTTAACTCAGAGTTTTTAACATGAAAAGATGTTGAATTTTATCAAAAGTCTTTTCTGCATCTATTGAAATAGTCATTTGATTTTTGCCTTTAGCTCTATTTATGTGATGAATTACATTTATTGATTTGCATATGCTGAACCAGCCTTGATTCCTGGGGATGAAACCAACTTGATCATGGTGGATAAGTTTTTTGATGTGCTGCTGGATTCAGTTTACCAGTATCTTATTGAGGATTTTTACATGAATGTTCATCAGGGATACTGACCAGAAGTTTTCTTTTTTTGTTCTATCTCTGTCAGGTTGTGGTATCAGGATGATGTTGGCCTCATAAAATGAGTTAGGGAAGAGTCCCTTCTTATCAATTGTTGGAATAGTTTCAGAAGAAATGGTACCAGCTTCTCTGTGTGCCTTGGTAGAATTCAGCTGTAAATCCATCTGGTCCTGAGCTTTTTTGGGTAGTAGGCTATTAATTACTGCCTCAATTTCATGACTCGTTATTGGTTTATTCAGGGATTCAACTTCTCCCTGGTTCAGTCTTGGGAGGGTGTGTGTGTCCAGGAGTTTATCCATTTTTTCTGGATTTTCTAGTTTATGTGCATAGAGGCGTTTATAGTATTCTCTGAGGGTTGTTCGTATTTCTGTGGGGTCAGTGGTAATATCCCCTTTATCATTTTTTATTGTGTCTATTTTATTATTCTCTCTATTCTTCTTTATTAGTCTAGCTAGTGGTCTATCTATATTATTTTTTTCCAAAACTCAGCTCCTGGATTCATTGATTTGTAGAAGGACTCTTCATGTCTCTATCTCCTTCAGTTTCACTCTGATCTTGGTTATTTCTTTTCTTCTGCTAGCTTTGGGCTTTGTTTGCTCTTGGTTCTGTACTTCTTTTAGTTGTGATATTAGGTTGTTAATTTGAGATCTTTTTAGCTTTTTGATGTGGGCATTTAGTACTATAAATTTTCCTCTTAACACTACTTTGGCTGCATCCTGGAGATTCTGGTACATTATCACTTTGTTCTAATTAGTTTCAAATAACTTCTTGATTTCTATCTTAATTTTATTATTCACCAGGAGCCATTCAGGAGCACATTAATTTCCATGTTGTTGTGTGGTTTTGAGTGAATTTCTTAATCTTCAGTTCTAATTTGATTTTGCTGTGGTCTGAGAGATTGCTTTTCATGATTTCAGTTCTGTTGCATTTGCCGAGGAATGTTTTATTTCTAATTATGTGATCAGTTTTAGAGTAAGTGCCATGCGGTGCTGAGAAAAATGCATATTCTGTTGTTTTGGGGTGAAGAGTTCTATAGGTATCTATCAGGTCCACTTGATCCAGACCTGAGCTCAAGTCCTGAATATCTTTGTTAATTTTCTATCTCAATGATATGTCTAATATTAACAATGGGGTGTTAAAATGCTCCACTATTATTGTGTGGGAGTCTAAGTCTCTTCGTAGGTCTCTAAGAACTTGTTTTATGAATCTGGGTTCTCCTGTATTGAGTACATATATATTTACGATAGTTAGGTCTTCTTGTTGAATTGAACCCTTTACCATTATGTAATGCCCTTCTTTGTCTGTTTTGATCTCTGTTGATTTAAAGTCTGTTTGGTCAGAAACTAGGATTGCAACTCCTGCTTTTTTCTGTTTTTCCATTTGCTTGGTAAATTACCCTCTGTCTCTTTATTTTGAGCCTACGTGTGTTTTTGCATGTGAGATGGATTTATTGAATACAGCACACCGATGGGCCTTGACTCTTTATCCAACTTGCCATTCTGTGTCTTTTAATTGAGACATTTAGCCAATTTGCATTTAAGGTTAATATTGTTATGTGTGAATTTTATCCTGTGGTCATGATGCTAGCTGGTTATTTTGCAGACTTGTTAATGTAGTTGCTTCATAGTGTCATAGGTCTGTGTACTTCAGTGTGTTTTTGTGGTGGCTGGTAACAATTTTTCCCTTCCGTATTTAGTGCTTCCTTCAGGAGCTCTTGCAAGGCAGGCCTGGTGGTGACAAATTCCCTCAGCATTTGTTTGTCTGAAAAGGATTTTATTTCTCCTTCACTTATGAAGCTTAGTTTGGCCAGATATGAAATTCTGAGTTGGAAATTATTTTAAGAATGTTGAATATTAACCCCCAACTTCTTCTGACTTGTAGGGTTTCTACTGTGAGATCTGCTGTTAGTCTGATGGGTTTCCCATTTTAGGTGACCTGGCCCTTCTCTCTGGCTGCCCTTAACATTTTTTCCTTCACTTCAACCTTGAAAAATCTGATGGGTTTCCCATTGTAGGTGACCTGGCCCCTCTCTCTGGCTGCCCTTAGCAATTTTTCCTTCATTTCAACCTTGAAAAATCTGATGATTATGTGTCATGGGATTGATCTTCTCATGGAGTATCTTAGTGAGATTCTCTGGATTTCCTGAATTTCAGTTTTAGCCTGTCTTGCTAGGTTGGGGAAGTTCTCATGGATGATATCCTGAAGTGTGTTTTCCAACTTGGTTCTGTTCTCCCTGTCTCTTTCAGGTATCCCAATCAGTCATAGGCTTGGTCTTTTCACATAGTTCTCAGAGGTTTTTTTGTTCCTTTTTATTTTTTTTCTAATCTTGTCTGTCTGTTTTATTTCAGAAAGATAGTCTTCAAGCTCTGAGATTATTTCTGCCAACTGGTCTATTTGGATATTGATGCTTGTGGTTTCATTGTGAAGTTCTTGAGTTGTGTTTTTCAGCTCCATTAGGTCATTTATGTTCCTCTCTAAACCAGTTATTCTGGTTAACAGCTTATATTAGTTCATTTTCACATTGCTGATAAAGATATACCCGAGACTGGGAAAAAAAAGAGGTTTAATTGGACTTACACTTCCACACAGCTGGGAAAACCTCAGAATCATGGTGGGAGGTGAAAGGCACTTCTTACATGGTGGTGGCAAGGGAAAAATGAGGAAGATGCAAAAGTGGAAACCCCTGATAAAACCATCAGATCTTGTGAGACTTATTGACTACCATGAGAACAGTATGGGGGAACCACTCCCATGATTCAAGTTATTTCCCACCAGGTCCCTCCCACAACATGTGGGAATTATGGGAATACAATTCAAGAGATTTTGTTGGGGACATGGAGCCAAACCATATCACAGCTCCTGTAATGTTTTATCATGGTTCTTAGCTTCTTTGCCATTGGGTTAGAACATACTTCTTTAGCTCAGTGAAGTTTGTTATTGTCCATCTTCTGAAGCCTACTTCTGTCAGTTCATCCATCTCAGCCTCAGCCCAGTTCTGTGCCTTTGCTTAAGAGATGTTGCGATCATTTGGAGGAAAAAAGGCACTCTGACTTTTTGAGTTTTCAGCATGTTTGCATTGATTCTTTCTCATCTTCATGAGCTTATCTACCTTCAATCTTTGAAGCTGCTGACCTTGGATGGGGTTTTTGTGGGGTCTCTTTGTTGATGTTGTTGTTGTTGCTTTCTGTTTGTTTTTCTTTTAACAGTCAGGCCCCTCTTCTGTAGGGTTGTTGCAGTTTGCAGGGGTCCTACTCCAGACCCTATTTGCTTGGGTCCATCCCACACCTGGAGGTGTCACCAGTGATCCTGCAGAGTGGCAAAGATGGCTGCCTGCTCCTTCCTCTGGGAGCTCCATTCCAGAGGGGCACCAACCTGACGTCAGTGGGAATGCTCCTGTATAAAGTGTCTGGCAACCCCTGTTGCGGGGGGTCTCACCAAGTCAGGAGGCACGGGATCAGGGATCCACTTAATGAAATACTCTGGCTGCCCCTTCATGGAGCAGGTGCACTGCACTGTGGGGAATACCCACCTTCTGGACTGCCCAGACTCTTCAGAGCCAGCAGGCAGGAAAGACTAAGTCCTCTGAACCATGACCACCCCTCCCCGCAGGGCCTCCATCTCATGGAGATCAGAGTTTTGTCCATAAACCCCTAGCTGGAATTGCTGAAATTCTCCTAGGGATGCCCTGCCCAGTAAGGAGGAATTATTCCGGGTCCCACCTAAAGAAGCAGTCTGGCCATGATCTGCCACAACTGCTGTGCTGTGTTGTGGGGAATTCCTCCCAGCTAAACCACCCAGTCTCCCCAGCACCAGCAGGGGAAAATGGCAGAGTGGAGCTGCAGTGATGGCAGCCACCCCTCCCCTTGGGGAAATCAGTGGTCTTAGGCAGTATCCAGTCTGCTGCCACTGGCCACAATCCAAGTGGTTGCCAAGCATCTGTATAGCTCTGTGCTTGGGACCCAAGGCCCTGGTGGCATGGGCTCTCGGGGAGATCTGATCCTGGGGTTGCACAGATCCATGGTAAAAATGTGCTTTCCTTGGCAAGGTAGCACAAACTCACTGTCTCCCTTGGCTGAGGGTGGGAGCTCCCCTTGCCCCATGTGGCTCCCAGATGGGCCATTGCTCCATTCTGCTTTTCCTTGCTCTCTGCGGGTCATGCCAAGTGCCTAGGCAGTCTCAATAAGAGAACTTGGATACCTCAGGTGAAGGTGCAGGATTGACTCACCATTTTTGTTCTTCTCAGTAGGAGCCACCAATGGTAACTGCTTCTAGTCAGCCATCTTGGCCCCTCTCAACATTGATTATTTCTATCCATGAGCATGGAATGTTTTTCCATTTGTTTGTGTCATCTCTGATTTTTTTTTTGAGCTGTGGTTTGTAGTTCTCCATGTAGAGATCTTATACCTCCCTAGTCAGCTGTATTCCTAGGTATTTTATTCTTTTTGTGACAATTGTGAATAGGAGTTTGTTCCTGATTTGGCTCTTGGCTTGACTATTATTCGTGTATTGGAATGCTAGTGATTTTTCCACATTGATTTTGTATCCTGAGACTTTGCTGAAGTTGTTTATAAGCTTAAGAAGCCTTTGAGATGAGACTCTGAGGTTTCCTAGATATAGGATCTTGTTGTCAGCAAACAGGGATGGTTTGACTTCCTCTCTTCCCATTTGGATGCCCTTTATTTCTTTCTCTTACCTGATTTTCCTCCCCAGGACTTCCAATACTATGTTGAATAGAAGTGATGAGAGAAGGCATTCTTGTCTTGTGCCAGTTTTCAAGGAGAATGCTTCGAGCTTTTACCCATTTGGTATAATGTTGGCTGTGGGTTTGTCATAGATGGCTCTTATTATTTTGAGGTATGTTCCTTCAATACCTGGTTAATTGGGAGGTTTTTTTTTTTAACATGAAGGGTTGTTTAATTTACGAAAAGCCTTTATGCATCTATTGAGATAATTATTTGGATTTTGTCTTTAGTTCTGTTTATGTGATGAATCACACTTATTGATTTGTGTATGTCAAATCAACCTTACATTCCAGGGATGAAGCTGACTTGATCATGGTGAACAAGCTTTTTGATTTGCCTCTGGATTCAGTTTGCCAGTATTTTGTTGAGAATTTTTGCATCAATGGTCATCAAGGATATTGGCCTGAAGTGTTGTTGTTGTTTTTTGTTTTTTTTGTTTGTTTGTTTGCTTTTTTATTGTATCTCTGCCAGGCTTTGGTATCAGGATAATGCGGGCTCATAGAATGAGTTGGGGAGGAGTCCCTCCTCCTCAATTATTTGGAATAGTTTCACTGGGAATGGTACCAGTTCTTCTTTGTACATCTGGTAGAATTCAACTGTGAATGCATCTAGCCCTGGGCTCTTTTTGGTTAGTAGGCTATTTATTACTGCCTCAACTTCAGAGCTCATTACTGGAGTATTCAGGGATTCCATTTCTTCCTATTTCAGTCTTGGGAGGGTGTATGTGTCCAGCAATTTATCCATTGCTTCTAGATTTTCTAGTTTATGTGCATAGAGGTGTTAATAATATTCTCTGATGGTTATTTGTGTTTCTGTGGTGTCAATGGTAAAGTCCCCCTTGTCATTTCTGATTGTGTTTCTTTTTTCAATCTTTTCTCTTTTCTTCTTTATTAGTCTTGCTAACAGTCTGTCTATGTTATTAATCTTTTCAAAAATTTAGCTCCTGGATTCCTTGATCTGTTGAATGGCTTTTTGTGTCTCAATCTCCAATTCAGCTCTGATTTTGGTTCTTTCTTGTCTTCTACTAGCTTTGGGTTTTGTTTGCTCTTGGTTTTGTAGTTCTTTTAGTTGTGATGTTAAGCTGTTATCTTGATAACTTTATAACTTTTTGATGTGGGCATTTAGTACTATAATTTTCTCTCTTAACACTGCCTTAGCTGTGTCCCAGAGATTCTGGTATGTTGTATCTTTGTTCTCATTAATTACAAAGAACTTCTTAATGTATGCCTTAATTTCATTATTTGCCCAAAAGTCATTCAGGACAATGTTGTTCAATTTCCATGTAATTGTATGGTTTGGAGTGAATTTCTTAGTCTTGAATTCTAATTTGATTGTGTTTTGATCCAAGAGACTATTTTTTATTATTTCAGTTCTTTTGCAGTTGCCAAGGAGTGTTTTACTGCCACTTATATTATCAGTTTTAGAGTATGTGCCATGTGGTGCTGAGAAGAATGTATATTCTGTTGTTTTGGGGTGGAGAGTTCTGTAGATTTCCATCAGGTCCATTTGATCCAGTGCTGAGTTCAGGTCCTGAATATCTTTGTTAATTTTCCATCTTGATTTTCTTTCTAATGTTGTCAATGAGGTGTTAAAGTCTCCCACTACTACTGTGTGGGAGTCTAAGTCTGTTTGAAGACCTCTCAGAACTTGCTTTATGAATCTGGATGTTCCTGTGTTAGGTGCATATATATTAGGATATAAGATAGTTAGCTCTTCTTGTTGAATTGAACCCTTTACCATTATGTAATGCCCTTCTTTGTCTTTTTTTAAAATCTCTTTTGGTTTAAAGTCTGTTTTGTCAGAAACTAGGATTGCAACCCCTGCTTTTTTCTGTTTTCCATTTGCTTGGTAAAATTTCTTCCATCCCTTTATTTTGAGCCTATATGTGTCTTTGCACATGAGATGGGTCTCTTAATGACAGCATACCAATGAGTCTCAGCTCTTTATCCCACTTGCCACTCTTTGTCTTTTAATTGGGGCATTCAGCCCATTTACATTTAAGGTTAGTATTGATATGTGTGGATTTAATCCTGTTATCATGATGCAGACTTGTTTGTGTGGTTGCTTTATAGTGTCACTGGTCTGTGTACTTCAGTGTGTTTCTGTAGTGGCTGGTAATGATCTTTCCTTTCCATGTTTAGTGCTTCCTTCAGAAGCTCTTATAAAGCAGGTCTGGTGTTGACAAATTTCCTAATTCCCTCACCATTTGCTTGTCTGAAAAAGATCTTATTTCTCCTTTGCTTGTGAAGCTTAGCTTGGCCAGATATGAAATTGTGTGTTGGAATTTATTTTCTTTAAGAATGTTGAATATTGGCCCCAAATCTCTTCAGGCATGTAGGGTTTCTGCTAAGAGGTCCTCTGTTAGTCTGATGGGCTTCCCATTGTAGGTGACCTGACCTTTCTTTCTGGCTGCCTTTAGCATTTTTTCTCTTCATTTTGACCTTGGAGAATGTGATGATTATATGTACTGGAGATGATCTTTTTGTGAAGTATGTTACTGGGGTTCTCTGGATTTCCTGAATTTGAATGTTGGCCTGTCTTGCTAAGTTGGGAAAGTTCTCATGGGTGATATTCTAAAATTCGTTTTCCAAGTTGGTTCCATTCTTCTCATCTCTTTCAGGGACACCAAACATTCATATTAGTTTGGTGCAAACATAAGTGTGGTTTTTGCCATTACTTTTAACTGGCTATTTTGTCTGTCAGTTTCTACAATGTTTTATCAGATTTTAGCTTCCTTCCCTTGGGTTACAATGTACTTCTGTAGCTCAATGAACTTCTTACCTATTCATATTCTAAATTCTACTTCCCTCATTTTAGCCATCTCAGCCTTAGTCCAGTTCCAAACCCTTGCTGGAGAGGTGATGCCATAATTTGGAAAAAAGCACTCTGGCTTTTTGAGTTTTCAGTGTTCTTGTGCTGATTCTTTCTCATCTTTGTGGGCTTATTTAACTTCAATCTTTAAGGTTGCTGACCTTTGGATGGACTTTTTTTTCTTTCATCTTATTTGATGACTGAGGGTTTGATTGTGGTATAAGGTGGATTCAGCCAACTAGTTTTGTTTCTGGGAGATATTAGGGGGCCAATGCTCAGCTCCCAACTTCTGGACTGTGTGCTCTAACTCTGGAGGACTTGCAATAAGTCCCAACTTTGTTCTCTGGCCCCTCAAGGTTTGGAGTCCATTGTGATGCAGGGGTCCAAGGTGCAGCAGCTGCAGCAGAGTGCCAGCAGATTCAGGGGTGCTTGCCTCCTTGCCAATGTTAATCACAGTGGTGAAAGCAAGGCAACTGGGAGGGGGAATGGGGGGCCACTGCTGGATACTGTGTGCACAGTTGCACTGGAGGTGGTGTTGGCTTGGGGAGGGGTGCTGCCCAGTGCAGGTCTGGGTGCCGTCTCTGTGCCCCACAAGCAGGAGTGATCACTCAGGGTGTTGGAGGATCCCCTGTTCACTTCACAGTGTTAACACAAGGGCAAGGTGCTAGTGGGGGCAGGGCTTGCTGGCTCTGTGCCCACCAAGGCTCTGTGTGCAATGGCATTTGGCAGGGGTAGGGAGTAGGCTGCAATCCCACATGCTGGCAGGGCAAGTAGAGCAAAACCTGCTGGTGCAGACACGTTTTAGCAAAGTGACATGGGGAGTTGCCATGGGCTAAGGGGAAGCTTCAGTATGAGGAGGGAGCATGCAGGCTGGTTCATGGCTGTAGGGGCTGCCTTGTTGGAGTTCTCCACTGTTCAGGCATGGTCCATTGGTGCTGAAGCTATGGTGTGGGTCCCCAGGGCACCCAAGACTGCCCTGTAAGCTGGCATGGCCAGGTTGGGGCCCTGGGAGAGACCAGCAGACCAAGAGGTGCTCACTTTGGACCAACACTATCTGACGTGCAAGACAGCCCTGCAGAGATCAAGTTCAACAGTTCCCCTAGGGCAAAAGTCTCTTATGGGAGCAAGTTGAGCCCAAGGGGATGGCTGTCCCTGGCTGTGCTCCACTACAGATACTCCTGCACCAACCACTCTGTGCTCCACATCCGCTGTCTTGCTGCCCCACCATTTCTCTAGGCAGCTCTCCCTGCCACCTCAAGTGTCCATGGCAGTTGAGGGATCCTCTCGTTCTGGGGTTCCAGAGGCCTGTGGTGAGAGCGGGTTGCTCCTTACAGTTCAACTCACTTATTCTCCTGGAGCTGTTGTGGTTCAAAAATGAGTCCCAGTATGCAATAGCCCATGCAGGGTTCCCAGCTTTCTCCTTCTTCATCCCAGCTTCTGTGTTTTCCCTCCATCCACTCTTGGCACCTTTTCCTCTGAAGATCTATTAAAAGTATGCCAGTCGTCTCAGTCCCTCCGTGGGAGCTCTTCCACTTGTCTGTGTCTAGTCAGCTATCTTGCCCTCACATGATATATCTTTTTCCATCTTTTTACTTCCAGCCTTTTGGTATCTTTGACTATAAAGGGTGTCTCTTGTAGACAGAATAGTTATGTTTCTAAAAAAGTATGGACTGACAATCTCTGCCTTTTCATTGGAGAGCTTACACAATTCACATTTAATGTTATTATTGATATGATTTTATTTATATCTGCCATTTTGCTATTTGTTTTGTACATGAGTCACTGTCTTTTGGGGTTCCTCTTTACCCCCCTTTAATGCCTTTTTGGTTGTTAAACCAATATTTTCTAGCATAGCATTTTAATTTCTTTGTTGGTTCTTGACTATATTTTTTGAGGTATTTTCTTAAGGGTTGCTCTGAGGGTTACCAGATAGATCTTAACTTTCAATTAATGCTAATCCAAAAAAAATATAAAAACTTTTTCCGATACAGATTCATTTACTCCTCCTACCCTGTGCTTTTGTTGGAATATATATTATACTTTTATATGCTTTGTTAAAATAATTAAATTGAAAGCCATTAGAGGGAGGTGACTTTAATGTCCTCCATTCCTACATAAGCAAACTGAAACCTAAGAATTTTAAAGAAAACCAAATGTAAGCTGAAGCAATCACATGTGCCAGTTGGGTATTAGTTATATTGTCTTGAACTTTCCCATAGGGATAGTCTAAATAAGGCAATTATGCAAAATTTAATTAATCAAATAACTTCTTTGCTCTGCTCCCACATTCACCCTATAAAAGCCTTCCCTCTGTTCCCTTTCAACAGAATCTTGAACCACTTCTGGTTTAGAGCTGTCCAATTCATTAATTGCTGTTTGCTCAAATAAATTCTTTAAAATTTTAATGTTCCAAAGTTTGTCAACAGTTCTAAGCCTAAAAATAGTTATATAATATTGTTTTTGAATTATGCTTTAAATTAGTTAAGAGAAGAAAGTCACACTTTTCTGGTTTTTTTCCATGTCTCATAATTTTTTGTTGAAAAATGTATTTTTGAAAATAGTGTATTCTAGCAAATCTGAATTCTGGTTCCTTTCCTCCACACCCAGGAGTAGATATTGATTGTTGTTAATTGTTTAGCCTCTTGCAAGGACTATTTCTGTGGATAATGTTCTTCCCACAGTGTGTAGCTGTTGATTTCTCTGAGAAGTTGTTTTTTTAATTTTATTTTGTTTTTAATTTTTAAGCCTAACCTCCTAGGAGTCATTCTTGGGTCAGCAATGCAGCACAGCTTGGTTATCAGCCAAATATTGATCAGAGGTTGTGCTTAAACACATTAGGAAGTAAGATTTCTACCCTTTGCTGATGGATTTGTGTGCTGCATGGGGAAAGGATTCAACATTCAGACATCTTACAGGTCTATTACAGCCTTTGCCTTTCTGCACTTACACAGCATCACAGTTATCCAGGAATAAGTAATTCACTAAGGCTCTCTCCAGTCCCTCCTGAGCATGAGCACTATACTGTACACACACTCTCAGTCTCTCAGACCCCCAGGGATATTTGACAGCTTATCAAGGCCCACTGTGGCTATCTTATTCTCACCATTAAATTTCTTGCTGTTATGCTGTTCTATTGCTTGTCCCAACCAGTACCATGATCTCAGGCTAGCTGTGGTGTTAGCCCTTCCCGATTATTTGCCACTGAGATCACTGTTGTTTTCCAAAATACCCCTCAGCATGGTTTTTCTGTGCTCCAACACAAATCAAGTACAGCTCCCTCATGCAGCTGAGAAGAAATAGGAGCAGCACCAGACTGAAATGCCACAAAATCACACTGTTGTTGCCTAAATGTTTCTCAATTTGATGTTTGACTTTAGTCAATTTCCAGAGTCTTGATACGGTTGTTTTTGTTAATTTTATCCAGTTTTATTATTACTTTTGATGGAGAGGACTTACTGAGCTCTTCACTCCACCATTCTGGAAGTCCTGTCCCCTGGTCGATGCAATTTTATCTCTGATTAGGATATTGATGTGTTGAGCATCCTATGTAGCATAAGTTTCTGATTCTTGTATTCTTTCCCTTTTCATATATTTAGTAATATATAAATGAGTGGGTTAACATGAGCTCAATGGCATCGTGGAGCCAGAAACTCAGCTGAGGCAGTACCACAAGACCCAACAGTATATGAACAAATAGGGAAAGCATATTTATGCTCATGTCCAGCTAAGAATACGTGACATTTTTTCAGGTGTTCTTCAATACAATGGATCCAATTTCTTCAATTACAGAATCTATGCTAGGGAATTTCAAGATAACTAGGGGTACTTTCAGTTGTTTTTAATAGAATTTAGTAATACTTAGATACATATGGCCATGATTCTCACAAAGAACCAAAGATCAAAGCAGTTGTTAGTGCTGTATTTTGTGCTTCTTCCAGTATCTGAAAATTACCTCTTATTTCTGGATTGTTACCTTAGGCTTAGAGTGAATTTGGCAGAATTATATAATGTCAGTATGAACTTCATTGTTTTGTTAATTAATTGTGTCACACTCATTCTGGTTATTGACCCCTAATTATTGTGGCACCATTTTGAGGAAAGGAGTAATTTTAGGGATTGGCTCATTTTTTACCTAAACCATTGTTGATGTAACAATAATTTCGCATTTGACAATTAGCTAGGTCAGATATGGACCAGATGCACAGGAAATCTGTGAATTTTTGTTTCTGATGTCTTTCTGCTTGGAAACCTCTTCTCTTCCCACAAACCTTTAAACTCAGCTGAAGAGAAAATGCCATTTCCAAAAAGGTATCTTGGATGTTTATTGTTCAGAATTAAGCCCTCTTCACCTTATATTACCAAAAGAGTTTGCTGATGGACTGTTTGAGGGGATTGCTTTCTTCTCTTCTCCCTGGATTCTCTTTCCCAATTTACTCTTCATTGGAGAGAAGTTGTTTAATATGATTGATAAGCTTGGGGAAACTAAACTGGGCAACCTCAGCTCAGCTCTGCCGTTTTTCTCCTTGAGGGCAATCCTACTTTCGGGTAGCAGAAGATTTTCTCTGGAACTCAGTAGCATGGTTTTGACCCAATTTTGCCTGTGGCAGAGTGAGTTAATCTGCCTAATTAGTTACCTATACCCTCCTATTTAGCCTTTATTAGTAATAAAAGTTCATAATTTGGCCTCTCAATCATTCTTTTACATTTTTTTTCTCAAATTACTCAAAATCTCTTGAGGGTGTAGAAAGAAAGAGGGACTATTTATTTGACCCTCTTGTAGAGCCCAGCAAACATTTTAATATCTCATAATCAGGTGGCTTTTTACCATGAATATAAGAGTTACTACTGAAGCACACTTTCCTCTAGAACATTGCTACACAAACAGTGGTACAGGAGCCAGGTACCTTAGTATCACACATGGTCTTCTTAAAAATGCAAAATATCGGTCCTTACCCCAGACTTAAAAAGTTACAGTCTTCATTTTAACAAGATCTCCATTTGCAGATTTAGGTGCACATGAACATTTGAGAAGCACTACCCTAGATATCTCACCCCTAGAGAACAGGTGCATACACTGGTCATTCTTTGATTTCTCTCAGTGCTTAATACACTTCTTGTGCCATAAGGTTCTAATGATTTGTTAACTAAATTTCTTAAAACAAATTCTAAAAACTGAAAATGTGCTCATACTTTATTTTAATTTTTTCTTATTAAGATAAAATTTACGTTACATAAAATTCACAATTTTAACCATTTTTAAGTGTACAATTCAGTGGGATTTAGTATATTTACAATACCGTAAAACTAACATCACTATTTAATTCCAGAAGATTTCCTTCATCCAAAAAAGAAATTCTATACCTTCCAGTATCCCTTCCCCCCACCTCCTGGTAAGAACTACCTTGCTTTCTTTCTCTGTGGATTTGCCTATTCTGTAAGTTTCATGTGAATGGAATGATACAGTGATACATTACGTGGCCTTCCTTTTGTGGCTTCTTCCACTTAGCAAAATGTTTTCAAGGTTCATCTATAAAACTTTATTCCTTTTTATGGCTGAATAATATTCCATTGCATAAATATACCACATTTTATTTTTCCATTCATCATTTGGTAGTCATTTGGGTTGTTTTTACTTTTTGGCTACTATGAATATTGATATTCATATGAAGATTTGTGTACAAATTTTTATGAGAACATGGTTTTTAATTTTGGAGCAGTATATTTGTCGGAGTGGAACTACTAGGTCATATAGTAACTATATATTTAACTTTGAGGAACTGCAAAACTATTTTCAACAGCAGCTACACCATTTTACATTCCCACTAGCAATGTACAGGAACTAAAATTGTTTATACCCTTGCCAACCCTTGTTATTTCTTGTTTTAAAAAAAATTATACCCATTCTAGTGAGCATGAAGTGCTACCTCATTATAGGTTTTATTTTTGGTAGAGATGGAGTATCACTGTGTTACCCAGGCTGGTCTCCAACTCCTGGGCTCAAGTAACCCTCCTGCCTTGGCCTCCCAAAGCACTGGAATTATAGGTGTGAGCCACCACACTCAGCCTATTGTAGTTTTGCTTTACATTTCCTTAATGACTAATGATGTAGAGCATATCTCCAGGTTCTTATTGGCCATATCTTCTTTGGAAAAGTGTTTATTAAAAAATTTTGCCCATTTTTAACTGTTACTCATCTATCGTTGAGTTGTAGGAGGTCTTTATATATTTGGAATATTAGACGTTTAACAGATATATAATTTGCAAATATTCTCTCCCGTTGTGTGGGCTGTCTTTTCACTCATTTAATAGTTTCTTTTGATGCACAACTTTTAAATTTTTGATGAAATAAAAGTTATCTAATTTTTTCTTTTGATGAGTATGGTTTTGGTGTCATATTTAGGTACCCATTGCTTAGTCCAAGTTCACAAAGATGTACATCTATGTTTCCTTCTCAGAATTTGATAGTTTTAGTGCTACATTTAGGTCCCTGATTCATTTTGGGTTAATTTTTGTATATGGTGTAACATAGGGGTTCAGCTTCATTCTTTTGCACATGGATATCCAGTTGTCCTAACACCATTTGTTGAAAAAACTATTCTTTCTCTATTAAATGGTCTTGACACCATTGCAGAAATAAGTTGACTGTAGATGGACGGACTCATTTCTGGATTCTCACTTCTATTGCATTGAGATTACATAGATAGATAGATAGATAGATAGATAGATAGATAGATAGATAGATAGATATAGAGATATCTTATGCCAATACCACACTGTTTGAATACCATTGTTTTGAAATTGAAAAGTGTGAATGCTCTGACTTTGTCCTTCTTTTTAAAGAGTTTTGGCCATTTTTGGTCCCTTGCAATTCCAAATGAGTTTTAGTATCAGCTTGTCATATAAGATCGTGTCATCTGCAAATAAGGATAGTTTTATTTCTTCCTTTCCCTTGTGGATGCATTTTGTTTCTTTTTTCTTTTCTTTTCCCCCCTAATTCCCTGGGTAAAATTTTCAGTACAAAGTTGAAAGGAAGTGACAACAATGGACATTCTTGCCTTTTTCCTGATCTTAGAAGAAAAGCTTTCAGACTTTCAACATTAAGTATGATGTTAGGTGTGGGTTTCTCATAGAAACCCTTTATGAAGTGTTTTTATCATGAAAGCATACTGGATTTTGTCAAATGCTTTCTCTTTGTCTATTGAAGTGATCACATGTATTGTTTCTTTCATTTTGTTAATACGGTGTATTACATTGATTGATTTTTAAATGTTGAACTACCCTTGCATTCCTGGAATAAATCTCACTTGGTAATGGTGTATAATCCTTCTAATGTTTTGCTGTAATCAATTTGTTAGTACTTTGTTGAAGATTTTTGCATGTATATATAAGAGATATTAGTCTGTAGTGTTTTTCTTAAAAACAAAAAAAGCTACATGTCTTCGGCATGGTATTGAGGTAGTATTAGCCTCATGATATGAGTTAAAAATCATTCCTTCCCCTTCGGTTTTTTTTTTTTTTTTTTTTTTGGAAGAGTTTCAGAAGGGCTAGTCTTAACCCTTCTTTTAATATTTGGTAGAGTTCACCAGTGAAGCCATTTTGCTCCTGAACTTTTCTTTTTGGAAGTTTTATGATTATTGATTCAACTTCCTTATTTGTTATATGTCTATTCAGATTTTCTATTTCTTCTGAGTCAGTTTCAGTAGTTTGTGCCTTTCTAGGAATTTGTCTGTAGTATCTAAGTTATCTAACTTTTTGCCATACAGTTGTTCATAGCATCCTGTTATAATTGTTTTTATCTATGTAAAGTCAGTAGCAATGTCCTTCCTTTCATTTCTGACTTCTTGCTACTTCCAAATTATCTTTGTCTTTTTCTTTCAACAGTTTGATTATGATTTTTCTAGGGGTAAATCTCTTTGAGTTTATCCCATTGGGTTTTGTTAAATTTCTTGGGTGTGCAGATTAATGTTTTTCATCAAATTTGGGGAGTTTTGAGCCATTATTTATTTAAATATTCTTCTGCCTTTTTTCTCTTCCCTCTCCTTCTAGGACTCCTGTTATGTGTATGTTGGTATACATGATGATGTCTCACAGATCTCTCATGCTATATTCATTTTTTCTTTATTCTCTTCTCTTTCTGCTCCTCAGGTTGGATAATCTCAATTGATTTACCTTCAAATTAACAGATATTTTCTTCTGCCTGCTCAAATCTTCAGTTGATGAATTTTTCATTTTAGTTATTGTACATTTCAACTCTTAAATTTCTATTTGATATCTTTTAATAATTTCTACCCCCTTATTTCTAGTCTCTATTTTATGAGATGTTCTCATGCTTTTCTTTTTCTAAGCAGGATTTCCTCTAGCTCTTTGAACATATTTAAAATAGCTACTTTTAACTCTTTGTCTTATAAGTCTAATGTCTGAGCTTTCTTAGGAGCCAGTTATATTAATTGGCATTTTTTCTATGTATGGGCCATACTCTCCTGTTTCTTTTCTTGTCCCCAAATTTTTGTTGCAAATTCGAGAAGTTGGATATTACAACATGGAAACTCTGGAAATCAGATTCTTCCCTTCTTCAAAGTTTGTTTTTTCTGCTTGTTGTAGTTGTTGTTTGTATTTTCGTGATTTTTTTAAAACTAATTTAAAAAATTAAGCTAATTTACAAAACCAGTTCTAAAAAATCACTAAAATTAATTCTGTATTATTTGCCATGTGTGCCCCCTGAAGTCTCTGTTCCATTAGCTTAGTCATCAGCTAAAGATTTAACTAAGATTTCTGTAAATACCCTGAACAAAAAAATTTCCCAATCTTTGCAGAAGTGTTTGTTTTGATGCATGACTTCACTATTCAGCCTGGCAATTTACAGCTCTGCTTTGTGCAATCAGAAAGCGAAAGCTGTAGCAGAGTTGTACATGTTCATAGCCTTCTAGATTCTTGGAATATGTTGGAGCTTTTCAAAACTTTTGTTCCCCAAAATATCTCATTCCCAGCCTTTCTGATCAATCATTTTGTTTAGTATATTGTTTTCCCTGTTTTCTATTGCCTCATGTGACAGGGGAAAAAATATTTGCCTATAAATGTTTTTGAGCAACACTTTCCAAGTAGTGGCTTTAGTACTTGGTGACTTCTGACTTTGGTAAGATAAAACAAATCTTTTGAGCCAACCTTCCAAGGAACCATGAGGCAGACCAAGGACAATCTTTGCAAAAGAGGTCTATTCTGCTTCTTCAGTGCTGGAACTGGCAATGAAGGCTGTTATTGTCAAGGCTACTGCTGAGCTAAGGAAAAAAGGATAGAACTAGTGTAAGTTAAAACACCACAAAGCTCACTATAATTACAAAGATTCAGCAGTTTTTCTTGAATAAATGCTCCGTGGGTTGTTGCAAGCTTTTGTTAGTTTTCAGCGTTCCAAAAATATTGATTCTGACAGGTTTTTTCCCCATTTTTTAGTTGATTTTAATGAGGGATAGACTTTTAGAGTTGCTTACTCTGCTTCTTGTGCTGACGTCATTCCTCTGCACACATACTTGTAATCAGAATGAGTCAGGTACATAAAGGACCAAATGCATTATAGGTCAACAGGTTACTTTCCAAATTGTCTCTTCAAATTCTCTTTTCTTGATGAGAAAATATTTTGCTCAGACTTGCTTCTTAAGAAAACGACCTGTGATTTATATCGTGATTCAAATTTTATGTTGCAAATCTTCATATGGGCAAAAGCATCTCTGAAGAGATCCAGTGAGAGAGTCGCTCAGTCATCAAGATGAAACAAGAGCACAAGGCCAGGATGAAAAGAAACTAGTAATGAACAAAAAAAAAGATAGATGGTGAGTGCTTATCCAAGTTACAGGTTTGAGCAATGTAATGGGTAGTGCCAGCCCAGGTAAATCAAACTTGGGCAACCTTATCTAACAGTTTTTGCCACCTCAATATGGACATAGATCAATAAATTCAAATTAAGAACCTATGTTTACCTCATGGAAAAGTGAAATCATTTCTATGTTACTCCAAAACACAGAAGATCAAAACAAAAATCAGATGCTTCCTTCCTACAGAGCTAGACACTGTAGTAGGACCACATGGTGTTTGGGTATGCAATAAGAAATATATTTAATGATTTTATTGACTCTTATTCTCAAATTAATGCCCTGTTTATTACTGGCAATCTACTTAGGAGGCCATAGCATATTTAAACAGTGTTTCTTGAACAAAGAAAAAAAATACATTGTGATATACTTATATTCAATACCTTTTCATGTACTAACAGACCGTAAGATGCAAGTTAAATAAACTAACCATTAGGAGGACACAGAAAGGTCAACCAAATAATTTGCTCATTAGATGATCTTTGAGAGAAATTGCTTACCATATTTACAAGTTGTTCAATCTATTTATTTATTTATTTATTTATTTATTTATTTATTTATTTTTGAGACGGAGTTTCACTCTTGTCGCCCAGGGTGGAGTGCAACGGCGCAATCTTGGCTCACCACAACCTCTGCCTCCTCTGTTCAAGCGATTCTCCTGCCTCAGCCTCCCGAGTACCTGGGATTACAGACATGCACCACCAGGCCTGGCTAATTTCGTATTTTTAGTAGAGACGGGGTTTCTCCATGTTGGTCAGGCTGGTCGTGAACTCCCAACCTCAGTTGATCCACCCGCCTCGGTCTCCCAAAGTGCTGGGATTACAGGCGTGAGCCACCGCGCCCAGCCGATCAATTTATTTTAGTTGCAAGAAGTCTTCGCAATAAACAGGGCCAACGTTTTCACTTAAAAATTATTTGTTAATACTATTGTCAATTATTCTAAACATAAAATATGAATAGAAAATAATATAATAAACTTCATACATCACCATCCAGCTTTACAAAAATATGAACATCAAATACATATTTAATTACATCTAATGATTTTCATGAGTAGTACTTTCATTGTTATTTATTTCTAGATATTATATAGTTCTCAAAATGATCCATAAGTCATTGAGATGTGCATGTGAAGTTTTCAAATGTGTGTATTGTTTATGCATGCATCTGTTTGTATTTACTCTTTTTATTGTTAATTAGTAAATTGTAATAAGCAAAAATTATCTATATGATATTGGGTCTTTGAAATATCTGAGACTACTTTGTAACCTAGTATGAGGTAAATCTTCATAAATGTTTTATGTAAACCTGAAAAGAAAGTATATTCTCTACCTATTCTGTATATATCCATTAGATATAGATTATTAGTTTTTCTGCTCAAAGTTTTAAAATTCTTACTAACATTTGTGTCTCCTTGTCTAATAGAGGTATATTAAAGTTTCCCCATGATTGTAGATGTCTCAACTTCTCTTATAATCCTTGTTTTTAAAATGTTATATATTTTAAGGATATGGTATCAGGTGGTTACAAGTTCACCACTGTTATGTTTTTGTTTCTTTTAACGTGTGTCAATGTGATGTGTAGTATGTTGGTCACGATAGACTATGTACTTCTATAGTGACAAACAATCCCAAAATCAATGATGTAAAACAGTTTTAAAAAGTATTTTGCTCACACTACTCTACATATTCAACATGAGTTGACCCCACTGAGGCTTTATCTCGATATCTCACCTGTCTCCATGATCACCACAGTAGTGGGAAGAGAATATGGCAACTTATGCAATGCCTCTTAAAGCTTCCACCTGGACATAACACACATCCCTTCTACTTACATTTCATTTATCAAGGCAAATCACATGGCCATATCTATCATTAAGAGGGTAGGGAAATGCAATTTTACCACGTGCTTGAAAGGGGAAAGAACTGAGACTATTTGGTGAACTATATTTAATGACTGCAATATGTAATGTCCCACTTAATTCCTACAAAAACCAAAAGCAGTAGCTGATGAATAGGCAAAAATAAAAAGGATAAAAAGGCATAATGTGGCCCCTTCTCCATTACATGTTTCTGAGCCTGAGGGAGGCCTGAGCTATGGGAATGGGAAGATGCTTTGAATTCATTAGAGAGTGACGTTTTCATTCAAATTGACTTTTTAATACCTAGAAATCTGACTTTCCCGATGTCAGAGAAAAAATTTAAAAATTATTGGATCTGCTAGAAATGTCATCTAGTTAGGAAAGAAGAGCTAGAATAGTTCTGAACGTCAATGGTGAATAGATTTGCTCCCCATTAACACATTCAGTCGGATGTGTTAACACATTTCTGACTATGAGTCTCACTAATTAAGTCAGTTTTTCATTATTTCTATTCTGCCCCAGTCTAGAATTTAAGCACTGTTTATTGAACACCATCCCAATCTGATTACTGCATTGAATTTTGGCTTTCCCCTAACAAACAAACAAAAAAATTAGGATTCAAAGCAGAAAACAACTTCATTTATTTCACCGTCTCTTTTAATTTGTTGAATAATTATTTCCTTATCTCTGAATGAAATCCTAGATTGGTCTCTAGCTTTTATAATTAGTATTATATAACAAAAAGCCCTCTTGTCATATTCAGTCACAAGAATACATTCAATTTAGTACTTCAAAACACCTAATCAGTATGTTAATCAAAACTCCTGTCTGGTCTAGTGTTATAAACCACTCCAGCTCGTACCCACTTGATTCATGGATGCCCCTAGTGTGGGAGAGGGCATAGTCACCTGCTCCTATCTTCCTTATTCTTCTCTTCCCATTCATTAATTTTCTGGTTCCTAAGGATGAGAGGGAAAGGGCAGAATGTTAAGTTTTTGGTACAGGTGTCCTCCGACATTGATCACCTCTAGATGTGGCATATGTATAATTGCTAGCCCTCTCCCTCCTAAAAAAAATCACGTGGGTTTTTCAGAGACGGTACCACTGGGACTACTGACCGCAGTTCCCTTGGCAGAGGTTTCAACCACAAATGGTTAGCACCCACAAAAGGTTTTCGTGAGTAATTATTGTAATTGAACAAATATTGCTTGCAATTAGTACTGTTTTCTGAATGAATGAAATAAATCAAGTAAATTGGTGGTACTCTTGACATCTCACAGTTACCTAACATTTACTTGGCATTTGTTTTTTTAATCATACGTTTCAGTTCAGCAGTTCATATTATAAAAAAATGAACCCACACATCATAGCTGGAAATAACCAGACTTTATCATTTTCAATATTTTGTATAAAGACACTTACATAGGTTAAAAATGTTTCCGCTCTGCAGCTATAAAGTAAAAGGAGCTCTATGGGATTCCAGCTCTATTTAGATGTTCTTGACATCATCAACTGTACGTTCAGTGCCCTGGGTCATATTTGCAACTCTAAGAAAACCCCTGAAGTGATGAACACACAATTATAAAAAAGAAGAGCCCTAGTTTTTAAAAACCAGATAAAACCACATAGGGCTTCGCAAACTACAGCCCACAGGCCAAATCCAGCCCACAGCCTGTTTCCACACAGCCTATAAGCTAAGGATTTTTTTAAAATATGTGTTAGAGAGTTAGAAAAAAAAAAAAAACAGAAGAAGAATATTTTACGACATGTGAAAATCATATGTAACTCAAATTTCAGTGTCCACAAATAAAGTGTTACTGGGGCACAGTCACCCTCATCCATTTATGATTGTCTATAGCTGCTTTTGTGCTACAAAAACAGAGCTGAGTTGTTGTGGCAGAGACTATATGACCCTCAAAACCTAAAATATTTACTACCTGGCCCTTTGTAGAAAAAGCTTGTTGATCCTTGATTGTTGATTGTAGTTTTGCTCAATTCAGATGAAACATTGTTCAATTAATGCATCGATTTTAAACTGTCTGCACAGCAAACTGAGGTAGCTCCATAAATATCAAATTATTTCTGCCTGATTAGTTGTCCTGACGGTGATACCACCCCGCTAAATGCTTCTTGTTCAGCAAACCCTATTAGTCGTCCACCCAGATCCCTCAGACTTTACTATTACAGTGTCCTCTGTTCGATGTTCAATGGCTGGTATCTGCGTCTCTGTATCCAAAGGCTTTGTGTCAGAACCGGGAACGGCTGCTCTGCCTGCTCATGTGTAGCAGGCTGAAAATGCCAGGCGATTAACACCTCCCCGGCCCCAGCAGCCCTCAACAAATGACTTACAGGATTTGCTGTATAAATACCCTAGTTCTATTGACTATGGAGTGGGCTAATTCTGAGCTGTGGTGTTTTTCTTTTCTTTTCTTTTCTTTTCTTTCTTTTTTTTTTTTTAAACACCATTTCTCAAGAGTTTCTCTCTGAGATTAAGCACCAGTTGCCCATTATAGCAGCTAGCTTAATAATACACTTTTCTTTTCTAGCTGCCTTTTCTTCCCAGTATTAGTTCTTCATTTCCCTGCCTGCACCTCCATCCACCCCTGAATAAACTACTTGCACTGAAATCCTTGTCTCACGATCTGCTTTGAGAATCCAAACTAAGACATCACACAATTAGACAACATTTAGCTTCTAATATTGGCTTCCTAGACAACCTCAAAATGTCCTCGTTCTCAGATAGCAAAGCACCTCAGTTTCAATATTATCGTTACAATTCTGAACTGTCAGCACCACTTAACAATGGAGGTTGAGTGAATGTGAGAGATAGAGACCATGACATGAATCAAAGAAAGGCTTGAAACACAGCATTAGAACTAATGTCTTCCATATATCTGCACTCTTTAGCTAGATGTCCTAAACACTCCCCAAATTCTACCAAATTTCCCCAATATATTTCTAAGCCTCTATGAAGTCACCATTTTTCGCATTAGGATGCTGAGATTGAGGAAGGTTAACCCAGATTGCCAGCATGCTGTACATTTTCATCACAGACAGACCAGAGGAAAGGGGCTGAAAAAATAGCTATGGTTTACATTTGATACTAAAGAATTTTGAACTGTATAAATGTAAATTGCTAAAAAGGCTGTCAGATAATGAAACAAGTTAGGGAAATCAGCATAGTGTGGAGTGACACAGACTCAAACTTAAAATTTGGGGTTCTCCACTTAAAAGCTGTATGATTTGGGGTTAAGTGGCTTAACCTTTTAAACCCTCAGTTATGCATCAATGAAACAAGAGATAGTGATTCATCTCACAGATGGAAAGATTAAATGAAATAATGTGCTCTCAATAAACAGTAGCTTTTATAATTTTTTAATTTCCATTTTTTAATTTTTAATTTTTATCGTTACATAATAGTCATACAAATTTATGGAGTATATGTGATATTTTAATATAAGCATATAATGTGACTTTTTATCATTTTTATTTTCCTGGGAGCTTATCGTTAAATAAGATATTATTTTAAGACTGGGCACAGTGGCTCACGCCTGTAATCCCAGAACTTTGGGAGGGTGAGGTGGGTGGATCACCTGAGGTCAGGAGTTCGAGACCAGCCTGGCCAACATGGTGAAACTCCGTCTCTACTAAAAATAGATCACTTGGACACAGGAAGCAGAGCATCACACACCCGGTCTTATTGTGGGGAGGGGATAGGGGGGAGGGATAGCATTAGGAGATATACCTAATGTAAATGATGAGTTAATGGGTGCAGCACACCAACATGGCACATGTATACATATGTAACAAACCTGCACGTTGTGCACATGTACCCTAGAACTTAAAGTATAATAAAAATAAAAAATAAAAATAAAAAATTTTTAAAATAAAAATATATAAAAATTAGCCAGGCGTGGTGGTGGGCACCTGTAATCCCAGCTACTTGGGAGGCTGAGGCAAGAGAATTGCTTGAACCCAGGAGACGGAGGTTACAGTGAGCCGACACGGTGCCACTACACTCAAGCCTCGGCAACAGAGTGAGACTCCAGCTGAAAAAAAAAAAAAAAAAACAAGAAGATATTGTTTTGGATGAAGATTCTGGCATTTCCCACAGTTATTCCACTCCAATACAGAAAAGGAGCTGATCATCTTCTACTGGCGCAAATGTTAGCTCATATTCAGGATAAAAAGTTCTATCTTTTTGTCCTGTCCCACAGTTTACAAATCTGCACTTAAACAGCAGAATGCCATTATTTTGGTCACTCATTACAGAATATAATTTAAACTCTCTGCTATTCATCCTTTGTTGAAAGCACAACAAAAACAAATGACGTAAAGGGAAGGTAATTGTATTTCTACCTTTGGAATGGGGAAAAACTTGAATTCCTCTAGGTGATGTCAATACTCCTTTCTGGTAAGAATAGCCACGTACTTTCTCGCATTTTCCTCTTTGCTTTGACCTTAGACTTCTAGGGATTTAGGCTCACATTTTCATATACATATTTATATATTTACAATGAAATATTCTATTATATGTATTCTATTTTTATATATAATTATTTTTCCCTCAAATCAAGTTTTTATACTTTCTGTTTTATCCTTGTTATTTCTGTAATTTTTTAAAAGCTTCTTCATTTTTGTTGTTTGTTTATTTGTTCATTTGGGTTTTTGTGAAAATGTGGTTAAGAAATAAAGTCAATAACTTAAAAAAAATGGAAATATTAAATGCAGTGAATCTTGGCATTGGAGGCAAAGATTTTTGCAGGCTCATTTGAACCATGACTATTGAGCTAGAGTCTTCTTTCCTCATAATTATGGTTGCTTCTGGTGTATCATTTATTCTCCTAAATATGTCATTTTATATTTTTTATCATAAACAAAATGAAAAACATGATGCCATTCTTATTTCTTTGTTCATTCCCTCAAAAGATGTTTATTGAGACTCTATCCAGAGCTGAAGATACAGCAGTCATCAAAGCATAGAAGTTCATGACTCTCAAGGACCTTACATTCTAGTAAGAGAAGAAGAAAATAAATAAACCCTGTTCTCTCTGTTCTGTCGTCTATAAAGAGCCACAGTATGCTGGTGATTTGGTTTAACCTTACTTGACCTCAATTGCTTCATGTGACAGGAAGTGATCAAATTTGAATTTTTAAGTGCTATGTAGGAAATAAAGGCAGGGGGGAAAAGTATAGTAAGTAATGAAGGGGGGTATTATTTATGACAGAGTGGTCAAAGATGTCTTTGAGAAGGTGGCACATAAGCAAAGACCTGAGTTGAAGTGAAGGAGCATGCCATTCAGTTATCTGGGGGAAGAGTGTGCAGCAGAGGGGACTGCAGGAGCAAGGGCCTTGAAGTAGGAATATATGTGGCATGTTCAAGAAATAGCAAAGAGGTCAGAGTGGATGAAAGGCAACAGGCAAAGCTGGAGCATTCAGAGATGAGCTCAAAAAGATAGACAAGGAGCAAGATCGCGTAGATCAAAAAAGCCTTTGGTTTTATTCTGATTAAGATTGGAAGCCATTGCCAGCAGGGGAGAATAAATTTAAGAATGACATTACACTTTTAAGATATTCTTTTGGCAACTGTAGAGTTACAAGCATAGACACAGAAAGACCAGTTAGGAAGTTGTTGCCATAATCTGGGCAAGAGATTAGATTATTGAGGCCTGGACTAGGGGATATGGTAAATCATCAGTGGTCAGAGTCTAAACATATTTTGAAGGTAAAGCCGACAAGAATTGCTCAAAGGGTCGAATGTTGGAGAAAGAAAATGAATAATTTTCTCACAGACTAGCTTCTGGTAATGAAGCCGAGCACCACTTCATGAGCTGGGCACCATAAGATAGGTCCATATCCTGATATGAACTCTGGCTCTGCCTCTTCATGTCAACATATCTGGTGAGTCAGCATAGTGGGCAGTAAATGTCTTTCTAGAAGCCATTTCTACAGCTAGCAGTAACTTAGCTATATATGGAAGTGACTGTGAATGTAACCCAAACTAAATATAGTCTCAACTCAATTTCCCTTTAGCTGGATCTCAAAATTGCCCATGGCCACTCCAACATCACTCAACTCAAGGGAAAGTGTGATGGAGTGAAAGTCGAAGTAGAAAGAGCCAGCGGTTTTTAGCTGTTTGCAGTTAAAATACCTAATTTTTGCAAATTTTACAAAGCTGAAGTGTTATAAGAACACGTTGCTAGGGCTTTCCCAAGAGCCTTAGAATGAGCTTTTTTAAGTGCAGGCCCCTGCATCTTAAAGCCAATTAGCTTCACAATCTTTTCACTTCTGTATGTAGTTTTGGAGATAAGAGTAGGAATCAGTCTAGTAGACTGAGTGAATGAGCTGTCAATGCAGAAGGAGAACTAAGAGAGAAGAGTAACTTATAAGCCAAATTAAGCCAGTAACTTATAAGCCGGTAACTTATAAGCCGGTCAGATGAGGACTAAGAACTGAGAAATGTATTTGGCAACATGGAGGTCATAGTGAACTTAAGAGAAGATGAATTATTGGAGAACAAGAGCGAATGAATGAATGCGTTCAGTCAAGAGAGACCAGGGGAAGGAGACAATGAGTAAGCACAATCCTTTGACACTGTCTTTTCACTTACTTTACAGATCCAAATGTTTTGTGAGTTATATGAGTAGTTATTATATCAAGATTTCTTCCTGTAAAGAAATAATCCCTCCTGCACTCAATCCACCTCTTATATCACACTTCAGGTCCTACATAATTTTTGGCATTTTCCCAACTACATCCACCTCCTTGACACATTAAAATAAGTGTTGTACCAAATGCTTATCAATGATAGACTGGCTAAAGAAAATGTGGCACATATACACCACGGAATATTATACAACCATAAAAAAGAATGAGTTCATGTCCTTTGCAGGAACATGGATGAAGCTGGAAACCATCATTCTCAGCAAACTAATACAGGAACAAAAAACCAAACACCACATGTTCTCACTCATAAGTGGGAGTTGAACAATGAGAACACAGGGAGGGGAACTTCACACACCAGGGCCTGTCAGGGGATGGGGGGCAAGGAGAGGGAGAGCATTAGGACAAATACCTAATACATGCGGGGCTTAAAACCTAGATGATGGGTTGATGGGTGCAGCAAACCACCATGGCACATGTATACCTATGTAACAAACCTGCACGTTCTGTACATGTATCCCAGAACTTAAAAAAAATTTTTTTTAAGTGTCATATTGCTTTATCCTATGAAAGGTAGTGAACTTGACATTTAGAAAATTAAACGGCATTTATTAGAAAAATGGGAAATTCTCTATTGATATCCACATTAAGACATTTGTATGAAAACTGTAGAATGATGAGGAAACCCTTGTCTGTGGCACATGCCAATTAGATTAAATCTTGGCACTTAACATATATCATGGGAATCTGGGGGAGAAATCCAGTATTATTAAACATAGAGGATGGGGACCACAGAATAACATGTAAAACACTACTTATTGAGTAGAGTTATGAACTAAAAATAGAATTGCTACGCTATTGGGATTGAGGTGAAAAGAGAGCTTTCAATTAGAACAATGTTAAATTCCCTACCTATGCTGATAATATCAGACCTAACAACTGCCACCAAAACCAGAACAATTATACAGTGCGGGTTCAGGATTGTAAGGATGTCAGTAAGGCAGGATAAAACCTAAGGTAGAAGAACAAAACAAGATGTGATCCGCTGTGATTCTGAAGAAGGGAAAGCCAGTGAAAACATTCCTCTTTTGCCTTTATTCTAAAGGATGTGCCTTTGGGTGATTTATACAGCAAAGTTTAGCTCCTTCTCAATTTTGTGAACATCTCTGTTGCTCTAAGGGCAGCTATTTCTAGACATTGCCAAGCTTGGATTGAGGTATATGTTTGGAAATGATATACAGGCAGAAGAGTACAGTGGGGAAGAGATCTACATTCAGGGTCAGAATATTTGGATCACATCCTGATTTTTCAATGAGCCTTATAATATTTTATTTGTATAAACTTAAGGGGTACAAATATACTTAATGTTGCATGGATATATTGTGTAGTGGTGAAGTCTGGGCTTTTGGGATAACCATCACCTGAATAGTGTACATTGTACCCATTAAGTAATTTCTCATCCTTCACCCCGCTTTACCCTCTCACCCTTATGAATCTCCAGTGTTGATTATCTCACATTCTATGTCCATGCATACACATTATTTATCTCTCACTTATAAGTGAAAACATGCAGTATTTGACTTTTTGTTTCTGAATTGTTTCACTTAACATAATGGCTTCCAGTTCCATCCATGTTGCTGCAAAAGACATGATTTCATTCCTTTGTATGGCTGATTAGTATTTCATGGTATGTGTGTGTATATATATATATATTTATGTGCATACATATTTATATGTACATAATGTGTTTCTACATACATATATTTATATGTACATAATGTATTTATATGTAAATGTGTACATATATTTATATTTATATACCTATATATTTATGTATATACACACACACATCACGTTTTCTTTATCCAATCATCCATTGATGGGCACTTTAGAGACAAACAAACTCTGACTTCAGCTGCAATACTTGTAATTACACATCCAGTCATGTCATTCCCTTATCTAAAACCTTTCAGGTGTTAGAAATTGTGAGAAAAATGGGGCTCATGCTCTTCATGGCACACAAGGCCCCCTATGGCTGTATCCTACCTCTTTCACCAATGTGATCTCTCTCTACCCTTCACCCAACTCCTAAAAGCCTAGTGAGACTGAACTGCTTGACATTTCCTCCTGAACTGTGTTCTTCCAGAGAAGACATTGTTCCCTTCTTTTCCCACCAAACTCATTTATATTTATTCTCAATGTTTAGTTCAGCTGTCATCCCCTTCAAAAATCCTTCCTGGATCCAGTTGGACTGAGGCCCTCTGCCTGCTGTTTCCATAACACGTCATATTAGAATGAAAAACATCTGTGACCCTGACTATGAGGGCATGGCCTGTGTTTTTGTTGTCTGTATATCCCGAAGCCCATCACGGGAACAATAGTCACTCCAGAAAAAAAATATATCCTACCAAACAATCATAAATTGAGGGAAATAACACTTGCCTAATACCTAACAGATTACTGGCAAGCAAAAGTTGGGTATTAACATAATACATGTAAGAGTGTATGGAGGAATGAGCATTTACTTAACCCTTAACATGTTATGCATTCATTCCCAAGTATTTTGAATGAACCCTTATGCATTCATTCCCAAAATATTTATTTAATATCAACTATGTGTCTGCAGCACTCTAATATAACAGAGAATATCATTGACCAAGTCTTTCTCTTCATACAATCTACCTTACAATAATAACATATATCTGCCTGTATGCCATTTCCAAACATATACCTCCATCCAAGCTTAGCAATGTCTAGAAATAGCTGCCTTTAGAGCAACAGAGATGTTCACAAAATTGAGAAGGAGCTAAACTTCATTTTATCAGTCACCCAAAGGCATGTCCCCCAGAATAAAGACCAATAAATATATATCCCATTAGGTGAAGAAATAGTATAAAGAGAAACAGAGCAATGTGAGCAAATGGAGATGGAAGAGCATTATTATTTTAAACATGGTGTCCAGTAGGATCTGTTTGATGAGGTGGTGATTAACCTAAGGGAAGTAAGAAAGCAGGCCATTTGATACTCTTTCTGACAGTGTTCTAGACAAAGAGAGTACATCAAGTCTGAAGGCCTGGAGATAGGCCAATGTTTGCCATGTTCGAGGAACAGCAAGGAGCCTGGTGTGGATCGAGGGCACTAAGTGAGGGAGAGTCTAATAGGAAATGAAACAGAAGTGGTAGTGAGGAGACCAGATGATATAAAGGCCTTGAAAACCATGAACAGGACTTGGCTTTTGTTTTAAGTGAGGTGAAAGTCAGTGGTAGAAAAGATGAGGGAGCAGACGTGATCCGACTTATAGTTTAGAAGGCTTCCTCAGGTAAGCTGGACTAAATGGGAAGCAAGGATAGATGCTAGTGATCAGAGGATCATAGCGTGGACTGGGGAGACAGTAGTCAGATTTTGGATTTAGCGTGAAGACAGGGCAAACAGGATTTGCCAAATATTTGAATGTATGAGAGAGAAAGGTGAGTTAAAGAGGCCTCTGGGATTTTGAATCCCCAAAAGATTGGAGTTGGATTTATGAGATGTGAGGAGCTACAGAAAGGACAGGTTGGGGCAAGGGGTGGGTAGGTAATCAGAAGTCTGGTTAATTAATGTCATAGCATGGTTATATGCTAATGGGAGTTATGCAGCACTAAGTAAAAAAAATCATATAGGAGAGTGGAAAATTGTTAAAATGATGTCTGTGAGATGACAGGAGCGAATGGGATCTAGCATTGACCTTAGATAAGAGCATAAACAGTATCAGATATTACACTGGGGGCTTAGGCCCTGTGAAACACTGCACAAACATAAGGCACTTATAGGCACAACTTCATTAACTAGATTTATGAATATTCTAGCTGTTGTATTCTTTGAGGCCTAAGTACATTTTCCAGTTGAACTAGTTCAATGAATTAAAATGTCTAAAAGGCCATAGCAATGACATGGTGCATATTGGATTTGGGCTCCCTGGAGTCATCCTCAGGCATAGAACTGCAAATTTAAAGATCATTTGGCCTTTTCAAGACTATATCCATTTCCACGGTCTCCCTTGATCCTCAAATTCTAGATAAAGCAGGCATTATAATCATTTTATAAGTGGAAAAAAAAAAAAAACCAACGGAGGCCCAAAATACTAAAGAGTTTACCCAAAATCACATGGTTTGTTAGTGATGGAATTAGGACTGGAACCTGGGTTTTCTGTCCTACACCCCAGGACTTATCCTAACAATTGGAATCACGGTCATATTATGCATCTGCCTCCTTGACCTGACCCAGAAGAGACTTACATACTCCCAAAGGGGCATTACCCTGGTCACTTGGTCTTTCAGTTCACTGATTTTTCCTGCTTTCTTTTCTTCATCTTTCTCATCCTTAGAGTAATAGAAAAGGCTTATAACCTTCTCATAGGAAAGCGATTAACTATGGGGATAAAGAACTGGACTCCTGTCAGGATGCACAAGAAAAACTATGTCTCTCCTCCTCAGGTAAGAAAGCTAACCTGTTGCCATGGTTCTTTCTGACATCCTGGTTTAATGTTTCTCATCTGCACGCGGGGGCTTAAAGGATATTGATTCTCCAGGCACTTTAGATAAGTAGAAAAACTTCCACATGTTTGTTTATGGGTTATATTGCAGATTCTGCCTTTTTTTTCTTCCTCTGCTTCCTCTTCTTCTATTTTCCGAATGCCTTAAAAGGGGCTTACAGAATTCATACTGTCAAACATAGCAAAAACAAATAGCAGGGACAAAAAGGATGAAGGGAAGATAATAAGGATTGGATGATTGTGAAGTGGAATTAAATTAAAAGTCCAAAGCCCTACACATCTTCTAGAGGTAGTGCATATTCTTGGCTCTGTGCTTCTCAACAGGCAAAGCAAAGGGGAAAACATGACCAATAAAATATCCATGAGTGTCCACAGAATTATGACAAATTAGTTGCTCAGAAATGTAGCTTTTTCTGATACTAATATGGTATTAATTTTCTGGTACTTGGGAAATAGAATAGATGAAGTCCTTATAAAATCCTCACAGTGAATACTGCAGTGTTTCCCAAGGCTAGGGACTAGAAATTAGACTCTTCTAAGAGGAGAAGAGGGAAGGGGAGAGGAGAGGAATCTGATAGTATAAGGCTTTAGATGAGCTCAGTTCGGTGATAGTAACTCAAGGAAGAGACATTGCAGATTGATCCAGGTGAAAAGCTTTCTGTTAGTGTGACTTGATGCATTCCTCAAACATTTTGATCTCAGGACTACTTTGCATTTTTTTAAATTATCGAGGACTCCAAACAACCTTTGTTTATGTGGAGTGTATCTACCAATATTTACTTGATTCAAAATTTAAATGACAACTTTGAGAAATATGTATTTGAAAAATTCATTTAAAAATAATCCATTACATGTCAACATAGCAACATATTTTTCAAAACAAAAAATTTAGTGAAAAAGTGACATTGTTTTATATTTTGGCAAATCTCCTTAATGTCTGGCGTAATAGAAGACAGCTGGGTTCTCATATTTCCTTCTGCATTCTAATTGTTAAGATATATTTTGGTTGAAGTACATGAAGAAAACCCAGCATCACATAGATATGTCATTGGAAAAGGGAAGAATATTTTAAGAGCCTTTTCTGATAACTGTGAGTATTCCTTGATACTACAACAAAATTTGACAAGTGGCTATTTCTTAAAGGTTTTAGTTGCAATGTGGAATCCAAAACTGTATTGACGAACACTTCATTGCTCTATCTTGCATTTTTAATAGATCTTTTACCCATGCATGATTTTGTAGTGTCATTCGTCATTCGGAAAATACAGATTCACTGAGTTGAGTAGATCTTCTAAATGTTGATATATTTTATTATATCAAAAAATTACATTTGCTAATATTGCCACCGATCTCATTAGAAAGCCCTTAAGTATTTGGAAGCTGTCAAGCTCGCAGTAACGGATATAAGTTTTCCAAATTTCCAATTTTCAGTTGAAAGCTAAAATTTTGTCTTTGATAACAAATCTAATCAGTTGTTTTCCTTGAAGTGACAGGTTCTTTTTGTTCATTTTGAAGAAAATGTCTGCCAAATGCCCAAATCTGAATAACCACAGTTTGATTGTTAGTCATTCTTCAAGTAAAAATGGTGTTTGAAGGGGGAAAAAAGAAGAGAGACTAGTTCAGCTTATAAATCAGTTGCACAAGTGCTCTTCCTGGAGACAACTCTCATGCTTCAGTGTGCAGTGGAGGTTTTTTTTGTTGTTGTTGTTGTTTTGTTTTGTTTTGTTTTGTTTTGTTTTGTTTTGTTTTTGGTGCTTTCCGTTGCATCACACAGAGTTCAAAGGTTGAGATTTAATAAAAGTAATCACTTTTACCTTAGCATCAAGGACATTCTTAACTAAAGTTTACTCTTTCCTTTTATTTTGCTTGTTGTTTCTTTTTGGTTTGTTTTATCTTTTAATGTGAGGGAATGGCAGTGAAGAAGATGATGACTACTAGTATAGTTGGTCCCAGTGCCTTGATTCATGCCAGGGTGCCAGCCATTTACCATTACATTTGCGCCATCACATTGTAAAAGGCAATACATCTTAGTATTAATTAGCATAATTATAGGTTAATATAGAAAAGCACACCTAGTTTAATTGCACTTCACTTTACTGTGCTTTGCAGATATTGTATTTTCTTATAGATTGAAGGTTTGTGGCAACCCTGTATCAAGCAAGTCTATCGGTGCCATTTTTCCAATAGCATGTGCTTACTTCGCTTCTCCATGTCACATTTTGGTAATTATCACCATATTTCAAACTTTTTCATTATTATTCAATCTGTTTTAGTGATCTGTGATCAGTGAGCTTTTATGTTACTATTGTAATTGTTTTGGGCTGCCACAAACCGCACCCTTAGAAGACAGCAAACTTAATCAATAAATTTCACATGTTCTCTGACTGCTCCACTGACTGGCTGTTTCTCCATCTCTCTCCCTCTCCTTGGCGTCCCTCTTCCCTGAGATACAACAGTATTGAAATTAGGCCAATTAATAACCCTACAATGGCCTCTAAGTGTTCAGTTGAAAGAAAGAGTCATGTACCTCTTACTTTAAATGAAAAGCTAGATATGATTAAACTTGATGAGGAAGGCAAGCTGAAAGCCAAAATAGGCCAAAAACTAGGCCTTTTGTGCCAAACAGTCAAGTTGTGAATACAAAGGAAAGGTTCTTGAGGGAAATTAAAAGTACTACTCCAGTCAACATATGAATGATAAAAAGCAAAACAGCCTTGTTGCTTATAAGGAGCAAGTTTGAGTGGTCTGGATAGAAGATCAAACCAGCCACAACATTCCTTTAAACCAAAGCCGATTCCAGAGCAAGGCCCTAACTCTTTTCAATTCTGTGAAGGCTGAAAGAGGTAAGGAAGCTGCAGAAGAAAAGTTTGAAGCTAGCAAAGGTTGGTTCATGAGATTTAAGGAAAGAAGTCACCTCTATAACATAAAAGTGCAAGGTGAAGTAGCAAGTCTTGATGGAGAACCTGCAGCAAGCTATCCAGAAGATCTAGCTAAGATCATTGATGAAGGTGGCTACACTGAACAACAGATTTTCAATGCAGACCAAACAACCTCCCATTGGAAGAAGATGCCTTCTAGGATTTTCATACCTAGAGAGAAGTCAATGCTTGGCTTCAAAGCTTCAAAGGATAGGGTGACTATCTTGTTAGGGCCTCATACAACTGGTGACTTTACAGTGAAGTCAATGCTTATTTACCATTCAGAAAGTCCTAAGACCCATAATAATTATGCTAAATCTACTCTGTCTGTGCTTTATAAGTGAAACAAAGTCTAGATGACAGCACATCTGTTTACAGCATGGTTTACTGAATATTTTAAGCCCGGTGTTGGTACCTATTGTTCAGAAAAAAAAGATTCCTTTCAAAATGTTGCTGTTCATTAATGGTACACTTGGTTACCCAAGAGCTCTGATGGAGATATACAAGGAGATTCATGTTGTTTTTGTGCCTGCTAACACAACATCCATTCTGCAGCTCATTGATCAAGGAGTAATTTCTATTTCAAGTATTATTTTCTAAGAAATACATTTTGTAAGGCTATAGCTGCCATAGACAGTGAATCCTCTAATGGATGTGGGCAAAGTAAATTGAAAATTTTCTGGAAAGAATTAACCATTTTAGATACCATTAAGAACATTCATGATTCATGGGGGGAGGTCAAAATATCCACATTAATAGGAGTTTGGAAGACATTGATTCCAACCCTCATGGATGACTTCAAGAGGTTGAAGACTTTAGTGGAGAAAGTAACTGCAGATATGGAAATAGCACAAGAACCAGAATTGGAAGTGGAGCCTGAAGATATGACTGAACTGCTGCCATCTCATGATAAAACTTGAATGGATGAAGAGTTGCTTCTTATGGATGACCAAAGAAACTGGATTCTTGAGATCAAATGTGCTGCTGGTGAAGATGCTGCGAGTGTTCTTGAAATGTCAACAAAGAATTTGGACTATTCCATAAACTTGGTTGGTAAAGCATGGGCAGGGTTGGAAAGGATTGATTCCAATTTCGAAAGAAGTTCTACTGCAGGCAAAATGCTATCAAACAGCATTGCATACTATAGAGAAATCTTTTGTGAAAGGAGGCATCATCAATCAGTGTGGCAAACGTCATTGCTGTCTTATTTTAAGAAATTGCCACAACTCTATAAAAACTGGTCATAGAGCGACCATACCTCTACATATACATAATAAAAGCCATATACGATAGACCTACAGCTAACATCATACTGAACGAGGAAAAAAATGAAAGCCTTTTCCTGTGAGTTATGGAACATGACAAAGATGCCCACTTTCACCACTGTTATTCTACACGGTACTGGAAGTCTTAGCTAGAGCAATCAGACAAGAGAAAGATATAAAGGGCATCGAAATTGGAAAGGAAGAAGTCAGATTATCCTTGTTTGCAGATGACATGACCTTAGATTTGGAAAAACCTAAAGACTCTACAAGAAAATTATTAGAACTGATAAACAAACTTAGTAAAGTTGCAGGATACAAGATCAACATACAAAAACCAGTAGGGTTTCTATATGCCAACAGTGAACAATCTGAAGAGAAAATCAAGAAAGTAATCCCATTTACAATACCCACACATAAAGCTAAATGCTTAGGAATTAACATAACCAAAGAAGTGAAAGGTCTCTATAATGAAAACTATAAAACATCAATAGAGGAAATTGAAGAGGACACCAAAAAAATGGAAAAATATTCCATATTCATGGATTACAAGAATGAATATTGTTAAAATGCCAATACTACCCAAAGCAATCTACAAACTTAATGCAATCCCTGTCAAAAATACCAATGACATTCTTCACATAAATAGAAACAACAATCCTAAAATTTATGTGGAGCCACAGAAGGCTCAGAACAGCCAAAGCTATCCTAAGTAGAAGGAGCAAAACTGGAGAAATCACATCATCTGACTTCGAATTATATTACAGAGCTATAGTAACCAGAGTAGCATGGTACTGGCATAAAAACGGATACATAGACCAATATAGCAGAATACAGAATCTAGAAACAAACACATACACCTACAGTGAACTCATTTTTTACAAAAGTGCAAAGAACACACACTAAGGAAAAGACAATCTCTTCAATAAATGATGCTGGCAAAACTGGATACCCACATGCAGAAGAATGAAACTGGACCTCTATTGCTTGCCATATACAAAAATCAAATCAAGATGGATTAAAGATTTAAATTTAAAACCTGAAACTATGAAACTAATACTAGAAAACATTGGGGAAAATATCCAGGACATTGGTCTCGGCAAAAATTTCTTGAGCAATACCCCACAAGCCCAGGCAACCAAAGCAAATGGGACCACATGAAGTTTAAAAGATTCTGCATGGCAAAGGAAACAATCAACAGAGTGAAGAGACCACCCACTGAATGAGAGAAATCATTTGCAAACTACACCTCTGACAAGGGATATTAACCATAATATATAAGGAGCTCAAACAACTCTATAGAAAAAAAAATCTAATAATTCAGTCAAGAAATGGGCAAAAGATTTCAACAGACATTTCTCAAAAGAAGACATACAAATGGGAAACAGGCATATGAAAAGGTGCTCAGCATCACTGCTCATCAGAGAAATGCAAATCAAAACTGCAATAAGCTATCATCTCACTCCAGTTGAAATGGCTTATGTCCAAAAGACAGGCAATAACAAATGATGGTGAAGATGGAAAAAAGGAACCCTTGTACACTGTTGGTGGAAATGTAAATTAGGACAACCACTATGGAAAACAGTTTGGAGGTTCCTCAAAGAACTAAAAATTGAGCTACCGTATGATCCAGCAATCCCACTGCTGGGCATATACCCAAAAGAAAGGAAATCAGTATATCGAAGAGATATCTGCACTTCTATGTTTGTTGTAGCACTGTCTACAATAGCTAAAATTTAAAAACAACCTAAATGTCCATCAATAGATGCATGGATAAAGAAAATATGGTACAGGCACACAACAGAGTACTATACAGCCATGAAAAGAATGAGATCCAGTCATTTGGAACAACATGGAAGGAACTGCAGATCATTATGTTAAGTGAACTAAGCTAGGCACAGAAAGACAACACACATATTCTCACTTATTTATGTGATCTAAAATTCAAAACAATTGAATTCATGGACATAGAGAGTAGAAGGATGGTTACTAGAGGCTGGAAATGGTAGTGGGGGCTGGGGTGTAGAGAGTATGTTTAAGGAGTACAAAAAAATAGAAAAAGTGAATAAGACTTACTATTTGATAGCACAACAGGGTGACTACAGTAAATAATAACTTAACTGTACATTTTAAAATATCTTAAGAGTGTTATTGGCTTTTTGGAACTCAAAGGATAAATACTTGAAGGGATGAAAACCCCATTCTCCATGATGTAATTATTTCATGTTGCATGTCCGTGTCAATACATCACATACCCCGTAAATATATACGCTCACCAAATATCCACAAAAATTGAAAAAAAAAAAATTTAAGAAATTGCCACAGCCACCCCAACCTTTAGCAACCACCACCCTGATCATCCAGCAGCCATCAACATGGAGGCAAGAGCTTCCACTGGTAAAAAGATTACAACTCACTGAGAGCTTAGATGACTATTAGCATTTTTAGTAATTAAGTATTTTTAAATTAAGGTGTATACTTTTTAAAGACATAATACTATTGCACACTTCCTACACACTACAGTAGGTATAAACATAACTTTTATATGTACTAGGAAACCAAAAGAATTATGTGACTTGCCTTATTGCAATATTTGCTTTATTGCAGTGGTCTGGAATTGAACCCACAATATCTCCAAGGCCTGCCTACATTCATATGTACTTAGTATAATTGGTCTTTGTATTAATATGCAAACAGTATTGACACTTAAATGCTTTGAAAAGGTGTCTGTAGAGAACTCTTTGAGAACTGCTCATCTTGGGGAAAGGATGGGCTGCATATCCAACCAGGTAATTTTATATGCATATTATTATATATTTTATATGTACACAAAAATTTTAAGGATCATATACTACAATATAATGGATTTTTAAAATTAAATTTTATATTTTGAGACCATTATAAACTCACAAGCAGTTTTAAGAAATAACAGGAAGAGATCCTGTGCATCTTTCCCCAGTTTCCCTCAACAGTAACATCTTCCAAAACTACAGTACAATAGCACAAACAGATCATCGACGTTGATACAGTCAAGATACAGAATAGCTTCATCACCACAAGAATTCCTCGTGTTACATTTTCATAGTCACACCCACTTTTCCCCTTTCCATTGCCACCTATCTCCTACTCCCCGCAGTCATTAATCTGTTTTTATTTCTAAATTTTGTCATTTCAGTAAGATTATCTGAATGGTATGGCATGTAACCATTTGGGATTTTCAATCTGCATAATTCTTTGAGGATTCATCCATGTTGTGTAAATATTTTGTTCCTATGTATTGCTGAGTAGTATTCCATTCCATGAATATGACACAGTTTCTTTATTAATTCACCCTTTGAAAGGCATTTCAGTCAGATTCTGGTTATTACAAATAAGCTGCTATGAAGATTGATGTATAGGTTTTTGTGTGAATGAAAGTTGTCTGTTCTCTGGGATATTTGCAGGTTTTTGTTTTGTTTTGTTTAAAGACATGGTCTCGCTTTGTCACCTAGGCTAGAGTGCAGTGGCGTGATCATAGTTCACTGTAACTTCAAATTCCCAGACTCAAGCCATCCTCCCCGCTCTGCCTCTGGAGTAGCTGGGACTGCAGGCACACGCCGCCATGCTTGGCTAATTTTTTTGTTTGTTTGTTTTTTGTAGAAACGAAGTCTTGTTATGTTGCCCAAACTGATCTCAGACTCACGGCCTCAAGTGATCCTTCCACCTCCGCCTCTCAAAGTGTTGGGATTACAGGCATGAGCCACTGTGCCCTGCCAGGTTCGTATTTTAATAAACAGTCAAATTGTTTTCCAGAATAGCTGTGTTATTTTCCATCCCCACCAGCAAAGTATGAGTGATTCATTTTCTCTACCTCCTTGCCAGCATTTGGTATAGTCATAATGTTTTTATTTTAGCCACTCTGATATGTGTATAGTAATATCTCCTTATGGTTTTAATTTGCATTTCTCTAATGGCTAACAATGTTGAATGTCTTTTTATGTGCCTATTACCATCTATATATCCCGGTCATTAAAATGTGTGTTCACGTTGCACCCATTTTCTAGTTGGATTGTTTGGTTTTTTTACAGTTGAGTTTTGAAAGTTCTTTATAAATTCTGGAAACTAGTCCTTGCTTTTTTATAAAACTTTTATAGTTTTACATTTTACATTTAGGTCTGAGATCCATTTTCAATTACCTTTTCTATAAGGCATGAGACTTAGGTTGAGGTTTTTTTGTTTGTTTTTGTTTTTTGTTGTTGTTGTTGTTTTGCCTATGAATGCCCAGTTTCTCCCGTGCTGCTTTTGCACTTTTGCCAAAAATTAGTTTGGCATATTAGTACGGGTCTGTTTCTGGGTCTTTTTCCACTGAGCTCTGTGTCTATCACTGCTTCATCACCACACTGTCTTGATTATTGCAATTATATGATAGGTTTTAATGTCAAGTAGAGTGACCACTCTTACTTCATTTTTTTTTTTAAGATTAGTTTAGCTATACCAAGGCCTGTGCCTTTCCATTTAAATTTTAGAATAAGCTTCTCTATGTGCACAAAAAATTTGCTGGGATTTTGATTGCATTGAACTTCTTTACTACGCTTTGTCTTTCCAATTCATGAACACAATATATTCCTCCATGTATGTATTTCTTCTTTGAATTCTTTTATCAGCATTTTGTAATTTCCAGAATAGGGGTTCTGTATATGTTTTCTTAGGTTCACACCTAAGTATTTAATTTTATTTGGAACAATTGTAAATGGTATTGTGATTTAATCTCGGTTTCTACATGTTCGTTGTTAGTGTGTTGAAAGGAGATTTCTGTGCTTTCATTTTACATTCTATGACCTTGCTAAACTCGTGTATTAGTTCTAAGAGTTTTTCTTGAATAGATTTCTTTAGATTTTCTATGTAGATAATCATGTAACCTGCAAATAGGGAAAGTTTTTTCTTCCTATTCAATTGCTATTCATTCTCTTTCTTTTTCTTGCCTACTATAGTGGCTAGAACTCTCACTACTATGTTGAATAAGAGTAGTGAGAACAAACATGCTTCCTTTGTTCCCAATCTGAGAGGGAAAGCATTCAGTCCTTCACCATGAAGCATGATGTTAGCCGTAATTTTTTTGTAGATGTTTAAGTTTAAGAAATTCTTATTTCTTTCTACCTGGCTGAGAGATTTTATTATGAATTGGTATTGGGTTTTTGTCAAATAGTTTTTCTGCATTGATTGATATGAAAATATGGTTTTTCTTCTTTAGTCTATTGATATGATGGAGTATATTGACTGATTTTTGAGTGCTGAACCAGTTTTAATAACTATACTAAATCTCACTTGGTCATGGTGCATAATTCCTTTTGTAAACTGATGAATTCAATTTGCTAATATTTTGTTGAAGATTTTTACATCTAATTTCATGAGAAATATTGATGTGTCTTTTTTTCTATCATCTTTCTATTAATTTGGTATAAGGGTAGTACTAGTTTATAAAATGAGTTGAAAAGTGTTCCCTCCTCTGAGATTTTCTGAATGAGATTGTATAGATTGGTGTTAATTTCTCTCCTCCTCCTCCTCCTTTTTGTAATTCTTCTTCAAATGTATCTCCATTAAAAATCATCTGGACCTGGAGATATCTTCTTTGAGAGCTTTTGAGAGCTTTAAAATTACAAATTCAATGGTTGTAGGACTATTTAGATTGTCTATTTCATTTTACTTGAGTTTTGATAGTTTGCCATTTTCAAGAAATTGGCTCATTTCTTCTATTAAATTGTCAAACTTATGAATGTAAAGTTGGATGTAGTATTCCCTTATTTTCTTTTTCATGACACAGGATATGTAGTGATAGTCATGTTTCATTTCTAATATTGTGTTGTCTTTTCCCTTTTAAGTTTTCTAAAGGTTAATGAATTTTGTTGATTTTTTGAAGAACCTGATTTTATTTTATTGATTTTCTTTATTATTTTCTTGTTTTCAGTTTTATTTATCTTTATCATTTCCTTCTTCCTGCCTGCTTTGGGTTTATTATCTGCTTCTTTCACTGATTTCTTGAGACAGAAGCTTAGATTGTTGATTCAAGACTTCTTCTTTTCTAGCATTTAGTGCTATAAATTTCCCTTTCTGTTTTAGCTGCATTCCAAATATATTAATATGTTGTGGCTTTATTTTCTTCATTTCTATGTATTTTTATATCCTTTGAGCCCTTCTCTTTAGTCCAAGGAATATTGAGAAGTGTATTGTTTAATTTCCAATGTTTGGATATTTTCCTGCTGTTTTTCTGTTATTGATTTCTAATTTGATTCCATTATGGTCAAATAACACACTTTGCATTATTTAAATTGTTTTACATTTGTTGAGATTTATTTTATGGCCCAGGGTATGGTCTATCTTGTTGATTGTTTCATGAGTGCTTAAAAATGTATATTCTGCTGTTGTTGGATGGAGAGTTCTAAGTACATCAATTATATTTTGTTGGTTGGTGGTATTGCTCAGTTCTCCCGTAGTCTTGATGATTTAATATCCAGTAGTTCTATCAATTGCAGAGAGAGGGATACTGAAGTTCCAAGAATAGTTGTAGATTTGTTTATTTCTCTTTTCACTTCTATTAATTTTTGCTTCATGTATTATGAGGCTCTGTTGGTTGGCACATACACATAGGATTGTTGTGTCTTACTGGTGGGTTAATTTTTCTATCATTTGCAGTGTAACTTTTTGTGTCCAGTAAATTTCTTTGCTCTGCAGTCATTTCACCAGATGTTAACTTGGCCACTTCTGCTTTTTAAAAAATTAATATTTGCATAGTATATATTTTTCCATCCTTTTACTTGTAATCTACTCTTATCAGTTTTCTAGGGCTTTTGTAAAAATGTATCACAAACTGAGTAGCTTAAAACGACTAAAATTCATTCTCTCAAATTATGGAGGCCAGAAGTCTGAAATCAAGGTGGACCAGGCCATGGTTTATCCAAATCCCATAGGAGAGTATCCTTCTTCGCTTCTTATAACTTGTGGTAGCCCCAGGCGTTCCTTGACTGTGGCAGCATAACTCCAGTTTCTGCCTCTATCTTCATATGATGTTCTCCCTATGTCTCTGTGTTTTTATGGCCATTTTCTTATAGGAGCATGAATTGTATTGGATTAGGAACCCACCATACTCCAGTATGACCTTATCTTAACATATATCTGCAATGACCCATACAATTTACATCTATCAAGGTATTTGAAGTGAGGTTTTTATAGACAGCATATGGTTGGATCACTTCTTTTATCAATTTTTGTCTTTTAATTGATGTGTTTAGATCAGTTACATCTAAGGTAATTATTGATATGTTAGGGAATAAGTCTCCATTTTATTATTTGTTTTGTCAGTTTCTCTAGCTCGTTTTGCTCTCCTGTAGGTTATTTGAATATTTTTCAGTATTTATTCTTGAGTATATCACCTTGTATAATTTTCTTTGTGGTTGCGCTAAGGATTATTTTATATAAGGATTATATAAATATATGAAATATATTTCATATATTTATATGAAAAACACTTATTACATTCTACTGGTATCTACCTTTAACACTGACTTAAGTGTAGAAAACTTACTTCCACTTAGGTGCCTTTACTCTCTCCTTTACAGTTTTACATTATTGGACACATTACTCTATGTGAGTAAAGGAAATGCCTTAAGCATTTGAGTACATAGATTGAGTAATATGTCCATTTCCTTTACATACATTGAGCATTATGTCCAATAATGTTATAATGTTTGTATCAACCATCAAATGTGATTTTAAAATCTCAGGAGAATATTGTATTTACCATCCCCTCCATTTTTTTACCCATTCCAATGTTCTTCTTTCATTACTGAAGTTCTAATCTTTCTGTTACCATTTCCTTTCTGCTTAGAAAAATGTCTTTTAGTCATTCTTTAAGAGTATATGTGACAAATTTTCTTAGTTTTCCTTTGCCTGAGGGTGTCTTCACCTCCTCTTCATTCCTGAAAGATATTCTTTCCAGATATAGAATTCATGGTTGAGAGTTCTTTTCTTTCAGCACTTGAAAAATGTTATTCTACATCATTTTAGATTCTGGGGTTTCAGATGACAAATTTGCTGCCATCCTAATTGGTGTTTGCCTATAAAAGTAACACACTGTTTTTCTCTGGCTGCTTTCAAGATTTTTTCTTTGCTTTAATTTTCAGAAGTTTAATTATGATGGAGTTTGGCATGGATTTTCCTACATTTATCTTATTTGGGGTTCACTCAGCCTTTTTGAATATGTAGGTTTATGTCTTTCACCAAATGTGGGGTTTTCAGTGTTATTTCTTTAAATAATTTTTTAGTCTATGTTTCTCTTACCCTTCTGAAACTCTAATATTACAAACATTATCTTTTTGGTTATTCTCCCTGAGATTCTATTCATTTTGTTACAGCCTATATTCTCTCTCTTGCTAACACTGGGTAGATTCTATTGATTTGCCCTTAAGTTCATGGATTCTATCCTTTGTCATCTCCACTCTACTACTGATCCCATCCAGTGAGGTTTATTTTCTTTTTTTTTTTTTTTTTTGAGACAGAGTTTCGCTCTTGTCGCCCAGGCTGGAGTGCAATGGCGTGATCTCGGCTCACTGCAGCCTCTGCCTCCCAGGTTCAAGCGATTCTCCTGCCTCAGCCTCTCGAGTAGCTGGAATTACAGGCACCCGCCACCACACCCAGCTAATTTTTGTATTTTTCGTAGAGATGGGGTTTCACCACGTTGGCCAGGCTGGTCTCAAACTCCTGACCTCAGGTGATCCACCTGCCTCAGCCTCCCAAAGTGCTGGGATTACAGACGTGAGCCACTGCACTCGGCTCCAGTGAGTTTTTATTTGGGTTATTGTATTTTTCAGTTTTATAATCCCATTTGGTTCTTTTTTATAACTTTTATTTCTTTGCCCAGATTTTAAAATTTTTTTCATTTGTTTCAAGAGAATTCATAATTCATTGCTGAAGCCTTTTTATGATGGCTGTTTTAGAATCCTTGTCAAATAATTCCAACGTCTGATTCACCTTGGTATTGGGGTTTGTTGATTGTCTCTTTTCATTCTTGTTATGATTTTCTGATTCTTGGTGTAACAAGTGATATTTTATTGTATAAAATATCCTTTGGCCAGGCACAGTGGCTCACATCTGTAATCCCAAAACTTTAAGAGGCCAAGGCAAGAGAATCTCTTGAGCCCAGGAGTTTGAGACCAGCCTTGGCAACCTAGTGAGACCCCATCTCTACAAAAAATTATTTAAAAAGTAGCCAGGAGTGGTGGTGCATACCTGTGGTCCAAGCTACTCAGGAGGCTGAGGTGCAAGGATCACCTGAGCCCAGGAGGTTAAGGCTATAGTGAGTCATGATCATGTCATGCACTGTAGCGTGGGCAACAGAGCGAAACCCTGTCTCAAAAATAAAATAAAATATTCCCTATATTTTGGATGTTATAAAACCATGGACTCTATTTAATATTCCTTTTTCAAAAGCAGGCAGTTCTCCTGTTGACATATAGCAGGAGAGCTAGACAGGTTTGTATATTCAGCTTGCCACTGGGTCCCACTGACACCACCCCAGCAAATTTAAGTGCTGACTTATTGCAGATGGGTGGACTGGAAATTCAGATCCCCTCTTGGCCCTGCAGACATATTTCCAGTGAAAGTATGGAATTGACTCATACCACCTTGTTGTCTCCAAGTGGGAGTGTAAGCTCAGCTCCTTGCTGAGCCCCACTGACACCAGGAGAGGGGAAGATAGGAAGTGAAGTGCCAACTAAAACCTCCCACAACCTCCTGCCCTGTTGAAGCTGAGTGGAGGTGGAGGCTCAGCTCACCACTGGGCTCTACTGACACTATCCAAGCTGGGAAGTAGAAACACTCCCTGGTTCTTCTAGGCAGGGGATGGAAGATCAGCTGCGTGCTTGGTCCCACTTACACTCCTCTGGCAGGGGAATTGGATTGCTGCCATCTGCTGCTTCTGGTTAAGACAAAGAAGATAAGCTCCTTGCTCAGATAGTCAATACCATCCAACAGGGGAATTGGAATGTGCTGTCTGCTTCTGCTAGGTTGGGAGTGGGATGAGGTGGAATATCAGCTTCCTGAGTAGGGGGGCATTGACTGAAAGGTTTTCTGTTGCTAGGCCACCCTTTTTCCAATACTTTCACTAGAGAGAACAGGCTTTTCTTGGAGGGTTTTTTGTTTTGTTTTGTTTTGTTTTTTTCTGTCTGAGCCTGTAGGCAGTTCTGAGTTGGAGGTTTCTGCAGCATCTGTCTGGGATATATAGGAGGAAAAAGGAAACCAGGAAATTCACCACAGTGTTGTTTTTCAAATCTCAGGGTCCCTAGGTAGCTTTTTATCTTTTTACCATATTACAGAACCTTCTTATGCTTTTTTGTTGTGTTATGTTAAGGGTTTTTGTTTGTTTGTTTTTAGTTGTCAATAGAGAGATTGGTTTGAGTCTCAAATGCTTCTTGGTCTCTATCCAATCATGTGACCTGGAAAGGTCATGTTAACAGATTGCCTTCCAGTCCTTTTCTTTCTTAAGCTCTTTAAGAGGCTATTCCCCAACAAAGAACTTTAAATATTTTTTATTGAAGTACAATATACATGCATATAAGTGCACAAATCATAAGTGTACACTTCAGTGAATTTTCACAAACTGAACACATCCACATAATTAGCAACCAGGTTAAAAAAAATAGGACCAGCAACCCCAAAGGTTCCCATTCCTACCTGCATCCAGTGACTGCCTCTCCTAGAGGTTACTATCCTGTCTTCTAATAGTATAAATTAATTCTGACTATTATCTTCTGTGTGTAGATATTTGTATTGGTGATTGTGTCTTGTTCATTCTCATTGCTGCCCTGTATTTCATTGTGTGAAAATACTACAGTTAATTTATTCTTCTTTTTATGAGTATTTGAATGTTGTATTAGGGTTCTCTAGAGAAACAGAATCAACAGAACCAATAAGAGAGATATATATATCTCCTACTGGTTTAACAATATACATATATATTTAAAGAGAGAGAGAGAAATGTATTTTAAGGAAAGGGTGATTATGGAGACTGGCAAGTCCCAACATCTTCAGAGTGAGCCAAACTGGATGTTTGGGAGTACTGATGATTTAGTTCCAGTCTGAGTCTGAAGGCCTGAGAATCAAGAAAGCTGATAGTGTCATTCCAGTCTGAAGGCCAGCAGGCTTGAGACCCAAGAAGAACTTACATGCTTATGTTTCAAGTTGAGTCTAAATGAAGGGAAAAAAAACCTGATATCGCAGTTTGAAGGCCATCAGACAGGAAGGATTTTGTCTTCCTTAGGGGAGGATCAAGTTGTTCTAATCAGGCCTTCAGTTGATTGGATGAGGCCCACCTATATTAGGGAGGGCAATCTGCTTTACTGAGTCTACCAGTTTAAATGTTAATCTCATTAAAAAATACCCTCACAGAAATACCCTGAATAATGTTTGACCAAATATCTGGGCACCCTGTAGTCCAGCTAAGTTGATGTAAAATTAACTATCACAGGTATTTTCTTTTTTTTTTTTTTTTAATTTATTTATTATTATTATACTTTAAGTTGAATCACAGGTATTTTCTAGTTTGGGTTATTATGAGTATGCTGCTATGAACATTCTTGGATATACCTTTGGGTGAATATATGTGTGAATTTTTGTCGAGTATATATCTAGGAGTATACATCTAGGAGGGAAATCATTCTGTCATAATGTAGGTATATTCTGCTTTAGTAGGTATGGCCATCTAAATTGGATGTGCAAATTTACATTCCCATTAGTGACGTATGAGAAATGTGGTTGCTCCACATATTTGTGATGCCACAACACTTAGCATTTTTTGTTTTTTGTTTCAGTCATTTTGATGAGTGTATAGAGACATTGTATTATAGTATGAATTTGCATCTCCCTGATGACTAAGGACGTTGATCTCCTTTTGATGTCTATTTACCCTTTTGCTATTCTCCTTTGTAAAGAGTCTGTTCAAGTCTTCCACTCATTTTTCTATTGGGTTTGCTATCTTCTCCTTAGAAATGTATAGGATTTCTTTGTGCCATCTAAAAGGGAGTCTTTTGCTGTATACATGTACCATAAATATCATCTCCCAGGTTGTGGCTTGGCTTTTACTCTCTTAATGATGGCTTTTGATGTATAAAAGTTCTTAATTTTAATATAGCTCCAACTTGTCATTTTTCCCTTTATAGTCAATGCTTTTTGTGTCCTGCTTAAGAAGTCTTGGGACTCCTTTCTTAACATTTTCTTCTCTTTCCCAAAACAACAATTGCTCAAGAAGGAGTGAAGTGGCAGAAGAGGATGGGATGGAAGGATGGATCAGGTAGCATTCAAACTCAGTCTTGCATTGTTCCTGAAGCCACAATCACTTCTAGCTCTAAGAGTTTTGTGCTGAATTGAACCTACCTTGCTCAGCTATATCCACCCATGGTGATTTCTCCTTCTAATGGCAATGCTGCTGTTCCTTGTAAATTCCGTTGATCACTTCCATCCCCATTTCATCTGTATGTGTCTAAACCTCCAATTCTGTATTGAGCTCCAGAGTTCTTTTGCATTTAGCTCCTGGGTTATAGGGCAATCATGAAATGACACATGCCGGCCGGGCATGGTGGCTCACGCCTGTAATCCCAGCACTTTGGGAGGCTGAGGTGGGCGGATCACGAGGTCAGGAGATCGAGACCATCCCGGCTAACACGGTGAAACCCCATCTCTACTAAAAAAATACAAAAAATTATTCGGGCATGGTGGCAGGCGCCTGTAGTCCCAGCTACTCAGGAGGCTGAGGCAGGAGAATGGTGTGAACCCGGGAGGCAGAGTTTGCAGTGAGCCGAGATATTGCCACTGCACTCCAGCCTGGGCGATAGAGTGAGACTCGGTCTTAAAAAAAAAAAAAAAAAAAGAAAGAAAAAGAAATGACACATGCATTTAAGTGTTCTTGAGCATGTCCTTGAAGTTAGAAATCTTTATTCAATCCGGTTCATTGAGGACTTTGGGTGTGCTGTCTAATTGCATGAGCTAACATACTTAAGTGTCAGTTCCAGGCCAACCAAGACACCCCCATACTCACATTTCTGTTGTGCTGTTCTTCAGATTCTCTTTTTATTGTTTAAATAAGAGCATGAGCAGGACTCTTAAGCTAAGACTTTACTGCAGTTCTAGAACTGCCAATTGATGTATTAGTCTAATTAGGGAAGTAACATGGAATAGCATTTGATTATAATATTTCAGAAATTATGATTAAATTAAATATTAGAAGCTCACAACTTACCAATGATCCTTAGCAAGAATCTAAATGTTTGAAACAAGGTGAGAATGAAAGAACAAATTTATACAAAAGGGAAAGGGTATTATTCCTAGAGAAATAATATTGAAATTATGTTCCAAAAGATTATTTTAAAATCAGTATTTGGAAATTATAGTGTAATTTCCCCTGGAAGAAAAGAAGTTAGACAAACTCATGCAATATGTAGGGTAGCCTACAAAAATTTAACCCACAATGTAGCAGCAATAGTACCATGTCTTGCCCTTAGTTCTGAGTTCTCCCAAAGTGTCTGCATCCCAGTCTTTGAGTCTATACTCATTCAAGCTCAACAACAGCTTGAGCTTCATAGAGATCTAAACCCAGAGAGAGGAAACTTATGAAAGAGGAGGGGGAGGGAAATGCAGTTCCATGGCAGCAAAGGGATTATGACTCCTATAACTGTGAGTTGAAAAGAAAGGTGACTTGGGCCTCAGGTGTCCCCAGATCTGCTAATAATATTGGGAGGGGGTTCCATGGATCCCTCAGAAACATGGGCAAAGGATGCGGTGAAGCAGGCATCACTGCTTGACCCAGGGAGCTATGGGAGGAACACGGATGTTAACAGATATCTGTAGGCTACTTGGAAAGTGTCACCTATTTGGCACTTCCCTCTAGTCTTGATCTAGTTTGAAGGGACTGAGCATCTACATTAAATCAGAGCTGACAGACACTGTAATGCCTCTAGTTTATTAGTTCTATGAGGATTTGAAGCAAATTTACCAAATGTCTTAATTAGATTCCTGAAATTCCAAAAACACTAGGCAAAAATTCAATCTTGGCAAAAACATGTTAGTCCCACCCACACCCCCTTCTGCACACCCAGCTGCCAAATTGCTTAAATCTCTAAATAATTGCTTTCTAGATTAAATAAATTAAGCTCATTCATTTGCACTCAAGTTTTAAGACTCAGCTGCCCCTCCTTGCTCCCAAAGTTTGTCATCAGCAAATATAAATAGTACAATTTGTTTTGTGATATACATACATACACACACACACACACACACGCAATTTGTAAAATGAAATTTTCAAATTTGGTTTCAGAGGAACCGAATCAGTGAGTACTTAACAATCTATCATAAAACTGAAGTTACTTTCACTATCCAGGACAGAATAAAAAGGAAAGATAATTATTTACCTTACACTTATTAAAAGCATGTAGATTCAATAGGATTATACAAAGTACATTCTATCATAATAAGATGTGTCACTTATAAAGAAACATGTCTATAGAAGATGAGAGAGGAAAATGTATGTCATTCACCTCAGGAAGAATAGGTGAATGTTACAGTAAACATTCTTTTTTAAAAAAAATCTAATGGTGTGCCTGGAAAATCGCTTTGCTGAGTTCTTGCTGCACCATCAGGTGAGAGGCAGAGGACAGCTTCCTCCGGAGGGAGCCTTCTTCTCTCCATCATCCAGTCCAGAAGTCCCTAGTGTTCGGTCTCCCGACCAGCAGCATCAGCATCATCTGGGAATTTGTTAGAAATGCAAATTCTTGCTCCCTCCCTAGATAGACTCTCAAAAATCAGTTTTTAACAAGCCTTCCAGGTGATCCTGAGGCACGCTAAAATCTGAGAACCATTGATCTTGAAGTCTTTAAATTAAATTGATGGTGCTTCAATAATATGGCTTTTAAAACCAATAATTTATAGATTCACCAGAAACAATTACAGGGTATCTGATGAGTAGTGGGATCATATGGGCCTGGATTCAAATTCTAACTCAACTACCTACAGCAGGATCAATCTGGGTGAGCGACTATGTTTCACAGTGTACTAATGTCTCCCTCTGCAAATGGAACCTTACATGGTGGGATAAGGCCCACTGAAAATATAGGCCTAGGTCTCATGTCTTCATTGACACTGCTTGGGAAGCAACCTGTGGCTTTTGGAAATTTCCCTTTCCCGTTCTTCCTCATGATCTGAGGAGGCAAAAATAATGTAGATCTAGAAAGTACCACATTAAATTGAGATATCTGTAGAGAATCTAGTGAAAGCATGTTCTTGCATTCAAGCAGCTATATGTTGCATCTATAGTTGGATTCTCAGCTGTTGTTTTATGAGAACTCACCTACTTTTGCTACAGTAAAATCTTATAAAAGGAACATACTGTGGAAAATTCCATCATTTTGTAGTTATTATCAGAGATGAGCTTCTTTTGAGCTATTTCTTTAAAGATGAGTGAGTGTTACAGCTACCTTAATTCAACTGGTGAAATCGGTCTCAATTTGCTGCAGTGATCTTTCCCATTTCTGCTTATTTTCATTCTTGGAAGTAAACGGGGTGGGGACCCAGAGACCTTAGGTGAATAAGGTAAAGAAGAGAGGAGTCTAGGTGTGAAATAGGTTCTGTATATACTAAGTATGAGGAGTTAGTTCTTTACCACCTGCTTTGTGGCTGGGTATGGAATCTTCAAAATTTTACCCTCGGAATGGTTTGATGTCATAAGAAATCCCAACTTTATGGGAAAGAGGGTAACCTGGCTAGAAGTCGGTGGGGCAGAGGGTTGTCATGGCCAAAATATCCCACCGGGGTGTATTGCCCTTTTTTTTTTTAACCTTCTCAGTGGAGTCATAGGCATCAAAATAATAAAAGATAGTGAAGATAGTGGACATCACTGCTCTTAAGCAAGTTTCAAGACTAAAAGGAGTCATAATATATAAAGATTAGCTTTATGGCAACTGGAATGAAGTCACTGTATCTTCCTATTAGGATATGTTGATTAAAAAGATATAAACATTGTATGCTAATAACATTCCAAATTTTTCTTCATCTTTGTGTCAGATGGTTCTTTAATAGGAATGAAATGGCTGTCCTGTGGCCCCTGAAAAGGCTGTATCTGCATTGTTTGAGAGTAGGGGTTCTTAACCCAGGGACCATAAATGGACTTTAGGAGGGTTCCTAAATCTGAGGCTGTGTGCAGGATTTCGTGCATTTTTCTGAGATGGAAGTCCATAGATCTCAAGAGATTTGCAAAAGGTTCATAACATAGAACAGTTAAGACTCACTAAAAAGTTCTTTCCTAGTGTTTTCATTTCTTCATTATTCTTCACAATATTGCCTTACTGTAAAAATACTCCATCTTAATGGAGGGCTTGATGGCTCATCCAACCAGTTGGTGGACAGAATATGGACACAGATCCTGGTTTTTCTAGGAAGAACAAAGTAAGACTCATGAACACTGCCAGTTCTTTTTAAAAATTATTCTGTATTTTTATGGGCAACACAAGCAAATGATACAAACTTCAAGAAGCTTTAGCATGAAAAACAAGCCTCCCTCTCAATATCTTCCTCCAGAGTTTCTTGTGTACCCTTCCAGTGCTATCCTATGCATATACAGGGATATAAATATGTGTATGTATTTTTACAGAAATGACAGCATAATTTACTCAATATATTCCTTGATTTTTCACTTAGAAGTATATCTTAGAAATCCTTCCATATCCATACATATACAAATCTTCCTCATTCTCTTTAATGGTAGCATAACATTCTACTGCATTGTTGTGTCATACTTTCTTTGACCAATTCCCTATTGATGGATATTTAAGTTGTTTCCAATCTTTTCCTAATCAAATAAAGCTGTGATTAATATCTTTGAATGTATGTCATTTTGCCCATGGGTGTGAGCGTTGGATCAATTCTTAGAATGTAATCATTAGTTATGTATTGGGTATCTTTGTTAGATATTCTCAAATTCCATTCATAGAGACTGTGCTACCTATTCTCCCACCAGCAATGTATGAGATCGTGAGTTTCCCTGCTCACATCTTTGACAATGCTATTAAACTTTGACATTAAACCCATTGGTTTAATGGGTAGAAAAATGGTACTTTGTTTTAGTTTCTATTTATATCTCTCATTATTATCTAATTTTTCATTAATAGTCTGACCGCATGCCAGAGTTCCATATAGAACTTGGCACTAAAGTGCTTATACAGGGGCTGAATCCTTAGTTAGTAAAGCCCTGTTTTGGCATTCTGTTACAAGCAGAACCATTGGAAATAAGGAGACCTGAGCATTTTTGCAATTATACTCCACTGATGCTCTATTAATAGCATCATCAACACAGATGAAGGACTGCATCCTTACTGCTAAGGATGCATTTAAAGAGATAACTCATTTAATCTATGCCTCGCTCAAGAGTGATCTTTATAGGCAGGGCGCAGTGTCTTACACCTGTACTCCCAGCACTTTGGGAGGCCGAGAAGGGTGGATCACTAGAGGTCAGGAGTTCCAGACCAGCCTGGCCAACATGGTGAAACCCCATCTTTACTAAAAATATAAAAATTAGCTGGACGCGTTGGCACACGCCTATAGTCCCAGCTACTCAGGACACTGAGGCAGGAGAATCACTTGAACCTGGGAGGCAGGGGTTTCAGTGAGCCGAGATCATGCCACTGCCCTCCAGCCTGGGCAGCAGAGAGAGACTCCTTCTCAAAAAAAAAGGAAAAAAAAATTGGTTAAAAAAAAGCGGTCTTTATTAGCCGGGCGAGGTGGCGGGCGCCTGTAGTCCCAGCTACTTGGGAGGCTGAGGCCGGAGAATGGCGTGAACCCGGGAGGCGGAGCTTGCAGTGAGCTGAGATCCGGCCACTGCACTCCAGCCTGGGTGACAGAGCGAGACTCCGTCTCAAAAAAAAAAAAAAAAAAAAAAAAAAAAAGTGGTCTTTATAAGGGAAAACGGATTAGACAATCAGATTCTGCCCAATTTGGTGTTATATAATTATTTAACCTACCTCCTTTTCTGCTCTTTTATATGCTAGTGGCACCACTACCAACAACAACCACAACAAAAAAAAAACCATGTTAAAGTACAAGACATTTTAAGTAGATGTTAGAAATTTAAGTGTAACTTTCCAATTCAAAAACAGTCTCATTTCTCTATTTTCTTGTCTTTTGGAATAATATTAAGTACATTAAAAATACAATACGTGGATATTTTGTACTAAATGTAACAGGTTTTATAAAAGAGATTCTTTTGCATATAGTCTGTACCTGGGCAATATTGTTTCTTATGTGACAAATCTGACACTGCTATAAATGAATTCAAGTCTGAAAAGACACTGAGAATGAAATCTTTATGTGCACTATAATATTTGTTAAATTCAGACCAATAGCTGGAGAGGTAAAAAATAAGTATTGCTAATTATTGCATCTAATTTATTTTTATAAGACACCAATTAGGAAGAAAAGAGGTAATTAGATGAGTCTTCAACTGATGCAAATGTAATAATCCCAGACAATCCTTTAAACCACAAAAGACCTGAGGCCTCTTTTATCATTAGTCAATGTGAATCTCTCTGTATAGCCATTAATTATTGGGAAAATTTGTTGCTATTTAAGATCTATCAGAAAATAAAAACTGCAAGAAGAGGGGAAAAAATATCTCCAGTACAGTTACTCCATGACCAAGACATATGTGTGTGAATCTCTCTCTGTCTCGCACACACACACATACACAAACACACGTACACACACACAAATGTTATTATCATATACTTTCAACAGGACCGATACTTATATTTCCTGAAAATAATAATTTTATTTCAACGGTTTAGACGAAAGCAATATAGTTCCTTGCTGGTACAAATAATATTTACTCTAAAGCACAGATTATATGATTGGTACTCAAAATTTGCTGTGATTACTTCAGAACTCTGTTAAATTAAGGAAGACAGTTTCTTGAATGTTGAAGCACTATGAGTATATTAGTGTTTTTCTCTAATGGTTAGTACCCTGGAGAGGGTATACAGTTAAGTTCTTTACAAAAGTTACTTAGTTATCATTTTGGTAATATTGTGTTTCCAGGGATAAAAACCAGTTGAAAATATCAATGTCTGAAATTAGTAAAATGAAAAAACTAATTATGCCATGTTAGGAATTCATTTAAAATGATTTAATGTTGCTTTTCAATATTTTAAGGCTAAAGAGAGTTTACATTTTAAGTTGTAACAAATTTTTGGAACTTCCAATGTATTAGGTAGCTGACTGGAGAAACATCAGAAATAAGAATAATAAATTTTTGGAAAATGATATTAGGTTCACTCATGACACTCATCTTCTATCACCCATCAAATAACTCTAATGTTATTAAAAAATGAGAACATGGTGCATCTTAGCAGCTTATTAGATTAATTTGGGATCTAAAGATCCTAATTCCATGTTTGGCATGTAAAATGTAAGTTCAAATTAATGAATATTTATTATGATCCTACAATGTGCAGAAAAAAACATGCTAATTTGTTTCCCTAAAAGGGCTTATAATTTAGTTTGAAAAGGTCCCAGGGTGAAAAAGATACCAATTAGAAGAAACTGAAAGAAAAATAGTTACCGTCATCACTGAAGTGTCAAAAATCTTAGGCCAAATAACAAAAAATTACGTTTCCTTGAAAACCTTCTATACCTAGTGAAAATCTTGTAAGGTTTAAAGCTTTCATGGGTTCACCAGAACTAGCTCATACTGACTATGAGAGCTAATTTTTAAATTTTCAGAAATTTTGTTGAGACAATTGTGAAAGACAGACATTAATAAAACTTAAATTATATGAACTTACAATTAAATACATTGTATTAAAAATAAAGGTAACGAATAATCCAAACTCATTACTTCCTAATTATTTTGCTAAATTTTTCTGTGATCCATTTTCTTGACCTTGTTAATAACTCTTGTATCTGTGTGGTGAAAACATTATGTGATGACGTGCTACTGCGCATCTCTTCCCAACTCTGCATTCAGTGATGTCACACTGGTGGCTTGAAATCAGCCATGGTGGGAGTATTTATACCATGGAAGTTGGTAAATGCTACCAATCACAGCTTGTGGTTTCAGAGACAGTTGCTAAATATTTATCAGCACACCGTTTCCCATACAGCACATCAGGCTGGAATTCTAGGTCTAAAGAAAACTTGAAATTAAATAAAAAATATTTCATCAGGCAGGTGAGTAGGGTGTCTTTGAGAGCGCTTTGGGAAAGGAAATTGGGGAAGATAGGTCATATTCCAGATGAGTTAGTCAGAGTTCACGATCACTTGGTGACCCAATGATCAGGCACTCCGTCTCTACTACGGTATACCTGCAGTTATTTTTTGAAAGATGTACATGACGTGGCTTTTCTCCAGGAGCCCAGAGGTCTGTGTTGTGTTGTCTGATTGGAGTTAATTTCACATAATTTTTACCATTACTGATACTTCAAATTCCATAAGGTCTTCCAGGTCATACGCCCCAAACAGCAAGGCTAATTGCATCATACCCTGGACCTTCTGCAGAGCTTTTTCCTGCTCTGAGCCCCATTAAAGCTGGAAGACATTAATGTCACCCAATATATGAGTCATAGCACTATTCCAAGGTGTGAGCATATTCCAGGTGCCTCCAGAACCCAAAAAGACCTATAAGGTGCCATGCTCCTTTGTGGTGTGGGGGGCAAAATGAAAAACATTTTTATGGTTGAGGGGATGTTATGACATACCTTATGATACTGAAGTTCTAAACCTTTTGTTGATTTTGTAGCAGTCCCTTGATTTTTCATAGGGTTTATATCCCACTTTCTGAAATGGATGTATCTTAACATTTGGAAATGTAGGCACTTTTTGCTTAACCAGGCAGGTTGGCAATAGAGTAGACCACCAGGATGTTCCCTGGGATGTGTAGCTGTTCTAGGTCTCTTTGGACTATTTTAGGATGGAGGACAGGAGAATTAACGTATCCATGAGACACGACTGTAAATGTATTCTGTTGCGTGTTCCAAGGAAATATACACTTTTCCGATCCTCTTTTCTAATAGGGAATAGAAAAGAATGCATTCTGCAGATCAACAACTGTATCCCACGCACCTAAGATCATGTTCATTTGTTCTAGCAATTATACTTCATCTGGCATAAGCAGCTGATGTTGGAGCTACTATTTGGTTGAGTGTGCAATAGTCTACTTTTATCTTCCAGGATCTGTCCGGGTTTTACAAGGACTAGAATGCTGACATAAGTGGAGCTATGATGGGGACTATCATCCCTGCATCCTTTAGGTCTTCGAGGGTGGCATTAGTTTCTTCCATCTCCCCGCCCCCCACCCCAAATTAGTTATTGGTTTTGATTTACAATCTTTGATGTGGGAGATAAAATTTTAGAAAGTTCCGCTTGGCCTTTCTCACTATAACAGCTCTCATCCCGGAGGTTGTACCAACTACTAAGGGTGTCCATTTCAATTATACTTTTGGGGCCAAGAAAATGACCACTGGGTGGATCTGTAGACCACGTGAACAACTGTCGTCCAGATCTGGGCTATGACTCCATCTATTACCTGACCTCCATTTGCCCCCTCTAACAGGGAGCTCATAATGATGCTTCAGGTATGCAGGTATCAATGTCAACTTGGATTCTGTGTTCAACAGTCCTCAAAATGTTTGGATATTACTCCTTCTCCAGTGTATAGTTACCTAAGCAAATGACTATGGACCCCTCTAGGGATGGACTGGGGGAATCATTACTGATGCACTTTGCATAGCGTTGCAGGGTCCTTCCTGCCGATGACTTACCTCTCCTTCAATCAAGAGATTCTGGTTCCAAAAACTGACTTAAATCCAGGAACTTTTATTGGGGTGACTGTGCTCAGCCATCTGATCATCTATCTCTGATTTCATTTGATTTTGTGAATTGAGTAGCTGCCTTCTGTTTTTCCCCTAGTGATGCTGTGTTCTGTTAAACATCACCGTTACTCTTTGAAGGTCAGGGCTCCTTGGCTCTTGCTCCAAACTTGTTGCTCATCCCTACAATTACATCAACTTGGCTTTTGATGATTATAGCACTGCCACCTAACTTCTCATGTATCAGGGCCTTATTAGTCCCATTTCTACACTTTACCATCACCACTGGCCAACGGAGGATTGCCACCATAAAATACTTTGCGTGGTGTTTGCTCCCACTTACCATCACATTTCTGATTGCCTTGGTAAATGGTGTATCCGCTTAGTCCTCCGAATAAATGCAGCCCTCCAGCAGGTTTTCTGTTCTTATGTATATCCACTCTAGCATTCCCACTTCCACCATAGAGTCCGTCAATATCTGCAATGGCAATTCTGATCTTTCCATCTAACTTAAAGTGAATCATTGCTTTTTCCATGTTTGGAAGAGGATTCTTGCCAAGGAGCTAAATCCTCTTTCCTGGAAGAGTGCTCCCAAATCAGTAACCTCTCCTTTATTCAACTCATGCCAGTATGTGTTAGCTGGGAACTGCAGCTCCTTTGAGGTCGAGTTCTTTTCCTCCCTTATCAGACCAGCATTTCCTTGGACAGGCCATGATATGTCTTAACCCTAGTTATTGACCTAGTGACCAAAAGAGTGATGAGGACGGATCCTGGGTAGGAGCGGGGGGCATATGTTTTCTTATGTGGGAGACACTCTGCATCATCTTCCACCAAGTTGGGAGAGCTAACCTTCTACAGGGAAGACAGGCCAGAGGGTTCAGGGAATCTGGGAATTTAAAATGTTAAGCATATTAACCTGGTTGCCAGGGTCCTATTCTTTTCCAGCTAAGATCAGGAAATTGGCAGAGCAGATCTGGTTATTTTAAACGTTTATTTTCTTTGGATCTCTGCTGCTACTCTTAAAATTAAGTTCCAGGCCCAGTCTTTAGTTTTCTCTGCCCCTCTATCTGAAGAAGATGAGAGTTCCTTTAAAAGCATAACCAGGCCCTCTGGCTTTCATACTTGGTTGTCAATTAATCACCTTTTAGTTATTCTTTCCCCCACATTTCTTAAATGTCTGAATCATAGCATCAGCTGGTACATTCTTTTCCATCAGTATACCATCCCATTTCTCCAGAGTGAAAGTTTTAGCAATGGTACTGCTACCTCATGCCAAAGGCTACCTCATGCCAAAGGCTATCTCATGCCAAAGGCTACCTCATGCCTATGTTCCACCTACGACCAGTGATGGAATTCTTTTTGCCGGTTGTGTGGCAGATGATCTAGTTCCTAAATCTACTCAGCATTTGCTTTCCCTGTTCCGGCACCAACTGTTGTAGATTGGGTACCTTGGGAAGTAGACTCTGAGACAGAGTTTACAGTGCAAGAAAGTTATTATAAATCAACACCCTTGGAAGAAAAAGGGGAAAAAAAAGACTAGGAAGAGAGAGAAGTGAAACTGTGTTTTAGAATCAATGGCGGTCTCAGCTGACCCTACAGGGAGTTCTAAAACTTGGATAACTCTTTGGAGTTATCATGAGTCGAAGTGAGACAGTCAGACCTTCAGACCTCTTCTTCAGTCTGTCATTAGATGTGGGCTGCCCTGGGAAGAGAGTATGACCTTGGGCAAGGCAGCTCTCTGAAGGCACCTCTGAAGATGGCTAACAGCTGAGGACTGTCTGTCAGTAATATTCCCAGAGGCTGGCCAGAGAGAATGGAGAGGATTTCTTTTCTTAAGGAGAATCTAGGTGACACGTCACAGTGTACATCAATTATAACAGAAAAATATCTTTGATAATTTCTAGATTTCTAACTTTCAATACCTGTAAAACTGCCTGGAGATGATGAATGTGGTAAACAATTGCAAATATTATTTAATGATCCACTACAATAGCCCCCGGCTTATTCACAGGGGTATTCCAAGACCCCCAGTGGATGCCTGGAACCACAGATAGACTACTAAATCCCATATATACAATGCTTTTTCCTATAAATACATGCCTATGATAAAGCTTAATTTATAAATTAGACACAGTAAACAATAATTAATAATAAAATAGAACAAATATGACAATATCCTGTAATAAAAGTTATGTGAATGTGGTCTCCTCTCTCTCTCTCTCTCTCTCTCTTTCTCTCTCTCTCTCCCTGTCTCTCTCTCTCTCTCTGTCTCTCTCTATCTCAAAATATCTCAGAGCATGCATCAACTATAACAGAAAAATATCTTTGATAATTTCTGGATTTCTAACTTTCAATACCTGTAAAACTGCCTGGAGATGATGAATGTGGTAAACAATTATAAATATTGTTTAATGATCCACTATTACTCACCTATTTTCTGGCTTCAATCAACTACAGGTAATTGAAATTGAGGAAAGCAAAGCATATGACACTGGTATTTCTGTAGGTCAAAATGATTGAATACTAACAATGACATACTATCCAAACTAATAGAATACATGGGGAAGGAACTTGCATTAGATATGTGATCATATTTAACTGTTCATGCATTCTAAAATGATCTATCAAATACCTTTACTTCCCACACAACCCCTACACTCCTATTCTCCCCATTTTGGTTATATGCATTAAAAACTCTGTTATTAAAACATCTGATGTCGAGGTTGCAGTGAACCAAGATTGTGCCACTGCACTCCAGCCTGGGTGACAGAGTGAGACTCCGTCTCAAAAATAAAAAATGAAAATAAAATATCTGATGTCACCCAAAACATTGATACAATGAAGCCTCATGAATGCAATGGGAATGTATCTACTTCTATTTACCACGTTCATTCTACCTCTGAGTCTCAAATTGTGTTTCTTCCATTACCTAGAATGCTTCTCTCTGCACTGTCCCACACCCTAACCAAACAACAATAACAATACCCTTCTCCAAACCCACCTCTTCCTTGTAGCCTCTTCTGATGACACCAGGTTTGTCATAGCTTTCCAGCATTTCTCCAGCATCAAAGGCCAGTTCAACACAGTCTAGGACTTAATGATGGTATGGTGTACCTTATGAAAGGATTCCATTTATTGGAGATTACCTTTGTTTCACCAGCTAGGTGAGCGTTCCTTGAAATCAGAGTTTGTAACATTTATTTCCTCTGTTTTACCCACATCCCTAGCACCCACATGAGCCTGAAGATCGCAACTCGTGGATTTTAAAGACCTTTGAATCTGTATATTTTCTATTTACTTACGGTACCTGTCCCTTCAAGCTGATACATACATAAGTTAATTAAATCATTCATAAGTACTCAAAAACCCAAGGAATAACATTAAGGGTCTGTCAAGATATTCTTGGAAGGTATGAAAAAACTGAAGGGAGAAGAAAAGCTGTTAATACCCAGAGAGCAGAAGCTATGAATTTGGCTTCCTGATTCCCTATCTCATAGAACTCTGCACTTTCCTTAACAACACTTCTCATTGCTTCTAATTACATGTCTGTGTCATATTTAATTGGTTTCTGTTCCACCCCAGCTAATTTATAAGCTCCATGAGGACAGGAACCACGTCTGCTTTGCTCATCATCATATTTCTGGTGCCTAGCTCATAATGTATGCTCAATAAATATTTATTGAAATAATTATTAAGGCAGTAACAATGAATATCACTTGATGAAAGGAAAGCAGGTGTGCCTTAAGCTCCAGGGACATCTAACTACCAAACCCTGGCCCTGGCCAATGCTCCAATATGGGCTTCTTTTATCCTGTCATATTTTCTCATTCGGGAAGATCCCTAATGGGTAAATACCCTCAATCCTTACTCCCTGCCATGAAAATCCATCTCTGACTCTTCTGGGCAAATTTTTAGAGTAGAGGATTTGTTCTCACTCCAGATATTCACTGTCCTATGGCTGAGTCTGCTACCTAGACCCACAACATCCATCCATAAGTCCATCATCTTCAACAAAATAAGTACATGTACCAGAAGTGGCACCTCCAAATTGGCACCACAAACTTTAAATGCCTCTAAGAAACACTTTCTCATATTCTGCCCTGAAGATTGCCCTCTGGACACACCTTCCCTAAACTGGCACTCACACTTGACCTAAATATTGGAAGTGGTTTCTTGCATTTACTACTCAATACAGGATTATCATACTAATAAGCTCATTCTCTCCCCTCATTTCCCTCTAGTTTTCTTCCACCTATCCACCTATCTCTCCCTTATGTTATTCTGGAACTCGGGCTTATGGGGTGTGTGTGTGTGTGTGTGTGTGTGTGTGTGTGTGTGTGTGTGTATGTATGTATGTAAAGTGAATTATGGAGTGTGGAAGAGTTTGTGGCATGGCAGAATGGAGAAGAGACAGTATCAAAGGGAAAGAAGATAAAATCGTTCCAACAACATTTTATTCCGCACTTACAAGTTATGTATTGCTGCACAACAAATCACCCAACACTTAGTGGTTTAAAACAATACCAACCGTGTATTTTGCTCACAAATGGGAAATCTGGGCAGGGCTTGGCAGGGACATTTGTCTCTAATGCACATGGCATCAGCTGGGGCAGCCCAACTAGGGACTCCACTTCCAAGATGGCTCGTTCATACATGACAAGTTAGTGTTGGCTGCCAGCTGGGAGCTCAGCTAGGGCTGAGGGTGGGGGAAGTATGACTGTTGGACTCCTCACAGCATGGTGGAGCCAATTCCAAGAGCAAATATCCCAAACCTAATGAATTATGTTTGGATATTATTAAATAATTTAGCTGAGAAGCCCAAGTATTGCCAGATCCTTTTTTCTGTTCTTCATTTATAAACAGCTTATTTCCAAAAGGATTTGAGGCAGAAGCTCTCTATTTAAGGTAGACACCATAACCTTTAAACATAATTATTATACTCCGGCTGGCCGTGGTGGTTCACGCCTGTAATCCCAACACTTTGGGAAGCCGACACGGGCGGATCACGAGGTCAGCAGATCGAGACCATCCTGGCCAACATGGTGAAACCTCGTCTCTACTAAAAGACGAAAAATTAGCCATACGTGGTGTTGCCCACCTGTACTCCCAGCTACTTGGGAGACTGAGGCAGGAGAATCGCTTGAACCCGGGAGGGGAAGATTGCAGTGAGCTGAGATCATGCCACTGCTCTCCAGCCTGGTGACAGAGTGAGACTCCATCTCAAAAAAAAAAAAAAAAAATTCTTACACTCTGGATTTCAAGAGATGGTCTATATTTTTGAGAAACAAAAAAGGTATGCACGTGGTATGGGGAGGCATCCCATTTGCATGTTGTATGTGAGCAAAAATATACATAGCTGTGTGTTTTTACACATGAGTGCATCCTGTGTGGGGGGGGCATGTGTGTACATATGTGTGTCTACCTGGGTTGGTGACACTGTGTGCATGGGTGTTAGCATGTGTATTTGTGTGTCTGTATGGTGTGTAGCTTCCATAAGGATATCACTCTTTTATTGTTAGTTTTGGGGGGAGGGGGTTGTTTGTTTTTTGAGATGGAGTGTCGCTCTGTAGCCAGGCTGGAGTGCAGTGGCGCGATCTCAGCTTACTGCAACCTCCGCCTCCCAGGTTCAAGTGATTCTCCTGCCTCAGCCTCCTGAGTAGCTGGGACTACAGGTGCGTGCCACCACACCCAGCTAATTTTTGTATTTTTAGTAGAGACAGAGTTTCACCATGTTGACCAAGATGGTCTCAATCTCTTGACCTCGTGATCTGCCCACCTCAGCCTCCCAAAGTACTGGGATTACAGGTGTGAGCCACTGCGCCCAGCCTTATTGTTAGTTTTTCAATGATTTGGAGAGTTGCTGCAAGACTGACTAAATAACATGATACTTTTTCAAAGAAAATTCGGTACTATATGCAAATATAACAAACTGTAAATATTTTTAACTACATGTATGTTGGCACAAGCCATAGCGCTTTCTCCAAGTGGCCTCTTCATTTACAAAACTAAATAAGGAGGTTTACCTAAGCCAATATCTTTCAAATGGTATAGTTTGAAAAGTTCTATAGATTTTTCTGATAAAATGTAAGAGGTGCTGTAAAGGAATCTACTGAATTTTCCCTGACAATTGTGATTCATGCCTTAATACTTGTACTTAGGATTACCTGGGAAGAATTCTTCTGAAATGAATCATTTTTTCCTGGCTCAAATGAACCAGTAAAAAAGAATGCAGCATATTTTTAACTTAAAAAAAAAAAAATACAGGTTTCCAAGGAGTGGATTGCAAGACCATTCCAACCTTGGTGTCTAATAATGCCAAACTTTATTTCTGTGGTGTATGACGCATTTTCAGAGTTATCCTTTGTCTATTATTGTTATTTACACACAGTAAAATACACCTTTGGGGGGGCATACAGTTCCATGAGTTTGACAAATGCATAGGGCTGCATAACTGCTACCATAATCAGGATATAGAACAACTCACTCATCCCAAAATGTTACCTCATCTTGCCTCTTTGTAGTCAATCTTTCTCCCTCCTTTACCCCATGGTAACCACTTACCTGTTCTGTGTTCCTATCATTTTGTCTTTTCCAGTATGCCACAGAAATAAAATTACACCGTATGTAACTGTATTAGTCCATTTTCATGCTGCTGATACATACCCAAGACTGGGCAGTTTATAAAAGAAAGAGGTTTAATTGGACTTACAGTTCCACATGGCAGGGGAGGCCTCACAAACATGGCCGAAGGCAAGGAGGAACAAGTCACGTCTATATAGATGGTAGCAGACAAAAAGAGGAGCTTGTGCAGAGAAACTCCCATTTTTAAAAACCATCAGATCTTGTGAGACTCATTCACTATCATGAAAACAGCATGGGAAAGACCTGCCTCTATGATTCAGTCATCTCCCACCAGGTCCTCCCACAACACATGGGAATTATGAGACCTACAAATTGAGATTTGGGTGCGGACACAGAGCCAAACCATATTATTCCACCCTTGGCCCCTCCCAAATCTCATATCTTCACATTTCAAAACCAATCATGCCTTCCCAACAGTCCCCCAAAGTCTCAACTCATTTCAGCATTAACTCAGAAGTCCACAGTCCAAAGTCTCATCCAAGACAAGGCAAGTTCCTTCTGCCTATAAGCCTGTAAAACCAAAAGCAAGTTAGTTACTTCCTAGGTACAATGGGGGTACAGGCATTGGGTAAATACACCCATTCCAAATGGGAGAAATTGGCCAAAACAAAGGGGCTGCAAGCTCCCTGCAAGTCAGAAGTCCAGCAGGGCAGTCAAATCTTAAAGCTCCAAAATGATCTCCTTTGACTCCATGTCTCACATCCAGGTCACGCTGATGCCAACAGGTAGGTCCCTGTAGTCTTGGGCAGCTCTGCCCCTGTGGCTTTGCAGGGTGCAGTCTCCCTCCTGGCTGCCTTCACGGGCTGGTGTTGAGTGTCTGAAGCTTTTACAGGTGCACAGTGAAAGCTGTCGGTGGACCTACCATCCTGGGGTCTGAAGGACGGTGGCCCTGTTCTCAGCTCCACTAGGCAGCCCCCAGTAGGGACTCTGTTTGGGGGCTCTGACCCCACATTTCCCTTCTGCACTGCCCTAGCAGAGGTTCTCCATGAGCCCCCCACCTCTGCAGCAAACTTCTGCCTGGACATTCAGGTGTTTCTATACATATTCTGAAATCTAGGTGGAAGTTCCCAAACATCAATTCTTGACTTCTGTGCACCCACAGGCACAATACCATGTGGAAGCTGCCAAGGTTTAGGGCTTCCACCCTCTGAAGCCACAGCCCAAGCCGTACTTTGGCCCTTTTTAGTCACGGCTCTGGCAGGAGTGACTGGGACACAGGGCACCAAGTCACTAGACTGTACACAGCATGGGGACCCTGGGCCTGGCCCGGGAAACCATATTTTCTTTCTAGGCCTCCAGGCCTGCGATGGAAGGGGCTGTTGTGAAGACCTCTGACATGCCCTGGAGACATTTTCCCCATTGTCTTGGGGATTAACATTTGGCTCCTTACTACTTATGCAAATTTCTGCAGCTGTCTTGAATTTCTCCTCAGAAAATGGGATTTTCTTTTCTATGACATTGTCAGGCTGCAAATTTTGCAAACTTTTATGCTCTGCTTCCCTTATAAAACTGTATGCCTTTAACAGCACTCAAGTCACCTCTTGCATGCTTTCCTGCTCAGAAATTTCTTCCACCAGATACCCTAAATCATCTCTCTCAAGTCCAAAGTTCCACAAATCTCTAGGGCAGGGGCAAAATGTCACCACTCTTTTTGCTAAAACATAACAAGAGTCACCTTTACTCCAGTTCCCAACAAGATCCTCATCTCCCTCTGAGATCACCACAGCCTGCGCCTTATTGTCCATATTGCTATCGGGCTTTTGGTCAAAGCCATTCAACAAGTCTCTAAGAATTTCCAAACTTTCCCACATTTTCCTGTCTTCTTCTGAGCCCTCCAAACTGTTCCAGCCTCTGCCTGTTACACAGTTCCAAAGTTGCTTCCACATTTTCAGGTATCTTTACGGCAGCACCCCACTCTACTGGTACCAGTTTACTGTACTAGTCCATTTTCACACTGCTGATAAAGACATACTCAAGAGTGGACAATTTACAAAAGAAAGAGGTTTAACTGGACTTACAGTTCCACATGGCTGGGGAGGCCTCACAAACATGGTGGAGAGCAAGGAGGAACAAGTCACAAATTATGTGGATGGCAGCAGGCAAAAAAAAGAGAGCTTGTGCAGAAAAACTCCCATTTTTAAAAACCACCAGATCTCAAGAGACCCATTCACTGTCACAAGAACAGTGCAGGAAAGAACCGCCCCCATGATTCAATCATCTCCTGCCGGGTCCCTCCCACAACACATAGTAATTATTGGAGCTACGAATTGATATTTGGTGGGTGACACAGAGCCAAACCATCTCAGTAACATTTTGAGTCTGGCTTCCTTCACTTAGAAAAATGCATTTTCAATTCACACATGTTGTTGTGGGTATCTATAGTTAGCTCATTTTTATTGCTGAATAGCATTTCATTTTATGGACATGCCACAGTCAATAGAAGGATATTTGGGTTGTTTCTAGCTTGGTGCTATTGTGAATAAAGCTGCTATAAATATCCATGTACAAATTTTTTGTGGGAACATAATTTTTCATTTCTCTAGAGTAAATAGCAGATACTTAGGAGTGAGATTACTGAGTCATGTGGTATGTATACTTTTACTTTTATAAGAAAATGCCAAACTGTTTTCTAGAGTGACTATATCATTCTGCATGTCTATCAGTAATGTATGTCAGCTGCTCCATATCTATACCAGTACTTTATACTGTATTCTTTATTTTAGTCATTTTAATAGGTATGTAATGGTATCTTATTGTGGTTTTAACTTGCATTTCCCTAATTAGTGATGATAATCATATCTTTATATGTTTATTTTTCATCCACATAATTTCTTTATTGAGATATCTGTTCAAACATTTTGCCCATTTCTGATGAGCTGTATGTTTTCTTTTCTTTTTTTTTTTATTATTATACTTTAAGTTCTAGGGTACATGTGCATAACGTGCAGGTTTGTTACATATGTATACTTGTGCCATGTTGCTGTGCTCCACCCATCAACTCGTCAGCACCCATCAACTCGTCATTTACATCAGGTATAACTCCCAATGCAATCCCTCCCCCTCCCCCCTCCCCATGATAGGCCCCAGTGTGTAATGTTCCCCTTCCCGAGTCCATGTGATCTCATTGTTCAGTTCCCACCTATGAGTGAGAACATGCGGTGTTTGGTTTTCTGTTCTTGTGATAGTTTGCTAAGAATGATGGTTTCCAGCTGCATCCATGTCCCTACAAAGGACACAAACTCATCCTTTTTTATGGCTGCATAGTATTCCATGGTGTATATATGCCACATTTTCTTAATCCAGTCTGTCACTGATGGACATTTGGGTTGATTCCAAGTCTTTGCTATTGTGAATAGTGCCGCAATAAACATATGTGTGCATGTGTCTTTATAGCAGCATGATTTATAATCCTTTGGGTATATACCCAGTAATGGGATGGCTGGGTCATATGGTACATCTAGTTCTAGATCCTTGAGGAATCGCCATACTGTTTTCCATAATGGTTGAACTAGTTTACAATCCCACCGACAGTGTAAAAGTGTTCCTATTTCTCCACATCCTCTCCAGCACCTGTTGTTTCCTGACTTTTTAATGATCGCCATTCTAACTGGTGTGAGATGGTATCTCATTGTGGTTTTGATTTGCATTTCTCTGATGGCCAGTGATGATGAGCACTGAGCTGTATGTTTTCTTGTTGAATTTGCAAACTCAGTGCATATTCTGGATATGTCTTTTGTCATAGATCTAATTTGCAAACATTTTCTTCATTCTGTAGCTTGTCTTTTCATTCTCTTAACAGTGTCTTAGAAAGAAAAAGGCTTTCATTTTCACAAGGCCTGACTCATAAAGTTTTATTTTATTTAATTTTTAAAATTTTTTTAATTTTTTTTAATTATTAATTTTTTTATTTCAATAGGTTTTTGGGGAACAGTTAGTGTTTGGTTACATGAATAAGTTCTTTAGTGGTGGTTTCTGATATTTTGGTACATCCATCACCCAAGCAATGTATACTGTACCCAATGTGTAGTCTTTTATTCCTCGCCACCCCCTTGGCTTTCCCCCAAGTCCCCAAAGTCCAATGTATTATTCTTATGTCTTTGTGTCTTCAATAGCTTAGCTCCCACATATGAGTGAGAACATACAATGTTTGGCTTTCCATTCCTGAGTTACTTCACTTAGAATAGTAGCCTCCAATTCCATCCATGTTGCTGTGAATGCCATCATTTGATCCGTTTCTATGGCTGAGTAGTATTCTATGGTGTATATATATGCCACATTTTCTTTATCCACTCATTGATTGATGAGCATTTGGGCTGGTTTCATATTTTTGCAATTGCAAATTGTGCTGCTATAAACATGTGTGTGCAAGTATCTTTTTTGTATAATGACTTCTTTTCCTTTGGGCAGATACCTAGTAGTGGAAGTGCTGGATCAAACGGTAGACCTACTTCTACTTTAAATTCTTTAAAGAATCTCCACGCTGTTTTCCATAGTGGTTGCACTCATTTACATTCCCACCAACAGTGTAGAAGTGTTCCCTTTTCACCAAATCCACACCAACATCTATTATTTTTTGATTTGTTCATTACGGCCATTCTTGCAGGAGTTAGGTGGTATTGCATGGTGGTTTTGATTTGGATTTCCCTGATACTTAGTGATGTTGAGCATTTTTCCATATGCTTGTTGGTCATTTGTATATCTTCTTTTGAGATGTCAATTCATGTCCTTAGCTCACTTTTTGATGGGATTGTTTGTTTTTTTCTTGCTGATTTCTTTCAATTCTTTGTAGATTCAGGATATTAATCCTTTTTCAGATGTAGAGATTGTGAAGATTTTCTCCCACTCTGTGGGTTGTCTGCTTACTCTGCTGATTATTTCTTTTGCTGTGCAGAAGCTTTTTAGTTTAATTAAGTGCTATCTATTTATATTTGTTTTTGTTGCATTTGCTTTTGGGTTCTTGGTCATGAAGTCTTTGCCTAAGCCAATGTCTAGCAGGGTTTTTTCAATGTTATCTTCTAGAATGTTTATGGATTCAGGTCTTATATTTAAGTCTTTGATCCATCTTGAGTTGATTTTTGTATACAGTGAGAGATGATGATCCAGTTTCATTCTTCTACATGTGGCTTGCCAATTATCCCCCCACCATTTGTCAAATAGGGTGTCCTTTCCCCACTTTATGTTTTTGATTGCTTTGTCAAAGAACAGTTGGCTGTAAGTATTTGGGTTTATTTCTGGGTTCTCCATTCTGTTCTATTGATCTATGTGCCTATTTTTATACCAGTACCATGCTGTTTTGGTGACTATGGCCTTATACCATAGTTTGAAGTCAAGTAATACAATGTCTCTAGATTTCTTCTTTTTACTTAGTCTTGCTTTGGCAATGCAGGCTCTTTTTTGGTTCCATACGAATTTTAGGATTTTTTTTTTTTTTAGTTCTGTGAAGAATAATGGTAGTATTTTGACAGGAATTGCGTTGAATTTGTAGACTACTTTTGGCAATATGGTCATTTTCACAATGTTGATTCTACCCATCCATGAGCATGGGATGTGTTTCCATTTGTTTGTGTCATCTATTGTTTCTTTCAACAGTGTTTTGTAGTTTTCTTTGTAGAGGCCTTTCACATCCTTGGTTAGGTATATTCCTAAGTATTTTATTTTATGTTTTGCAGCTATTGTAAAAGTGGTTGAGTTCTTGATTTGATTATCAGCATGGTCACTGTTGGTGTATAGAAGAGCTACAGGTTTCTGTACATTAATTTTGTCTCCAGAAACTTTGCTGAATTCATTTACCAGTTCTAGGAGCTTTTTGGATGAGTCTTTAGGGTTTTTTAGGTATACAGTCATATAGTCAGCAAACAGTGACAGTTTGACTTCTTCTTTACAGATTTGGATGTCCTTTGTTTCTTTCTCTTCTCTGATTGCTCTGGCTAGGACTTCTAGTACTATGTTGAATAGATGTGGTGAAAGTGGGCAGCCTTGTCTTGTTCCAGTTCTCAGGGGAAATGCTTTTAACTTTTGCCCATTCAGTATAATGTTGGCTGTGGATTTGTCATAGATGGCTTTTATTACTTTTATTACCTTAAGGCATGTCCCTTCTATGCCAATTTTGCTTTAACCATAAAGGGATTTTGCTTTAACCATAAAGGATTTTAATCATAAAGGGATGCTGGATTTTCTCAAATGCTTTTTCTGCATCTATTGAGATGATCAAGTGATTTTTCTTTTTAATTCTGTTTATGTGGTGTATCACATTTATCGACTTACATATGTTAAACTATCCCTGAATTGCTGGTATAAAACCCACTTCATTATGATGGATTATCTTTTTCGTATGCTGTTGGATTTGGTTAACTAGTATTTTGGTGAAGATTTTTGCATTTATGTTCATCAGGGATATTGGTCTGTAGTTCCCTTTTTTTGTTATGTTCTTTCCTGGTTTTGATGTTAGGGTGATGCTGGCTTCATAGATTGATTTAGGGAGGATTCCCTCTTTCTCTCTTTGGAATAGTGTCAATAGGATTGGTGCCAATTCTTTTTTGAATGTCCAATAGAATTCAGCTGTAAATCCACCTGGTCCTGGACTTTTTTTGGTTGGCGATTTTTTTTATTACCATTTCAATCTCACCGCTTGTTATTGGTCTGTTCAGAGACTCTATATCTTCCTGGGTTAATCTAAGAGAGTTGTATATTTCCAGAAATTTATCCATCTCTTCTAAATTTTCTAGTTTATGCATGTAAAGGTGTTCATAGCAGCTTTGAATAATCTTTTGTATTTCTGTGGTATCAGTTGTAATATCTCCCCTTCCATTTCTAATTAAGCTTATCTGGATCTTCTCTCTTCTTTTCTTGGTTAATCTTGCTAATGGTCTATCAATTTTATGTGTCTTTTCAAAGAACCAAGTTTTGTTTCATTCATCTTTTGTATGTTTTTGTTTCAATTTTATCTAGTTCTGCTCTGATCTTCGTTATTTCTTTTCTTCTGCTTGGTTTGGGTTTGGATTGTCCTTGTTTCTCCAGTTGTGTAAGGTGTGACCTTAGATTGCCTATTTGTGATCTTTTAGACTTTTGCTGTAGGCATTTAATGCTATGAACTTTCCTCTTAGCACCACTTGTCCTGTATCCCAGAGGTTCTGATAGGTTGTGTCACTATTATTATTCAGTGCAAAGAATTTTTAAATTTACATCTGGATGTCATTGTTGACCCGATGATCATTCAGGAGCAGGTTATTTAATTTCCATGTATTTGCATGTTTTTGAGGGTTCCTTTTGGAGTTAATTTCCAATTTTATTTCACTGTGGTCTGAGAGAGTACTTGATGTAATTTTGATTTTCTTAAATTCACTGAGACTTGTTTTGTGATCTATCATATGGTCTATCTTAGAGAAAGTTCCATGTGCTGATTAATAGAATGTATATTCTGCAGTTGTTGGGTAGAATGATCTGTAAATATCTGTTAAGTCCATTTGTATAGTTTAAGTCCATTGTTTCTTTGTTGACTTTCTGTCTTGATGACCTGTCTAGTGCTGTCAGTGGAGTATTAAACTCCCCCACTGTTATTGTGTTGCCATCTATCTCCTTTCTTAGGTCTATCAGTAATTGTTTTATAAATTTGGGAGCTCCAGTGTTAGGTGCATATGTATTTAGAATTGTGATATTCTCCTGTTAGACTAGTCCTTTTATTATTACATAATGTCCCTCTTTGTCTTTTTTAACTGCTGTTGCTTCAAAATTTGTTTTGCCTAGTATAAGAATAGTTACTTCTGCTGGAGTTTGGTGTCCATTTGCATGCAGCATCTTTTTCCATCCCTTTACCTTAAGTTTATGTGAGTCCTTATGTGTTAGATGAGTCTCCTGAGGACAACAGAAACTTGGTTGGTGAATTCTTATCCATTCTGCCATTCCGTGTGTCTTTTATGTGGAGCATTTAAGCCATTTGCATTCAGTGCTAGTGTTGAGATGTGAGGTATTATATAATTGTATTCATCATGCTACTTGTTCTCTGAATATTTTGTTTTTTTTTTTTTCATTGTATTGTTGTTATACAGGCTCTGTGAAATGTATTCTTTAAGAAGCTTCTATTTTGGTATATTTTGAGGATTTGTTTCAAAATTTAGAGCTCCTTTTAGCAGTTCTTGTAGGTCTGGCTTGGTAGTGGCAAATTCTCTCAGCATTTGTTTGTCTGGAAAAGACTGTATCTTTCCTTCATTTATGAAGTTTAGTTTCTCTGGATACAAAATTCTTGGCTGATTATTGTTTTGTTCAAGGAGGCTAAAAATAGGACCCCAATCCCTTCCAGCTTGTAGGATTTCTGCTGAGAGATCTGCTGTTAATCTGATAGGTTTTCATTTACAAGTTACCTCATGCTTTTTCCTCATAACTCTTGATTCTTTCCTTTGTCTTGACTTTAGATCACTTGATGACTATGCGCCTAGGCAATGATCTTTTTGTGATGAATTTCTCAAGTGTTCTTTGAGCTCCTTGTATTTGTATGTCTAGATCTCTAGCAAGGCTAAGAAGGTTTTCCTCAATTATTCTCTCAAATTTGTTTTCCAAACTTTTAGATTTATCTTCTTGCTTGGGAACACCAATTATTCTTACGTTTAGACATTTAACATAATCCCAAACTTACTGGAAACTTTGTTCATTTTTTTAAATTCTTTTTTCTTTGTCTTTGATGGATTGGGTTAATTTGAAAGCCTTGTCCTTCCTATTATGACTCACCCCTAGGGCTCAAAGATCAGAGAAGACTGGAAAATCTGAGATGTAGGCTGCAGAAAGTTATGGTTGATAACTTAACCTTTGATCACATACACACCATCAGGTCAGTACTTTTCCTTTTGGAACTCACTTGTTACCTAGGTAACCAATCAACTAACTCTCTCCAATCTGGATGCTAGATCCCTAAATACATCATCACTTCTTATTTATACTCCTTTACAGAATAAGTGGAGCTAAAACTCTTCCTTATTACAAATCCAGCACTCTTGTGTTAGATATGTAATATAACAGTAGTTGATGCCCATCACAGAGAAGTTAGTGTCTAGTTGATCAATGGTATGGAGACCTTCCTGGAAATTCCTAAGTGAGGGTTTGAAGCACAGAAGTGAAGGCAATGTGGGAAAATTGTTCTTCCAGGTAGTAAAATTTGTGTAAATTAAACTGTATATTTACAAAATGACCTTTGATGAAGTTGATAAGCATCCACAAAGATTCAAAGAGGCATCTGTTGGAGGAGAAAAAGGAATTTCTTTCAGCAAGAGGTAGAGCAGACCTGTGGTATTTGCATACTTCGTAGTCTTCACCACACTCTCACTCTTACCATCTCCATGATCAGCAAGTCACCCCCACTTCCTCTCCTCCCTCCCTCATGGCTTTGGGTGTTCTTTCATAAATTTTCTTCCTGTCATTCGTATTGTTAACCTGATTTAATGAAGATAAATTCATAAATTACACACACACTACTTGTGGAATGGGGTGCCTGTGTAGTTGTTTTTTCCCAGAGATAACCTACTTTACAGCCCCTGAACAATGTAGTCTGTTGGGAGTCAGTTTTTAGATAGAAGAAATTCTAGACTGTTACTATAACTTCATGGAGGATAGCAGCCTTGGACAGAGCTCGATTAATTGTTTAAATAAGTCTTAATTGCATATTGTTACTATTGCTGAGGACAATTTGAAATTGTACCAATATTCCCATATCACGCTGTATGCAAAAAATAAAATATAAAAATAACATAAAAAAAAGAAAGCCTTGTCTTCGAGATCTGAAGTTCTTTCTTCTGCTATTGCTGAGGCTTTCCAGTGCATTTTGTATTTCTCTGAGTGTGTCCTTGACTTCCAGAAGTTGTGATTGTTTTTTATTTATGCTATCCATTTCACTAAAGAATTTTCCTTTCATATCCTGTATCATGCTTTTTATTTCTATCAGTTAGACTTTCACCTTTCTCTGGTGCCTCTTTGATTAGCTTAATAATCGACCTTCCAAATTCTTTTTCTGGCAATTCGGAGATTTCATTTTGGTTTGGATTCAATCCTGGTGAGCTTATATGATCTTTGGGGGTGTTGAAGAACCTTGTTTTGTCATATTACCAGAATAGTTTTTCTGGTTCCTTCTCATTTGGGTAAACGAGGTCAGAGGGGAGATCTGGGATTCAAGGGCTGCTGTTGAGATTCTTTTGTCCCACAGGGTGTTCCCTTGATGTGGTGTTCTGCCCTTTCCCCTGAGAGCCAAACTGTAGTGATTGTTTTTGCTCTTTTGGATCTAGCCACCCCGTGGCACTACTGGGCTCCAGGCTGGTACTGGGAAGTGTCTGCAAAGAATCCTGTGATGTGATCCACCTTTAGGTTACTCAGCTGTGGATACCAGCACCTGCTCTGGTGGAGGTAGCAGGGGACTGAAGTGGACTCTGTGAGGGTCCTTGGTTGTGTTTTTGTTTAGTGCGCTGGTTTTGTGTTGCTTGGCCTCCAGCCAGGAGGTGGTGCTTTCAAGAGTGCATCAGCTGCATCCCTAAAGGGAGGATGCAAACTTGCCCTAGGGACACCTTGTTAAGTATTTAAGTTTCTCAAGTGGTGGGGAGGGCCATAGAGCAGGTGGAGAAAGACCACCAGGTCAGGGCACCGATAGGCCTGTCTGAGCTCAGCTTCTCCTAGTGCCGGGCTTGCTGTGGCTGCTGTGGGAATGGGGGTGTGGTTCTCAGTTCAATGGAGTTATAGTCCCCGGGGGATTATGGCTGCCTCTGCTGAGTCATGCAGGTTGTCAGGGAAGTGGGGGAAGGCTGGCAGTCACAGGCAGTTGGTGACCTGGGCTAAGAACTCGCCCCAGACCACAAGCCTCCCTGTTGAGAATGCAACCAGACTCACAGTTTTTTTGGCGTCTCAGGGAGCCTGCAGCTGTGATCCATTTCCTTCAAAGGGTCTGTGGATTCTTTCAGCTTTCCTGGTATGTTCATATTTGGAGTAAAAGTTCACAATATGAGTCTCCAAAAACTGCTGTGTCCATCCAAGTGGGAGCTGCAAACTAGTCCTGCCTCCTATCTGCCATCTTAATCCTCATTCAATTTTTTATTTTCTGAATCATGCTTTTGTTGTGCATTTAAAAACTTGTTGTCTAACTCAAGGTCACACAAGATTTTCTGTATTTTATTTAAAATTTTTATATTGAATCTATGATCCATTTTTAGTCTATTTTTTATCAAATGTGAGATACAGAATGTGGTTCATTTTTATGCCTATGATGACCAATTGTTCTAACGTCATTTGTTGGTAATACTGTTCTTTCTCCATTGAATACTTTTGTTATCAATTGGCCATATTTGAGTGGGTCTATTTCTGAATTCTGTACTCTGTCCCATTGATCTTGTGTCTGTCTTTTCACCAATACCGCACTGACTTGATTACTGTAGCTTTAGAGTAAGTCATGAAATCAAGTAGTGTGAATCCCTCAACTTTGTTTTCCTTCTTCAAAATTATTTTCTCTATTCTTGTTGCTTTATCTTTCAATACAATCAGCATTAGATATCTACAAAAAAAATATGGCTAGAAATCTGATTGTGTTTGTGTTAAATCTATAGGTCAGTTTAGGGAGAATTGACATCTTACAGTGTTGGGTCTTCTGACACATGACCATTGTATATTTTTTCATTAATTTCAAACTTATTTGAGTTTTTCATCATTGTTTTGTAGTTTGAAGCATCCAGACACAGAACATTTGTAGATTTATAACTATTTCATTTTTTAAGTTTTATTTTGTTTTTAATTGACACATAATTATACATATTTATGGGATGCAGTGTGATTTTTGATACATATATACATTGTATAATGATCAAACAAGGATGATTAGTATATCCATCACCTCAAACACTTGTCATTTTTTTGTAGTGAGAACATTCAAAATCCTGTCTTATAGCTATTTTGAAGTATACAACACATTGTTGTTGACTATAGTCACCCTAATGTGCAATAGAATATCTGACAGTCCCACTACTGAGTATATATCCAAAGGAAATGAAATCAGTATGATGAAGACATATTTGCATTCCCATGTTTATTGCAGCATTATTCATAATGACTAAGGTATAGAATCAACTTAAGTATTCATCAACAGATGGACAGATAAAGAAAACATAGTATATATACACAATGGAATACTATGCAGCCCTAAAAAGAACAAAATTCTGTCATTTGCAACAACATGGATGAACATGGATGAACCTAGAGGACATTACATTATGTGAAATAAGCATAGCACAGAAGGACAAATACCATATGATTTTACTCATGTGGAATCTAAAAAAGTTGATCTCATAGAAGTAGAGAGTAGAGAGCCAGGCATAGTGGCTCACGCCTGTAATCCCAGCACTTTGGGAGGCCGAGGCGGGCGGATCACCTGAGGTCAGGAGTTTGAGACCAGCCTGAACAACATGGTGAAACCCAGTCTCTACTAAAAATACAAAATTAGCCAGACGTGGAGGCACACGCCTGTAATCCCAGCTACTTGGGAGACTGAGGCAGGAGAATCACTTGAACCCAGGAGGTGGAGGTTGCAATGAGCTGAGATAGCCACACTGCACTCTAGCCTGGGCAACAAGAGCGAAACTCAGTCTCAAAAAAAAAAAAAGAAGTAGAGGGTAGAATAGTGGTTACCAGAAGCCAGGGAGAGTAAGATGGTGGGGGATGGGGAGAGGCTGGTCAAAGATACAGTGTTTCACTTTTATTATAACTATTTTAAATGGTATGCTTAAAAATTGTGGGTTTCAATAGTTCATTTCTTATATATAAAAAGATAATGTATTTTTGTATATTATCTTTATATCCTAGAACCTTATAAAACTCATTAATTACTTCAAGGAGCTTTAACTTTTATAATGTGTTTTAATTGTTTTTTGACAACCCTTCAAGGCATTATTTTATACATTCAACTTTCTTTTAGATTTACCTGTCTATTTGCCATTTTCTTTGCTCTTATTTCCTTTTCACATCTCATATTTTCCATCTCATTTTTATTCTTCTTGAAGTATATCCTTCATGCTTTATCTTTTGTACTTTTTCTTAATGAAAAACTTTCTCAATTTCTTAATATGAAAATGTGTTCATTTTGCTATCATTCTTCAAATATATTTTCTCTTGGTGTATAATTCTAGACTATAGTTACTTTCTTTCAATACATTGAAAAAGATCAATTCACTTCCATCTGCCTTCCATTGTTGCTATTGAGGGGTCAGCTATCAGTATAAATGCCACTCTTTTGAATGTCATCTGTCTTACTTTCTGGGCCTACATTTTTGTTTTCCTTTTGTCTTTGCTGGTCTTCATTTTCACTGTTAGGGGTAGGTAGAAATATTTTTAAATATCTCACTTGAAACTGAGGGGCTTCTGGAATTGTGGGGTAATGTATTTCATCAGCTCTAGAAAATTTTTACTATATCTTCATTCTCTATTGTACTTTAGGATTCTATATGAAATACTGTTAGATGTTTTCACTCTATCACCCCATGTCTCTTAATCTCTTGTTTTATTTTCCATCCTTTATTTTCTCTGTGTTGAATTCTGGATAATTTTTTCAGACTTATTTTCAAATTCACCAATTATCCTTTTATCCGTGAGTAATCTGCTAATAATTTTATACATTAATTATCATATATCCATATATATTCATTTCTAGAAGTTATAACTTTTCCAAATCTGTTGGATATCTGATTCTTTTCCAAATCTGTTGTCACTTTATAAGGTTTCCTGTTTGCACAGATACTTTGTCTTTTATTTACGTAAATATTGAAAGCAGGCCGGGCGCGGTGGCTCAAGCCTGTAATCCCAGCACTTTGGGAGGCCGAGACGGGTGGATCACGAGGTCAGGAGATCGAGACCATCCTGGCTAACACAGTGAAACCCCATCTCTACTAAAAAATACAAAAAACTAGCCGGGCGAGGTGGCGGGCGCCTGTAGTCCCAGCTACTCGGGAGGCTGAGGCAGGAGAATGGCGTGAACCCGGGAGACGGAGCTTGCAGTGAGCCGAGATCCAGCCACTGCACTCCAGCCTGGGCCACAGAGCGAGACTCCGTCTCCAGAAAAAAAAAAAAAAAAAAAAAAAAAGAAAGCATAGTTGTTTTACAACCCTTGACTAATAATTCCAATATCTGGAGACTTCGTGAATTTTGTTTTGTTGTCTGTTGTTTCTGTTTGTCCTTATGCATTGTGCTTTCTTTTTGTGTGAATAACACTGTTTGATGCTAAAATATTTTTGAAAACTTATTTGTGGGAAAAAAATTTGAGTTCTGGTATGAAAGGTACTTCCTCAAAAGAAAATGCACATTTGCTTAAGCCAAATATCTAAAGACACTATCTGTTCAAAATCACTCAGACTAAATTCAATGCTTGAGGGGTTTGGACTTGTTTTGGCATTCCAAAAGATGTCAATTTCAGCTAACAATACATTGAAAGGCCAATTTACTTCTGCTTCACGCTGACCTGAAGGGTAGAGCCCTTTGGAATTTCAGCTTTAAATGGAGACGATCTCCTCTTAGACTCCCACCTTGGGCAGGCGATGTCACGTTGGCTGTTAAAGTTTCAACTTCTCCAGATTGGCAAAGACCTTCAGTGGCCTCTGGGCTCCCCGTACCTCTCTGGGTTCCTGCTTTCCCTTCAAATTTGCCCTGGAAATTCTTCACTCTTTCAGCTTTTCAATGTTTTTTAAAAACTTTTTTTTTTTTTTTTTGCATTTTATCCGTAATATATGAGGTTTTCTCCCTGCAAAAAGATTGGTCCAAATAACCTAACTGAATATTAATAGAAACAAATTAATGGATAATATTCAGAGAAAAGCCCCACTACAGATTGGAATTGTATAGGTCCTGATGTGACAAGGCTACAGTGCATTATTTTTATTTATTTTCACTTTATTGTTGTGAGGAGGGGTTGCCCATTCCAGTTTCTGCAAACAACAACCTTATTTTAGGGGAAAAATGAACATTCAATAGGAGTCTTCGTCTTTTGGCATCAGCAAAGAAAAGATTTTCTTCCCCATCTATTAGTGAGGGAAGGGTCAAAAACGTCTTTTTCTCTATCAGTTTCTCTTTTCAGACATATTTCTATAATTTTATAATTTCCTTTATGTTACAAAATATTTGTTAGCAATTCTCAAATTTGCCTTTCCTATTTTGTGCTTACAAGTCTTTTTTATTCTTCTTTCCTGTTTTTCTCTTATTTGCATGAGGACAAGGGTTGAGGTTTGTAAGTTTCTTTTTATGGTCTTTTTGTGGGAGGGACAGAGGGATGAAGGAGAACTTTTTATTTTTCCTGTCTTACTTTAATTCTTGGTCTGCTAGCCTACATTTAATTTTTTTAATTCGCTTTCTTTGTTTTTCTGGGAAACCTAGCAAGTGCTGATGCAGAAGTTTCTGAGTTTTATGGCGATGGGATTGGATTCAGAAAAAAAATTTTAAAGGTAAATAAATAAATAAGGGAGGATTATAAGAAGTTTCGAAGAAACTACAAGTCAGACTTTTTGTAACAACTGGATTATCTCATCTATTAATAAATCCAACTTCATCAAGCAATAACTTGCTGCTCTCTCATTATAATCAATGCTTAAAAAGTGTTCCTAGTCTTGTCATTCATGAGTCACCACTATTAAAAACTGCACTACCTAAGGGTTTTGTGAAGAAGGGAGACTCCACCCGTATACACCCACACTGAGTGAATCAAGAGTTGATACTTGAGAAAATAAAAGATAAGTAACAAGCCAAAATATGACAGAAGAGGCTGATACAAACAAAAAGATATCAAGCAGAAAAAAGAATACTGAGATATAAAATTAATAATTATTTGGGATTATGAAAACATTGGAGGCCATATTGTCACTTCATTACAAGTTGTGCATGTCTATAAATTATCTAGGACCTCTAGTTTTCTAAATGAGATATTACACCTTCACTGTGAATTCTCTTGATTTCTCCTAAATTTAGTGATCCTCTGTTCTGGTGGAGCCTTAGGAGATCCACTCTAATAATGTGTTTCATCACAGTCATTGAAAAAGCTAGTAAGAGGTATCATAAGAAAAAATTCCTCATTAAATCAGACTGGGAAATACCAAATTAAACAAAGTCAACCAATTTTCTCTAGTGTACATTTCCTTGAGCCTTCAGCATGCTAATTGGCTTCCCAAATATCTAAGAGAGAAGGTAGTATATAGTAATCCCTTTTTACTGAGCATGTCTTGGAACCCATGCTCTGTGGAACACACTGCGAGAAATTTAGCTGTATAGAGTGAGAATTTTGAAAAAGAGGGAGAGAAAATCTATTTCTTCATCCTGTTGCAAGTTACATTACCAGTAAAGCCCTAAGAGTCTTTATCTCATTTTCTAATATTGTGTGTAATACATTCACTATCCTTGGAAATCTAAGATATTGAAAAGTTAAGTAACTTGTCCAAGATCATACATTTGTAAGTGGAAGAACTAGGATTTAAGTTCAGAAGTTCTTGATTCATGCCCTTAACAGTATATCTATCAAAAAATCTTTCTGGTGTTTACACCCATTCCTGAGTAAGAACAATTCTTGTAAGAAGATGTACATAAACACATAAATTTCCACAGGTCACTAACATTCTGATGGTTAAGACAGCTGTGTCATCAGGGATGGATTGAATGTTATGAAAGGTGTTTGGGTGTTTGTCCTGTACATACACTTTGATTAACTGGCCTAGCACACAGGTACAATTTAGAAGGACCTAACCTTCCACCTTGCTCATCAGGAATGAGAAAAATGCCTATGGCATTCATAAAGTACAACAGTCTACATAGCTTCTTCTATCACTGGGAGGGAGTAGGGTCCAGTTCCACCAGCAGCATCTCCCTTCTGTCTGCTCCTCATATATTCATTCTCTTTTACATCCCTTCCTGATTCTAATCCAAGTTTCTGTTTTAGAAGTGATTATCAAGAAAAAAAATTGCTGGTGGAATTCTTATGTGGTTCATGTTAGACGTGAGATTTACAGAGAACTTGACAGGTACCAAGTCTCATTCCTTTTAAATGATACACTAAACGTGCCCAGAGATGTTTCAGATTGTCCCAGGAACATACATACCAGGATTCGTTAGGGCATGATGTTTATCTGTGCATCCAAGTTGAAATGGTGAAAGACTTGCATATGATTCCTTCCAAGTCCTCAACAATTTATTTTTAAGGAGACAAGAAGGTTTTATATTTAAACCAAGTCCAAAAACCCCCACAAGTACAATAATAGAGAATCGGTTAAATAAAATATGTAGTGCCGATGTGACAAAAGATCAAAAAGTCTTTAAAATGTTTATAGGTTATTAATGATAAGGAGAAACACTCATGATGCAACTTACTCATTCAGCAAATATTTATTTAGCATGTACTTCGTATCAGGCTTTTTTTAAAGACTGGGGACAGACCGAATAGATATAAGCCGCCCCCTCCTCCATGCCCCTTATGTCAAGGGAATCACTGGAAGGCCCACTGCCCCAGGGAATGAAGGTCCTCTGAGTCAGAAGCCACTAACCAGATGATCCAGCAGCAGGACTGAGGGTGCCCGGGGCAAGTGCCAGCCCATGCCATCACCCTCACAGAGCCCCGGGTATGCTTGACCATTAAGGGCCAGGAGGTTAACTGTCTCCTGGACACTGGTGCAGCCTTCTCAGTCTTACTCCCCTGTCCTGGACAATTGTCCTCTATATCTGTCACTATCCGAGGGGTCCTAGGACAAGCAGTCACTAGATAACTTCTCCCAGCCACTGAGTTGTGACTGGGGAACTTCACTCTTTTCACATGCCTTTCTAATTATGCCTGAAAGCCCCATTCCTTTGTTAGGGAGAGACATTCTAGCAAAAGCAGGAGCCATTATACACTAGAATTAGGGAAAGGAAAAAGAGTAAATATATATACAGATTCTAAGTATGCTTACCTAGTCCTCCATGCCCACGCAGCAATATGGAGAGAAAGGGAATTCCTAACTTCCGAGGGAACACCTATCAAACATCAGGAAGCCATCAGGAGATTACTATTGGCTGTACAGAAACCTAAAGAGGTGGCAGTCTTACACTGCCGGGGTCATCAAAAAGGAAAGGAAAGAAGAAATAGAAGGGAACTGCCAAGCGGATATTGAAGCCAAAAGAGCTGCAAGGTGGGACCCTCCATTAGAAATGCTTATAGAAAGACCCCTAGTATGAGGTAATCCCCTCTGGGAAACCAAGCCCCAGTACTCAACAGAAAAAGCAGAATGGGAAACCTCATGAGGACATAGTTTCCTCCCCTCACGATGGCTAGCCACTGAAGAAGGAAAAATACTTTTGCCTGCAGCTAACCAATGGAAATTACTTAAAAACCTTCACCGGACCTTTCACTTAGGCATTGATAGCACCCATCAGATGGCCAAATCATTATTTACTGGACCAGGCCTTTTCAAAACTATCAAGCAGATAGTCAGGGCCCGTGAAGTGTGCCAAAGAAATAATCCCCTGCCTTATCGCCAAGCTTCTTCAGGAGAACAAAGAACAGGCCATCACCCAGGAGAAGACTGGCAACTAGATTTTACCCACATGCCCAAATCCCAGGGATTTCGGTATCTACTAGTCTGGGTAGATACCTTCACTGGTTGGACAGAAAAGGCCCAAGTGGTAATAAAGGCACTGTTCATGAAATAATTCCCAGATTCGGACTTCTCTGAGGCTTACAGAGTGACAATCACCTGCTTTCAAGGCTGCAGTAACCCAGGGAGTATCCCAGGCGTTAGGCATACAATATCACTTACACTGTGCCTGGAGGCCACAATCCTCAAGAAAAGTTGAGAAAATGAATGAAACACTCAAACCACATCTAAAAAAACTAACCCAGGAAACCCACCTCGCATGGCCTGCTCTGTTGTCTATAGGCTTACTAAGAATCCGAAACTCTCCCCAAAAAGCGAGACTTAGTCCATACGAGATGCTATATGGACGGCCCTTCCTAACCAATGACCTTGTGCTTGACCGAGAGACAACCAACTTAGTTGCAGACATCACCTCCTTAGCCAAATATCAACAAGTTCTTAAAACATTATGAGGAACCTGTCCCCGAGAGGAGGGGAATTATTCCACCCTGGTGACATGGTATTAGTCAAGTCCCTTCCCTCTAATTCCCCATCCCTATACACATCCTAGGAAGGACCCTAGCCAGTCATTTTATCTACCCCAACCGCGGTTAAAGTGGCTGGAGTGGAGTCTTGGATACATCACACTCAAGTCAAACCCTGGATACTGCCAAATGAACCTGAAAATCCAGGAGACAACACTAGCTATTCCTGTGGACCTCTAGAGGATCTGTGCCTGCTCTTCAAGCGACAACCGTGAGGAAAGTAACCAGAATTGTAGATCCTCATGGCCCTTGCCATATTTTTCTTTTTACTGTTCTCTTACCCCCTTTCACTCTCACTGCACCCCTCCATGCCACTGTACTACCAGTAGCTCCCCTTACCAAGAGCTTCTTTGGAGAATGCGGCTTCCCAGAAATATTGATGTCCCATCATATAGGAGTTTTTCTAAAGGAAACCCCAGTTTCAAAGCCAACACCCATACGCCCCTGCACTTCAGGCCATACATTTCAATCCCTGTATCTTTAACCTCCTTGCTAAGTTTGTCTCTTCCAGAATCGAAGTTGTAAAACTATGAATGGTTCTTCAAATGGAGCCCAGATGCAGTCTATGACTAAGATCTACCATAGACCCCTGGACGGGCCTGCTAGCCCATGCTCCAATGTTGATAACATCAGAGTCACCCCTCCCGAGGAAATCTCAACTGCACGACCCCTACTATGCCCCAATTCAGCCAGAAGCAGTTAGAGCGGTCATTGGCCAACCTCCCCAACAGCACTTGGGTTTTCCTGTTGAGAGGGGGGACTGAGAGACAGGACTAGCTGGATTTCCTAGGCCGACCAAGAATTCCTAAGCCTAGCTGGGGAAGGTGACTGCACCCACTTTTAAACCTGGGGCTTGTAACTCAGCTCACACCCCACCAATCAGGTAGTAAAGAGGGCTCGCTAAAATACAAATTAGGCTAAAAGTAGGAGGTAAAGAAATAGTCAAATCATCTATCATCTGAGAGCACAGGGAGAGAGACAATGATTGGGATATAAACCCCAGGCATTTGAGCCGGGAGGGACAACCCCCTGTGGGTCCCCTCCCTTGTAATGGGAGCTCTGTTTTCACTCTATTAAATCTTGCAACTGCAAAAACCTAAAAGACTGGGGGCAGAGCAGTGAATAAAGTACTCATGATCACGGGACTTGCATTCTGGTGGAGGGACAGATGTCAACAGGAGTCAGATGAATGACAGAGGTGTGTCATCCATTGAGGTTCCCATGGAGGCTGGAGCCTCTCCCTAACCTCAGCTTTACTGACACCAAACACAATTGCCCTCCTCCGTTTTCTCCAGCATGCTGTTCAAATAGTATCATTTTCTCAGTGTGCCACGATGGAGAAAATGTTAGGAAGTCCTACACAAGGAAAATAAACAGGTAATATAACAGTTATTGATATGAAGGAAAGATAAATCAAGGTCAGGAGAAGAATAATGGCAGTGTGATTTTATGCACCTGGTAACGAAAGACCTGTTCATGGAGAGAATTTTTGAGCAAAGCTCAGAATGAAGTGAGGAAATAAGCCATGTGGATAGTTAGAACCTTCCAGACAGAGGGAACAGCAAGTGTAAACGCCCTGAGAAATGAGCATATTTAGTATGCTAGAGGAACAGTAAAAAGGCCAGTGTTGTTAAAGAGAGTGAAAAAAGATGATAGAGATGTAAGTGAGATAACTTGAATATCCTTTTGACAGAGAAAGCATAAAAGGGAACCAGTTTATACCAAACTCAGCAAGCTGAAGTCAAAAGAAACTAAGCCTCTTTTGATGGGGCATGAACTCTCCAGACCATTATAATATTCACCTAATCGGTATTTTTGTGTCATCTGCCTGGCTCTGGAACAGCTATTTAAGTTTAAAATCCATGCTGTTTGTATGATATGTACATCCACAAACAGCAACTATTACTGAGTGATTTTTAATTTCTTTCTTCTTGTTCTTCCTCTGCTTCTGCTTCTGCTTCTCTTCTTCTCCTCCTCCTCCTACACCTCCTCCTCATCCCCCTTCTTCTCCTTCCTGTTCTTCTCCTTCCTCTCCTTCTCCTTCTTCTTTCTTCTTCTTCCTGATGGAGTCTTGCTCTGTCACCCAGGCTGGAGTGCAGTGGCAAAATCATAGCTCACTGCAGCCTCGAACTCCTTGACTCAAGGATCCTACTGCCTCAGCCTCTGGAGTATAATTTTCCTCTTGAAAAGTTTACTTTCCAAATTTTTACAAACAGCATGCTTTTTGTTGTTGTTGTTTGTTTGTTTGTTTACAATGAGAACAACAAAAATTAAATTGGTTTCGAAAGAATTGACTGAAAGTCTACCCAAGGAGGAAAAGCCAGTTTGGAATTCCACGCCACCTTGGCCAACAAAACTCCTTGAAAATAAAGGTAGTTGGAGATGTCATTGTTCTTTTCAGCTCAAGGCAGCCAGAGAAAGGGTGAGGAGAGGCTACAGGGGTGAAGTGGTTCTAGGATCAAGTTGAGCTGAAGCTGGAGTCCTCTCCTTGTGGTCTTAGCATATGCCCCTCTGAGTCAAGCAGCCACCATGTCTCAAGGAAAGCAACACATGTCACAGGAGATTTAACAGGCCCGAAGACCAGGTGGCACAAATAGCAGCCAGTTTTCAAAACTGTCAAAATACAAGTTGATCCTCTCACTCCTGGCTCAAAATTCTTCCATGGCTTCCCATCTATTGCATCTAGAATAAAATGCAAACTCTTTCAGAGCTTACAAAGTTGTGCGTGATGTGGACCCTGCTTACCTCTGTGGTTTCATCCCTTCCTATTCTCCCTCTTGCCTACCAGGACCTTTCCACCCTGAAGATTTTTGTTTCCTCTTTCCACCTGTTACAGATTGGGTTTTCCTAGAAATAGACCCTGAGGCAGGGTTTAGCATGCAGGCTATTCATGAAGGGGTCAACACCCATGGAGGTAGGAGGTTCAAGCAGATGTGGGCAGAGGGAGAAGTCCAAGCTGCGGTGCCAGCCCAGGTGACCTGATGAGGCACTCTGGAGTTAGAATGGCCCTTCGGGATTGTTCCAAGTTGGGACAAGATGATGAGAACTTTATATCCCTGCCTCTGTCAATCACTGGGGATGGACCACCTTGGGCAGGGACATGGCCTCTGAGGCGGTGATTCTCTGCAGCTGAGGCAGCCCCTATAGGTACTGACAGCTGGAGGCTGTTTGCTGGCAGCTCTCCCAGCAGCTGGGGCAATAAGACCTTCCTTAAACGGAGGTTGAATTGTCTCTGCCAAAAAAAAAAAAATGGTATGTGGAAGTCCTAACCCCCAGCACCTCAGAATGTGGCCTTATTTGGAAATAGTCTTTACAGAGGTGATCAAGTTAAAATCAGCTCGTTAGAATGAGCCTAATCCAATATGACTGATGTATTTATAAAAAAGGGAAATTTGAACACAGATTCACATAGTAAAGATGATGCAACAAGACACAGAAAGAACACCACATGAAGACAGAGGAAAAGCCAAGGAGTACTAAAGATTGCCGGCAAACCACCAGAGGCTAGGAGAGAGGCATGGAACAGATTCTCCCTCGCAGCCCTCAGAATAAACCAACCCTGCCAACACCTTGATCTTGGACTTCTACCCTCCAGAACTGTGAGACAATACATTTCTGTTATTTTAAGCCACGCAGTGTGTGATGATTTGTTACTGCAGCCTCCGGAAAGGAATCCAGGGAGCTCTGGGCAGCACATTACACAGTGAATACCTCATTTTACACATTCCCATATGCTCTATGGAGATGATATGCTGAGTGTTTTTTCTTTAACTACTCTCTCTCATCTCTCCTGGTCATTCTAGTGATTATCTGTTTCTGCTGAAGTGGTGCAGTAGGATTGACACCCCCTAGATGTTTGTCAGTCACCCTGACACTAGAACTCTATGCTCCCTGGGCCAGATGTTCCACCTATTTCTGTTAGTACATTACTAGATCTCCAGTCTGTCGTGTAATAGGTGCTCAGTGAAACTGTGTTTGTGAGCAAATAAATCAATCAATGAATGTTGAATATTCATGTACATGTGAACACTCGATAATGTCTGAAAGTCAGCTAAGGGGTTGCTTTGTGGAACTGGGCCGGAGTCAGAACTAGAAGCAGCACATCAAATTTAGAAGCTGAGAATGGAAAGGTATCTGTCCTACAATAGCAATGCTAGGGACCAGGAATGAACTGAGGATTCTGGAAACAAGACTACATAAAAGGCAAATTTACAAAGCAGCAGATCAAAGTAGTGACTGAGAAGCAGGTGTAAGGAAGAACATGAGGATATGGAAATACACAGATAACTGGAGAGCAGGGCGGCGTCGGGAGTCTCACTCAGGCAGGTAACAGAGGCTTGTATTTTCCAATGTAAAGAAGTTAAAATCAGAAACCAAAAACTCAGGAGATTCCGTGTGTTGAGAACACAGCAAATGACACGAGCAGTAGTGGAGAATTGTGCACTCTTGAAACCGAGGCAGTCTTTCACCTAAGCCGGAAAATAAGACCATAAGGTCTTCAAGTTAGATTTTGATCCCTCCGCCAGCTCTACCATTTGCTAGTTGGGGGACCTAAGGTAGAGAAGTTTTAAAACACTTCTGAGCCTCAGTTTTCTCTCGAACGATACACATATAGAAATGGCTATCTGACTGACAGTGTTTACTAAATGTGACTTGCTTTCCTTTATGTGCCTCCTGCAAGGATCAGAGCTGTTTGTTGCGCATCATGTACATAGTGGACAAAAGCAAGCACTTTAGGGAATTGGTGAGAAAAATTAGTCAGTGGCAATGGGGTATATCAAGGCAGGGTGATGGCAGCTCCCTCCAAGTAGAGAAGCTACCCTCCCAGGGACTTCCCTTGCTTAGGGAATCTGAAATAAAACCAGGCAACCTAGAGTGGTTCCAGTCTATGCCTCATTCTAAGAGCTGTTCTGGAAGAAATAGAACTTTCTCACATATTGTGATATAACTCCTCCTTCTCTCATCCTAATGCCTCCAAAAGCCCTATATTGCTTCACACGTGTCTGCTTCTCATTACAAGGGAGCATGTTTGTATTCCTCACAGCATCTAGCACATTACCTTGCACATAAAAGTTGCTCAGTAAACGTTGAATTGTCCGATGTTGCTCTTGTTTCATAGGCTCCTATTTTACAAGCTTCTGTGACCATGACAGTTATAATATCAAGAATATTTTTTAAATAAAACCTTGACTTTCATTTCTGGTCAAATTGGACTAACAAAGGCCATATTTACTCTCCCTCCTAAAACAACTAGAAAACTAGAAAACCATATGAAACAATAAGTCTCAAGATATTAGAGATCAGGCAATGGAGAACAGTGACTCAACCCTAATAGATGGGAAACAAACAAGGTAAATCCTGCAATTACCAGTTTATTGCTTGGAAAGGGATTCCAGGATGTGGGGTGGTCATCCTGAGTTGAGGAGAAAGAACAAGGAGTCCAGGGAGGTGCAAGGTTGCTAGAGTCCACAGGACAGAGTACCAGACAGAAGAAAACTGGACACAGAGAGAGCTCTAGAGAATTACAGATGGATCCCTTGAGTATTTAGCTGAGTACTGATCAGCACGTGCTTGTGAAGAAACTACCCAAGACCAAAGAAAGAACCACTTAACAGATAGGAGGAAACAATCTCCAAACCTCATGCAGAACAAAAAACAGCCCTTGTTCCCACCAGACAGAGTAGAAAACCCCAGACATGGTAGTGGGCTAAATAATGATCCTCTAACGATGTCTGTACCCTAATACCCAGAACCCATGAAATTTGTTACATGGCAAAAAGGACTTTGCAGATGTGATTACATTAAGGGCCTTGAGAGGAGGGGTGATTGCATTAAGGGTCTTCAGAGGGGGATTATCCTGGATTAATCTGAATGGGTGCAATGTAATCACAAGGGTCTGTCTAAGAGGGAGATAAGAAGGTCAGTCAGAGAAGGAGATGTGACAATGGAAGTACAGGCCAGAGAGGGAGGGAGAGAGAGAGACAGACAGGAAGATGCTGTGTTGCTTAGTTTGAATGTGGAGGAAGGGCCCACAAGCCAAGGAATGCAGGCACCCTGTAGAAACTGAAAAAGACAAGGAAACAGATTCTCCCCTCAGAGCCTCCAGAAGGAACCCCAGCCCTGCTGACATTTGACTTAAGCCCAGTTAGACCAATTTTTAAACTCTTGAGCTCCCAAACTGTAAGATAATAAAACTGGCCAGGCACCGTGGCTCACGCCTGTAATCCCAGCACTTTGGGAGGCCAAGGCGGGGTGGGTCACAAGGTCAGGAGATCGAGACCATCCTGGCTAACACGGTGAAACCCTGTCTCTACTAAAAATACAAAAAAAGTAGCCGGGCATGGTGGCAGGCGCCTGTAGTCCCAGCTACTCGGGAGGCTGAGGTAGGAGAATGGCGTGAACCTGGGAGGCGGAGCTTGCAGTGAGCCAAGATTATGCCACTGCACACCAGCCTAGGCGACAGAGCAAGACTCTGTCTCAAAAAAAAAAAAAAAAAAGATAATAAAACTGTGTTGCTTTAAGCCACTAAATTTGTGGAAATTTGTTATGGCAGCAACAAGACAAGAAAGGCAAATAGAAGCTGCCCAGATTAGAAATACTTTTTATTTATAGGCAATATGATCAAGTATGAACAACCCTAGGATATTTCCCAAAACCTGGTAAGCATTGATTGGCCAGTGAATTTAATAAGATTGTAGGATAGAAGATCAATATTCAAAAACTAATTGTATGTCTATGTTATAGTAAAAAAACAATTGAAAATTAAAATTAAGCCAGGTGTGGTCGCTCACGCCTGTGATCCCAGCATTTGGGGAGGCCTAGGCAGGTGGATCACTTGAGGTCAGGAGTTCAAGACCAGCCTGACCAAGATGGTGAAACCCTGTCTCTACTAAAAATACAAAATTAGCCAGGCATGGTGGTGCATGCCTGCAATCCCAGCTACTTGGGAGGCTTAGGCAGAAGAATTCCTTGAACCTGGGAGGCAGAGGTTGCAGTGAGCCAAGACCGTGCCATTGCACTCCAGCCTGGGCAACAAGAGTGAAACTCCATCTCAAAAAAAATATATATATATAAATAAAATAAAATTAATAACAATAACTGAATGCTGTAAACAACAACACATTGCCGAGATAAATTTTAAAAACACCTCAATAAATGCAGAGATACACTGTGCTCTACCCATTAGTCTACTCGATAATAAGAAAAAAATTTAGGCTGGGCAGGATGGTTCATGCCTATAATCCCAGCACTTTGGGAGGCCAAGGCGAGAGGATTGCTAGGAGTTTGAGGCCAGCCTGGGCAACATAGTGAGACCCCATCTCTACAAAAAAATTTTTAAAAATTAAAAGCCACATATAGTGGTGCACAGCTGTGGTCCCAGCTACTCAGGAGGCTGAAGCAGGAGGATCACTTTTAGGCCCAGGAGGTCAAGGCTGAAGTGAGCCATGTTTGTGCCACTGCACTCCAGCCTGGGTGACAGAGTGAGACTCTATCTCAAAAAGAAAAAAAAAGAAAAGAAAAAAAATTTTGAATAAAAATGGGCACAAGATTTAAACAGACACTTTAGCAATTAAGATGGTGAATGGCAAATAAAGCACATTCACCATCTTATGCTCAACATCATTCACAGTTGTGGAAATGCAAACTAAAACCATAATGGGATACCACCACACACCTAGTAGATGGCTAAAATTAAAAAGACCAACCATATCAAATGTTGGCAAAGATGTAGAGCTACCAGAACTCTTATATACTGCTGATGGTAATGTGAAATAGTGACAGATGCAGGCGGCAGACAAATGCCTAGGCAGATCAGGAAGTGTCCCCAGAGAATCTCTGATCCACCCCACAAGTGTTTATACCAGATGTTTTTGTGCAGATAAGGGAACCTGCACAGGGTCTAGCCTGGGCATGCTCACAACAGACTGGAGGCCCAAATGCACTGCGGGAATGGAGTAGAGCTACCAGGAATTCAGGCCTTATGCAGTGGAGAAGCCTGGTCTCTTCAGCTCATGTGTGGTGGTCTGGTATTCAATCTGTGAGGTGGGAGTCTGCAGGTGGGACTCCCTCTTTTTGCTGACAGCTTTCTTTTCACTTAATAAATTCCATCCTCTTCACCCTTCAATGTGTCCACGTGTCTAATTTTTCCTGGTTGTGAGACAAGAAACTAGATTTAGCTGAACTAAGGAGCAAAAAATCTGCCATCAATAGTACATCCCTCTTGGAAAACAGTTTGGCATAATGTTAAACATATACTTACTATATGGCCCAGCTATTCTACTCCTAAGTATTTACCCAAGAGATATGAAAGCATATGGCCATGCAAAGATTTGTACATGAATGCTTATGTCAGCTGTATCTGTAATAGCCCCAAAGTAGAATCAATCTAAATGTCCATCAACAGAAGAATGGATGAATAAATTTTGGTATACCCATACAATGAAATGCTACTCAGTAAACAAATGCAATAACCTTTTGATACAAAAAACATGGATGAATCTCAAAATAATTATACTGAGCAAAAACAAAAAAAAGCTAAACAAGAAATTACATATTGTATAATTCTGTTTTACAGTAAATTCAAGACAATGCAAACTAATCCATAATGACAGGAAGCAGATCAATGGTTGCCTGGGGATACAGTTTAGGAGACTGGGGGGAATGGCATGATTATGGATTGCAAAAAAGCATGAGAAAGCTTTTACAGATGATAGATACGCCCATTATCTTAATTGTGGTAATGTTTTCATGGATGTGTATCTATGGCAAAACTTATAAAACTGTACATGTTAAATATGTGAAGTTAATTATATGTCATTATATATCAATAAAACTGTTCAAAAATATAACACCTCAAGAAAATGTAAGAGAAAACCCCATTTACAAAATCAACAAAAAATTAAATATCTTGGAATAAATTCAACATCAACCCTTTAAATCCTATATGAGGAAAACTTTAAACACTCCTGAAAGATACAAAAGTAGACTTGAACAAATGGGATGATATCCATTTGCTTTTAAATATGTTCAACAACATAGCATTACTTCCTAGGTTAATTCAGAAATACAATGCAATCCCAATATAAATCAGTTACTTTATGGGGTTGGACAAACTGATACTAAAGTTTATTAGGAGAAAAAAACAACAATGGCCAGATAAACACTAGGGGGAAAAAAACTAAAGGAGAGGAACCAACTTATTAGTCGGTAAACATGTTTTAAGGGTCTATAATTAAAACAATGTGGTACTGACATATGAATAGACAAATAGATCAGTAAAATAAAATACACTTTCTGTCCATAAATAGACCAAATTCTATGTTAAATTTTAATACATGTTAAAGATCTGGCCTTGCAAATCACTAGGGTAAAGATGGACATTTTAATAAATGGTGCTTAGAAAGTAGAGTAGCCATTTTGAAAAAGACAAACAGAAACATTCATCATACCATAAACACCATCCACAAAAATAAACTCTAACAGATCAAGACTCTACATACGAAAATGCAGCGTCATATAAGTACTATAAGGAAACATAAATGTTTATCCTTGGTATAGGAGAAAGCTTTCTAACTATGACTCAGAAGGAAGAGTCAAAGAGTCAGTAAAAGAAAAGGTCAATAAATCTGAGTACGTAATACTAAAATGTTTTTGCAGGTCAAAAAGTTCACAAAGTCAAAAGACAACTGACAAACTGAGGGAAACATTCACAATATATGCCACAAAGTCTAATATCTCTTAATATAAAAATTACTAAAAATTGAGGGACAATTTCAAAATATATAGTGCATCATTAGTATCTATAATTATATTATGTCAATTAAAAATAAAATTTAAAAATAAACTAATAAAAATAATTTTGGCCGGGCATAGTGGCTCACACCTGTAATCTCAGCACTTTGGGAGGCTGAGGCAGGCAGATCACTTGAGGCCAGGGCTTCGAGACCAGCCTGCCCAACATGGTGAAACCCCGTCTCTACAAAAAATACAAAAATTAGCCAGGCGTGGTGGTGCATGCCTATAGTCCCAGCTACTCAACAGACTGAGGCAGGAGAATCACTTGAACACTTGAATCTGGGAAGTGGAGGTTGCAGTGAGCCTAGATCACACCACTGCATACCAGCCTGGGCGACAGAATGAGACTCTGTCTCAATAATAATAATAATAATAATATTTTTAAAAATCATGGGAGGAAAAAAATAGAAAAATAGTAAATAAATAAATAAATAAGAGCCTATAATTAATAACAATAGCAACTACCACTGTGTATATGTGTGTGTGTGTGTGTGTGTGTGTGTGTGTGTGTGTGTGTGTTTGTGTGGGTATGTATACATGGCTCTCAAACACATAAAAATATTCGAACTCACTCATAATTAGAGCATTGCAAATTTAAAAGTATGGCACCACATTCATTCCTCAGGGAATGCAGGCATTCTCAGATTGCTGGAATGCAAATTACTATAGACCTTCTAAAGAGAAATTTAGCAATACCTAACTAAAGTACTTATGCACTTACCGTTTGACCCATCAATTTCAAGACTAGGAATCTAGTCTGAAGTCTGAATGTAGCAATACAAAAATATATACGCACTAGGTTATTCATTGTATCATTGTTTGTAATTGCAAAATATTGGAAACATCCAAAATGCCCATACATGGGAGAGCAGTTGAATAAACTATGGTGTATCCACATAGTGGTGTGCTATGTAGCTGTTTAGAACAAACAAAAAAAAACAAGAAAAGAATGACTAAGATCTCTGAACTGATTTAGAGTGAAAATATCAAAGTGCAAAAGAGTATCTATAATATGCTGCATCTTTTATAAGTAGAGGATATAATAAAATATAAACATATCTGCTCCTTTGTCCAAAAGAAATATAGGAAGGATAAACCAGAAACTAAAGACTTTTGTTTTCTGCAGGGAATTGTCAGCAAAAGGAGGGAAAGAAAAGGCAAGTGCGAATGGGTGAGAAGAGATGAACAGAAAGCTATTCTCTGATTACACTCTTTTTTTGTAGCTTTGACTCTTAGAAACATGTTTTAGGTATATTCTCCCCAATAAATCACTGAAATAAACCAAGATGTGAGGGCAACCCAAAATGGAATACACATGATAATAAATGAACCAAACTGTGTTACAAAAGAATAACATAACCACACTGAAGGAGATAGAGAAGAAAAGTCCTAATCTAATTATCCTTTGAATTAGTGTTTTGACTGGATACCATAAGGCTAAAGACAAAAAGAGCTGCATACAAATACTGCACTCTAGTTAGTAAACCTGGTTCTCACAGATATATGGGTTGGTAATTCTGAAATTATTTTATATAAAGTCTAAGGTTGAACAAAAAAGTAAGTATATTTTAGGTAATGAGGGTCACTTTTCTCAATGTCAGAGTTCCAAATAAGGAAAGCATTAGAATGAACCTTGTGATATTGGATTGGAATTGGAGGTAGGTATCAGAAGGACCTCATAGTTTTTAACATACACATACAGATAGCTAGATACATAAATAAATCCATATATGTGCATACACATGGGTTAGTATACACACATATATTTTCTAGCTCTATCTACCGAGAGATCATAGAAGTAGTGATACCCCAGTATTTACCACATTTGCCACATACTGTATTTAGAGTATTTACCGCAATTACTGTCCAGGTCCTGTTTCCTGAAACACCATTCTTCAATAAAAGGAACAGAGCTCCTTGGAGAAGCAGTTGATTCCAGGGCAGGGGCAAGAAAACTACCAGGTGAGCGTGGAACATTTTGTGGTACCAAAAAATAAGAATATGCTCAGAAAAGGATGGGGGTATGTCAAAAGAACGCAGGAGTCAACCCAAAGAAGCTCCTAATAGCCAAAGATGGAACAGCCTGAGAAATGAAATGAATAATGATAGTGTTGGATAATAACCCACAGAATAAAATAAATTATTCACGAATCTATGTTGACAGAAACAATTAAATACATAAATAGCAGATGGAAATGGACAGCCCTCCATTACTGAAAAATTCCAATTTAAAACATTTGCAAACAATGAGAGAAATGCAGAATCTCCATATGGCAAATACCATGATAATAACTGTTGCAAGTAAGATCTACTGATGGATGTTAAAATCAGTGGGGGGAAGTTTGAGGAGAAACAGGATACTAGTATATTCTAAAAATACCCCTCTGAAGATATTAATCAATTCCAAAGAGGAAAATAGTAACTACAGTAGAGAAACTTGGCAGACACCACCTTAATCAAGTAATCAAGGTTAACATCTCCAGTAATAAGATATATTGGCATCATGTACCTCCTGATATGATGCAATAAAGAGAACATAACTTCTATACGATTCTTGTAAAAAATGCATAACCTCAAACTAATCATGAGAAAAAATATTAAAACTCAAATTAAGGACATTCTACAAAATAACTGACCAGTGCTCTTTTAAAAGTTTCACAGTCATAAAAGGCAAGGAAAGACTGAGGAACTGTCACAGATTAGAGGAGACAAAGGAGACACAACAACGATATACAATATGAGATCCCAGAACATAAAAAGAACATTTAGGAGGAAAATTGGTAAAATTCAAATGAGCTTCATAGTTTGATTAATTGTACTGTACCAGTGTTAATTTCCTGGTCTAGATAATTGTACTATGCTTATATAAGACATTAACATTAGGGGAGGCTAGGTGAGGTGTATACCTGAACTATTTGTAGTATTTTTGCAACTTCCCTGTAAGTCTAAGGTTATTTCAAAATAACATGTTAAAATAATCTCGTGTGTGTGTGTGTGTGTGTGTGTGTGTGTGTGTGTGTGTGTGTGTAGGCAGTAGAGAGAAGGAGATGTCACAAGAGTCACCAGAGATGTACGACAGTGATCAAATATGACATGAGCACCAGTAAACGCTAACATCCTAAATAGTGTAAAGGTGAATGCTCACCATCTAGAGACATGAGAAAGGCAAAGATGGGGGCATTAAGCCTCCTTAAGTTACAAAAATACCCCCTGGATTTCTGATATATGATCCACTGAAAGATAAACTTATATGAGATTAGTCTAGTCAAGTCTGACAAGCCTGCAGGGGTTTAGTGAAAGCAGACTTGAGCAGGAATTAGAAGACCAGAACCAAGTGACAGCAAAAAGACAGGTGAAAACGCACCTTTACTGAGAAAGAAATGACCATTCTCTCAGAGCCTGAATGTCCTTGGAATTCCAGAAACTTCTTTTCTCTGATGTGTGAAGTTGAGCACCCAGTGAGGCAGGTACTGAGCAGCAGCAGAGTATCAAGTACCTGGTGGCTGACTTCTTGTGCTATTATCTTTTCACTGTGTTGGTTACATTCTTACCGACTTCCTTTTGTTGATCTTGGAGTAATGCCCATGTGCTTAAAAGCTACTTCAAAAGATGAACTATTCAAATATCTTTGTTCTCATGCCTGTAATCCCAGCACTTTGGGAGGCTGAGGCAGGCAGATCACCTGAGGTCAGGAGTTCGAGACCAGCCTGGCCAACATGACAAAACCCCATCTCTACTTTTTAGTAGAGCATGGTGGCATGTGCCTGTAATCCCAGCTACTCGGGAGGCTGATACAGAAGAATTGCTTGAACCCAGGAGGCAAAGGTTGCAGTGAGCCGAGGTTGCGCCACTACACTCCAGCCTGGGCAACAGAGCAAGATTCTGTCTCAAAAAAAAACAAAAACAAAACACAAATATTTTTGTTCTCCCTTTTATTTTTTCATTCTACAGAATTTTCCTTTTATCATCTTACTGCTGCATCGGCTATTTCCAGAGGGGAAATACAATGCAACACTCAGCAAATAAATGTAGCCTCTGAACATTTTTACCACAAGCAACCACTTTAGTAGTGGAGTTTGTTAACATCACTTTTGCTGATAAATTGTCTCCATGCTAGATAAATGAATGTTAAGAGCCTTAGATTAGGCAAAGTGACAAGACAGGCAATCATTTCAGACTATTAGAGAAATGATAATTATTTTAATTTCAGGTAGGACAGGGAAAACATAATAACGGTATAGAACAGTAAGTACAGTTTTCTGGATTAAAAGAAGTGGGGGCCGGGCATGGTGGCTCACGCCTGTAATCCCAGCACATTGGGAGGCCGAGGTGGGCAGATCACCTGAGGTCAGGAGTTCGAGACCAGCCCGGTCAATGTGGTGAAACCCCGTCTTTACTAAAACTACAAAAATTAGCCAGGCGTGGTGGCGGGTGCCTGCAATCCCAGCTACTCCGGAGGTTGAGGTAGGAGGATCACTTGAACCCGGGAGGCGGAGGTTGCAGTGAACTGAGATCATGCCATTGCACTTCAGCCTGGGCAACAAGCGCAGAACTCCGTTAAAAAAAAAAAAAAGAAGAAGAAGAAGTAGCTCGGAATATTATTGTGAAGGTAGGGAGGAGAAACAGGGTTTCTTTTGTGGCAGAGCAGTTCTAACGTAGAATGATCATGAAGTGCTTTTACTAAAAGTCAAAAAAACAAGCCCGTTGATAGCATATCTGCTAAATCACATCCTGTTTTAGCCTCAGTTATCTAGATTCTGAGGAAAGCTTTTGTTCCAATGTATTATTCAAAAGGATATAATCCCAAGAATGAGAGAGAAAGGAAAGAGGGGCAGGGAAGGGGAGAGAATATTTACAGGTGGGAGGGCCCATGCAGGTGAGAGAAGATGTGCAGGTGGCATGTTCCTGAACTGTGTTTCTCAACTGGCCACAGCCTCTCAAGAACATCTAGCTGATTCTCAGTTATGTAGGAAATTTTCAAAGAAGCCACACAGAGAAGCTCCTTCTACATCCTCTCATTTATCAAAGTCCTCCCCTACAGAGCTTTGTTTTCTCCCACACTCAGGGCAGCTGGGCCTCTGTTGGTCCAGCCAGGTCACAGCTGAGCACTGGAGCAGCTGTAGCATGATCATCATGGTTGAAGCTGTGCCCACAGCCTGGCCCTTGGCCTGAGGGGAAGCTGAGACAATCAGCGGTATTAGGAGATGAGGCAAAGGTGTTAGTGGGGGCTCCCGGGCAGTGGGAACAACGACGTGAGCCTTCACAGGGTTGCTCTAGCTTTGCTCCCTGGGAAGCAGGCTCTGAGATGAAGATCAGCATGCAGGACTTTTGGGAGGGAGTATTCCTGGAATCAACTCCTATAAGAGAGGAAAGAAAGAAAGGATGCAGAATCGGGAGGAGAAAAGTGGAGCGAGGATTGATTCCCAACAGAAGCCTCAGCCAATCCCCCAGGAGGTTCTGAAGATGGCATGGCCCTTCACCAGATCTGGTGCTAGGTAAGCTGCCCAAAATCCATTCTATGGATTCAAGACTGTGACATTGTGAAATATATATTGGGTCCTTGTCCCCACGCCCACCCCATTTCCAGGAATCTCCAAGGTGCTGTCTTTTTATGTGCTAATGTTGACTGATAGCTTCAGGGTGGGGCTGGTCACTGGAAAGACCAAGGCAGGATTAGAGGGTTGGGATTTTCAGCTCTACCCTTGATCTCTGGGGAGCAGGGAGGAGGATGAAGGTCAAGTTGATCACCAATAGCTAATTGTTTCATCAATCATGCTTATGTAATAAATCCTCCATAAAAACCCTAGAGGACAGGGTCCAGGAAGCCTCCAGATAGCTGAGCACATGGAGATTCCCAGAGGATGGGACATCCAGGAAGGGCATGGGAGTTCCGCACCCCTTCTCTCATACCCAGCCCTATGCATCTCTTCATCTGTATCCTTTGCAAAACCTCTATAATACACTGGTAAACATAAGTGTTTCCCTGAGTTTTGTGAACCACTCTAGCAAATTAATCAAACCCAAAGAGTGGGTTGTGGAAACCCCAACTTAAAGCCAGTCGGTCAAAGTTTGGAGGCCTAGACTTAGTACTGGTGTCTGAAGTGGGGAGGAGCAGTTTTGGGGACTGACCCCTCAATCTGTGGGATCTGACACTATCTCCAGGTAGATAGTGTTGAATTTGAATTGCAGGACATTCAGCTGGTGTGCACAGCCGACTTGATTGCTTACCTGGTGGTAAGGAGAACCCCCTTCTCCCCACATTTGGTCACAGAAATCTTCTGTGTCAATTATGCTGTGTTCAGTGAGAGAATAGAAAAAAATAATTTGAGTTACCAAACAAGGGGTGAGGAGGAACTCTGGACAGGCCATAGGCTCAGGTGTCATTCCAAACCTGTAGCCTCTTTTTGGTTCTGAATCGCATCATCACAAAGTTCAGACCATGGGTCTAGATTTCCAAGATCCACATGCCTTGGGTCTTGAGAAGGTCTTGATCTTCATGAGGTCTAGAGGGGCAAAAGTTCCAGAAATAGCAACCACAGATTCAGCTCATAAGCTGTTGAGAGCAACTCTCCAGTTGCAACAAACATGAAAATGAAAGGGACATCTTCCTTCAGAGGTAGCCTTCTTAGGCCTCTGCAATTCCACAGCAAGACGTAGTGACCACAGCCAGTGTGACACATAATCGAAAATGCCTTCTCATAAGAGAGTGTAGGAGACTTGTCAGCAGAGAGATACCGCCTGCATACAGTACGGAGTCCTAGACACATAGGGCCATGGGGAAACAGAAATTAAGAGATTCCAAATATATTGTTTAGGGGAAAACAGAGCAATTCAAATAACATCTGGAGTCTGTGACTGGCATCATTACAAACACTTAGACTTTGCAAGAAGGCCTCAGTGTCCAGAATGACAATTTCAGAGTATGACCAAGGAATTTCCCAAGAAAGTTATGGCAACTACCCAGTGTCAACATTCACCTCTTGGTAGGGAATTTCCCCAGAGTTTAGTTTCACAGGTCACAGGCACTAGACAACTCGTATAGTTAGTCTAGTGTTTTGGAGAAGCTGAAACCCAGAAGAATGTTTTTGCCTCATGTTTCCTTCAGATACCACTGAGTCTCTATTATGCCTTTGGCAGTAGTAACCCAGGATTAGATAGGTTCTGAGATTTCATTTGGTTTGAGAAAACTGCTCTAGTGGTATAAATTGCTGGATGTACTTACTTTTAGCCAGTCTTGTGATAATTTGTATTCCCTATTGACAATCTGAAGTCTTTAAAAGAGAGACAGAAGACTGGCTAATATAACTTCTAGGACCCAAGAGGATGACACCTATTCTTACAAAAGGCATTTCGGGCCATGTTGCTGGAGGTATTGATAACTCTGCCCAGACATTGAGAACCTTTCTAGCTGACAGTGAGCAGAATAAGAAATTGACCGAAACACATAATCTCTGGATTTTAATACGAAGTTTTAATTTTTGGATGCTTTAAAAGTTGGACACATTAATTCTCCCTAGGTAATTAATAGTAGGAGGAAATGTATATCTGAATATGGGCTGTCCCTATGTATTTTGGTGGAATATTTTTATATCATTTAACCTCACTGAAGACATTCTACTAGGCTGGGTAGGACAATGTGGTTGGACCTAATTTGCGAGACAAAGTAAAACAGAAGGTGGATTTTCAGCCATGAAACAACCTTAAAGTAAATCTAATTGATTTCTCATTCCCAACCACTTCCACTGGGCAAAATCCGTCCTGCCTATCAGTGGTCAAAGGACATCTCCGCCAAAGCAGAAGTTGGTACTGTGGAGGTGGTTTGACAAAAATAGGAGTAGGACAACTGCCCTCTTCCAGTAGAGAGCTGGCCACACTACTGGTTGACCATGGGCTTGCCAGTTCATCCAGTGGCATGCAAGAAGAAAATGTGGGTACAGTCATCATTACTGGAAGATTCATTGTTGTTACACATTTATGCCATGTGTTCCAATGTCAGTACAGCTAACGTCTGAATCTTCCTCAGCCTACTCTTCTGTCTATATTCATTGGTACAGAGCTTAGGCATGGGTAAGAAGGGTGTTGTGTATTAACCCCTTCAATCCTAACAGCTCTGATTATGTTATGTTATGTTGTTATGTTATTTGATGTTACATATAGGAGGGAGAGAATGTTTCTGTGGTTCACAATTTTAGGCAAAGTCAGTGGTTCTCATATTCTCATCCTTGGAAAGTTTTGATTTAGGAAACAAAGTTAATCAAAGCCAAGTCCAGTGGACATGGTGAATGACTCTAGTGTGGGGAACAGGATTGCTTCTTTCTAAAATAGTTTTTAAAAGAAAGGGTGCAAGAGGATGAGAGGAAAATGAAGAATGAGATGGGACTGAAAGGAAGTGGATGACTCTTGTGACTATTTCATATAGTAGCCCCACCACTGTTTCCAGCAGCATAGTTTTAAACTTATTTGAGTCAATGAAAGCATCTTCAGAATTAGTGTTTTTTTGGTCTTTCAAGGCGACTATTCCGAAACACACTACTCATTTGGACATTCAAATTCTATCTGGGATTCATAAGGTCACCATATAATCTATCACCCCCAAAAGGGGTACTTTTGAGTGTGAAAAGTGTGCTAGTAATAATTATGCTGGAACAAAGGCATAAATCAGGTATTTCCCAGGCAAACTAGAACATATGGCACCCTAGATATGTGTAAAAACACCATTGTCATTCCTTGTAGTCATCCTTTTAAATACCATCAAAAATCTCTTCTCAAAGAATTTCCATTGTGAAGTCCTATAAAAGGAGAAACATTGAAATATCTTACTAATGTGGTATCATATTTAGATAGTGGGGAAGGACTTCATTCCTTTTATATCAGCTGTGTAGCGAACAAAAAAAACAAGTATAGAAAAATTTACTCAATTGACTGAAATTTACTTACTAGATATTTTAACTGTACTGTTCCAAATGGCTAGTGGGGAATGATATTTCTTTCCTAGGTAGCCTGAACTCCCTAGCTTTGCTGGATCTAGGTAAATTGTCATAGTATCCTCTAGCACTGATTGGGTGTGGTTGTGGTGAATGAACCCTGTAATATGTTGCCCAGATCCTCCTTCAGAAATGAAGAACTTATTCTCCCAGCTACTAGTACTGCCCATTGATCACTCTCTGCTCTCAGCCACTTTCAGGGCTTGCCTTGGCTGAAAAAATTAAAACTCCCTTACCCAAGGTCTAAAAGGGGCAAGCCACATCCAATGTCTGAACAATGCAGCTTGTATAAAGGCCTAGCTCCCTTGCCTCAATTTGGGACAGCTCTAAAGAGCCATGCCAATACCAGAGCTTCCCAGGAGATCAGCCAAGGCCTTCACTGGGACCAGCAGTTTAACCTCTCCCTCTATCCAGTTGTGTTTCCATCCCCTTCTTTCTACAGGTATTGACCCCAAGAGCACTTCCTAATAAACACCCTACATGCTGATCTCCATCTATGAGTCTCATCCCTGGTGGCCTCACACTGTGACAGTCATCTTTAGTTCTGATGTTAGTCTAACATTTGATCCGTTCTGGTCTCAAGTCCTCAATAAAAGATTCAGATTTATTCTTGGCTCACAGACTTTTTATGAATGTCCTACATGGAGACACTAAAGGTCTCTGCTCTGAAAGCTGTCACTCTCCTTTGAGGATATGTTTAAGAAGGAATAACAGATATATCTGCACACCTTTAGCAATCAAACCAAACCCAGTATGCATCAAACCAAACTACAGCAAGCAGTTCTTTGAAGCTTGGAAGCCATTTACCTCATCCGAATTGTGGGGTCCTACTGCTAGTCTCTCCATAAGGCAGAAACTGTCCTACTCAGGGTGGATCCCTAGTGCCTTGCACAGAGCCACAAACAGAAGAGGCACTTGGTATGCATTTGGTGAATGAATGAATGTATGCCTGGGTAGAAAGATGAACCAACCAATGCAGTCCCCCATGGCAGTGCTTGAGAGCCCCTAGAACTGAAAATGACCAACTCAAGATAAGGAGATGGGAGGGACAAGAAGGATCAAGGGAATGAGGGGCAAATAGGAAAGTCCATAAGGGGGAAACAGAAGATTGAATCAAATCAAGCCAGTCTTCTACTAAAGGAGAGTTCTGCAACCTCAACCACTCCTTAACTTTCTCTCGCCTTAGTCACTTGTCACCACTTCCTCACCTCCATTCAACCTACTAAACTATAGCAGCATATTATAGTCCCTGCTTTATTGCTAAATTATTTGTGGCATTGTGAGAATTTGTCTGTGGCACCAGAATAGTCCTGGCTAACTCTAAATTCTTTTTATAGTAAGCCTTTTCTGCAGCAGTTGAAATTGAAATTAGAAACATACGAGCCTTGAGCGCCAAGCTAGGGCTGATGAGCAGGAAGTGGTAAATGACTAACTACCTTATTAGATCATATTTTCATTGTACAATTCCTTAGAACAAAGACAGTTGCAGCCACAAGATTTGCTACCTAGTGATATAGTTGTGCTGAAGCCAGGAATAATTGTACCATGCTAAAAAGCCTATTCAAATCCATCATTGGGAAATACAAGGAAACTTCAGACACTTCAGGATTTACTATATTTTTTCTGGATAAACTATGACTTAATAAGGAAAGTTTTAGAAGTGATTCAGGGCATCAACTAACATGACACAAAATATTTTAAATAATGGCATAAATGGATCAGCGTTCTCTTGTTTAAAACTAAAATCGATTCTTTTTCTTTTTTTTTTTTTTTTTTTTTAAGAAAAAAGATATTTAAGACAAAAGCCTTTAGGGGTCCTTTCAAATTCTCAAATGTCTGACTAGGGTTTCAAATAACAATGGATCAGAGAAGAAACCTCCCGCAACTACACCATACTTAAACACATTAATTATTACACTAGGCTGAACAAACTAATCCTGAATGCTCAACAATGTCATTAGTACTAGAGGCAGCGCTATTTGAAAGCTTTGACTTTTCCCCTGGTACTTATGCCTGATTACAGGTGTGCGAAAGTTTCCTATAGTATGTGTCTCACAAAATCCACTGGGAATGTTTGCCACATTTCATATCATGTGAAACATTAGGCATGTGTGTAGATAGGGTAGAACTCAGCATGAAGCACTGATCAAGTAATTATAAAGCACGAGGCAGAAACCAAATAGGTGGGCACTTTTTTACTACCCAGAACTGCTTCATAAGACTACTCCCAAGAGTCCAGGTTCTAGTAAAATTCTTTATGGTTAAGTGTTATAAGGTTATGCAAAGAATGTATAAACAATAACCAACTCCAATTTTTCATGGTTGCCATTATTATTTAGGGTTCCCATATTTAGTTACCTTCTAACAGTATAGGTCTGTTTCAAAAATGAATTTTGGAGAATGTTTAAACATTATAATCTTTTTAAAATAATTATTAGCCAAATAATCTCCCAATGAATGGATAGTGATTCAAATTTAGTCAACCATAATTTAAGAAGTTCTGTTGTTTACAGTTACTCCCAGAATAACTTAATTTAGCAATGTTCCAAGTTTGTCCTATGCCCACACTCTAGCAGAACAGCCTGTCAGTTATCTGCATTCGTACACCTGAGGGTGGAAGGAAATCATGTAAAATGTCAATAATGAAAGGGGTAAAAAGCATTTTCAGAACCTGATTTTCCCCATTCCTTACAATGTGCTCAGAGCAATGGGAGGGGAGAAAGAGAAAGAATACGTACATGTTAAAGGAAACCATAAAGGTTATCCACCTTTAGCTAACCACAGAATGTGCAAGTTTTACCAAGGTGGTAAAAACCACCCACTTCATTCATTCAGGAGGTAGTCACACTTATTTCGTGTCCAAAATAAACCTATACAACTGGAGGCATTGTGGAGGGGAGGGCGTCAAACGTTAACACATACTTAACAAGCAGGGAGAGAGGGAGAAGGAATACTATTTGGAGAACAGGGGAATGAAATGGAGTGTTCTAAGGACAAATTCACAAATATGCTCTTAGAGAAAATACTAATACAAGTGAATATGAACCACAAGATGTATTCTTTAACAAATTGATGGGAGATAAATAGACCACAAAGTTTAGTTTTATTCAAAATATATTTTCTCTTTTTTTCTTCCCAGCAAGTCAGAAGCATATGCCTCTTAGCAACATCATTGCCCTACGAGAGCTCACCAGAAGGACAGCTAAAAATGGGTCCATATGTACCTTCGGCAATAAAAACGTTTCAGTAACGGCTGCCTGTGTGCTTGTAATACAGAATTTAGCCAGGTTTATTATTACACCTGATGTTGTATATAAAATTGCATGTGCTATTTAAAAATCTCTGACAGACTTACGAAATTAACCATAGTATGGGAACTCTGTGCTAACATGATGAATAAATGACTGAACATGTGAATTTCTGTCTACGTTACTGGAAAACATTTCCCTTCATGTATTCTTTTTTTTTTTTTTCTTTTTGGGATGGAGTCTCACTCTGTTGCCCAGGCTGGAGTGCAGTGGCGCAATCTCGGCTCACTGCAACATCTGCCTGTCTGGTTCAAGCGATTCTCCTGCCTCAGCCTCCCAAGTAGCTGGGATTACAGGCATGTGCCACCATGCCCAGCTAATTTTTGTACTTTAGTAGAGGTGGGGTTTCACCATGTTGGGCAAGCTGGTCTCAAACTCCTGACCTCAGGTGATCTGCCTGCCTCAGCCTCCCAAAATGCTGGAATTACAGGCATGAGTCACCCGTGCCCGGCCCTTTCTCATGTATTCTTGAAGCTTGTTCTCCAGTTTCATCCTTGCGAAGAGCTGGTATTAGAACAGGATCTATAATGCTTTTCCCAAAGAGAGGGGAAAAATCCACTTTTTTTGCTATTTTTTTTAAAGAAAATGTTTTATTGACGTATAACTCACATACCATAAAATTCTCCATTTTTTAGCATACACATTAATAATATTATATATATTATGAGTGTACATACATATATATATATATATTTTTTTTTTTTTTTAGACAGTCTCGCTCTGTCATCCAGACTGGAATGCAGTGGTATGATCATAGCTCACTGTAATCTCAAACTCCTGGGCTCAAGTCATCCCCTGCCTCAGCCTCCCAAAGTGTTATGATTACAGGTGTGAGCCGCTGCTTCTGGCTATTTCTTATGTTTATAGAGTTGTGCCACTATCATCGCCACTATCATCACAAACCAACTTTAGAAAATTTCCTTCACCCCAAATAGATCCCTCATGACCATTTGCAGTCACTTCTCATTCCTACCCCAGCCCAGGCAACCAATAATCTACTTTTGCTCTCTATAAATTTGTCTTTTCTGGACATTTCATATAAATAGAATCTTACATTATGTGGACTTTTGTGACAGGCTTCTTTCACTTAGCATAGTGTTTGAGTTGCATCCATGTTGTTGTATGCATGTTGAATGCATCAGTTCATTGTTCCTTTTAATTGCTGAATATTATTCCATTATATGGATATACCACATTTTGTTTAATCATTCAAAAGTTGATGGACATTTGGGTTAGCTATTATGAATTATGCTGCTATGAACATTTGTGTGCAAGTCTTCCTGTGGACATGTTTTCATTTCTCTTAGCTAGATATCTAGGGGTGAAATTGCTGGATTATATGGTAGATTTATGTTTAACTTTTGAAGAACCTGCCAAACTGTTTTCCAAACTGATTGTACCATTTTATGTTCCCATCAGAAATATATGAGGATTCCAGTTTCTACACATCCTTGCCAACACTTATTGTCTGTCTTTTTTATTATAGCCATTCTAGTGAGTATAAAATGGTATTTCAATGTTATTTTCATTTCCATTTCCCTAATGACAAATGAACCTGAGCATCTTTTTCATGTACTTACAGAACATTAGTATATCTTTTTGGCAAAATATCTATTCAAACTTTTTACCTATTTTTCATTTGGTTCATTTGCCTTATTACTATTATTATTATTCTTATTTGAGACGGACTCTTTCTGTGTCACCAGGCTGGAGTGCAGTGGCATGATCTCATCATTTGCCTTATTATTGAGTTGAAAGTGTATATATATATATATATATATATATTTTTTTTTTTTTTTTGAGACAGAGTCTCGCTCTGTTGCCCAGGCTGGAGTGCAGTGGCTCAATCTTGGCTCACTGCAACCTCCACCTCCTGGGTTCAAGAGATTCTCCTGCTTCAGCCTCCCGAGGAGCTGGGATTACAGGCACTCGCCACCATGCCTGGCTAATTTTTTATATTTTTTTAAGTAGAAACAGGTTTCACCGGGTTACCCAGGACGGTCTCAATCTCCTGACCTCGTGATCTGCCCCCCTCAGCCTCCCAAAGTGCTGAGATTACAGGCATGAGCCACCATGCCTGGCCTATATAATCTATAAATAAATATTTATCATATATTTGATTTACTTAATATCTTTTCCCAGTCTGTAGCTTGTCATTTCATTTTTTAGTGATGTCTTTTAAAGCGCAAAAGATTTTAATTTTGAAGTCCAATTTATCATGTTTTCTTTGGGTGTCATACATAAAAGATCTTAGCCTAATACAAGGTCACAAATATTTTTCTACTATATTTTTCTCTAAGAGATTTTCAGTTGTAACTCTTACATTTAGGTCTATGATCAATTTTGAGTTAATTTCTGGTTATGATGTGAGGGAAGAATCTAAGTGGTTTTTTTTTTTTTAATTTGTATGTGCAATTGTCCTAGCACCATTAGTTGAAAAGACTATCCTTACCCTATTGAAATGCAATGGAAACTTTGTTGAAAATCAATTGATCATAAATATAAGGGATTATTCCTGGATTCTTAATTATGTTCTGTGGATCTATATGCCTATCCTTAGGCCAGTACTTCACTGTCTTGATTACTCTACTTTTGTAGCAATTTTGAAATGCTCCAGCTTTGTTGTTCTACTTCATGATTGTCGTAGTTGTTCTACAGCTTTTGCATTTTCATGTAACTGCTTGAAATTTGTCAGGAAATTTGTCAATTTCTACCCAAAAACATACTGCTGGGCTTTTCATAGAAATTGAATCTGTAGATGTATTGGGGGAGAATTGCTGTTAATAACATTGTGTCTCCCAAAGAACATAGAATGTATATCCATTTATTTAAATCTTCTTTAATATCTCTTGGCAATGTTTTACAGTTTTCAGTAAACAAGTCTTGTACTTCTTTTAAAAATTTATTCTTAGCCAGGCGCAGTGGCTCACACCTGTAATCCCAGCACTTTGGGAGACTGAGGCTGGCGGATCACCTGAGATTGGGAGTTCAAGACCAGCCTGACCAACATGGCAAAACCCCGTCTCTATTAAAAATACAAAAATTAGCTGGGCATGGTGGCACATGCCTGTAGTCCCAGCTACTTGGGGGGCTGAAGCAGGAGAATCGCTTGAACACAGGAGGTAGAGGTTGCAGTGAGCTGAGATTGCACCATTGCACTCCAGTCTAGGCAACAAGAATGAAACTCTGTCTCAGAAAAGAAAAGAAAAGATTATTATTCTTAAGCTTTTATTCCTTTGGATGCTATATTGAATATAATTTTTTTAAATTTCATTTTTTGGTTGTTCATTGCTAACATATATAAATACACTTATGTGTATTTCTTGTATCCTGTAACTTTCTTGAACTCTTTTATTAGTTCTAGTAGGTTTTTGTGTGTGTGAATTCCTCAGTGTTTTCTTTTCTTATTTTTTTTTTTTTTTTTTTTTTTTTTGAGATGCAGTCTCGCTTTGTCACCCAGGCTGGAGTGCAGTGGTGTGATCTTGGCTCACTGCAAGCTCTGCTTCCCAGGTTCACACCATTCTGCTGCCTCAGCCTGCCGAGTAGCTGGGACTACAGGCGCCCGCCACCTCGCCCGGCTAGTTTTTTGTAATTTTAGTAGAGACGGGGTTTCACCATATTAGCCAGGATGGTCTCGATCTCCTGACCTCATGATCCGCCTGCCTCGGCCTCCCAAAGTGTTGGGATTACAGGCTGGAACCACCGCGCCCCGCCAGTGTTTTCTATATACGTGATCATCTCATCTGTAAATAAAGAGAGGTTTTCTTCCTGTGAATAAAGAGAGGTTTTCTTCTTTGTTTTCCACTTGAATGCCTTTTACCTTCTTTTCTTGACTTATTGCAATAGCTAGACCCTCCAGTACAATGCTGAATATAAGTGGAAAGACTGGACATCTTTGTCCTGTTGCTGACTTTGGGGAAAAGCATTCAGTATTTCATCATGAAGTATAATGTTAGTCCTTGTATTAGGCTGTTCTTGCCTTGCTATAAAGAAATACCTTGGACTTGGTAATTTGTAAAGCAAAGAAGTGGCCGGGCACGGTGGCTCATGCCTGTAATCCCAGCACTTTGGGAGGCCGAGGCAGGCGGATCACGAGGTAGGAGTTCAAGACCAGCCTGGCCAACATGGTGAAACCCCATCTCCACTAAAAATACAAAAATTAGCCAGGCATGGTGGCGCGTGCCTGTAATCCCAGCTACTTGGGAGGCTGAGGCAGGAGAATCACTTGAACCCAGGAGGCAGAGGTTGCAGAGAGCCAAGACCGTGCCACTGCACTCCAACCTGGTGACAGGGCAAGACTCCATCTCCAGAAAAAAAAAAAAAAAGAGGTTTAATTGACTCATAGTTCTGCAGGGAAGCGTGATGCTGGAATCTGCTTAGCTACTGAAGAAGCCTCAGAAAATTTACAATTATGGTAGAAGGCAAATGGGGAGCAGATGCATCACATGGTCAGAGCAGGAGGAAGACGGAGCAAGGAGGGAGGTGCTACACACTTTTAAACAACCAGATCTCATGAGAACTCACTCACTATCAAAAGGACAGTACCAAGCCGGGGTGGTGCTAAACCATTCATGAGAAATCCACCCCCATGATCCAATCACCTCCCACCAGCCCCCACCTCCAACACTGGGGGTCACAATTCAATACGAGATTTGTTGGGGACACAGATCCAAACCATATCCGTTCAAGTTTTTTCACAGATGCCCTTTATCAACTTGAAGAATCTCCCTTCTGTGAGATTGTGACATAATAAGAAATACATGTATATACACACATTGGTCTCTGCCCCCAGTTGCTGACATGCTACTCCTAAAACCTTTATAATATCCTGAGTGATAGGAATATCTGACACAGAGCTTCTAAGTCCCTTGAGATTTCCTGAGTGATAAGAACATCTTTTGTTCTAATGAAGCTAGTTTTGGTGGGCTCCTGGATAACCTCAGGATGAGGGCTGGTTAGAAGAGGAACTAACTATGTGATTAGAGGGTTGAAACTTTTAGTTCCACCCCTAATCTCTGGGGAGGGAAGAGGGACTGAAGGTTAAGTTGATCATCAATGACCAGTTATATAATCAATCATGCCTACATAATGAAGCCTCCATAAAAGCCCAAAAGGACTGGGTTTGGGAAGCTTCTGGATAGCTGAACATCTGGGCGTTCCTGGAGGGTAGTGCATGCACAGGAGACATGGAAGCTCCACACCCCTTCCCACATACCTCACCCTATGCATCTCATCCATCTGGCTGTTCATCTGTATCCTTTGTAATATCCTTCATAATAAATGGTTAAATATAAGTAAAGTGTTTCTCTGACTTCTTTTTTTGTTTTGTTTTGGTGTTTTTTGAGACGAAGTCTCGTTCTTGTCCCCCAGGCTGGAGTGCGATGGCGCGATCTCGGCTCACTGCAACCTCCGCCCCCCGGTTCAAGCAATTCTCCTACCTCGGCCCCCCACCCCCCACCCCCCACCCCGAGTAGCTGGGATTACAAGCACCTGCCACCATGCCTGGCTAATTTTTGTATTTTTAGTAGAGACAGGGTTTCACCATGTTGGCCAGGCTGGTCTAGAACTCCTGACCTCAGGCCTCCAAAAGTGCTGGGATTACAGGCATGAGCCACCGCTCCTGGCCATGTTTCTCTGACTTCTGTGATTTGCTCTAGAAAATTAATTGAACCCAAGGAGGGGGTCGTGGGAACCCTGATTTATAACTGGTCAGTCGAAAGTACAGGTCAAAACCTGGTGCTTGCAATTGACATCTGACGTCGGGGGCAGTCATATGGGACTGAGCTTTTGGCTTGTGGAATCTGACACTATCTCCAGGTAGACGATGTCAGCATTTAATTGAATTAGAGGACACCTAGCTGGTGTCTGCTACAGAATGGCTTGGTAGTGTGTGGGGATAAATCCCCACACATCTTATGTCAGAGGTGTGACATTGAGTGGTGTGTGAGAATAGAGAAAACACTTTGGTTTTATTCTATATCTTTAGACCTTCTATTCTTAGTTTGTTGAGGGTTTTTATCAGGAATGGGTGTTGGATGTTGACAAGTGCTTTTCTGTGTTTATTAAGATGATTGTGAGGTTTTTGTCCTTTATCCTATTAACATGGCACATTACATTACTTAATTTTTGGCTATTAAATCAACCCTGCATTCCTGGGATAAATCACAGTTGCCACACTGTATAATGCTTTTTATATGTTGCTGCATGTGATTTGGTAATATTTTGTCCAAGATATTTGTGTTTAATTCCATGAGGGATATTGGTATAGTTTTCTTTTCTTGTGATGTGTTGTCTGATTTTGCTCTTAGGGTAATACTGGTTCTATTGAATGAATTGGCAAGTGTTTCCTCTTCCCATGTTTTATAGGGAAAGTTGTGAAGGAGTTCTATTATTTATTTTTTTAATGTCTGGCAGAATTTACTGGTGAAGTCATCTGTGCTTGGGCTTTACTTTGTGGGCAGATTTTTATTTACCAATTCAATTTATTTACTAGTTCTGTATTTACATATATTTTCTATTTCTTCTTCAGTCATTTTTGGTAATTTATATCTTTCTTAAAATGTGATTTATTTCATCTAAACTGCCTTATTTCTTGGCATAAGGTGGTTCATAATATTGCCACATAATCTTTTTAAATTCTATAATTTGGTGGTGGTGTCTCCTCTTTCATTCTCAAATTTGGCAATGTGTATCTTCTTTTCTTATTGGTCAGTCTGGTTAAATTTTGTCAATTTTGTTGATCTTTTCAAGAAATCAACTTTTGGTTCCATTGATTTTCTTCTTTTTTTGTTTGTTTGTTTTCTGTTTCATTCTTGTTCTAGTCTTTATTATTTCCTTCCTGTTGCTGGCTTTTGGTTTAGCTTGCTTTTATTTTTCTAGTTTATTGAAGTAGAAGGTTAAATTATTTATTTGAAAGCTTTCTTCTGTTCTAACATAGGTGTTTACAGCTATAAATTTCTGTCTAAGCACTGCTTTGGCTGCATCCTCTAAATTTTGATATAGTGTGATGTTTTTGTTTTCATTTTGCTAAGAATATTTTCGAATTCCCCATATGATTTCCTCTTGGACCTATGCATTATATGGATGTGTGTTGTTTAATTTCCAAATATTTGTGGATTTCCCAAATTTCCCTTTGTCATTAATTTAGAATTTGACCTCATTTTGGTTGTAGTTCTACATAAATTTCTGGCTGGATGTCATTCTGTTGCTTTTCCCAACCAGTACTGTGACCTCAGGCTAACTGCGATGTTGTTCTTTCCTGATTATTTGCCACTGAGCTTGGTATTGTTTTTGACAGTTATCCAGGCATGGAATTTTCCAAGTTCTGCTCCAAATAAAGCCACCACTTTCTTGCAGGGCTGCGGAGCTGCCATTTTTCACAGTCTGTCCCACCTGGGTAGAATTGTGAAGCTAAGGTAAAGGAATTAGAGAAGTCCCAGAGCCTGTTTTTACAGATATTCACTAAAATTTCATGAATAAACACTCTTCAACTTGTTGTATGCGTTTAGTCAATTTTGTCTTTAAGCGGTTGTTTTGCTTTTGTTTTTGTTTTTGTTTTTGAGACAGAGTCTCCCTCTGCGGCCCAGGCTGGAGTACTGTGGCGCGATCTCGGCTCACTGCAACCTCCGCCTCCCGGGTTCAAGCAATTCTCTGCCTCAGCCTCCCGAGTAGCTGGAATTACAAGCATGCGCCACCATGTCCAGCTAATTTTTGTATTTTTAGTAGAGGCGGGGTTTCACCATCTTGGCCAGGCTGGTCTTGAACTCCTGACCTCATGATCCACCCGCCTCAGCCTCCCAAAATGCTGGGATTACAGGCATGAGCCACCACGCCCGGCCATTAAGTGGTTGTTTTTGATAACTTTGTCCGGTTTTATTGTTGCCATTTAGAGAAAGGATTTTCTGAGCCTCTTACCCCTTCTAGAAGCCCTGCTAAATTTCAGCTTTTTAAATCAATAAGATAGTCTAAAAACCATAGAGCTTTGGGACATTTTGTTGTTTTGGTGCAGTTGATATTTAAATATTACTAAATTCTTTAGGATTTCTTTTTAAGGCTGGGTAAATTGGCCATAGAATTCTTTTTAGAATTCATTTAAGTAATAATAATAACTGTTATTGCCACATCATCAGGGTTTACTATGTGCCCGACATGTAGCATACCTTATCCCATTCAATAATTAAAACCTTTCTGTAATGTATTATTATTTCATTTTGTAGATGAAGAAACTGAGACTCTGCCTAAGAGCTCATGATTAATAATCCTGGAAGTGGGATTTGAACCCAGAAATATCAGACTCCAACGCCTTTCCTTTCCATACACTGTAGGATAGAACTGAGCATTACCAGACATGTTTCTTCCCAAGACATAGCTGCAGGTTTCTAGATAAACCTTGGACAAGAAACAGCTTTAGATCACTAATCGGATTGGCATTTATCTACTTGGTGTGACATTAGAGGATTAAAAAAAAAAATGCCATGTAACCTAAAATAACTTAATTTCTAGTGCCTGGAATTTCTTCTATTTATTTGTCAGTTTGTTTATGAATGATTTATGTCCTGCCTAATTCGGAAGACTTGAAGTGACTTAGAAAAGTCATGAAATCCAATGATTTTAAATATTTGGGAGTTCATACATATTTGAAGATCAGATAAATTCTTTCCCAGAAAAATGAAAAACACATACACACAATTTTGGATAACATTTTTAGGAGTTCTTGGGCTCCAAAAGTTATTACCCCCAGATTGGGAACTCCAGATTTAATAATGGAGATGAAGCCTAGAACAACTGCTTGTTCGTAAAACACCTCTGTCAAAATTAGAAGAAGGTAGCTAACTCAGTCAAATACCCTTGTTCAGTCAAGAACCTGCACAGCTGTACATGGTGGCCCTGACAAAGATGGTGAACTTGCTAATGAAGATGTTATGCTTCCTTCCTTTTGTGTCCCTAGATCTCAGCACAATACCTGGTACACAATAGGTGTCCAATTACGTTTGATTCATGAATAAGTGGTTGCTAAAACATTTAATTTCAAAATAAGCTATGACTTAAAATGCAAATGACCTGAGAAAGGTAATAGTAAGGGCTAAAACTTCTCTTGAGTAAGGGTTAAATCCCTTATGTCAGTTCCTTTGATCGACTGTGGGAAGTTCACAATGTGGAATTTGGGGATTTCAAAACTAAATATTTTACCAAGTCCTGAGCCAGGCAGAACTTCAGTCTTCCAGTACCTTTCTGAAGAAACTGGTTAATGAAAGTGAAAAAATAACACACTTGTGGATTGCCAAATGATAAGTAGGCCTCCACAACTAAAAGCAACACACCCTCGGCAGTGCTAGAACACCTTAGTATTTTCCATATCTCCGCAAGTTCATTTTGCTTCCATGGAAACTACTGATTTACATTGACTCATAAAGAGTTTCTACAGGCAAATACTTGGAGAAAGTCAAACGCAGGCAGATGAGTTCCATGTATTCTGAGGTCTCAAATCTTTCTGTCCATGGAAAGCTGTCAGGAGCAGCCAGCGCACCTTCTGGGCCTCAGTTTATTCAATAGTCTTATGGGCATTGCTGAAAATATCATGTTGAACCCCCAAACTTCTGATTCCTACAATTCAATTCAACAAACATTTATTTATTGAGGGGCTACTATGTGCCAGGCATGGTCCTAGGCAGTCAATGCAGTATTGACCCCAGGGAAATCAATATTTGTCTGCTATGAAATTTTTTATTACACTAGGAGACCGGACTCTCTTATTCACTACTTTATTCCTGACATCTAGTATGCGGCCTGTTACAGAGTAGATACCTGACAAATGCTTGTTGAATAAAATAATAATTAAAGCAAGTTAAATAAGTTTAAATTGTTTCTGATGGCAAGATAATTTTCTAAGGATAAAGAACCACCACTCTGTAGAAAAGGCTGTATGATAGGAGGTAGGGGTTAAGGCAGAACCGCCTCCCTCTAAGGTAGGGGAATTAAGGCAATTAGACCATAAGACTTCCTTCCCCAAAACATATCTTAGTGCTGTGTCTCTGACATGTTCGTTTTCTATTCAATCAGCTGTTTTCTGCTGATAGGACTTACTAGGCTTAAGAAGAAAAAACAAATATATACACATTATATATATTATATAGACACATATATATTATACATATATGTGTATGCACACACATATTTTTATATTTTATATAGATACATACATATCTATTATATTATACTTATATGTATATTATATATACACACATATATATTTTTATATATTATACACACTCTATATATATTATACATATATAATATATATTTAAAAGAAGTCTACACTTTTTTCCCCTCTAGGAAAGGAAAGAATGGTGGACAGACTCTAAAATGGCCCTCAATGATCCCAATACCCCCTGGTATTTACGCCCTTGCATAATCCTCTGCCCTTCACTATAGGTGGAACCTACTTCTAACAAATAGAATATAGTAAAGGTAATAGGATATCACTTCTGTGGTTACTTTACAGAAGATTGTAACTTCTGTATTGCTAACTGGCTCTCTGCTTTGCTTGCTTTGATAAAATAACTGCCATGCTATAATATTCCCAATGAAGAGGACCAGGTGGCAAAGAACTAAAGATGGCCTTCCACAAACAGCCAGCAAAAAAACTGAGGAATTTTGTCCGTCATCCCTTGAGGAAATGAATCCTGCCAACAACCACATGGGCTTGGAAGTAGGTCCTTCTCCATTCAAGCCTCCAGATGAGGCCCCAACCCTGGCTGACACCATGATAGCAGCTGCATGAGAGAATGAAGTGGACAACCCAACTAAGTCATGCTCAGATTCCTGACACACAGAAACTAAAAGGAAATAAATGTGCATTGTTTTAAGCTGATAAGTTTGTGGAAATTGTAATGCAGCAACAGATAATTAATACAAATGGAGAGCTCATTCTATTGCATTTTTCTTTTGTCAAATAACCTTTGCAGCTTTATATTCCATCTGTCATTTTAGTTCTGGATTTAATAGCAAGAGAACACCAGCCAAAGTGGTGGGTAAATTTCTTTTTTTAAATTTTTTTTTACTATTATACTTTAAATTCTAGGGTACATGTGCACAACGTGCAGGTTTGTTACATATATATACATGTGCCATGTTGGTGTGCTGCACCCATTAACTCGTCATTTACATTAGGTATATCTCCTAATGCTATCTCCCCGCCCTCCCTCCTCCCTACAATAGGACCTGGTGTGTGATGTTCCCCTTCCTGTGTCCAAGTGATCTCATTGTTCAGTTCCCACCTATGAGTGAGAACGTGTGGTGTTTGGTTTTCTGTTCTTGCGATAGTTTGCTGAGAATGATTGTTTCCAGCTGCATCCATGTCCCTACAAAGGAAACAAACTCATCCTTTTTTATGGCTGCATAGTATTCCATGGTGTATATGTGCCACATTTTCTTAATCCAGTCTGTCACTGGTGGACATTTGGGTTGATTCCAAGTCTCTGCTATTGTGAACAGTGCTGCAATAAACATACGTGTGCATGTGTCTTTATAGCAGCATGATTTATAATCCTTTGGGTGTATACCCAGTAATGGGATGGCTGGGTCAAATGGTATTTCTAGTTCTAGATCCTTGAGGAATCACCACACTGTTTTCCACAATGGTTGAACTAGTCTACAGTGTGGCGGGTAAATTTCAAGGCTAATAATAGACGTTGCCAGAGCTTCTAGAACCTCGGTAAAGGAATGGAAACGTGTAGTCACTACAGAAAACAGAAAGGATGAATAACAAAATTTTTCTTTATAGGTCATGAAAGTAATCCTGTGAAGATTCCATTTCTGGCCAACATGGAGTAATGCAGCGTGGATTTAACCTGCATGCTGAAACAACTAAAACACAGACAAGTTACATGAAATAGCAGTTTGCAAGACACACTACATCAGAAGATGAAGGACAGTGATCCATTAGAGACAGACAGAAAACAAAGGAGATGAGCTCTATAATTTATCCATCTTACAGCCTTGAGAGATTTTCCAGGCCACGCTTCAGGAAGGGTAAATGCAGACAGAACCCAGTGATTTTCTGATTCGAAGAGACAAATCTGAGAGTTTGGGAAGACCAAGTCAGCAAGAGTTCTCATAAAAGGGTACCAGAGAGGAGAGAGCTGCATATGAAGAGAATTTCAGGGGTCTGCAGAGGGTCCTCCTGCATATTCAAATGTGTAATGATCAGTGCCTCTGTGTGAGGAAACTACCTGAGGCCAGAGGAAGAGCCACCCAACAGGATTACAGACGATAGTGCCTGCCGCTCACATAGGGTAATAAACAGTGCCTGATCCCACCATCCAGAATGAAAAGCCTCAAAATTAACAGGACATTGGCTTAAGTACTCAGAAGGGTCTTGCATCAGTAGTGGTGAATGACTAGCCCTAGAATAAACACTTCTTTGGATCCAACTATCAAATCTTAATAGCAAGACTCAAAATATCACACAGTTTCCGAGTAACTTAACTGTAAATGTGAAAAAAATGTCCAGAATAATTTTAGGCTACAAAAGTATCGGGCACTCAAAGAGGTATAATTCACAATATCTGGGATCAAATATAAAATTTCCAGGAATAACCAGGAAAATATAACCCAAAATGAGCGGAAAAATTGCTCTATGAAAACTGACACAGAACAGATATAGTGGTTAGAATAGTAAAATATTAGAAAAAAATTTAAAACTGTATTTCATACATTAAAAAAGAAAAGTAGATACATAAAAGATATTTACAGGGCCCCAAATAAAATTTTTAGAGATACGAATGAAAATGAATGAGATAAAAAAAAAAAAAAAACGCACCAATAGGATTAATGTCAGATTAGGCATTGCAGAAGAAAAAAACTAGCAAACTTGAAAACTTGTATAAAAATTATACAAATTGCAACACAGAAAGAAAAACTGAAAATAAAAAAAGAACTAAAGGGAAAAAAAAAACAGAGCATCATTTAGCTCTGCCTACAAGCAACCTAATGGATGTGCAATTAGAGGTTCTGAAATGGGAATAGGGAGAGTGGGGAGGCAGAGAAACACATTTGAAGAAATGATGGCCAAAATTTTTCCAAATTTCAAGATCTAAGAAACTTTATAAACCCAATCACAAGAAATAGGAATAAAACTGTACCTGGCCAGGCATGGTGGCTCACACCTGTAATCCCAGTACTTTGGGAGGCCAAGGCAGGCAGATCACTTGAGGTCAGGAGTTCGAGACTAGCCTGGCCAACGTGGTGAAACCCCATCTCTACTAAAAATACAAAAATTAGCCGGGCATGTTGGCAAATGCCTGTAATCCCAGCTACTCGGGAGGCTGAACCATGAGAATCACTTGAACCCCGGAGGCAGAGGGTGCAGTGAGCTGAGATCATGCCACTGCACTCCAGCCTGGGCGACAGAGTGAGATTCTGTCTCAGAAAACATAAAACAAAACAAACAAAGCTACACCAAGGCACATCATAAACAAAGTGATGTAAAACAGTGATAAAGATAAAAATCACAAAAGCAGCAAGAGAAAAAAGACATCATGTATACAGAGGAACAATAAGAATGATAGCAGATTCTCCACAAAAACAATGCAAGTCAGAAAACAGTGAAGCAATATTTTTAAAGTACTAAAAAAAAACTGTGAACTTAGAAATCTATACCCAGAGAAAATGTCTTTCAAAAACAAGGGAAAGCTAAAGACTCTTTCAGACATACTAAAGACAAAATCATTCATCACCAGCAGACACACTACAAGAAATAATTAAAGGATATCCTTCAGACAGAAGGAAACTGGTATCAGATGGAAATATAAGTCTATACCCCCAAAAAGGTAAATACATGGGTAAATATGTAAGTTTTTTCTTATTATTTAAATCTCTTAGAAATATCATTAAATAATATAATTTAAATAACAATGTTGGTGGAATTTGCAACACATATGAAATAAAACTATGACAATAGCACTAAAGTTGGGAGGGAAAAAACAGAAACATAATGTTGCAAAGTTCTTATATTCTACACGAAGTGGTACAATATCACTAAAAGGTTGAGTGTGATAAGTTAAAGATGCATACTATTACTCCAAAACAACCACTGAAATAACAAAAATGTTATGCCTATTAAGTTATCAGAGAAAATAGAATAATAAAAATGCTTAAGTCATTCAAAAGAAGGCATAAAATTTAGAAAAAGGGAACTGGGCGAGTTGAAACATACAAGGGGAGAAAGTAGGTTGGTAACTTTAAACCAACAATACTAATCACACTAAATGTTAAAAGTGTGAAACATCTTAATATAAAAATAGAGATGTCAGATTAACTTTAAAAAGAAGGCCAGGTGCAGTGGCTCATGCCTGTAATCCCAACACTTTGGGAGGCTGAGGTGGCCAGATCACTTGAGGCCAGGAGTTCAAGACCAGCCTTGTCAACATGGTGAAACCCTATCTCTACTAAAAATACAAAAATTAGCCAGGTGTGTTGTGCACACCTGTAATCCCAGCTACTTGGGAAGCTGAGAAATGAGAATTGCTTTAGCCCAGGAGGTGGAAGTTGCAGTGAGCCGAGATTGTGTCACCACACTCCAGCCTGTGTGACTCTATCTCAAAAAAAAAAAAAAAAAAAGACTCAACTATATGCTGCCTATAAGAAATGAACTTTAAATATGAGGACACAAATAGTAAAAGAACCAAAAATATATACTATCCTAATACTAATCAAGAGAAAGTTGGAGTGGCTATATTAATATTGAAGCAGATTTCAGAGTGAAGAATATTACCAGGGATAAAAAAGATAATTTCATAATGATAAAATACTAAATATGCATCTATTAATAAAGTATCAAAACACATAAAGAAAAAACTTTATGGCAGAATGATTTATATTGCTTTGGGTATATACTCAGTAAATCATTACACCATAAAGACATATGCACACAAATGTTCATTGAAGCATTATTCACAATAACAAAGACATGGAATCAATCTAAATGCTCATCAATGACAAACTGAATAAAGACAATGTGGTACATATACACCATGGAATACTATGCAGCCACGAAAAAAGAATGAGATCATGTCTTCTGTAGGAGCATGGATGGAGCTGGAAGCTATTATTCTTAGCAAACTAACACAAGAACAGAAAACCAAATACCGCATGTTCTTATTTATAAGTGGGAGCTAAATGATAAGAACTTAGGAACACAAAGAAGAAGACAGCATACACTGGGATCTACTTGATGGGGTAGGATGGGAGGAGGGAGAGGAGTAGAAAAGATAACTATTGGGTACTGGGCTTAATACCTGGGTGACGAAATAATATGTACAACAAAATCTCGTGACACGTGTTTACCTACGTAACAAATCTTCACATGTACCCCCAAACCAAAATAAAAGTTAAAAAAAAAAACTGACAGCACTGCAAAGAGAAATAGCCAAGTCAACAAGTCTGATATTTCAAAACACCTCTCAATAATTGACAGAGGTAGTAGACAGAAAACTAGCAAGGATATAGTATACTTAATACTATCAAGTAACTTGACAAAATTAACATTTATAGAACATCCCACCCAACAATAGCAAAATCACATTCTTTTCAAGTATACATGAAATATTTGCCAAGATAAGCTGTATTTGGAGACACAGGTCATAATAAACTTAGAATTCAAGTCATAAAACATGTGTTCTCTGACCACAATGAAATTAAATTAGAAATCAGTAACAGAATAATATCTGGAAAATCCCCAAATATTTGGGAACCAAATATTAGACTTCTAAATAATCTGTGAGTCAAAGATGAAATTTAAAGTGAAATTAGAAATATATATATATACACATACATATATATATATATATATATATATATATTTTTTTTTTTTTTTCTAAGGCAGAGTCTCATTCTGTCACCCAGGCTGCAGTACAGTGGCGTGATTTCGGCTCACTGCAACCTCTGCCTCCTGGGTTCAAGTGATTCTCCTGCCTCAGCCTCCTGAGTAGCTTGGATTATAGGTGCCCACCACCACACCCAGCTAATTTTTGTATTTTTAGTAGAGACGGGTTTCGCCATGTTGGCTAGGCTGGTCTTGAACTCCTGACCTCAGGTGATCCACCCACCTCAGCCTCCCAAAGTGCTGGGATTACAGGTGTGAGCCACTGTGCCTGGCCTAGAAAATATTTTGAACTAAATTAAAATAAAGAGACAGCATATCAAAATTTGTGGGATACTGCTTAAGCAATACTTAAGGAAATTCTACAGCATTGAATCGTATATTTGAAAAAGAATAGTCTCAAATCAATGACCTCAGCTTCTACTCAAAGAAACTAAAAGCCAACAGGAAATTAAACCTAAAGTATAAGAAAGGAAATAAATCAAGAAAAACAAAAGCTACTTATCTGAGAAGATCCATAAAATTCATAAACCTTTAGCCAAAGTGATCAAGAAAAAAGATAAATTGCCAACATCACAGATAAGAAAGTGGACATTACTACAGATCTTTCCAATATTGAAAGCATAATAAGAGAATATTATAAATAATACATTCAACATCTTAGATGAAATGGACAAATTACTTGAAAGACACAAACTTTAGAGTTCACCTGAAGAAATAGATAATCCAAGCAACCCTATGTCTATTTTTTAAATTGAATATGTCATTAAAATCTTTCCACAAAGAAAACTCCAGACTCAAAGATTTCACTGGTGAATTCTGCCAAAATAAGGAAAAAATAATACCAATCCTACACAATCTCTCCCAAAAACTTGAAGACAGGGGAATACTCTGACTCATTCTATGAGGCTGAAATGACTGTGACAATAAAATGGACAAAGATATTATTGTGGGTTGAATTGTACACCCCCTCCCCAAATTCAGGTATCGAAGTTTCAACTCCTAGTACCTTAGAATGTGACCTTATTTGGAGACAGGGTCCTTACCAAGGTAATAAAATTAAAACAAGGTCATTAGAGTGGGCCCTAATCCAATATGGCTGGTGTCCTTATGAAAAGGGGAAATTTGCACACAGACTCATACAGAGAAAAGACAATGTGAATTCACAGAAAAGAGATGGCCAAGAAAAGAGACCTGGAACAGATCTTTCCCTCACAGCCCTCAGGCGGAACCAAGCCTGCCAACACCTTGATTTCACATTGCTAGACTCCAGAACTGTGAAATAATTTATGTTCTTTAAGCCACCTAGTTTGTGGTACTTTCTTATGGCAGCCTAGCAAACTAAGACCGATAATACTAGAAAACTATAGACCAATCTCCCTCGGAAACACAGATGCAAAAATTCTATACAAAATTTTTGCAATTCAAATCCAACAATTCATCCAGTAATATACCAAAAAGATATATTGTCATAAATTTATGTAATATAGCTGCTGCCTTTTCATCCATTTTTAGGCCTAACATAAGTTATCTGAAACCCAGTCGTACCCTGTTACCTTTGGCCTAGTTAGAACTTCCCCTTCCTGTATACTTGCTTGCTATATAACCCACTTGTTTCTCATTCCACAGACCTAAAACCCAACACATCCCACAGCTGCTGACTACAATACAACCTAATTGTCAACAACAGAGTCAGGTAAATAAGTCCTCCCCCTTGCATGTGTTTTCTTTTTTTTTTTTTTTTTGAGACGGTGCAGTGGCGCGATCTCCGCTCACTGCAAGCTCTGCGGCCTCCCGGGTTAAAGCCATTCTCCTGGCTCAGCCTCCCGAGTAGCTGGGACTACAGGCACCCGCCACCACGCCCAGCTAATTTTTTTGTATTTTCAGTAGAGACGGGGTTTCACCGTGTTCGCCAGGATGGTCTGGGTCTCCTGACCTCGTGATCCGCCCGTCTCGGCCTCCCAAAGTGCTGGGATTACAGGCGTGAGCGACCGCGCCCGGCCGCATGTGTTTTCTTTAAACTAGCCAATCTACAACCCCCACAGGAAAAGCTAAAGGATAATACCCATTGACCTTAATAAAGCATAGTCCCACAGGTCCTCTTTCTTTTCTCCCCGACCCCCAATTTATCTATCTTTCTCTCTCTAAGACTTTCCATCAGCCCTCGAGGTCACTCCTCTTCTCTCATAGATCTTTGAGTAAGGAAATGCCTCTGTTATTTGATGTGTTTTGTTGAGTTACCTTCCCTGTGTCTCACCTGAATGACACACCTGAACCTAACTCTCCTCCCTGTCAGGGCTCCCCTAAAAAGTGGCTATCTTGGTAGGAATAAACAGGACACAGGTCAGACAAGAGCCACAAGGGCGCCTGCCAGAATAAATAAGTTTCCTGTGAGAAGGACACCTATCTGGTCACAGGTCAGACACTTGGGCATTAGGCCATCCGCCAGGATAAGGAAGTATCCCATGAAGGCATGTTGTAATCATCCACAATGACCTCCCCTGAAGCCCCATTAGGGTAGGGCTAGAATGTATAGCCACTCTCCAGAGAAAGATCTCAAGACCAAATTAGAGGAAAATACAATATATATCATGGCTAAGTGGGCCTTAGGCCAAGAATGCAGTCAATTTAACATTCCAAAGTCAATAAATATAATTCATCTTATCGACAAACTTAAAAAAATATGATCATCTCAATATTCAGAAAAAGCACTTGAAAAAATCCAACACCCTTTCCTGGTGAAACCTCTCAGCAAAGTAAGACATGACACCAGAAGCACAATCCGCAAAAGAACATGTTAATAAAATGGATTTCCTCAGAATTAAAAACTGCTCTTTAAAAGATGCTAAGTGAATGAAAAGATAAGCAACAGACTAAGAGGAAGTATTTGCAAATGATATATCTCATAAAGAACTTACATCCAAAATATTTAAAGAACTCTCAAATTCCAATTATAAGAAAACAAAATCCCAATACATTTGAACAAAGGATTTGAACAGACCAAAGAAGATGTATGGAAGGCAAATAAACAAATGAAAATCACTAGGGAAATGCAAATTCAAGCCACAATGAGATACCACCGCATGCTTATTAGAATACCTAAATTTAAGATACTCATACTAAGTGTTGGTAAAGATGTGGAACAACTTTGAACTCTCATAAACTGGTCGTACGAACGTAAAATGGTACACTTTGGAAAGCAGTTTGGCAGTTCTTCAAAAGTTAAACATACCCTGACCATATTATGCTTATCATATGACCCAGTCATCCATTCCATTCCATACCCAAGAGAAATGAAAGCACGTGTCTATACAAAGATTTGCAAATGAGTGTTCAAAGTAGCTTTCGTTGTAATAGCCAAAAAACAACTCAATTCTACTTTAACATGTGAATAAATAAACTGTGGTATAGTCATTCAATAGAATATTACTCAGCAATATAAAGGAATAAACTGTCAATACAAGCAGCAATATGGAAGAGTCTCAAAATAATTATACTGGGTGAAAGAAGCCAGAGAACAAAGAGTGCATGCTTTATGATTCCACTTACATAAAACTCTAAAAAAATGCAAGCTAACCTACAGTGATAGAAAGCAGATCAGCGGTTGCCTGGGGATATGCAAAAGGCAAGGGATGTGGAAGGAACAGATTACAAAGGGTTAAGGAGAAACTTCTGGGGGTGATGGATGTGTTCATTATCTTGAATGTGGTGATGGTTTCACAGGAATATACATATATCAAATTGCACACTTGAAATACGTGTAGTTTCGTTGTATGTCAATTAATCCTCAATAGAGTTGTTTTTTCCAAAAGAATTAAAAAATATTGACATTGAACATTTGGATGGACGGGAGAGAAAGCCTGTTGGTATGCACACTCGACAAAGAAAACAAATATCCATAGTTTTTTTTTTTTTTTTTTTTTTTTTTGAGACGGAGTCTCGCTCTGTCGCCCAGGCTGGAGTGCAGTGGCCGGATCTCAGCTCACTGCAAGCTCCGCCTCCCGGGTTTACGCCATTCTCCTGCCTCAGCCTCCCGAGTAGCTGGGACTACAGGCGCCCGCCACCTCGCCCAGCTAGTTTTTTGTATTTTTTTTAGTAGAGACGGGGTTTCACCGTGTTAGCCAGGATGGTCTCAATCTCCTGACCTCGTGATCCACCCGTCTCGGCCTCCCAAAGTGCTGGGATTACAGGCTTGAGCCACCGCGCCCGGCCAAATATCCATAGTTTATTGAAAGGGAAGTAAATTTCAAAATAGTTGCAACTATCAAAAGAGGAAAAATGTATATTCTATGTATAATATTGATTGCTACTAATGTTATTTGTGTCAAATGTCAGAAATATTTTCCTTATTAAAAAAAAAAGAATCCCTTGCAGTGAGCTGAGATCCGGCCACTGCACTCCAGCCTGGGCGGCAGAGCGAGATTCCGTCTCAAAAAAAAAAAAAAAAAAAAAGAATCCTCTGAAATTTGCATTCCTTATAAATCTAACATGATGAACCCTACATGGAAAAGCATGACCTGAATACCTATTATACCATCTAGATTTACAAATGTGTCACAGTTTGCTCCTAAACTATCTGGAGCTCTGTCTTTATTGCATAGTTAGGAAGGGAAGATTTGAAGGTCTCCTAAGGGACCAGCCAAATCTTTGAAATTGGGCCAGATCAAACTCTTGGGCAGGGCTCTGTCTCCTACTGGTGCTAAGTGCTTTCCACACAATATCCATTCAAAGTAATCATTATTATCCTCATTTTGTAGATAAGAAAACTGAGGCTCAGGAATGGTAATTTCCTCTGGCTCACCCAGTTGCGCCAGAGGCCATCATAAAGCACTCTATCACATAGGCTAGATTAGAAAGTCAAGGATATTTGCAGAGAGTAAGAATTAATGTTTGCTGAGGACCAGGCCCTTTTGCAGGCCCTCTACACATGTTATTGTATTTAATGATAAAAACTTGGCCGGGCGCGGTGGCTCACGCCTATAATCCCAGGACTTTGGGAGGCTGAGGTGGGCAGATCACTTGAGGTCAGGAGTTCAAGACCAGCCTGGCCAACATGGTATAACCCCGTCTCTACTAAAAATACAAAAAATAAAATAAAATAAAATAGCTGAGTGTGGTGGCACGCACCTGTAATCCCAGCTACTGAGGAGGCTGCAGTGGGAGAATTGCGTGAATCTGGGAGGCGGAGTTGCAGTGAGCCAAGATCGTGCCACTGCACTCCAGCCTGGGCAACAGAGCAAGACTCCGTCTCAAAGCAAACAAACAAAAAACAAACTCTCAGGGTAGATTTTATCATTCCTGACCTACAGATAGGGAAACCAAGCCAGAAATGGGTCAGTACTGGTGAGTCACTGAGGACCTGGGGGTGGATTGTAAAGATGATAATACCATAAAGTCGAGACAGACAGATGAGTTTCAGAGAGACAGATGAGGACCAGAGAGATGGCAGAGGTGCACAACCTACATCTTGTAGCCGAGAGATGATTTTACCAAAAGTAATAGTTTGGCTGTAGCTACATTTTACTTCCATTCAAGACCCTTGAAGCCATCCTCCTCTATTTTTTAAGAGAATAGTGGCAATCCTGACAATGCTCTACTAGACTCATGGAGATAAATCTGTGATTGGGTCTGGGCCAACCTTCATTTCCTTCTGTGAGTGTTTGTTTGTTTGTTTTGTCACAAAACTATATTAAACCCCAAAACAGAAATACCTCTGTTTAATATTCACCCTGTCCATGTTATCCCATGGTAAATTATTTGGATACAGAAATTGCATCATCTTGGCTTTATTTAATGTTTACTCAAATACACGAAAAGATATAAAATCTTTAAAGAACATTTTACCTCAGCACCTCTTAATTTGGAAGATAAAAAGCTTTATATCCAAAATGATCAAGTGTTTGTTTAGCAAAGGAAATGTAAAATATATTAAAGGACACTGCTTGTATAGAGTTCTCTTCACCTAAGAAGGCTCATAAAGCCAAAAATAAAGTTCTTTGAGTCCAGTTTTGCTGACCATAAAAAATACATACATATATAGAAGAAATTCAAATGATAACTACTTTATAAAGCTTCAAACAATAAGATCAATGTTTTGAGTGTCTACTAAATGCCAGGAAGCTATATTCATGCTCTTTCTTTCTTTTTTTTTTTTTTTTTTTTTTTTTTTGAGACAGGATCTCATTCCGTTGCTCCAGTTGGAGTGCAGTGGTGGGATCACAACTCACTGCAGCCTCAAATTCCTAGGCTCAAGCAATCCTTGAGGCAATCCTCCTGTCTCAGCTCCTAAGTAACTGGAACTACAGGCACACACTACCATGCCTGGCTAATTTTTAAAATTTTTTGTGAATATGGCTCACTTTGTTGTCCAGGCTCATGCTCTTGATTATATGTCGGTATCTTCATTTTCAGAGAAGGGCATGAGATTCAGAAGGGTTGTGTAACATTTTCAAGTTCACACAACTAATATATATCAGAATAAGGATTCAAACCCAGCTTTGTTTGACTTCAGTCCCCATATCACGCTGCCACCCTGGTATTAGAGAAAAGGACCACTTCTGCTCTAATTTCCTTTTCCTTAGTAGACATGTTTCAGATGACCTGAATTGAACTAGTGTGTGACTGAAATTGTAGGAAATTATCTGGTTAGAAAAGATCATCAAATATTGTCTAAACCTAAATTAGCAGCCCCTTGTATATTTATGCTTTCAGCCTCCTTTTTTCCTCATATGCAAATTAGGTCTGATGGTGGATATTGCAGAAATATGGACCTTGAAATTGGTTCTCATCTATTCGGAAAGCTATATGATGGGCTGGTCCACCCATACCAAGATAAGTATCATACTTTGATGTACCCCTGAGGGAGAAGCTGGTGAACTGTCCTGTATGGGATTCAGGAAGGGCTGCATCCAGGGTTTCAGAGATGCTTTTTTCTTCAAATCGGTGTCAAAGGCCTGTTCCAAGACCCTGGTGGTATGGCAGAGGTTTTGCCATCTGTTCACAGGCTTAGCATCAATATTTATTAAATTCTTTTTTTTTTTTTTTTTTTTTTTGAGATGGAGTCTCGCTCTGTCGCCCAGGCTGGAGTGCAGTGGCCGGATCTCAGCTCACTGCAAGCTCCGCCTCCCGGGTTCACGCCATTCTCCTGCCTCAGCCTCCCCAGTAGCTGGGACTACAGGTGCCTGCCACCTCGCCTGGCTAGTTTTTTGTATTTTTTAGTAAAGACGGGGTTTCACCATGTTAGCCAGGATGGTCTCGATCTCCCGACCTGGTGATCCACCTGTCTCGGCCTCCCAAAGTGCTGGGATTACAGGCTTGAGCCACCGCGCCCGGCCTATTAAATTCTTTATATGGATTATCTCATGTCATCCTCATTGAAACTTGACGAGATAGGCAATGTTTCAGGCGAGCAATGGGTCAGAGAGAGGCAGAGTGATTTGCCTAAGGTCACACAGCAAGTAGTGACAAAACCAGGCTTCAAAACCAGGTCAGTATGACTTCAAAATCTATCCCCAATAATAAGGTGGGAGTATTTATTCCCTGGCTTCTTCCCTGCAGTGTCATCTCAGGTTGGCTGCATTCCTCAAAAGAAAGTCACCATGTATGTCAGATGCCCCTCTATGGGTGATTATAACTACTCTCTCCTTTTATCCTTTCAGCTCCAGGGGTAGTAACAGCCACACCATTAGTGCACTATCCCATGAGATTCTCAAACCTCTGTAAATTGTTCCTTTAGTAAACCTTCCTGAAATCATCCTAATTTGAGTGTGTCACCTCTTTCCTCCTGGGACCCTAACCAACATACACGTTATTCAATGATGAAGGTGGGTCTGGAGTTCAGACCTAGTCTGGCTCCAAAGCCCATGCTCTCTCTTACCACTACCCTATTCTTGTATTCTGACATCTTAGCTTAAGCATATCCCTGTGCTCACTCATTTCAATTCAATGAACATTAACAGAGGATCTACTATGTGTTAGGAATTGCCTGAAATCACAGACAAGTTGCTGAACATTTCGGAGCTTCCTTTTTCTATTTCTGTGAATAAAGAATGGTATTCTCTACCTGAATTGTAAGATTGTTCTTAGGATAATATAATATTCCCTATAAAACATGCCAAGAAAAATTCATCACTCATTTTTCCCTCAGAACCTTCTACTACTACTCAAAGCAATCTACAGATTCAATGCAATCCCTATGAAAATATTAATGTCATTTTTCACAGAAATAGAAAAAAAATCCTAAATTCGTATAGAACCAAAAAAGACCCCAAAAAGCCAAAGCAAACCTGAGCAAAAAGAACAAATCTGGAAACATCATATTACCTGACTTCAAAATATAGTGCAAGGCTATAATAATCCAAACAGCATGGTAGTAGTATAAAAACAAACACATAGACCAATGAAACAGAATAGAGAACTCAGAAATAAATCCAAGTATTTATAGACAACTGATTTTCAACAAAGGGACCAGGAGCAAACATTGCAGAAAGGACACTCTTTTCAGTAAATGATGCAGGAAAACTGGACCCTTATCTCTCACCATATACAAAAATCAACTCAAAATGGATTAAAGACAAATATAAGATGTGAAATTATGAAATTACTAGAAGGAAACATAGGGAAAACATTTCAGGACATTGGTCTAGGCAAAGATTTTATGGCTAAGACCTCAAAAGCACAGGCAAAAGCAAAAATAGGCAAAAGGGACTAAATAAAACTAAAAACCTTCTACACAGCAAAGGAAACAGTCAATAGAGTAAAGAGACAATCTGTTGAATGGGAGAAAATATTTTCAAGCTATTTATCTGACAACAGACCTAATATCCAGAATATACAAGGAACTCAAACAATCCAACACTAAAAGAATAATAATGTCACTAAAAAGTGGGCAAAGGACATGAATAGACAATTCTCAGAAGAAGACATACATGGCCAACAGGTATGAGAAAAAAGGCTCAACATTACTAATCATCAGGGAAATACAAATCAAAGCCACAATTAGATATCATCTTACCCCAGTTAGAATGTCTGTCAAAAAGACAAAAATAATAGATGCTAATAAGGATGCAGAGAAAAGGGAACTCATACACTGTTGAGGAGAACATATGTTAGTACAACCACTATAGAAAACAGCATGAAGGCTGAGTGTGGTAGCTCAGGCCTGTAATCCCAGCACTTTGGGAGGCCAAGGCTGGCAGATCACCTGAGGTCAGGAGTTTGAGACCAGCCTGTCCAACATGGGGAAACCCTGTCTCTACTAAAACTACAAAAAAAAAAAAAAATTAGCCAGGCATGATGGCCTATGCCTGTAATCCCAGCTACTCAGGAGACTGAGGCAGGAGAATTGCTTGAACCCAGGAGGCGGAGGTTGCAGTGAGCCGAGATCGCACCACTGCACTCCAGCTTAGGCGACAGAGCAAGGCTCCATCTAAAAACAAACAAACAAACAAACAAACAAAAAACCCAGCATGGAGATTTCTCAAAAAACTAAAAATAGAACTACCATATGATCCAGCAATCCCACTACTGGATGTTTATCCAAAGGAAAGGAAATCAGTATATCAAAGGGATACCTGCACTCCCATGTTTATTGCAGCACTATTCACACTAGCAAAAATATGCTATCAACCTAAGTACATGTCAATGGATGATTAAAGAAAATGTTGCACAGATACACAATTGCATACTATTCAGTCACAAAAATAATGAAATCATGTCATTTGCAGCAACATGGATGGAACTGGAGATCATTATGTTAAGTGAAATAAACCAAGCACAGAAAGACAAATATTGTATGCTCTCACTCATATTGTGGGAGTAGAAAAGTTGATTTCATGGAGAGAGATAGTAGAATGATAGATATCAGAGCCTGGGAATGGTGTGGGGGCTGGGGTGGGAAATGAAGAGATGTTGGTTAATGGATACAAAGATACAGTTAGATAGAAGGGCTAAGTTCTATGTTCAGTAGCAGAGTAGGGTGACTATAGTTAACAATGCATTGTATATTTCAAAATATACATAATATAGGGAGGATTTGAAATGTTCCCAGCACATAGAAATGATAAATACTTGAGATAGTAGATGCCCTAAATACCCTGACTTGATCATTTGTACATTCTATGCATGTAACAAAATATCACATGTGCCCCATAAATATGTACAAATATTATGTATCAGTAAAAATATATATAAATAATTTCGGAATGATTGTATGTGGGATAAAATAATAAAACTATAAAAAACAAATACAAATTTATTTATACTGTAACTCACCAAAAAAATAATAATAATCTTCTACATGCCTGGTTATAGTGGGACTCTGGGCTGGGCGTGGTGGCTCACGCCTGTAATCCCAACACTTTGGGAGGCCAAGTCGGGTGTATCACGAGGTCAGGAGATCAAGACCATCCTGGCTAACACGGTGAAACCCCGGATGGATAGATGGGTGGATGGCTGGATGGATGGACAGATAGACGGAGCATGGTTGAGTTTTGTACATTTAGAAATGCTAGAGATGTGTAATATATTAACTGCCTCTTCACCTGAGCTTTAAGCACTCAAAGGGCAAATGGTTTCCCATCTTTATGTGAGGCCCTTCTCCTTCCACTTTAAGGCTGAAAAGGCTGAGAAACAAGATAAAGTTCAAATCTCAAAACTCACCCAAGGGTCACCCTCCTAAAAATGACTGTACTGCCCAGGAACAGTGGCTCATTACTGTAACATCAGCACTTTGGGAGGCTGAGGTGGGAGGATTGCTTAACACCAAGAGTTCAAGACCAACCTAGGCAACATAGTGAGACCCCCCCATCTCTACAGAGAAAAAAAAAAAAAAATTAGGCAGGCATGGTGGCACATGCCTATAATTCCAGCTACTCAGGAGGCTAAGGTAGGAGGATCATTTGAGCCTGTGAGGTAGAGGCTACAGTGAGCCACTGCACTCTAGCCCAGGCAACAGAGCGAGACCCCATTTAAAAATAATAATAATAATGGATGGACCAAGTCTATACTTTTGCAGAGAACTTTACATCGATTTTAAGGCTATTAATAGAAATGTTTTCCAATACTTGGAGAAAGACTCAAAAGGCGCTTGAACACTCAATAACTTCCAAAGTAGCATTTTAATGAATTACAGTAAGTGCAAATTGATCAGAAACATATGGATTTAATTTATCCTTAAGGACATGCATTTCAACATTCAAGGGGAAAATGTGTCTTCTGAAATATATTCTGGATCTTGTCCAGTATAGAACATTTAAAACAAATTTTCAAATTGTAGATGAATCCAGATCTCTGGTATGCTCACTCAGTCTTCATTGAGAGATACAGATGGAAGATTATTTTTATCTTCAAAATGGAATTCTCAGAAGGAGCTGGGAATTGGATGGCCAACACTTAAGCCCCAGCCTGACCATTTATTGTGTGACCTTGGCAAAGCTGCTTACCCTTGTAGAACATTTTCCACGTATGAAAACTAGATAATGCCTTGCACACTTCACCTGGTTTCTGTGAGGTTTAGATGAGGTAATTTATATCATAGAATTTCTTGACTTGGAAAGTGCTATGCAAATTAAACTATTATTTGGTGCCATACACATCACAAAATAAATTACTTGCTATTTCTTTGTGTTTCCCTTTTATCATCACACATTCAGCTTAGAGTTCAGTTGACTCTTGCCTGTTTGGCTGAAATGTACATGGATGCTCATTGCTGGTTTTTGACATTAGTTTTTCACAGACTCCCAGAATCTCTGGAAGGAACGCTAACCAATCTTCATTCAATTAACACAAAGAACTTCCCATGTCATCTTTCTAGCATAATTGATTAAAATATATTCTGCTAATAATTTGCTAATCAGCTGTGGCTCAGGGCAGGATAAACTGTGCATGTACCTGCCCCAAACTACACCAACCTGTTCAAACGCATTCACACGCTGCAATGTCGATTTATCCTTGCCGTTCCGGTAGCAAAACCCTTTGACCTAAAGTAACCTCAGGTGTGGAAGGCAGCCATTCAAGAATTCTAGAAGCTATTCTCTCTGGCATTCTTTTTTCTTTCTCTCTCCAAACCCAAAGACAACATTTTTGTTTGGTGGTTATTTTTTCTTACTTGTATCTCTGCCACATCTTGACTCTCAAGGAGAGACTTTTCTTTTTTTACTTTCAATTTTAACTTTAGTTATAAAGAAATAATTTTAGATATAGAGAAATGTTGCCAAAATAGTGAAAAGAATTCCCATATGCTCTTCACCCACCTTCCACTAATGTTAACATCTTATATAATAATAGTACAATAATCAAAATCAAGAAATTGACACTGGCACAATAATATTAACATTTAACACTCTTATTTTCATTCCACCAGTTTTTCTACTTATGTACATTTTGTGTTCCAGGATCCAAATGAGTGTCCCAAACTTCATTTAGTCATCATGTCTCCTTAGTCTCTTCTGGTCTGTGACATTTCCTCACTATTTCCTTGTCTTTTATGACCTTGACACTTTTGAGAACTACTCATCAGTTACTTTGTCTGACGTCCCCCAGTTTGGGTTTCTCTGATGTTGTCTTGTGATTATTTTAGGAACATGTATTTTTGGCAAGAATACCATGGAAATGATGCTGTGCCCTTCTCAGTGCATCATATCAGGGGATACATGACATTGATATACCTCATTACTGGTTATGGTAACCCTGATCGCTTGACTAAGAGGATGTCTGCTCAGTTTCTCTACTATAAAATTCTATTTTTCTCTTTGTAGTTAATAAATATCTTGGGATAAATACTTTAAGCAATGAAAATATTCTATTTCTCCTCAAACTGTCAAGGATCAGTTTTAGCATCCGCTGGTGGATATCTTGCCTGCAGCAACTACTACTGTCATATTCTAAAGATGACTGTATTTCCCTCACTCCTCCAATAATAGTTGGAGACATCAATATTCCACTTTCAATAATAGATAGAATAACTAGGCAGAAGAACAACAAGTAAATGGAAGTTTCACAACACTAAAAACCAACTAGATCTAATGGATGTGTATAGAACACTCCACTCAACAACAGTAGAGTACATAAAAGATTCTCCAGAATAAACCACATACTAAGACACATAAGCCTGAATAAATGTAAAAGCATTCATATTATGCAAAGTATCTTCTCTGATCACAGTGGAATGGAATTAGAATTCAATCACAAAAAGAAATTTGAACATTCACAAATATGTAAAAATTAAACAAAACACTCCTAAATAACCGATGAGTCAAAAAAGAAATCACAAGAGAAAAGAGAAAATACAAATGAAAGTAAAGATACAGGTATACCTAATTTTATTGCATTTTGCTTTATTGCATTTTACAGATATTGCATTTTTTACAAATTGAAGGTTTGTGGTAACCCTCTATTGAGTAAGTCTATCAGTGCCATTTTCCCAACAAGACATAGTCACTTCATGCCTCTGTGTAACATTTTGGTTATTCTGGCAATATTTCAAGTGTTATCATTATTATCATATCTGTTACATATAGATATAACAAATATAATAATATCTAATCAGTGATCTTTGATGTTACTTTTGTAATTGTTTTGAGACACCACAAGCCACAGGCATATAAAACAGCGAACTTAATTGATAAGTGTTATGTATGTTCTGACCGCTCCAATGACCAGCCGTTTCCCCATCAATCTCCCTCTCCTCTGGCCTCCATATTTGTTGAGACACAACAATATTGAAATCAGACCAATTAATTATCCTACAATGACCTCTAAGTGTTCAAATGAAAGAGTCCCCTGCCTCTCACTTTAAATCAAAGCTAGTAATGATTAAACTTAGTGAAGAAGGCATGCCGAAAGTCAAGATAGCCTGAAAGCTAGGTCTCTTTTACCAAACAGTTAAGTCGTGAGTGCAAAGGAAACGTTCTTGAAGAAAATTGAAAGTGCTACTCCAGTCAACACACAAATGATAAGAAACCAAAACAACCTTATTGCTGATATGGAGAAAGTTTGAGTGGTCTCAATAGTGTATCAAACCAGCTACAACATTCCCTAAGCCAAAGCCTAATCCAGAGCAAGGCTCTGACAGTTGATCAGCAAGTGCTGATGGAGGAGCTGCAGCAAGTTATCCAGATTTAGTAAACATCATTGATGAAGATGGCTACTCTAAACAACAGATTTTCAATCTGTGTGAAACAGATACATATTGAAAGATGTCATCTAGAACGTTCACAGCTAAAAAGGAAAAGTCAATACCTGGCTGCAAAGCTTCAAAGGGCAGACTCTCTCCTGTTAGGGGCTGATGCAGCTGGGGATTTCAAGTAAAGCCAATGCTCATTTACCATTCAAAAAATCCTAGAACCCTTAAAAATCATGCTAAATCTATCTGTGCTCTATAAATGGAGCAGCAAAGCCAGGATGACAGGATATCTGTTTACATCATGGTTTACTGAATATCTTAAGCCCACTCTTGAGACCAACTACTCAGACAAAACTATTCCTTTCAAAATATTACTGCTCATTGACAATGCGCTTGGTCACCCAAGAGCTCTGATGAAGATGTACAAGGAGATTAATGCTGTTTTCATGCCTGCTGACAAAATATCCATTCTGCAGCCCATGCATCAAGGAGTAATTTCGACTTTCAAGTCTTATTTTAAAACTACATTTTGGTCGGGCACGGTGGCTCACGCCTGTAATCTCAATACTTTGGGAGGCCGAGTCAGGTGGATCACAAGGTCAGGAGTTCGAGACCATCCTGGCCAACATGGTGAAACCCTGTCTCTACTAAAAATACAAAAAATATCTGGGCGTGGTGGCACGTGCCTGTAGTCCCAGCTACTTGGGAGGCTGAGGCAGGAGAATTGCTTGAACCCGGGAGGCGGAGGTTGCAGTGAGCCGAGATCATGCCACTCTACTCCAGCCTGGTGACAGAGCAAGACTCCATCACAAAAAAAGAAAAGAAAAGAAAAGAAAAAACTACATTTCACAAGGCTATAGCTGCCATAGGTTCCTCTGATGGATCTAGGCAAAGTGTATTAAAAACCTTCAGGAAAAGATTCACCATTCTAGATGCCATTAAGAACATTCATGATTCATGGAAGGAGGTTAAAATATCCACATTAACAGGAGTTTGAAAGAAGTTGATTATTATTATTATCCACCCTTATGGTTGACTTTGAGGAATTCAAGACTTCAGTGGAGAAGGTCACTGCAGATGTGATAGAAATAGCAAGAGAACCAAAATTAGAAGTGCAGCCTGAAGATGTGACTGAACTGCTGCCATCTCATGATAAAACTTAAATGGATCAAGAGTTACTTCTTATGGATTAGCAAAGAAGGTAGTTTATTGAGATGGAATCTACTCCTGGCGATGATGCTGTGAACATTGTTGAAATGACAACAAAGGATTTAGAATATTACATAAACTTAGTTGGCAAAGCAGCAGCAGGGTTGGAGAGAATTGATTCCAACTTTGAAAGAAGTTCTACTGTGGGTGAAATGCTATCAAACAGCACCTCATACTACAGAGAAATCTTTCGTGAAAGGAAGCATCAATCAACATGGCAAACTTCATTGTTCTCTTATTTTAAGAAATTGCTACAGCTAAGGTTAGGTGTGGTGGCTCACACCTGTAATCCCAGCACTTTGGGAGCCCGACGCAGGCGGATCACCTGAGATCGGGAGTTCGAGACCAGCCTGGCAAACATGGTGAAATCCCATCTCTACTAAAAATACACAAATTAACCGGGTGTGGTGGCACGTGTCTATAGTCCCAGCTACTCAGGAGGCTGACACAGGAGAATGGCTTGAACCTGGGAGGCAGAGGTTGCAGTGAGTCAAGATCAAGCCACTGCACTCCAGCCTAGGCAACTGAGAAAGACTCCATCTCAAAAAAAAAAAAAAAAAAAAAGAAGGAAATTGCCACAGCTGCCTCAGCCTTCAGCAACCACGACCCTGATCAGTCAGCAGCCATCAATATGAGGGCAAGACCCTCCACCTGCAAAAAGATTATGACTCACTGAAGGCTCAGATAATTGTTGGCATTTTTTAGCAATAATGTACTTTGAAATTAAGGTATGTATATTGTTTTTTAGACATAATGCTATTGCACAACTTACTAGACTCCATATAGTGTAAACACAACTTTTATATGCACTGAGAAATCAAAAAAATTGTGTGACTCATTTTATTGTGATAGTCACTTTATTGTGGTGGTCTGGAACCAAACCCACAGTATCTCAAAGGTATGCCTATATACCAAAGCAAAACTTGTGGGATGCAACTGAAGCAACACTAGAGGGAAATTGGTAGCCCTAAACATCCTCATTAAAAAGAGGAAAGACCTGGCTGGGCACAGTGGCTCATGCCTGTAAGTAATCCCAGCACTTTGGGAGGCCAAGGCAGGCAGGTCACTTGAGGTCAGGAGTTTGAGACCAGCCTGGCCAACATAGTGAAATCTGTCTCTACTAAAAATACAAAAATTAGCCAGGCTTGTTGGCACACTCTGGTAATCCCGGCTACTAGGGAGGCTGAGGCAGGAGAATGGCTTGAACCCGAGTGGTATGGTAGAGGTTGCAGTGAGCCGAGATCATACAACTGCACTCCAGTATGGGTGACGGAGCAAGACTCCGCCTCAAAAAAAAATTAGAAAAAAGGGAAAGACCTCAAATCAATAACATAATTTTTATTTTCAGACCCAGAAAAATGAAAGAGCAAATTAACCCCAAAGCAAAAACAAGAAAATAAATGATTGCTGAAATTAATAAAAGAGAGAATAGAAAAGCAATAGAGAAAAACAACAAAATCCAAAGTGGAATTTTTGAGAATATTGGCAAAATTGGCAGACCTTCAGCTAGAACGACAAAAAAAAAAAAAAAGAAAATTAAAAAAAGAGAAAAAACTAAAGATTGAAATAGGTCAAATTACTACAAACCTTAGAGAAATATAAATATAAACATAAATATGCACAATTGTATGCTAACAAATTAGATAACGTAGACGAAATGGACAAATTGCTTGAAGGACACTTTCTATAGTGACCCAAAAAGGAACAGAAAATCTGAATAACAAGCAAACAGACTGAATTAAAAATAAATGAAAAAAAATACTCACAAAGAAAAGCCCAGGCCCAGATGTCTTCAGTGGTGAGCTCTATTAAACATTTAAAGAAGAATTAATATGAATTCTTTCACAAACTCTTATTTATGTATTTATTTATTTTGGTTTTTTTTGGGGGGGGTTTTTTGTTTTTGAGATGGAGTTTCCCTCTTGTTGCACAGCCTCCTGAGTAGCTGGGATTACAGGCATACGCCACCATGCCCAGCTAATTTTGTATTTTTAGTAGAGACAGGGTTTCTCCATGTTGGTCAAGCTGGTCTCGAACTCCTGACCTCAGGTGATCCTGCCTGCTTCTGCCTCCCAAAGTGTTGGGATTACAGGCATGAGCCACCACACCCGGCCCACAAATTCTTTTAAAAGATAGAAGAGGAGGGGACACTTTCCAACTCATTCTATAAAGCCAGCATTACCTTAACACCTAAGCCAAATAAAAAAATATCACAAAAAAAAGAAAACCACAGACCAATGACTTTTATGCATATGGACACAAAAATCTTTAACAAAAACTAGCAAACCAAATCCAGCAACATATTAAAAACACTATATACCATGACCAAGTAGGATTTATTCCAGAAATTTAAAATTAGTTTAAGATATGATAATTAATTAATGTAATAAAACATATCAATAGAAAAAAAGAACAAAAACCACATTATTATTTCATCAGATATTTAGAAAGCATTTGACAAAATCTAACAAGTTTTGATGATAAAAACAACACTCAACAAATTAGGAATAAAAGAAAACTTTCTCAAATTGATTAAAGGCATCTGTGAAAAACCCATAGCTAACATCATACTTGACAGTGAAAGATTGAATGCTTTCCCCTAAGATAAGGAACAAGACAAGGATGTCTGTTGTCAACATTGTAATGGATGCAAGACAAATTTAAAAAAAAAAAAAAAAAGCATCCAGGCTGGAAAGGAATAAGTAAAGCTTTCTCGATTCTCAGATAACACAATCTTGTATACATTTTTTTAAATCCTAAGGAATCCACTAAAAACGTTGTTAGAAATAATCAGTTCAGCAAGGTTGCAAGATAGAAGATTAATAAACAAAAATAAATTGTATTTCTAACCACTTGAAATGAATAATTCAAAAATGAAATTAAGGAAACAATTCTAGGCCAGGTGCAGTGGCTCACGCCTGTAATCCCAGCACTTTGGGAGGCCAAGGCAGGTGGATCACGAGGTCAAGAGTTCGAGATCAGCCTGGTCAACGTGGTGAGACTCCTTCTCTACTAAAAATACAAAAATTAGCCGGGAGTGGTGATGGACGCCTGTAATCCCAGCTACTCAGGAGGCTGAGGAGGAGAATAGCTTGAACCTGGGAGGCGGAGTTTGCAGTGAGATGAGACCGTGCCACTGCACTCCAGCCTGGGCAACAGAGTGAGACTCAGTCTCAAAAAATAAAAAAAATTAAAAAAATAAAGAAAGAAAAGAAAAGAAAACAATTCTATTGTAAATAGTATTAAAAACACATTGAAAGAAATTAAAGACATAAATAAATGAAAAGACTTTCCACATTCACAAATCACATTCACAAATCACAAGACTATTGTTAAGATGTTAATACTCACCAAATTTATCTGCAGGTTCAACACAGTTTCCATTAAGATTTCAGCTGGCTTCTTTCCATAAATTGACAAACTGATCCTAAAATTCATGTGAAAATTCTAAAAACATGGAGTACCTAAAAAATCTTTTAAAAAGAAGGAGAATGAAGCCAGGCGTGGTGGCTCACGACTGTAATCCCAGCACTTTTGGAGGCCAAGTTGAGTGGATCACCTGAGGTCAGGAGTTCGAGACCAGCCTGGCCAACAGGGTGAAACACTACAAAAATTCGAAAATTAGCTGGGCATGGTGGCTCATGCCTGTAATCCCAGCTACTTAAGAGGCTGAGGCGGGAGAATCACTTGAACCCAGGGGGCGGAGGTTGCAGTGAGCCGAAATCGTGCCACACACTCCTGCCTGGGCAACTGAGCGAGACTCTGTCTCCAAAAAAAAAAAAAAAGAAGAAGAAGAAGAACATTGGAGGACTCATACTTCCTGATTTCAAAACTTACTAGAAAACTACAATTAAGATAGTGTGTTACTGGCATAAGTATAGACAAATTAATTAAATAGAATTGAGAGGCTGGAGATAAATTCTCACGTTTATGGTCACATGATTTTTAACAAGAGTTTCAGGACAAGTCAGTGGGGAAAGAATAGGCTTTTCAACAAATGATGCTAAGACAACGGGATATTTACATGTAAAATAACGAAATTGGACCACTACCTCATACTGTATATACAATACACTCAAATTGGATCAAAGATCTGAATGTAAGAGCTAAAACTAAACACTCTCAGAAGAAATACAGGCGTAAATCTTTATTACCTTGGAGTAGGAAAATTATTTTTAGATAGGGCTCCAGGCCAGTGCGGTGGCTCATGCCTGTAATCCCAGCACTGTGGGAGGTCAAGGTGGGCAGATCATCTGAGGTCAGGAGTTCGAGGCCAGCCTGGCCAACATGGTGAAACCCCATCTCTACTAAAAATACAAAAATTAGCCAGGCAGGGTGGCACATGCCTGTAGTCCCAGCTACTCGGGAGGCTGAGGAAGGAGAATTGCTTGAACCTGGGAGGCAAAGGTTGCAATGAGCCGAGATCGTGCCATTGCACTCCAGCGTGGGTGACAGAGTGAGACTGTGTTTCAAAAAAAAAAAAAAAAATAGGACTCCAAAAGTACAAGGAACTAAAGACAAAAATGGTAACTTAGACTTGATGAAAATTTAAAACTTTTATGCTGCAAAGGATACCATGAAAAAAGTAGGCCAGGCGCGGTGGCTCACGCCTATAACCCCAGCACTTTGGGAGGCTGAGGTAAGCGAATCACAAGGTCAGGAGTTCGAAACCTTCCTGGCCAACATGGTGAAACCCCGTCTCTACTAAAAACACAAAAATTAGCTGAGCGTGGTGGCGGGCGCCTGTAATCCCAGCTACTCAGGAGGCTGAGGTAGGTGAATTGCTTGAACCCAGGAGGCGGAGGTTGCAGTGAATGGAGATCGCGCCACTGCACTCCAGCCTGGGTGACAGTGAGACTCCATCTCAAAAAAACGAAAACAAAAAAAGAAAGAAAGTGAAAATATAACGGAAAAAATGGGAGAAAATATTAGCAAATCATATATTTGATAAGGACCCATATCTAGAACTTATATGAAGAATTCTTACAACTCAATAATAAACATTTACCTTAATTGGCTCCATTTCAAGCGCTCTTCATCTCTTTGTATTGATCTAAGTTTTTATCTGGTATCACATTCCTTCTGCCTAAAGAACTTTCTTTAACTTTTCTTGTAGTATAATTCTAATTTTGTGTTTGTCTGAGAAAGTGTGTATTTTTCCTTCATTTTTTGAAAGGTGTTTTTGCTGGCTTTAGAAATTCTGGGTTGAAAAACTTGCTTTTCTGCTTTTCTTGCAATACCTTAACATTTTCACTCATTTTTTTCTGTTTTACATGGTTTCTGATGAGAAGTCTGCTGTAATTCTTCTTTCTTCCTCTGTATGTAATGTGTCTTTTTTGCCTCAAGATTTTCTCTTAGTGTTTTGTTTTCAGGAGTTTTGTTATTTTATGCCTGGGTAGGTGTTTGGGGTTTTTTTCTCTTTGTTTTTTATTTTTGACATGTGTCTTTCTTGGCATTCTCAGCTTCTTGGATCTGTAGTTTAGCGCATATTATTAACTCTTGAAAATTCTCAGCCATTTCTTCTTCAAATACTTCTGCCTTATTCTCTTTCAATTTCCCTCTGATATTTCAATTATGTGTATGTTACACTATATGATGTTATTCCACAGCTCTGGAATGCTCTGTTATGCCTTCCTTTTCTTTTTTTCACTTTGTGTTTCAGTCGTGATCATTTCTATTGACTTACCTTCAAGTTCACTGCTTCTTCCCTTGGCTATGTCAAGTCTGCTTAATGAGCCAGATACATTCTTCATGTCTGTTACTGTGCTTTTCATTTAGTTCTTTCTTATAGTTCTGATCTCTCTGTGGAATTTACTCACTTGATTATGTATGTTATCCACCTTTTCCATTGGGGCCTTTAGTATATTACTAATGGCTATTTGAATTTCATGCCGGATAGTTCCAACATCTGTGTTATCTCTAAATCTTATTCTGCTGATTCCTTCATCTTCTTTTTTCTTTTCTTTTATATACTTCATGATGTTTAGTTCACATTCAGACATCTTGTGTAGGAGAGTAGATGCCAAAGGAAACAGTTTTTATGCCTGGAAATGGGCATGCCTTTCTGTTTGCTAAGCCGTGCTAAGTGTGGCGTTTCGAGTTAATCTAGTCAGGAGCTGAGCTGGGTTTGAACTCTTTTGGCTGCCTTAGTTACCTTCAGTACACCACAGGCTTCAAATTCCTTTAGCAATATCTTGTATTTAGGCTGGATCTGGTGTGCTAGAGGGATTTTTTTTTTTACTGTCACATCAGCTTTACATTTTCCTTTTAAGCTGTGTCTGCCTCCACAGCCTTGCAACTCTTTTGGCAGTATTCCACCATTACTTGTTACTTGTTGGATTGTTGTAAGACAGCGTGGGGGTGGGTTGTCTATTGTTCTGATTAAACCTCAGTTTTAGGCAGGCAGCTGTGTCCTGGGATCTTTGATGTGTGGCCTTCTTGGTGCTCCAGTCCCTCCCCTATACATATGTTAAGCCCTTGTACCCATTGCTGCCCTTCCTTCAGGAATAAAGGTTTAATTTTTTCTCTGCCTGTTATGGTTTGGCTATGTCCCCACCCAAATGTCATCTTGAATTGTGGTTGCCATAATCCCCACATGTCGTGGGAGGGACCCGGTGCGAGGTGATTTAATCATGGGGGTGGTTACCCTCATGCTGTTCTTGTGATGGTGGGTGAGTTCTCACAAGATCTGATGGTTTTTAAGAGGCTTTTCCCCTTTTTGCTCAGTACTTCCCCTTGCTGCCACCATGTGAAGAAGTACATGTTTGTTTCCCCTTCTGCCATGATTGTACATTTCCTGAGGTCTTCCTAGCCATGCTGAACTGTGAGTCAATTAAACCTCTTTCCTTCATAAATTACCCACTCTCGGGTATGTCTTTATTAGCAGTGTGAGAACAGACTAATACACTGCCCTTCCCCTACTTGCAACAGATTTGCAACAATGTTCCATGGACAACAGTGTTTGTTGCCCTTCCCAGTATGTATTAAAGCTTCTGTTCCATAGAGGATACAAAGGAGAAAAATCTAGGCAGCGTTTCCTGCCCTTTCCACAATGGCTGCTCTTCCTCTGTCCCAGGCCTTCACCATAAAAGATGTTTTCTCAAAACTCTCAGCAAGTGGGGTCCATGAAGAAAAGCTTCCCTTATATCCGCACCTCCCAGGGGCTCCACACACCATCACCAGTCAGCACTTAGCCTCCATTGATTTTTCAGTGAATTTTTTATACCAGTGTCTAGCCCCTTGTGCCCCAGGTAAACAAGTGCTCACAGCCAGTGTTTCCCTCCAGGTGCCTGTCTCTCCTTTGATTTCAGGCTACTTGGTTATCCTGCTACCTCAGCTCTCTCAAGAAAATTTCTGCATATGCAATTTGTCTGCTTTTTAAATTGTAAGGGTGGGAATGACTCTTTTCAGCTTTCTGCATCCCTTTATGGAAATCAGAAATCCCCCAGGAAGATGTTCAAGGCAATTTTTACTATCTTCATGGCAAAGAGTCTATTCTACCAAAGGCCATAGAGTTTCAGCTCTGAGTAAATGGCACTGTGCTGTGACATACAAATGACTGTTCAGATCAGCCCAGTATAAAACAAAAGATAAGGGAAGATGATATTGAACATTTATATTCTTGGAAATGCTTTATAGCATGTTCTCATCTACCCCTTAAGCCTGCAGAAACTTCCCTGTGTCCCTGGGCCCTTCCATGACCAACCGCTCAATAACAAGAAGGTCAGAATTTGATTGAATTATACATTCACATTGTGTCTGTGCATATTATTAGTCCATTGAATTCTAAGGAGTTCAGTCTGTTTCTTCTTTTAATCCTAAGGCAAGTAGAGAAACAGCCCTTAAATAATTAGTAGTAATAAGTAAACAAGAGCAGCTTGGGTGTTTTTCACCACCGTGTCTTCAAACAGTTGCAGTAATGGATCCAGCCTACACTCACTTAATCCATTCAGCAGTCAGGGCCAGACCCTCACCTTAGTTACAAGTTATTCCTTCAAAACCCGTGTGACCTCATGGTGGCTCCCAAACCTGGCTACACACTAGAATTACTTAGCAAGCACACACCAGAGATTCCAATATAGTGCATCAAAGACAAGGCCTGGGAATCTGTGTATTTAACAAGTTCTCCGGATGATTCTAACATAGCTGCTTTGTCTTTAGAAGCAAGAAACTTAGGGATGCAGCCTGGATCCTTGGTTTTTGATTTCTTAGATGGTGTGCAAACCACAGCCAGGTTACCTTTATGGAACATTAATACCAACAGGGATTATTCCTGTTTTCTCAACCACACAGTTTAACTTCTTTACAGCCTTTTGCATTAGTCCATTCATTGCTGAGAGGAGCCCCTGGGCTTTGATCCCAACCCAGCCAACATACTCCATCATGAGGAGCCGAGTTGTTTGGTATTTTGCAAGATCTCGGTGTGACAGGCAACCACTAAGATGGCTCCCAAAGATCCCTGACTCCTGATATTCACTTTTTCAGTCCTTTCCCATATTACACTATGGTTCATCTATGTGACAAATAGCATGTGGCAGAAGTGATGGTATTTCCCTTTCAAGATTAGGTTAGGAAAGACTGCAGCTTCTGTCTTAAGTACCCTCTCTCAGATCACGTTCTCTAGGGGAAGTCATATTGTGAGCTGTCCTTTGGAGAGATCCACTTAGCCTATGCCAACAGCCATGTGAATGAGTTTGAAAGCAAATTCTCTAGCCTATTTAGAATGACGAGAGTCCCAGCAAACGACTTAACTGCAACCTCCTGAGAGACTCTGAGCCAGAACCACTCAGCTATGCCTCTCCCAAATTTCAAACTTTAAGAAATTCTGTGAGATGATAAGGGTTTGTTGTTTTAACCTTGTACATTTTGGAGTAATTTGTTATGCAGCAATATATAATGAATACACTGGGTCAGATCCACAGCTGTTAATGGGGAAGCAACAACTGAGGACAGAGCTCTCCTAATGCTAGGAAAGATTGGTTTTCCTTCAGACACAAATAGGCTCATTTACTCAGATCATTTCCCCCAGTCCATGCTATCCTGTACATCAAGGATAGGGCATCATAACTGTGAACTTTCTCAGCACAATGGAATCAGAAGGAAGACAGGCTCATCACAGCTCAGCAACCACATGATTAAAAGCATCGCTTCCTCATTCCACCCTTTCAAAAGCACCTGAACACCATGGTGATTGACACTATAATATCAGGCAGCCAGTGGGCAAGAGAACAATGAAATTTTGTGCTATAACAGAAAACGGGAGCATTGTCTATACATAAGTCCTCTAGAAAGGAAACTTCCAGAATGTATGGAAGGGAAGAAATGTTGGCACTTGCAGAAAGCGGGAGAGGCAAGCAGCTTCTGGTGAGCATAAAGCAGCCAGATAAGAGATTGGTATTAAAGCAACAGGTCTTGTGTGTAAAGGGCATGCCATCATGCTGCTTTGAGTTGTGGCAACATGGCAGAATGGAATATGCTAGATCATTTGCAGTCTCTGGAGTTTAAAGCAATGATGATGTTTCAACTCAATTCAAGAAGTACTAAATATGTGCCTTCAAGCCAGGTACTAACTTTAGAGTCTACATGAGATTAAAAGGTGTGAGTCCTATGCTCAGAAAGCTGACATACACACTGGAGAGATGTGAGGCATCTGCATTTAAAACTGACAGGCCATAATCCAGTATAGTTTTCCTGGTTATCCTCTGTTTACTCACCCCTCCCATTCACATCCCTCTCCAGCTCTGATGTGCACTGTGCAATAGACAATTCCTTGGGCCCCTTAGATTTCTGGTTTCCAGCTTGAATCAGCCAATGTGACATCCTGGAGATAAATTGGAAGGCAGGAGGAAAGAGAGCTTGGAAAATATTTTCCCTGTCCCTTCCCTGCTTTGGACCATTTTTCCTGGCAGCTGCTGCATCCTTCTGTGTCTACAACTCCTGCTAAGGGGGTCCCTCTTCCACTTTTCCAGGATTCCAGCTCAGACTGGCTCCAGGAGCACTGTTCTCTCCCTTGTCCCTTCAGACCTTGAGGTAGTAATGGTTTCCTGCTGCTGCTGGTCTCTGGGGACCTCAACATCCCTACTTCGTTGCTTTAACCTACCTGTTCTTCCATGAGTACTCCTTTCATTAAAGTCTTTTAAACCATCTGAGCTTGATTACTTCCTGCCAGGACCCTGGCTAATGCGGCAGACCATTCATTCATTCATTCATTTCATTTTTTAACTATTTATTGAGGACCTCATATAGACCAGGAACCAGATACTGGTGATTCAGAGGTAAACACAACTTATTCTGTACCTTCCTACAATATGCATTCTAGTAAGGGAAAGAGACAATAAATGAGTAAATATATCATATTTCACTCAGTATTAGATACTAGGAGGAAAATTAAAGCAGGGTAAAAAGATTAAAAAGCGATAAAGATGTGAGAGGGGCTATTTTACATAGGAAAATCAGGGAGCGCCTCCAAGAATGTGACATTTCATCAGAAAGGTAAATAAAGTCAGAGAACAAGCCATATATCTATATGGAGGGAAAATTATTCCAGACAGGAGGAATACCAAGGCCTTAAGGTATATGGAAATACCTTAATGTAACTCAAGTAGAGTGAGCAAGGAGGTGAATTTTGGGTAAATGAGGTTTGAGAGATCGGTGGGGGCAAATCATGTGTAGCCCTATAGGCTGTGATAAGTGCTTTGAGTTTTATTCTTACTTTGATGGAAGTCCATTGAAAGATTTGAACAGTGATATCATCTGGTTTATATTGCAGAATGATTACTCTGGCTGCTCTATAGAGAATTGGCCATAGTGGGGCAAGGGTGAATGGAAAACATTCAGTGGTTCAAGCAAGAAAGCAAGAGATGGTGGTGACTTGAAGAACAATGGAAGTGACAAGAAGTGGTTACATTCAAGGCATACTGTATTTTGAAGGAAGGGCCAGCAAAGTTTGCAACGAATTGGATATGAGGATATGGACAAAATAGAGCAAGGACTAGCAAACTACAGCCCACAGGACAAATCCAGCCCACCACCTATTTTTGAAAATAAAGTTTTTATGGTACGCAGCCACACTCACTCTTCTACTATTGTCTATGGCTGCTTTCTTGCTACAGTAGCAGAGCTGAATAGTTGTGACAAAGACTGGATGCTCTGCAAAGCCTAAAATATTAACCCTGTGGGCCTTTGCAGAAACATTTGCTGACCCCCTAAAAAGAAGTCATCAAGAATGGCTCCTATGTTTTTGGCCCAAACAGCTGTGTGAATGACAGCACCTTGTACTGGATAACAAGACCTGCAGAAAAGGCACTTTGTCAGAGAGAATCAAAGTTTGATTTCTGCACAAGGTAAATTTCAGATAATTATTTAACACCCAACCAAAGATGTAGTGTAGGCAGTTATAAGTTGAGTCTGGCATTTAGGGAAGAAGTCAGGGCTGGAAATAGAAATGTGGGAGTCAAGCCAGGCACAGTGGCGTGCTTGTAGTTCCAACTACTTGGGAGGCTGAGGTGGGAGAATCGCTAGAGCCCAGGAGTTCAAGTCTAGCCTGGGCACATAGCAAGTTCCCATATCTGAAAAAAATAAAAAATAAAAAGGTAGGAGTCATCAGCACATTGGAGAAATATGCAATGACTTAAGAGCAGAAGCTCCAAAATGTTCTTGATTTACAGCACCCTTAGTGTTTCAGTAATTTTTTCACAGAATCCCATGCCAAAAGAAATACCTAACAAATCTGTTTACTAAGTAGTTAAGTCTGTGCAACTTAGTAAGCATTTATGTCCTGTTAACGTAGTAGCCATTTTAAAAAGTAATACACATAAATTGAAAGACAAAATAATACTTTTATTTCATTCTTATATAACCACAACTACTTGCTAACTGGATGCATGCCCCTGTTGGGCACTGCACAACTTCTCAAACGTTGGAGTCAGATTAAATACTGCCATCCTCACTTCCAGTTTCACGTTTATTTTTGTGTGGTATTTTCTTTTCATCACAGCAACCCCCAAAGACCCAGCTTCACAAAGGTATAATCTCATTAAATGAAATATAGAACAAAGGTCCAGCACAGTGGCTCACACCTGTAATCTGGGCACTTTGGGAAGCTGAGGCAGGAGGATCACTTGAGCTCCAGAGTTCAATACCAGCCTGGGCAACATGGTGAGACCCTGTCTCTAAAAAAAATTTAAAAATTAGCCGGGCATGGTGGCACACACCTATAGTCCCAGCTACCTGGGGGAGAAGATCGCTTGAGCCCAGTAGTTCAAAGCTACTGAGCTATGATGGCACCACTGCACCCCAGCTTCAGTGACACAGCAAGACCCTGTCTCAAAAAAAAAAAAAAAAAAGCAATATGGCACAGTCTAAGGTTGGAACTATGAACTGCCTCAAGCTAGTTGCTTGTGGAGTGTTTGACATATGTCAAGGATCACCATGTTTCCTTCCAAATTTTTAAATATTCCATGGTATCCCTGAGAGTTTGTGCAGCACCCCAGGACTCCTTGGGGACCACAGACCTAGTGAACAAGTGTGGATAGAGAATAGATGAGATCCAAGGACCCCCTGGATTACTCCATCTCTAACAGAAAAGGAAGATCATCCAGAAAAGAAGGCTAAAATGCAGCAGCCAGTGAGGGAAAAGGAAAGCCAGTAAGTATCCTGAAAAATCAAGCACATTTTTTAAAGTGTCTTGAGAAGGGACCAACTTTGGAAAGAGTAAGATAGTGTGAGGCCGGTGGCTTTGGCCACATGGATGTGACTGGTAAGCCTGATGCTAGTAGTTTCAATGGAGTGCTACGGATAAGGGGCTAAGGTCCCAAGGGAGAGGTGAAGAGACTAATCACTACAGACATTCTGCAAGGACATTTCTATGAGATGGTGAGGACTGTGTAGGCAATGAAAAGACCCAGGACTTAGTGTTAACCTTTGAGTATTAGGAAAACCAGGTAAGAGAAGGGTGAGTATTTCAGGAGGAAGGGACAGCATGAGCAAAGATGCACGGGCAACAAAGAGCAGGTCATGTTCGGAAGAGAGTGAAAAGAATGACCTGACTGGAACAGAGCATTTAGACAAAAGAAGAGACAAAGTCCCAAATGTGGCCATCCTGGAGTAAGCTCTGGGATAAGAAAGTGTGACAAAAGGACCTTAAACGTGCTCTATGCCTGCTGTATACAGTCATGAAGCAGGAAGTTTTGAGTGACTTATCTCTTCCCCAGTAGGTATTAGAGTCAAGTGGCTCATCCACTTCTCTCCTGGGCATAGAGTGGTGACTAACAATTCCAGTTACTCTTCCTACCTCCTAAGCCCACTCTCTGCCATTCTTACCCCCTTTTTGGTGGTGTAGCTTCTCATCAGCCAGGAGCATGTCAAAGAGTGGGGTAGAGCACAAAATGGGCCCTTGGAATCCCCAATTCCAGGACTTGGCTCTTAGATGGCATTTTTGGACCTGCCCTGGGCCACAGGGGAGCCCACTGCACTGAAGAGTGAATCCCAGGCCAGACAGTATGCACCGCCAGCTGATTGAAGAGCCCCTGGGCCTTAAGGGAACACTGGCAGTAATCTGGCAGTACTCTGAATGAGCCTGTGGTAGTAGTGGCCATGGGGTGAGACTCCTCAGCTTTTGGAAAGAAGGAAGAGTGGAAAGGACTGCACCTTTTTGTTTGAGTGCAAGCTCAGTCACAGTACAATAGAACACAAAATAAATTTCTAAGGTTTTTGACTCTACTCTCTGGATCCCAGACAACACCTTTGGACCCTCCTGGGACCTAGGGGAACTTGCCATCCTGAAGGGGAGGACACAGGTCTGCCTGGCATTGCCACCTGTTGATGGTAGAGCCCCAGGGCCTTGAACAAATATAGGCTTTAGCCAGAGAGTGGTTACCGTAGGCCTTGGGTGAGACCCAGTACTGTGCTAGTTTCAGGACTGACTCAGTACGGTCCTAGTGGTGGTGGCTATCAGGGTGTTTATGTCACTCCACCGCCTGCTCCAGGAAGCTTGGAACAGAGAGCGAAGGACCCCAGTTGTTCGAGAAAAAGTAAGAGAACAGAACAAGAGTCTCTGCCTGGTAATCCAGAGAATTCTTTTGGATATTCTCCAAGACCATCAGTGTGGTACCTCTACAAATCTGCAAGAACCACAGTGTTCCCAGGCTTAAGGTACCCCCTAAAACAGATGTAACTTAGATCACAGTATCCATGTCCTTTCAAATATCTGGAAAGGCTTCTCAAAAGGGATGAGTACAAACAAGCCCAGACTGAGAAGACTACAATAAATAACTAAGTCTTCAATGCCCAGACACAGATGAACATTTACAAGTATCAAGACCATCCAGGAAAACATGACCTCACCAAATGAACTAAATAAGGCACCAGGGACCAATCCCAGAAAGACTGAGATATGTAACCTTTCAGACAAAGAATTCAAAAGAGCCCTTTTGAGGAGACTCAAAGACATTCAACGTAACACAGAGAAGAAATTCAGAACTCTATCACACAAAATTTTAACAAAAAGATTGAAATAATTTAAAAAGAATCAATCAGAAACTCTGGAGCTAAAAAATGCAATTGACATACTGAAGAATGCATCAAAGTCTTTTGATAGCAGAATTGATCAAGCAGAAGAAATAATTGGTGAGCTTAAAGATAGACTATTTGAAAATACAGAGAAGACAAATTAAAAATGAATAAAAAACAACTCTATAGGAAAATATCTAATAATCTGATCAAAAATGGTTGAAAGATTTGAATGGACATTTCTCAAAAGAAGACATACAAATGGGAACCAAGCATATGAAAAGGTGCTCAACATCTTGGATTATCAGAGAAATGCAAATCAAATCAAAACTATAATGAGATATCATCTCACCCTAGTTGAAAATGGCTTTTATCTAAAAGACAGGCAATAACAAAAGCTGGCAAGGATGTGGAGAAAAGGGAGCCCTCTTACACTGTTAGTGGGAATGTAAATTAGTACAACCACTATGAAGAACTGTTTGGAGGTTCCTCATAAAACTAAAAGTTGAGCTACCCAGCAATCTCACAGTTGGGTATATACCCAAAAGAAAGGAAATCAGTATATCAAAGATATATCTGCACTCCCATGTCTGTGGCGGCACTGTTTACAATAGCCAAGATTTGGAAGCAACCGAAGTGTTCACCAACAGATGAATAGATAAAGAAAATGTGGTACATATACACAATGGAGTACTATCCAGTAATAAAAAAGAATGAAATCCAGTCATTTGCAACAACATGGTTGGAACTGGAAGTCATTGTGTTAAATGAACTAAGCTAGGCACAGAAAGGCAAACATCACATGTTCTCACTATTTGTGGGATCTGAAGATCAAATCAATTGAACTCATAGACATCAAGAGTAGAAGAATGGTTACCAGAGGCTGGGAAGGGTAGTGGGGCACTGCAGGGGAAGAGGGGATGGTTAATGGATTAAAAAAAAAATACTTAGAAAGAATGAATAAGATGTAGTATTTGATAGCACAACAGAGTGACTATAGTCAATAATAATTGTACATTTTAAAATAACTTAAAGAGTATAATTGGATTGTTTGTAACTCAGTTGATAAATTCTTGAAGGAATGGTTACCTCATTCTTCATGATGTTCTTATTTCACATTGCATGCTTGTATCAAAACATCTTATGCACCCATAAATATATATACCTATGTACCCACAAAAATTAAAAATAAAATAAAATAAATTTTAAAAACAGCTAATGGGAAGGGTAGTTGGGAGGTGGAGATGGTTAATGGGTACAAAAAACTGGTTAGAATGAATAAATAAGACCTGTATTTGGTAGCAAAACAGGGTGACTATAGTCAAAAATAATTTAATTGTACACTTTAAAATAACTAAAAACTATGCTTGCATTGTTTGTAACACAAAGGATAAATGCTTGAGGGGATGGATACCCCATTCTCCATGATGTGATTATTATGCATTGCATGCTTATATTAAAATATCTCATGTACCCCATAAATATATGCAGCTACTTTGTACCTAGAAAATTAAAATTAAAAAAGAAAGAAAGAAATACCCGAGGCTGGGTAATTTATAAAGAAAAGAGGTTTAATTGGCTCACATTTCTGCAAGTGGTACAAGAAGCATGATGCCAGCATCTGCTTCTAGTGATGGCCTCAGTAACCTCACAGTCATGGTAAAAAGTGAAAGAGGAGCAGGCATCTTATATAGTGACAGTGGGAGCAACAAAGAGAGGGAAGAAGTGCCACACACATTTAAACAACCAGATTTCACGTTTACTCACTCACCACCAAGGAGATGGAGCTAAGCCATTCATGAGGGATACTCCCCCATCATCCAAACACCTACCACCAGGCCCCATCTCCAACACTGAGGATTACACTTCAACATGAGATTTGGAGAGGACAAATATCCAAACTATACAAGAATTTTAACATATGAGTTTTGGGGGGATACAAACATTTAGACCATAGCAGTCACCTTTTCCCATGTCTCTAGAGTAAATGATCCCTGTGACTCCTTAATACTTGCTGCTGTCTGTGATTTGAATGTGTTCCCCAAAAGTTCATGTGTTAGAAACTTCATTCCTCTGCCCTCATGAATGGATTTGTGTTGCTATCATGGAAGTGGATTTGTTATCATGGTAGTGACTTTGTTATAAAATTGAGCTCTCTCTGGCTCTTGTACTCTTGCCAATGTGATGCCCTCTGCCATGTTATGATGCAGCAAGAAGGTCCTCACCAGATGCTGGCTCCATGCTCTTGGACTCCAGTCTCTGGAACCGTGAGCTAAATAAACTTTTCTTCTTTATAAATTACCTAGTCTGTAGTATTCTGCTATAGCAACGGAAAACTGACAAAGACATATGCCTTTTGTTTTCTCTTCATTGGCCCTGTTTTCATAGGTTGAGAATAAATATCAGCAAATTTAGGGACCACTATCTTAATTTGATATGTTTAATAATGACTTTATTCATTCATTCACTCACTCAGGAAGCATTTATTACAGGACTTCAGTAATCATCTTGTCTAATGCTCTTATTTTACTGACAAAGAAACTAAAATTCAGAGTAGGTATGTGACTTATTTAGAGTTACACAGACGTTTTTGTGCATAACTTGGGATAGAACATGGATCTTGGCACCCCTCAATTTTTGCTCTTCCGGTTGCACTAAGGGGCTCAACCAACCGCCCTCTTTTCTCATCTGTTACTTGTATACCTTTGACCCATAAGCCTGTGACAACTAGATGTGGTGGCATTCCATTTAAGAAACAAATAATATTACCAGTACTACACTAGACACTATTTTCTAGAAATTAACCTTCCTGCATCTCTCCCTCTCATTATTTCTTTTTGCTTTTTTTTTTTTTTTTTTTTTTTGAGATGAAGTCGCACTCTTGTCCCCATGCTGGAGTGCAATGGCGTGATCTTGGCTCACTGCAATCTCTGCCTCCCGGGTTCAAGAAATTCTCCTGCCTCAGTCTCCCGACTAGCTGGGATTACAGGTGTCTGCCACCATGCCTGGCTAATTTTTTTGTGTTTTTAGTAGAGATGGGGTTTCAACAAGCTGGCCAGGCTGGTCTTGAACTCCTGACCTCAGGTGATCCACCCACCTTGGCCTCCCAAAATCCTGGGATTATAGGTGTGAGCCACCGAGCCCAGCCCCCCTCATTATTTCTGAGAGGTCCCAAATGGGTGGCTCCCATGAACCTACAACCCAGTCTGACAGTTGCAGCCTCCATGCAGCATTCTCCTATTCTTCCTCTCCCATAAAGCTCCCTCTTGTTCATGTCCAGCGTTCATCCACCAGCTCTGTGGAGAAGCCTCTGTACTGACACCACTCACCAGGAGAATGTCTGAGTATATTTCAAGGATGTCAGCTCTGATGCTTGCAAAGGTTCCCCACTCAAAGGGCTCCCAAGCATAGCTGATTTCCACACAGTGGCAGGGTAAATAGCCTCCTTTCCAATTCTTTATTTATTTGTCCTTTATTTATTTCTTCATTCAAATATTTATGGAGTCCTCACTGTGTTAAGCACTACGCTAAGCACTAGGAAGGCAGAACAGTGTAGTATCTAAGAGCACAGATTCTGCGGCCAGGCGTAGTGGCTCATGCCTATAATCCCGGCACTTTGGGAGGCCAAGGCAGGAGGATCACCTGTGGTCAGGAGTTCGAGACCAGCCTGGCCAACATGGTGAAATCCCATCTCTACTAAAAATACAAAAAATTAGCCGGGCATGGTGGTGGGTGCCTGTAATCCCAGCTACTCAGGCGGCTGAGGCAGGAGAATCACCTGAACCTGGGAGGCAGAGGTGGCAGTGAGCCAAGATTGTGCCACTGCACTCCAGCCTGGGCAACAGAGCAAGACTCTATCTCAAGAAGAAAACAAAAAAAGAAAGAAAAACACAGATTCTGGAGCCAGATTGCCTGGATTCAAATCCTGGCTCCATATTTACCAGCCATCTGACCTTGGAAGAATTACTCAGCTGATCCGTGTCTCACTTTTCCCATCTGTAAAAGGCAGAGACAAAAAAAAAAAACAAACCGATAATTAATTTATAGAACTTTGGTGATGGTTAAGTGAATGAGTATGTGTAATTGTCTAAGAATAGTGTCTGGAATACAGTAAGCACTCAATAAGTGATGGTTATTATTAATAAGGTATTTAGCAATGAACAAGATAGGCATGATCTCTTTCCTCATAGAACTGATCATCTAGCAAATAATGGGAAACAATTTGTTACCTGAGTCTCGAAGAAGCTACAGTTGTTCCCAGAATCATATTCAATCTATTAAAAAAGTAATATATCTCTCTTTTAACCAGAGAATCAAATTCAGGTGAACGGGCCTGTTTCAGTCAAAGTTTCATCAGGAAAAAAATGGCACTAAAATAGTTAATTCAGAAAAGCTTAATAAAGGGCTATTTCCAAAGGTGTACACAGTGTCTAGGAAAATGATCAAAACATGGTGCAGTTCCCTCAGGCTAGCAAGAGTGGGGAGCTATTATCTCCCAGGCCTAAAAAGGGAAGTAAAAGAAGTTACAGGAACAAGGAAAACTATGACTAACTAAAATTATGACCCAAGCCTTGGGTTGAGACGTAGGTTGAGGATTCAGCCAATCCATGCTGACTAGGCGGGAAGGGAATTAGAAAATACATACTTTGACTTCACTCTGTCCACCCTCTGATTGCCTCCCACTAACTGAACTCAACACAAAGCCAAATGGTAGGGAGCCTCTTGATGCAGCCCACAGATGTCAGTCTCCTGAAGAACAGAGCAGAATGGAGAAGGAGGGGAGTGAATCTGGAAGGTAAGCAACTCCAGATCAAACCAGGAACAGATGTTATACCATGCACTCCACTCTTTACCTCTATACCTCTACTCCCCAATATGAACTTTTTTCTTCCTCAAGTTAAAAAAATAATTAAACACCTATATATATGCTATTGTCTGAATGTTTGTGTCCCCCCAAAATTCATATTTTGAAACCTAATCCCCAATGTGATGGTATTAGGTAGGAATTTGGTGAGGTGATTAGGTCATCAGAGTGGAGCTGTCATGAACGGGATTAGTGCCCTTGTAAGAGAGGCCCCAGGGAGCTCTCTCACTCCTTTTACCACGTGAGGACACAGTAAGATGTCAGTGGTCTGCAACCTGAAAGAGGGCCCTCACCAGAACCCAATCATGCTGGCCACCTCATCTCAGACTTCCAGCCTTCAAAACTATGACAAATAACTTTTTATTGTTTATAAGCCACTGAGTAATTTTTATAGCAGTCCCAACAGACTAAGACAGTATATAAGACAGTATAAATAGGGAAGGGGTTAGGCTGGGCCCAGCTTGACCGGCTAAAATGCCTTTATACACATTAATAATGGCATGTGTTTGGAGAAAGGATTATAATACCAAGAAAAAAATAATTAAAGTGACTCAATACAGGTTACATGCTTTATTCAGATGATGCACATCAGGGTGCAACTCAAAATTAAGTAACTCTTTAAGCTGAAGCAGGATTGGAGAAGAGAGAGGTATGTGACATTGGTCTTGCCTCAGGTTTCAATTTTTTTAAATCTGTAACTGCTGTAAAAACTTGCAGTTGGAAAGGTTGGGATAGGTTGGTTTTCATGCCTCTTTCTTAGGATCATTAGTGCAATCTCATTTTGGCAGCTGAGAGCATAGTGCTTTCAAGAGCTATCGTTATAAATCTTGACGGTTGTCTGTTAGCTGTGTAATGTCAGCTAAGGCTCAGGGGAGCGGGAGATACAAAAGGAAAATAAATGAAAAAGAGAAGAGAGAAAAAACAAGGATCCAAAGATCTAAGCAAGGAAAACTGGAATATACTATAATTCTTTTGTAGTCCCTCCTCTTGGCCAAGATAAATAACTTTCAGCTCCACAAATCTTTTGGGAGAAAAAAATCTACAAGGATGTACAATGCTCAAGAATTGAGTCAAGAAGGCTTCCATACTGAATTAGAGGAGCCGTTTGGTTTTGGACTTCTGTTCTTAATCATACTTTGGACCATTTATTTGGACAGGACAGTGCTCTTTGCCTTCATTAGACATGATTAGATGTACTTGAAAAGGGATATTCCTATCAGCAGGAAAAAAAAAATGATCACTATCCCTTGGGGAAAAGTGCATACCAAGGATTGCATCCCTGATGGAATATCCAGCAGAGGAAGAGGCCATTTCCCAACCACACAGTGATGATTCATAGGTCCAGAGGCCAGGGACATGTCATTCACTCAATGAATGTCTTTGTTGGCTTCACAGATGTGTTACTTCAACAAAAAGACATCAGAAAGGTTTAGGGGGATGTATATGCAGCAATCATCATTGACAGCTGGAGAAGTGCATCACTTAAATGCCAGGATGATATGGTTGGATTTGTGTCCCCACCCAAATTTCATGTCTAATTGTAATCCCCAGTGTTAGAGGAGGGGCCTGGTGGGAGGTGACTGGATCCTGGGGGGGTAGATTTCCCCCTTGCTGTTCTCATGGTAGTGAATTCTCATGAGATCTGGTTGTTTGAAAGTGTGTAGCACCTCCCCCTTCACTCTCTTCCTCCTGCTCCAACCATGTAGGACATGCCTGCATCTCCCTTACCTTCTGACATGATTGTAAGTTTCCTGAGGGACCTCCCCAGCCATGCTTCCTGTACAGCTAACAGAACCATGAGCCAATTAAACCTCTTTTCTTTATAAATTACCCACTCTCAGGTAGTTTTTTGTTTTTTTGTTTTGAGACAGAGTCTTGCTCTTGTTGCCCAGGCTGGAACAATGGCATGATCTCGGCTCACTGCAGCCTCCACCTCCTGGGTTCAAGAGATTCTCCGGCCTCAGCTTCCCGAGTAGCTGGGATTATAGGCGCCTGCCACCACACTCAACTAATTTTTGTATTTTTAGTAGAGATGGGGTTTCGCCATGTTGGCTAGGCTGGTCTGGAACTCCTGAGCTCGTGATCCATCTGCCTTGGCCTCTCAAAGGTGCTGGGATTACAGGCGTGAGCCACCACGCCCAGCCTCAGGTAGTTCTTTGTAGCAATGTGAGAACAGACTAATACACAGGATGATGCCTAATGCCAGTTGCTGGTAGACTGGAGTTCCTGCATTTCTTGAGCAAGTGTTTCAGTATATTTGAAACACTTTGTGAAGGCATGGATGACTTCACAAACGACAGTATGTAAAACTCAAGTATTGCATCAAAATCTCCAGTAGACCACAGGGTTGCTCCTTCAGGAAGAACTGCAGCATAAAACCTGACCCAGGTGGTGTGGAATCCATCTGAATTGATTCCAAGTATTTTAGCTCCTTCACACAGTTTCTTTTCATCCTTTATTGAGAATGGATATTTTGCAGAGAGTAGTCTTCAAAGAGAGCAGAGGGTTGCCCACACTTAAACATTGATTGCTCTGGTTCAAGAGGAGTTTGACTCCTACCCTAAAGAGATGATAAATTCAGATGGGTGAGATAACATATCCCTGTCCAACTGGCTGGCAAAAACCAGTGATCAGTAGACACAAACAAACACACACACACACACACACAAATATTAATCCCATGGGGGCTTCAGGGTAAAAAACAGTCGAACTTTTATCATTTAGCTGTCCTGGGTGAAGCTGGCTCAATGATATTCATCCCCTTAAACTGGGCCTGGTAGGTTTTATTACAATAGCTCAGGTCAATAAATTAAGGATTAGAAACAAATATTTCCTTTGGAAAAAAATAGGCTCCCTCTTTTGGGGGAATATACTAGGTAGGGTATGCTAATCTTGGAGCTTTGTTGGAGATCGAGGTTGTGTGGGACCTTGGCCCAAATGACAGCGGCAATGATGGACAGATATATCTTGGATTAGGGAACAGATATTTGTAATAAAGCAACGGAACTGATGGGAAAAGGAAGAGAGTGTAGCAGAATCAACAACCATAGATGACAATGGCTTCATAAGTTTCAGTCTGAGCCAGAAAATACCAAAAATGTTGGATATTGAGGGAGGAAGAGGGGAGAAAAGAAGAAGGGAAAGGAAAAATAGGGAGAAGTAAAAGTAGCAGAGCAAGGATAGGAAGCATTACTATGATCGATACTTGGAGGTGATTCTACAGAAATACATTCAGAAATTAAAAGGTGGAGAGTAAGAAACAAGGCTAGGATGACAAGATAGATAACAAAATTGATACGGAGTCTTGTTCTGTCATCTTCTTGGGGAAAGCTATCTCCTTTGTGCTGTCATCTGCTTCAGAAGAGTTTCAAGAAAGTCTGTTTTAAGTCTTCTGTTAAGGAAGAAGGTTAAACTGAGAATTATTACTGTGAAGTGTGTTGAATTTGCAGGTATAGAGGGCAGGGAAACATGCTTACACTATGTGCTCTTAAGTCTTGTATAAAGTCATTAAGACTTTTTTCCAGTAGGACACGAATACTGCAAGGACTGGTACAAGAATGAGTAAATCTGCAACAGTGGGTTGTAGTTTCGCTGGGTACTTTGGGCTTTAGGAGATACCGGAACAATTTAGGAACAGGCATTGTGGGATCTCATAAGGCTTCTATATCCTTTTTCCCACATTTGTAGATGATACAGCCCAGAGGACACTGGGGACTGAGGAAAGTACATAAGAAAATTGAGGTGATTCTAAGGGTAAGAGAGTTGGAAACACGAGAGTGCAGAGCAGTCAAGGGAAGCCATCATAAGATGTATTCGGTCATCCTAGTCAACGAGATCAAGAAAAAGTCCTTCACATATGTGACCATCTACTAGTGGCACTTTAGTTAGCCTGTCTACCTAAAATAACTGAAAGGATAAGAATCTAGTTTAAGAAGTTATTCACGGGGAAAGCTGGAAATGGCCATTCAGGAGACAGAGGCTCCAGAGAAATGGGGTCAGTGCCCCAAAGTTAAAAGTTAGATTCTGCTTATATAGGCGGAACACAAAGAAGTTTAACAGGGTTGCAAGTTTTCTATACAAGGCTGGTTTAATAGTTACAACAAATTAGTTAGTTAGTTACAGTCTGTTTTCTTTCTCCTATGGCTTGTTTTCTTTTCTTTACAGCTGGTTTTCATTTCCTTTCCAATTGAAAAGAGCATATTTAACATTCCATCTTAAGATAATGTGATAGCCATTAAATCTTTGTGTGAGAAAGGTAAGAGGGAGGTTAATCTATAACGAAGATCAACAGTACAGAGGGAAGGGGGTCTTTTCTGGTGTCCTTCGGTCACTTACAGCATTTTACAAAACAACGCAGGTGAAGAAGAAGGTTTAATCTATAATCACAGAAACAAAATGTACAGCTGCCCTGGTTACAGCTGGCTGTCACATGACTCAGGCTCCATAATCACATTCCTTTAAGGCTCAAAATAATTTAGAGTTCCAACAGCTTGTATTTTGAATTAGTTATTTTCACAACCCAAAATGTCCCAACCTAATAGGTTGAGGGGAAGGAAGAAAATGAAAGGACTAAGAAGAATGACACATTAAGAAGTTAAGGTCCCAAGAAGACGGACAGGAAACTGTGTTGTACCTGTGGTAGGACCTTTTTTCCCTTAAGTTATTTAAGCTACAATGCCATAAGTTTGTGGTGTGAGGTGTTCTCTTTATTTATCATCTTATCCCCAAAATGCTGGGGTAAGTGTTGTAATTCATGTATAGTCATGGTCTGCAAGCCTATTTTATGCTTCTGAGCAGCAGCTTACATTTCAGGTTTAAGGCCATTAACCAAAAAAATGGTGGATATCACAGGTCCGAGTGGTTTTAATCAGTCACTAATATTAGAGACAGATTTATCACGCCCTTATTGACAGGACTGGATGATTCCCCAGTCAATGTAAAGGAGAAAAACTTCAGAAGCAGTATTTTTTAAATGTTCTCTTATTTCTAGGCCTTTTACATATGCAGAGACGGTGTTATTTCTATAAGGTTAGTTTAATCCTTATTTATAGAGGCCAGTTGGCCTTGTCAAACCAGGTTCAGGGATCTCCTGGTTCTATTGAAAGATGTGTTGAAAGATACAGATAAAGGAGCTCAGGAGCATAAGCCCCCAAAATCACCCTGAATAGCTCAATACATTTATTTCTTTTTGAGTATTTGGGAAATCTTTAATATGGCATAAAGGTCAGCTCACAACCAAGGTTTGAAGGTCACTTGTGATTGAGGTATTGGATTGGGGTCAGAAGCTGCTTGGGAAAGAGCTGATGAAGGCCTGCATCTAAAAATGAGAGGGAGGTGGGGAAGAGTACGAAGAGGAGGAGAAGGGCACAGAAAGGAGGGCAAGGACCAGGAAAGCAGGGCAGCAAACAAGGACTGGGATTATAAGAGGCAGAAGCAGAGCTAGACCAAAAGGAGGAGGTCTTTGTGGGGAGAAAGTTGAAGTTGTTTTGGAGAGACCGTAGATTAGAGTCTGCCTGAATTGTTTCTTTACTTGGCTTCTTCTTACCAATTAAAGAAAGCTACCTATTGTAAGTTAGCTATTTTGTCTTCTTTTATTCCAAGACACTTTGCAAATATACAAGTTTTGACTTGTTGCAAGATTCCAATATTGCCTTTCCTGAAGTCCCACAACTTAGAGAGACATTTAATAGTTAGGACCACATTGGCAGAACATCTGCCCAGTGGGAGTCCATTGAAGGAGGAAGTTGGGTAGATTGTTTCTCAATAAAGGAAGTACTAGATAGAAGAAGGGAGAAGGGTCTTGTCCTACCTTAGGACCATCATCTAATCATCCACTCGCCCAGAGAATCCCAAAAAGACGAAAGGAAATTAGATGCAGTGACCTGTCAGACAATAAGTTAATCCTTTCAAAGAATAGAAGCCTGAAACCTCTGTGTTACAAGAAAAAACCTGAGTGCAGAGTCAGGAACATGATTTACCTCTCAACCCAACAGCAGTCCCCAAGAAAGGAGGAAGCAAAGGTTCCTCAATGCGTTCTCTCCTCCTCTGAAACTGCAGCGGGATCCAAGATCCAAGATCCAGGTTTATCCAGATCCTAAGTCACAGCATTAAACTGTCAAGAAAGAAAAAATAGTTAAAGTGATCTCAAACAGAGGTCAAAGGCTTTATTCAGTCAATGCGCATGAGGGAGCACCTCAAAATTAGGTAACTCCCTGAACCAAAGTTGGAATGGATTTGTTACACAGCAATGAGAACAGAGGGGTATGTGATTTTGGTCATGCCCCAGGTTGTAGTTTTCGTTTTCTGTAACTGCTACAAAACTTGTGGTTGGAAAGATTGGGATAAGTTGGCTTTGAGAAATGTGAGCCCCTTTAGATTATCAGGCCCAGAAAGGCCTTGAAATGTGACAGCAGTCATGTCTTACTTCCCTCGTTGTAATTGCCCAACAGGTTCTTCTTGCCCACTGCCCAGCTAGAGCTGACGTTCAGACAGGAGAAGTGCAATACAGAAAGAGTTTAATATACATAGAGATGGCTAAACAGGAAACCTGAGTTTATTATTACTCAAATCAGCCTCCTCAAAAATTCAGAGGCTAGGCTTTTTTGAAGATAGTTTGGTGGGCAGGGGGCTATGGAGTAGGGAGTGCTGATTGGTCAGGTTGAGGATGAAATCATAGGAAGTCAAAGCTGTCCTCTTCAGCTAAGCGAGCTCCTGGGTGGGGGCCACAGATCAGACAAGCCAGTTTACTGGTCTAGGTGATGCCAGTTGATCCATCAAGTGCAGGGTCTGAAACATACCACAAACACCAATCTTAGGTTTTACAATAGTGATGTTATCCATAGGAGCAATTGGGAAAGTTAGAAATCTTGGGGCCTCTGGCTGCATGACTCCTGAGCCATAATTTCTAATCTTGTGGCTAAGCTGTTAGTTTTGTAACCACCTGAGGTATTCTTCCTGCCCACTGCATAAAGAAAGATCACAGGATTGTAGTAGAGAAAGACTAATAGACATGAGGCCGGCTACGCCACGTGGGAGATGGAGTTCGTACTCGAATCACCTCATTCGAAGCTCATATGTTAGGGGTTTTTCAAAGGAAGTTTGGGGAAAAAGTGGGGGGGTGGCCACCAGGTATCAGGTGCTTGCTGCTGATTGGTTGGGGCAGAGATGAAATCATAGAGGATTGAAGCTGTCTTCCTGCGGGCAGAATGGCTTCTGGGTGGGGCAACAGTAGCAGGGTTTTCAGTCCAGATGGAATCATCTGGTCCAGGTGGAGCCAAGGGTGTCAGACATGCAAAAACCTGGAACGATATCTCAAAAGACCAATCTACAAAACTGGTGTTATTTGCAGGAGTAATTGGTGAAGTTGCATATCTTATAACCTCCAGAGTAATGTCAGCTCCTCAACTCTCCTCAACCTGATGGCCTCCTATTAGCTTTTCAAAAGTGGTTGAGTTTTGGGCAAGGCCTATTATCATTTAAACTATATCCTAAATGTCTTCCAAAGTTAGTTTGGCCCAATGGCCCAGGAATAATTAAGGGAAAGGCAAGATGGGGATTGGGTTAGCTTAGGTTACTGTTATAACTTTCTCACGGATACAACTTTTGCAAAGGCAGTTCCAGTTTTATAAATACAGTCTGGTCCCCAAGCAAGGAAGTGTCAGAGGCATTTGAACCAGAGCAACTCCATCTTGAATACGGGCTGGCTAAATGAGGCCGAGACTTACTAGGCTGCATTCCCAGGAGGCTAGGCATTCTAAGTCAGGGGATGAGATAGGAGGTCGGCACAATATACAGGTCACAAAGACTTTGCTGATAAACAGCTTGTGGTAAAGAAGCTGGCCTCTGGTTGTCCTCACTGCTCATTATATGCTAATTATAATGCATTAGCATGCTAAAAGACACACTCACCAACGCCATGACAGTTTACAAATGCCATGGCAATGTCAGGAAGTTACCCTATATGGTCTAAAAATGGGAGGAACACTCAGTTTCTGGAATTGCCCACCACTTTCCCAGAAAACTCATGAATAATCCAATCCTTGTTTAGCATAGAGTCAAGAAATAACTATAAGTCTCCTTAGTCATACAGCCCATGATGCTGCTGCTCTGTCTACGAAGTAGCCATTCTTTTATTCCTTTACTTTTTTTTTTTTTTTTTTTTTTTGAGACGGAGTCTTGCCCTGTCACCCAAGCTGGAGTGCAATGGCACAATTTCCACTCACTGCAAGCTCCATCTCCCGGGTTCACCCCATTCTCCTGCCTCAGCCTCTGGAGTAGCTGGGACTACAGGCGCCCGCCACCACGCCCAGCTAATTTTTTGTATATTTAGTAGACACGGGGTTTCATCGTGTTAGCCAGGATGGTCTCGACCTCCTGACCTCGTGATCCACCCGCCTCGGCCTCCCAAAGTGCTGGGATTACAGGCGTGAGCCACTGCGCCCGGTATTCCTTTACTTTCTTAATAAACCTGCTTTCACTTTATGGACGTGCCCCGAATTCTTTTTTGCTCGAGTTCGGAGAACCCTCTCTTGGGGTCTGGATCAGTTATGTAGGAGAAAGAATAAATTATTTAGGCAGATAGTGAGGGTACGAAAGTCCTCAGTAAGGTTTTCCTTTTAATAAAAAGGAGTCCCCAAATCAGTTCTTTTCTAACAAAGAGCAGCCTGTAAATCGAGCTGCAGACATAGATAAGCAAGCTGGAAACTTTCACGAGTGAATGCCGGCGGCTGTGCCAATAGGAAAAGGCTACCTGGGGGCTAGGAATGTTTAACATGGCGACTCCATCTTCCCTTTTCTTTGTCAACCACGTGTGCAGTAAGGAACAGACAACGGGGCACCGGCCGGGGAGAGAATCCATCTGCATTATAGAAGATTAGGGTGCGGTGGCCAGCTTCTTCAGGCTTTATGTAAATGGCACACCTGGTCCAACCAGTCTTTGGCCCTATATAAATCAGACACCACCTCCTCAAGTCAGTCTATAAAACCCCATGCACTTCACTGTGGCCTGGAAGACCCACTCGAGCACCCCCTTTCTCTGCAGGAGAGAGAGCTATTCTCTTTCTTTGGCCTATTAAACCTCCACTCTTAAACTCACTTCTTACATGTCCGTGTCCTCGATTCCCTTGGCATGAGACAACGAACCTCAGATATTTACCCCAGACAATGACACAGCTTCATCAGGACCCCTTTTCGGTAACAGAAGGGGTTTGTTTCAGGGAGGGGCTCTTGTCATCTTTGTTTCAAAGTTAAACTATAAACTAAATTACTCCCAAAGTTAGTTTAGCCTATGTCCAGGAATGAACACGGGCAGCTTGGAGGTTAGAAGTAAGATGGAGTCAATTAGGTTAGATTTTTCTCATTGTCATCATTTTTGCCAAGGTGGTTTCACCTTGAGCTGAATAATTACCTCTTGAAACCACTTGCTGTGTGGGTTATAGACTGATGCCAAGTACCCATAAATTAATGGAATAATGCCATAAGCTGGACATTATAACGCATACCCTATAGTTCAACCATGTATAACCAATCACTAATCAATGTTATTTCTGTAAACCAATGAGAATTTCTGAAAAATAAATAAATAAATAAACTTTTGTATTAATAATTGCCCTCTCCTTGCTTGCGCTTTTTTTCTTTTAAAACCTAAGCCTCTCCTTTGTTCCCTGGAGCATTTTCTGTGTTTCCTGGGCTGCAGTCCTCAAACTTGGCCCAAATAAGCTCTTATTTTTATTTACAAGTTTTCTAAAAAGTTTATTTTTTGGCCTCCCAAAGTGCTGGGATTACAGGGGTGAGCCACCATGCCTGGCCCCAAATAAACTCTCTATATTAATTTTGCCTCAGTTTGCTTATTTAGGTTGACAGTTTTCATGCCACTTTTTGCAGATGCAATTTAATTAAATTGCAGTGCAATTTAATTTTACCAGCTGAGAGAACAGTTCTTTTGAGCGCTATCTGGTAAGTAAGCCTTGATGGTTCCCTCTTAGCTGTCTAATGCCAGTTAAGGTTCAGGGAAGTTCCCAGGAGATAGAAAAGAAGAAAAGAGCAAGAGAGAGGACAGAGGGGGAAAACGGAAAGGAGGAAAGAGTCTAAGCAAGAAAACTCAGGTCTGTTTTAATTTTTTACAATAGGAAGTGATAACCTAAGTTCAGTTAGGGACATGACCCACTCAGGACATAACTACCTTAACTACTTGTGGAGAATTGAGTTGGAATCTGTGCTTTGCATGTATTAGCCCCCAGCAGTGACCAAAATGAAATAGCCTGGTCTTTTTCCCAAGAGTCCTTTGGCCACTACAAGAGTAGCGAAAGCAAACCTCTAATCGGCAGGTTTTCTATGACTGAAACTACAACCAGTCAGGGAAAGGAAGGCAGAAAATGTGTTCGGACAAATTTTCTAGAACAATGCATTCCTGAGCTCTGCCCAACCACACTCTTGCCCCACCCTAAGCCACCAGCCCCTCCTGAACAAGGAATTCACACATGCCCTAGGCCAAATTCAGAATTGAAGGACACCTGGGCCTATGAGGAAATGAGCTAGTCTCATCTCTTCCCCCTTCCCAGAGGCTGCAAACATAAGAGGCTCACACGGTCTTGCATTTCCCTGCCCAGCAGCAGGGGATAGGCTTACTCATTATCAAGCAAGCCTTAAACATCTACTCTGAGCCAGCCTTAATGAATACAAAAATGAATAACACCAAGCCATGAATAAAGAGCTGATAAACTTCACTTTACTCATACATTTTTGTTCAGCAATGTGTTCTCATTTACGGGATCTGAACATCAGATCATTTAAAAGCTCAAAGTCTTCAAGTATTATGTAGAGATGAGAGAGGTCAAAGATAAAGAAGAAAGATGGAACTGGAGGGGGCTCTAACTCCCTGACTGATCAATGACTTCAGTCAAAATATCAGCCCTTATTGTAGAAGCCAGTGATGCAGCCCTAACCCCATACCTTGTTCTCTTTATACTTGTTATAGTTTCAATGCTAGAAATGTGATTCCTTTTTCCTTTTTATACAGTTGGCCCTCTGTATCCATGGGTTCCACATCTCTAGATTCAACCAATTGTGCGTCGAAAATACTCAGGAAAAAAAAACGCATCTGTGTTGAACATATACAGACTTATTTTTCTTGTCATTATTCCCTAAATGATAGGGTATAACAAGTATTTATGTAGAATTGACAATGTATTAGGTATTATAAGCAATCTAGAGATTATTTAAAGTATACCAAAGGATATGCATAGGTTGTATGCAAATACTACATGATTTTGTATCAGGAACTTAAGAAGCCTTAGATTTTGGTATCTAGGGGAGGTTCTGGATCCCTCATGGATACTGAGGGACAATAGTATTTCATTTTGAAATACCTTGGATGAAGAAGGGGCTTTGACATGCAGAGAAATACAAGGGAAAAAGAAAGCATGTATTAGAATAGGTATGTGGGGCAATTTACCTGGTCCAGCCCAACTAGCCAGGAACATTAGAGCGGTCATAACTATCATCCATGAAGTGTGCCTCCAAGATTAGGCCATACCTGATCCTTTGCCCCCTGCCTGTGGTGGGGTTCCTAGAAGCAGTGCTCACACGGGAATTCCTATTGAAGTGATTTATTGAGGAAGGACTCTATGTAGGGGTGAGGAGAACTAGCAGGATGTGATGTGTGATCTAAGCAGGCGACTAGCTTCAGCCTGATCCCACAGGGAAGCTCTGGAGTACAAACTGTACCCCTTTATAAGTTAGTCATTGGCCACAGTCTTTGGTGGGCAGTGGTAGGGGGTGCATGGGGATTGCTGGACAATCTTCTTTGGAGAGGGAGGCAGCTAGAGAAGAAGGCATCTGTAGGTTATTAACCAACAGTCACAGCAGCTAAAATATGAGTGCAGGGAGAAGGAAAAGGAATCTGGGTGAGGACATCAACAGCATCCACCACCTAGCCCCACCCTCATTATCTTTTTCTGTAAAGGGCTAGATGGTAAATACTCTAAGCTTTTGCCTTCATGGATGGTAAATACTCTAAGCTTTTGCCTCTAAGCTTGTGGTCTTCATCACAAGCACTCTTGTTGTAGCACAAAAGCAGCCATAGGCAATATGTAAATGAATGGACAAGGCTGTGTTCCAATACAATTTTATTTACAAGAACAGGCAACTGTGGCTTCTGTCTGTCCTCTTCCAGAGACAAAAAGAGATCTTGGTCTGTCACTAGCACCATGTGCAAGGATCAGATATGGACCGCAGGGGGAAAGACTGGGCTTCTAATCACAGCCCTGTGTCTCTGTAGCTCTTTCAGATGCAAGTGCCAGAAACCCAATGAAACAAGAAATTTTCCCTGACCCTTTCATGGGCCTCGCGACAGGGGTGCCTTACTTACTCAGCTCTCAACTCCTCATGGTAGGGGGAGCATGCAGGTGAGTGGCTACAGGAGCCAGAGCAAGTGATTTTGGGTGCTGGCAGGAGCAAAACTCTGTGCGGCCCCACAGCAGCATCTAGGGGGGTGTCTGTGAGCCCTGAAGCCCCAGGGGGATCGTGTTACAGTGCTCTTTTAGCTTGGCCTCCACGGACGGCTTAAGTGTTCAACAGCTCAGTGGACCCTCTGCCTTTGTGAAAAGGCAGAGGGTCAGTGTGAGAGATTTCTGTATCCTGAGCTCTTGTCCGGTGTCCAGAAAAAAATCACAGGAACAAATTGAAGGATAGTAAATGTGGAGGATATTTCTTCTTTTTTATTATACTTTAAGTTCTAGGGTACATGTGCACAACGTGCAGGTTTGTTACCTATGTATACACGTGCCATGTTGGTGTGCTGCACCCATTAACTTGTCATTTACATTAGGTATATCTCCTAATGCTACCCCTCCCCCCTCGCCCCACCCCACAACAGGCCCCGGTGTGTGATGTTCCCCCTTCCTGTGTCCAAGTGTTCTCATTGTTCAGGTGGGAACCTATGAGTAAGAACATGCGGTGTTTGGTTTTCTGTTCTTGCGATAGTTTGCTGAGAATGATGGTTTCCAGCTGCATCCATGTCCCTACAAAGGACACGAACTCATCCTTTTTTATGGCTGCATAGTATTCCATGGTGTATATGTGCCACATTTTCTTAATCCAGTCTGTCACTGATGGACATTTGGGTTGGTTCCAAGTCTTTGCTATTGTGAATAGTGTTGCAATAAACATACGTGTGCATGTGTCTTTATAGCAGCATGATTTATAATCCTTTGGGTATATACCCTGTCATGGGATGGCTGGGTCAAATGGTATTTCTAGTTCTACATCCTTGAGGAATCGCCACACTGTCTTCCACAATGGTTGAACTAGTTTACAGTCAATGTGGGGGATTTTATTGCTGATGGAAGTGGCTTTCAGCAGGAGGACTAACTGAAAAGGGGATGGAGTGAGAAGGTATTCCTCCCCTAAAGTCCAGCTGGCCAGACTCTTCTCCGAAGTCCTGCTGTCAAGCTGTCTGTCTGAAGTCAAGCTGTTTCTCTCTGACGTCAAACCACAGTCTCTGACGTCCAGCTGCTTCTCCTCTCTGGCAGTGGAGCCTGGGGTTTTTATGGGTACAGGATGCGGGACCGGGTAGGCCATGGGTGGTTTTGGAAAAGGCAACATTGGAGCAGGAAAACAGGAATGCATGTTCTCACTTTGGGCAACAGTTCTAGGCTTGAGGGTGGGGCTTCGCCAGGGACTTCATCCTTTTCTGCCTAGAATATTCCTGCCTCCTGTTCCTATCACTAAGTCAAATAAACTCAAGGAAAACGGTAGGTGAAAGGAAATACTTAGTGACTCGGGTAACCTAACCATGGGTGGACTCGCCTCAAGGACAACTATTCCAAGAACTCAAACTCTTTAAGACCTGCCCTCCGCTTATCTCAGCATTTTGGCTTTAGTCTCTCCTACTATAGGTGGACTTTGTTTCTGCACCAGGGAAGACAGACCTCTGGTAGTTCTGGACTCAAACACTGATGGCTGTAGCCCTGGAGAAGAAAGAGGATCTTCTTTATCCAGGACCAGGTAAAAAGATCTTGTAGAAAGCATTGGATTACATGCCCATCCATGGATGACAGATCACCCCACCCCCCCGTCACCCCACCCAGTGTGGTCAGGGCAATAGTGTCTGACCCAAGAAATATGATGATGAAGAGAGCCCAGACCTGGCCGCTGGGGAATCATTTTGAACCACAGAGTCTCCCCAAATCATGTTGGTTATAGTAGCCTTGACCTACTGACCTCTGGAATCTGTGTCTTCTCCCCTCTCTCTGTTTGCCTATGCTGAGATTTTAGTACTCAAGAAGTACAAATACTTTTTGAGCACATACTATGTGTACCGTGCTAGGTACTGTGGATTTTGTATGAACAAGACAAAAAAAGACTGACTTCACTTAACTTCCAGCAGGTGAACCTTGCAAAACCCAGAACAGCCAGTCCTGATCTTTTGTGTTGATGGCGTGAGAAATCACAGAACAAGGTATGCCGCTCTAAAGAATAGCCTTCATGGCCGGGCGTGGTGGCTCACGCCTGTAATCCCAACACTTTGGGAGGCCAAGGCAGGTGGATCACGTGAGGTCGGGAGTTTGAGACCAGCCTGACCAACGTGGAGAAACCCTGCCTCCACTAAAAATACAAAAAATTAGCCAGGCATAGTGGCACATGCCTGTAATCCCAGCTACTTGGGAGGCTAAGGCAGGAGAATCGCTTGAACCTGGGAGGTGGAGGTTACAGTGAGCCGAGATCATGCCGTTGCACTCCAGCCTGGGCAACAAGAGCAAAACTCCATCTCAAAAAACAAAAACAAAACAGAATAGTCTCCATTCACTGTCTCCACTTCTTATTCTCTCATTATCTCTATCCCACTGCATTGTCCTCCACCATTCCACTGAAACTGCCCTGGAAAAACCCACCAAGAACCTTCTTATTGCAACCACAAATGCACCATTTTTGTCCTCATTTGTATTGAACTTGGGTGCATTTCATATTGCTATCTACTGCCTATATTCTAAAACTCTGTCTTTTCTTACCTTTGGTGACGTGCACTTTTCTGGCTCTCCTAGATATCTGAATGAGAGGTCAGTTAATTATACTTTTCAATTTTCACTCTTTATGCTTCTTTTATAAATAGAAAGTTTTATATTAAAAATTGAATTTTTTAAATAAAAGTAATTTAAGGCTAATAAGAAAGCTAAAAAAAATCTAGGATTCAAGAGAAAAGGAGTATTGATCTAGCTCTAATTCTATCTAACAGTCAGAATAAACTCTCTACATTTCAATAGCCTAATCTCTAAGAAAAGGAGATATTGCTAGATTTAATTGAATAAGCATTGACTGTACATTCATTCTCTGTACCAAATCACATAGATATATAATACTAGGTATTTGGAGTACAAAGATGATGAAGACCTTGCCAATGGCTCAAAGAGCAGTGGTGGAGGGGCAGGACAGATTTTGTAGATGAAATGATAATTGTCCTGAGATCCAAGCAAGTGTTCATCAGGCTAACAAAGTGTCATGGTAGTCAGAGTCAAAGCAGGTAGATTAGCAAAAGCCAAATTTGCTGTGAGTCCTGAGTAGGATCACAGCTGAAGTATAGAGTTTGGAATACGGAGCAGGGAGCCAAGCTGAGGCCAGAAAGAGGAGACAGGAATCAGATCAAGGAAAACCTTACAGGAAGTGCAAAATGTGAACTTTTTCTGCAAGCAATGGGGAGGCAGTAGGGCTGGGCTTTCTTAGCCTGGGCTATTAATGTAGTTGACCATCTTTTTGCATGTGTTAACCATTTCAAAATCTACTAGATTGCTTATCTTTTTCTTATCAATTGGTAGGGCGCTTTAAATATCTAGATCTTAAAAATGTACCTGTTTCCAGTGTTGCAAATATTTTCTCTCAATCTGTCACTTATTTTTTACGCTTGCCTATGTGACTTTGCAGTATAGAAGTTCTGTAGTTTAATGTAGATACATGCAGTGGTCTTTTACTTTTGTGAATTCAAAGAATTAATTTTGTGTTTTTAAAAGTCCCTCTTCATTCCAAATGTGAAAAATATTGTCTTGTCTAATTATATCATAGTTTTGCTTTTATAGCTAGCTTTATTCTGTCTTGGATTTTACTTTGTGCATGGTGTAAGGTACACATCAAACTTATTTTTTTCTCAAAGGAAGAAATACCTTTCACACCATTATTTCTTGTGCAGTCTATTCTGTCCCATGGTATGAAATGTCATCTTAATCACATTCTAAATCCAGATTTTCCTGTATACATTAATTAACATATGTAAATACATAAAACATTCAAAACCACCAAAAGCTAAATAAGAAAATGGTCAAAGGACATGAACAGAAAATTAATGGAAGATATATTTAGCTAACCTCCAACCTCAGTAGAAGCTTAAAGTGCTGATTAAAATAATAAAATAAAATTGTTTCTAAAATCAACAAAATGTCACACTAGGGGTTAAAAATAAACCAAAGTTTATAAAGGTAAATTTTAATGAACATTCTCATTCTCTCCTGTTGAGAATGTAAGTTGGTATAATCTTTCTATTCTTAAATTCATAATTCTCATTAACACAATAAATCATCCTTTAGCAGTGTATCCTTTAAAAAAAAATTCAAAGATTGTCAAGGATTTACATAAAGGATGCCCGTGTCAGTGATATTTAAAACCAAGACAAATTTAAAGCAACCTAAATGTTCGTCAATAGGAATTAGTTAAATTAATTATGATACTTGCTTATTAGAGAATATCACACAGTTATTTATTTATTTAGAGACGATGTTTTGCTCTTTTTGCCCAGGCTGGAGTATGTAAAGGCACAATCTCAGTTCACTGCAACCTCCACCTCCTGGGTTCAAGCTATTTTCCTACGTCAGCCTCCCAAGTAGCTGGGATTATAGGCATGCGCCACTACACCTGGCTAACTTTTTGTATTTTTAGTAGAGATAGGGCTTCACCATGTTGGTCAGCTGGTCTCAAACTCCAGACCTCAGGTGATCCACCCACCTCAACCTCCCAAAGTGCTGGGATTACAGGTGTGAGCCACCGTGCTCGGGCCACACAGTTGTTTAAAAGGATGCCTTCATAGTGTGATTTTTAAAACAGTTTCAATTAAAAAATGTTTCTGCACAAGATTCAATATACAGTTATTAACAATGTCTTGCCAAGCTAATTTCAGTTCTTTTTTGAAGAGATAACTAGACTGATACGTAAGTGGAATTTAATACAACTGAAAGAATGTGTAAAACTTCTAATATATATAGAGAGAGCTCCTGGTACACCTGGTGGATTGTAGTTGCCAGGTACTGAAATATAGAAGTAAATAAAATGTAACCCCTGCCCTCAAAAAAGCACATAATCCAAAACAGCAGGGAACAGACAGATGAAAAATTATAGCACAATGTTGTAAATGCAAGGAGTATTCAGACTTACCACGTAAGGAAGCACAGAGAACAAGTATGAAAGTCAACCCAAGGGCATCATGGTAGAATGACTTAGAACCAGTATATCTGAATCCTGCAATTTTTGAGAAGGACTCTCCCATTCTCTGTATGGATTTGAGTGGAAAATGCTGGAAGAATGGCAAATCAACTTGGTAGGTCCATTGAACAACTTATCTGATAACTAGTCTCTACTAGCATACCTCAGGATGCTGTACTTGACATTCCTCCTTTTTTTGAAAACGTTTTAAATAATTTGGATGAAGACGTATAAACATACTTTAATCATTTACAAATGACCCAAAGATGGGAGGAATAGTTAACATAAAAGATGAAGGAATCAAGAATCAAGATAGAGCTGGAAAGGCTGAAATGACGGACCTCACTGACAGGATGCAAGTTAACCAGAATGCAAAGTCCCACATTTAATTCAAAGGCTGGGTTAGCCTAGAGTAGGTAGCAGTTTATATTTTTAAAGACCGATGGGTTTCATTTGATTGCAAGTTCAACACCATCTTAAGGGACACTAATGCATTTCTGTCCAAGACATCAGCTGTGCCTGCATCAGGACACTCTGTACTGGCTGGACTACACCTGAAACAAAACCACTATCTCCCTTTAAGGAAGGGCTGTATCTTGCCAGATCGTAGTGAAAACAGGAGAAAATTGAGACTCTTCTGCATGAGAAAGAGAACATGAGAGTCTTCCCCAAATATCTGATGGATCACATTTATTCTGCATGGCAACATAGGGAACACTTTGGAACTTAACAGGAGATATATTTATCCACATTGGAGGAAACATTTATGAGCACCTTAGGACAGGTAGCACATCTAAATAATAACATTGCAGAACATTTACTCTCTGCCATGGAATTTCTCATTTAATCTTCACTCGGTTTTATGAGGTCGGTAGTATTGTTATGCCCATATTACATACATAAAATAGATTTACTGAATTAAATTAAAATTAACTCATGCTGCCCATAAATAAAATGGACTGCCCTCAAGGTAGTAAGTATCCAGGTTGATGCAGAGGGAATGTAGCACTGAGGCCCTCCCAGTCTAAAATTCTATCATTCTGTGATTAGATGAACTCAAGTTTATATGGGACACAGTTACCATGTCCAGGAAAAGTATGTGAAAATTTGCTATATCATTATTTTAAAAGGAGCAAGAATGAAAAGTCTTTCTGTGCAGCCCCTGTCCTCTTAGCTGGGGCAATTAGTCGTGTCTTTAATAGGTGAGCTCAGCTCCATCAACTTGCTCAGCCATCCTGTCACTTGCTCGAACATGGGTGAGTTAGATGCCCAGTTCCACTATCTGGTAGAGCCTAATGGTTCATGTTTCTCCCACATCTAAGCATTCCTACTTCCTGCTATGGTGACCCAAGTTTAAATGTTATGACTTTCACCTCTGTTTCCCTGACTGGCCATCCTATTCATCACCTGAGACAAAAGTTCTACCTACCATATAGTCGACATCTTTTAGCATTTACTAGGATGCTAAGTCCCATGTAATGTTTCCAAAAACCCTATAATAATAGTAAGTAGTATTGCTATTCCTATTTTATAGATGTGGAAACAGGTTTTGCATGTCCCTGAAGTACTAACAATTCTACGGGCTGGATCTACAATTCAAACCTAGATCTGTCGACTTCCAAATCCATGCTCTTACCCATCATCCCCTGGAGCTAGTTCTCTTGACTAATACCATCATATGTTGTTAAGTCTTTCCATGCCTGGGGCCATGAATGTATTAATGACTATAATCATGGAGCCTCCGCTCACAGGAATCCTAGGATTTCCCACCACACAAATTGTCTCAGTGCTGTGCCCCACCAGCTTGATTAGATGTCACTTTTGAGCTGGCAGTGAGCCATATTAATGTCCCTGAGAGCCCCCATCAAGGCCAAATTGGTTTCTCTTAAGTCCCCTTGCTCCCCTTGATAACGAACAAGAAAGAGGAGAAAAATGTGTAAATCAGAAGTGAAATCATCACCTTGAAATATTTCATACCCTTCAAACTCTTGAGAAATAACCAAATGTGTTGTCACAAATAACTGGGAGACATTAGAATAAAAGTTCATGTGACATTTGAAGGAGAGGATGAAGATCCTCCAAGTGCATCAGCAGAAGCAGCGAAAAAGTAATAATATATTTTATGCAAGAGTCTATTGGAAAGAGGAAGCATATGGAAGAAGGCAATAGCAGATTACTAAAAGCAGATGGGAACATTTTTACTTTGTGAAGAAAGTCTATGGAGATCCCAAGTTAACTAGAGAAACATTCCTATTTTGAGTACAACAAATATCTCAGTCCCATGAACACTGGGCCTAGACCAAGGATTGGCAACATTTGGTGGTCAGAGTGCCCTGGAAAAAGGATTGGAGAGATAGGCAAAGTAGTTTAGGGGGCTTGCCTCAGCATTAGACATGGTTGCACATCAAGGAGCTGAATGTTTGAGCCCTGGGTAGACTCTATAGTATGTGAAGAAGACCCTTAGCTCTCCTGCCTGTCCCTGGAATACTGGAATTCTGAGAAATTGCCAGTCTTGCACTGTGGAGACATTCCCATACCTACACGAGAGCTTCAGGAGCTGAGGACAGCTACCTATAGTGGGATGCCGGGACCAACATCAAGGTAATGGCGAAAGGAAATTTTCAGGAAACGGTGTGACTGGCCACGCTCTGTGTGAGCAGCAAGAGAGACTTGCCACTGTGTGTTTCCACCTGGAAAGCTGTAAAATCTGTGGAGAAGGCCTGTGAATATATTGAAACCAGTCAGTAGAAAGACAAATAAATATAATCATTATTGAATTGTTATAACAAGTGAGTCTATTGCAAACTCATTATGATGGTATAAGCCTATTGACCAACTACATCCTTATTATAGTTATTATAATTACTGGCTCAGTGGAACTATCACCAAACTCCCTACTATAATTTGTTTGGTCTTTTTTTAAATGTTTGTTATAAACCAGTAAGCCTCATCCTCCTGTGAGATGTATCATGTTATCTGTTACTAATACAAGTTAAATACTAAGATATAGGAATTACTTACTTCTATTACACAGAATCCAAAATTTTCCCAATAATAATGCTATTAGCACCGTAGCAGACACTGTTAGTGCCTAACCCAAATCCCCTGAGCCCCACCCCTACAGACTAAAGGCTGCTTACTGTGAATATCTGTGACTCTCTGCTTGAGAGTGTTTTCCTGGCTACCAGAGCATGCAGGGGCCTATGCATGGCAAAATGAAAGTTCTGAAGAATTAATTAACTCCCAATGATGAATGGGAGTTGGAAGATAAAAACCCCAGCTTCCTTTCCCTTTGGTTGAGATAACTCTGAGGTGTGTCTTTTCCACTAGCTCCAGGAGTTTCCCAGCAGTATTGCACTCCAGTTGCCTACGGTGGTAACTTACTGTAATACACATCCTTTGTTGGCTTCCCTGCCTTATATCCCCAATCCTCAACCAGTGCTTTCTGATATTCTACCCCTCACCCAAATTAATAATTAGCACTCAAATCCTTGTCTCAGGGTCTACTTCTGCTGTAACCGAGGCTAAAACATCTACTAACTCTTTTTTTCTGACATACCTTTCTGGGTGGGGAAGACAGTGGACCGTAGACATTTGTTACCTTCAGTACATCCATGGGAGTATGATATATGTCATTTGTGTCACAGTAGAATAAAAGTTGAGAATTGTCATAAAACATGCACCTGGCTAGTTGATTGACCATGACACAAGGTGGCTTCAAGAAGAGATGACAGCTCGGTAAAGAAAGGGTTCCTGGGCCAGGCACAGTGGCTCATGCCTGTAATCCCAGCACTTTGGGAGGCCAAGGCGGGAGGATCACAAGTTCAGGAGTTCGACACCAGCTTGACCAACATGGTGAAACCCCGTCTCTACTAACAATACAAAAATTAGCCGGGCGTGGTGGCGGGCACCTGTAGTCCCAGCTACTCAGGAGGCTGAGGCAGGAGAATCACGTGAACCTGGGAGGCAGAGGTTGCAGTGAGCCGAGATCATGCCACCGCACTCCAGCCTGGGCAACAGAGCTAGACTCTGTCAAAGAAAAAAGAAAAGAGAAGAAGAGAAGAGAAGAGAAAAGAAAAGAAGAAAAGGCTCCTGGAGAACAGGGCCACACTTTATGGTCCCTTCACAACCAGTCCCAGGTTTAATGAATGTTAGTTTATGGAAAAAGGCCTGAGAATACCCCTTTAGCTCTGAGAGGCACCGGCTGTGAGCACAGAGAGGCAAAGAAAAATTAAGAACAGTTTCCTTTTTGTGTAAATACAGGGAAACTTTTTCTTTTCTTTTTTTATTAAGATAGGTGAAGCAGCTCAATGTCAACTTCTGGAATGGTAGAGCAAGAACCTCTGAAAATCTGCTCCTCATAAAAGCAAGGAGAACACTAGAAAAAAACTGTCAGAATCAACGTTTTCAGGACTCTGGAAATTAAAACTTGCAACAATCTTAGGAATGTTTATTCAAGAAAATTGGCTAAATCTTGGTAAGAACAGCAAATATTGTAGCCTCTTAACCTATCTGAATCCCATCCCTCTCTCCCCAGCTCCGCAGTAGCCTTAAAAGCTTTAAAAACTGTAACTACAGTGGCTGGAAAATCCAGCAGCCTAGCATCCACTGGAGAGAGCAAAAGAGGTTTGGAGTTGGCCAGGTGTGGTGGCTCAGGCCTGTAATCTCAGCACTTTGGGAGACTGAGGCAGGTGGATCATGAGGTCAGGAGTTCAAGACCAGCCTGACCAACATGGTGAAATCCCGTCTCTACTAAAAATACAAAAAAAAAAAAAAAAAAAAATTAGCCAAGCATGGTGGCATGCACCTGTAATCCCAGCTACTCAAGAGGCTGAGGTATGAGAATCGCTTGAACCCCAGAGGCAGAGGTTGCAGTGAACTGAGATTGTGCCAGTGCACTCCAGCCTGGGTGACAGAGTGGACTCCGTCTCAAAAAAAAAAAAGAGGTTTGGAGTTTCCCAAAAGATCCAACCCCAGAGAATTATTACTGTTTAACATGTCTGGCAGTTCACTAAAAAGTTCCATTCTCAGGCCTCATTTTCATTTGGCCTGAGTCAGAGCCTTCTCTGTACAAAAGCCTACTCTGACAAATACCCTGTAGGGTATTTATAAAAACAATAATTGACAGCTGCATAACATCACAGCTGCCTAAGGTGGTGTTACTAGTTGGGGCCAACAAGAGACTCATCAAAAAATGTAAAAGAAAAAAACCGAGGAATTAGATGTTCATAAGGGGCTTTGAGGAGTTCTGACATATTCCAGGGAATCTAAGAGGTCATGTGAATGTGCTGGTCTGTGTGCATGGTCCAGGAAAGACCTCAGAGAGCCCTACACTTAAAACCTAATACAATGTATGTGAGAAAAAGAAGACTAAACTCTCATCTCTGGCTGATCTTGAGGCTCTGCACAAGCAGGAAGAGAAGGCTAAGGCAGAGGTGCAAGCCTGCCTGCTGAAACATTCAAAGCATATTCCAACACATATATGGAGCACTTCAGCAAAGGCTGGGAGACTTATTGGTTCAAGACATTTAAGAGAAACTTAATTGCATTAATAGCTGACCACTATGGTAATTAAGCAGAGACTTCAGTGGCTACACACAACAAAGAATACAGATTTTATAGAATTAGTCCAGGAAAGTTACTAAACACACTATAAATCAATACCTCTTATGACTATAGAAGCAAAAATCCTTAGAAAAAATACTAGCAAGGCTGGGCGCAGTGGCTCATGTCTGTAATCCCAGCACTTTGGGAGGCCGAGGCAGGCGGATCACAAGGTCAGGAGTTGGAGACCAGACTGGCCAATATAGTGAAACTCCATCTCTACAAAAAACACAAAATTATCTGGGCATGGTGGTGCATGCCTGTAATCTGAGCTACTTGGGAGGCTGAGGCAGGAGAATCGCTTGAACCCAGGAGGCGGAGGTAGGGGTGAGCCAAGATCATACCATTGCACTCCAGCCTGGGCAACAAGTCTGAAACTCCTTCTCAAAAGAAAAAGAAAAATACTAGCAAACTGGCAAACTGAATCCAGCAACGTGTAAAAAGAATTATATACCATGGCCAAGTGGACTTTATCACAAGAATGCAAGGTTGTTTAACATGCAAAAATCAACCAATATAACATACCATATTAATAAAATATAGGACAAAAACCACATGATTACATCAAAAGATGCTGAAATACCATTGAGAAAATCCAGCACACTTTCATGATAAAAACACTCAAGAAACTGGGAATAGAAGAGATCTTAACCTGATGTTAGATATGAGTTCTAAATTTCTTCTCAAAGAATATGTAAGTATGTTCAATTCTTTGCCTTCTACTTTTAAACTTAACTTCCTCGTAAAGCAACCTTTTTTGATTACCTACTCCACCCTGACTCATTCCGATTACCTACTCTACCCTGACTCATTCGGATCATCTGCTACCTGCTCTGCCCTGACTCCCGCCAAAGTACTCACCCCGTCATTCTCTTTAAATTAGCCAATCGGAATTAGTTTAGCCTGTGCGGTCTAACCCTTGCCAATAGGGGAATGACACAGCAGCAGGGGCCACGTGCATCAGAGATAAGAACCCCTTCCCCTCCCTTGTCCAAGTGTGCGCTCACCATTGCTCCACCTATAAGGGCGCACCCTTCTATAGAAGTACCTTGCCTTGCTGAGAATTAAAAAGAAAACTTTATATTCAAGTGCTATTTCTTCTGTGGCACCAAAACTTTATATATAACACTGAGAAAGGGCATCTACAAAAATTCACAGTGAATATCATACTTAATGATTGAAGACCAAATTCTTTCCCTGTAAAATCAGGAAAAAGGCAAGGATGTCCATTCTCACCACTTTTATTCAATATTGTAATGGAGGTTATAGCCCTGGCAATTAGACAAGAAAAACATATAAAAGACATACAGATCAGAAAGGAAGAAGTAAAACTATCTATATTCACAGATGACAAGGTCTTATTTAGAGAAGATCATAAGGAATGGACACCAAAATTATTAGAACTAATAAATGAGTTCAGCAAGATTGCAAGATACAAGACCAGTATACAAAATCATTCGTACTTCAATATACTCACAATGTACAATTTGACAATGAAATTACGGGAACAATCCTATTTAGAATAGCATCAAAAAGAATAAAAATGTCTCTACTGAGAAGAGGACCCAGAAAAAACAAAAAAGGATAAACAGGAATAAATTTAACAAAAGAGGTTACAACATAAAATACAATATAAAAACAAAAAGACAAATGACCCAATTACAAATCGGGCAAAAGTTTGAGTAGACATTTCTCCAAAGACATATGGGCCAATAAACACATATTATTAGTCATTAGACAACTAAAAATCAAAACTATGATGAGATAACACCTCATACCCACTAAGATGGCTATAATCAAAAGGACAGGTAATAACAAGTGTTGACGAGGATGGGGAAAAATTAGAACTCTCATATGTTGCTGGTGGAAATATAAAATGGTGCAGCCACAGTGGAAAACAGTCTGGCAGTTCCTCACAAAGTGAATCATACAGTTATCACATGACCCAGCTATTCCACACCTACTTATTTCCCCAAGAGAACTGAAAACATATGTCCACACAAAAACTTGTACATGAATGTCTATTACAGTATTTTGCTTTTTCTTTTTTTTGAGACAGAGTCTCTCTCTGTTGTCCAGGCTGGAGTGCAGTGGCGCAATATGGCTCACTGCAACCTCCGCCTCCCACCTTCAAGCGATTCTCCTGCCTCAGGCTCCCGAGTAGCTGGGACTACAGGCGCCTGCCAATTTTTGTATTTTTCGTAGAGATAGGGTTTCACCATATTGACCAGGCTGGTCTCAATCTCCTGACCTTGTGACCCGCCTCGGCCTCCCAAAGTGCTGGAATTACAGCTGTGAGCCACCGCACCCGGCCCAACATTTTTCATAATAGCCAAAAGGTAGAAGCAACCCAAATGATGACTGAATAAACAAAATGTGGCATGCCCATACAATGGAATATTATTCAGTCATAAAAAGAAATAAAGTTTTAATACATGCTATAACATGAATAGACCTTGAAAACATTATGCTAAGCTAAACAAGCCAGGCATCAAGGCCACATATTGTATGATTCAACTTATATTAAATTCCAGAATAGGCAGATCCATGGAGACAGATAGTGAATTGATGGTTGCCAGAGACTGCAGGAGGAGGGAATGGGGAATGGCTCCTAATGGGGGGATAAAAATGGGATACAGTTTTATCCTTGCGGGTGGATAAAAATGTTCCGGAATTAGGCAGTGGTGATGGTTATACAATTTTGTGAATATACTGAAAACTGTTGGATTTTGTACACTCCAAAAGAATAAATTTTATGGTATGTGCATCACATCTCAATAAAGTTATTATTTAAAATGTAATAAATAATAATAAAATACAAGAAAAAAATAGATGAAGCAGGAATGCTTGCCAGCAACAGCCTCTGTTATAAGGAAGAAACATGGCCTCCTAGGTGATATCAAGGCCAAAGCCCTCAGGCTACTTTTTGCATCCTTAGAACTCAGGGATGTAACTTCATCGTGCACTACAGTATTGCAAGGGGCTGGGGTATTCTTTGTTTTTCTTTTCTTTTTTTTTTTTTTTTGAGACGGACTGTCCCTCTGTGTCCCTGACTGGAGTGCAGTGGCGCGATCTCTGCTCTCTGCAACCTCTGCCTCCCAGGTTGACGCCATTCTCCTGCCTCAGCCTCCCGAGTAGCTGGGACTACAGGCGCCCGCCACCAAGCCCGGCTAATATTTTTTGTATTTTTAGTAGAGACAGGGTTTCACCATGTTAGCCAGGATGGTATCGATCTCCTGACCTCATGATCCGCCCGCCTCGGCCTTCCAAAGCGCTGGGATTACAGGCTTGAGCCACCGCGCACGGCAGGGCTGGGATATTCTTTTCCAGAAATTCTCCTAAAACATCCAGCTTCAGTGCAGTTTGTGGGGGCAAATGAGGAGAACGAGCAATCCTGCTTGAGCACGTGTCCCTCGGCATGCCAGATGACAGTGATGAACACCTATGCAGATTTCTAATTTATGAACTACTTTGAAAATGATTTGGAGAGGAAGTAGCAAAGGTGACATGCCTGCTAAAGGGGAGGAAGTTAAAGAAAAAGATGGTCTCAGGGCCAGCTTCATGAGTGTGCCACCTGTGCAGTCACACAGGGCCTCATACTCTGAGGGGTCTTGCGCTTGGTTTAATGCCTTGCTGTTGCTGTCTCAAAGGTCTTAGTAATTTAATCTTCAAACTTGTATCTTGTAAGTGAAGTCTGATGGAACAATGGAGCATGAGCATAAGCAGACAAGATAGGAGCAGCATGTGTATCCACTAGTCCTTGTTGCCTTGTTCACATAGAACATTTTAATACCTCAAGAGCACAGAATTCCAGTGGAACCATGATGCCCCAAGAGTTTGCTGACACTAAAAGTGAATCAACTTGAGGGTGTTACTTCTACAACTGAATAAGTAAGGTCACTGACAGCGCAAAAAGCCATGTTACCATTTGAACCAGAGTTTTTTTTTTTTTTCTTTGAGACAGAGTCTTGATCTGTGACCCAGGCTGGAGTGCAGTGCTGCCATCTCGGCTCACTGCAACCTCTGCCTCCTGGGCTCAAGCGATTCTCCTGCCTCAGCCTCCAGGGCAGCTAGGATTACAGGTGCCTGCCACCACACCTGGCTAATTTTTGTATTTTTAGTAGAGACCGGGTTTCGTCATGTTGGCCAGGCTGGTCTCAAACTCCTGATCTCAAGTGATCCTCCCGCCTCAGTCTCCCAAAGTCCTGGGATTATAGGCGTGAGCCACTGAACTTGGCCTGAACCAAAACTTGCCAAGAAGGTAATGGTGTTCTGGCCAGGCACTGTGGCTCACGCCTGTAATCCCAGCACTTTGGGAGGCTGAGGCGGGCAGATCACCTGAGGTCCGGGGGTTCGAGAGAGCCCAGCCAACATGGCAAAACCCAGTCTGTACTAAAAATGGAAAAATTAGCTGGGCATGGTAGTGCATGTCTGTAATCCCAGCTACTCGGGAGGCTCAGGCATGAGAATCGCTTGAACCTGGGAGGCGGAGGTTGCAGTGAGCCGAGATCGTGCCACTGCACTCCAACCTGGGTGACAGAGTGAGACTCCATTTCAAAAAAAAAAAAAAAAGAAAAGAAAAAAGAAAAAAATAGAACGTAATGATGTTCTGAGAAACACAGACAACCAAGAGACCCCATTACATCTTATCTTACCCTTGTTGCTTTCCTTTATTAGCCAACCACTTTCTCTGAAAATGATGATATAAAAGGAAGCAGAAAATAGGCCAACTCATAGTTCCTTTTCCTTTCAGTTTTTCCTTATTCATCAGTAAGCCAAAGGCAAAAAGTGTTGGTAGCATGTGTGCATATCAAGATGTGAAATGAAAGTATTTGGCTTTGTTTTGTGTAGTGTTTTCCACTGTTCTGGTAAGAATGAAATACATATCCATATGTGACCTACAAAATACTAATTGCATAATTTTGGTGATTCTGCATATGGGTTAAATGCTCTTATATTTTGATTTAAAAGTAGCACTGGGTAACACAAAACTAAATGGCCCAATTCATGCTAATAATTTAAATTTTTAACTTTACTTAGAACCACATTAGCAAATAAAAAACGTAATGACTAGTTGAGAAAAAGAGACCATGGAAGAAAGGATAAAGCTTCACATTTTATTACCTCTAATGTACTTTGTTCCTGCTTTTTGAACAAGGAGTCCTGCATTTTTATTTTGCACTGGGCCCTGCAATTTATGTAATTGGAAATTGCCTTGATATCTGCATTTGTGGTTTTCAAAAAGTCTGCCACTTCACAAGCCCACACTTTATGTTGGAGTCATTGTGTAGGTGTAAATTGCGTGAGTAGGTGTGTGTTAGCAGGGGTGGAGTGAGGAGGGGAAAGCGCTAGAGAGCAGGGCGACAGTGGCAAGGCCAAATTAAGAGCACACAGATGTCAGAAAAGGAAGTGGTCATTGGATTCTCTGAAGGGCTCACAGTGTTAAAGTCACAGGAACAATGCTGAGATATTATCACGTTAAATTTTCCAAGTCAAATGGTGAAGAGATGGAGGTGGGGGGAGGAGTTTCAGCTTCACCATGGCAGCAAAAAGGTTTCAGAAGCCTGCGTGAAGCAGTTCTCTCTCAGAGCTAAATGTACAGAATGTAAAAGACAACCAGAATTGGTTGTAAATGTCATTTGTTGTGAGATGGAAAGTAATCTCAAGATTTTTCCCATATTTAACCCTCGGCATTTTTGTGAAAAAGAGTTGCTGCTTCCCAGTACCCATGCAGAGAATGTTTTCAAACACACCACCTCCCTTATTGCATAAAATGAGCTTTAGATTATTTTATCCCTATTTCTTAACATCTACTTGAAGAGCTCAAGCATTTAATATATATTATCCTGCAATAAGTAAAACATATTTTGAAGATACAAAATTGTGGCTCAGTAAAATTGAGTAGTTTGCTCAATGTCACACAAAAGGCTGAAAAAGAACCCAAATCTTTTGCTTCTTGATATAATGAATGGGATACTGGATCCTGTTCCCTTACTCTATAAAGACAGAACATGATTTTGTAATTCGGTGTTGGTTGTGTGCTTTTGTGGGCAGGAAGGAAAGATGAGTCATTTTAGACTAAGAGCTACTTCTGATATTGTTAAGGTCAGCTGATTAGACATTTTAGTTTCACCTCCCACCATAGTTATCTTTTGCCATGTAATATAACATAGTCATCGGTTCTAGGAATTATCACTCAGACATATTTGGGGAGCCATTATTACGCCTACAGCATACATCAATCAAAAATGGAGAAATATACAACTCAACAATAAATGTTTAGATTTCAATATTGGGCTCTCAATAATTGATAGAATGATTAGACAGGACATCAGCTAGGATATATAAGACTTCTGTGCCTTATATGTATTGCTATACATATATCAAACAACTTGACCTATCTAACATCTATATAATACTCCACTAAACAGCATAATACACATATACATATTCTTGCTTGTGCAAGACCAAGTGAGATTTATCCCAGGAATGCAAAGTTAGTTTAAAGCCAAAATTCAATTAACGTAATAGGTGCAGAACAGGCATTTCACAAAATTCAATACCCTTTTATGATAAAAACACTCAACAAAGTTGTAATAGAAGGGAACTTCCTCAATCTGAGAAAGGGCATCTATGAAAAACCTATAGTTACCATTATCATCCTATTTCATGGTGAAAGATTGAATGCTTTTCCCCCAAAATCAGAAACAGGGAAAGGATGTCCATCTCACCAATTCTACTCCACATTGCACTGGAGGTCTGGCCAGGACCTCCTAAGGTGTCCCTGAAACACATATTAGAACTGATAAACAAGTTCAGCAAGGTTGCAAAAGACGATACCAATATATGAAAATCAATTGTATTTATACATATGTATATATAAAGAATGAACAATCCAAAAGTGAAATTAAGAAAATAATTCCATCCAAAAGATTACCTAAAAGAATAAAAATTTAGGAATACATTTAACAAAAGAATTGCAAGACATGTGCAATAAAAATTATAAAACATTGCTGAGGGAAATTAAAGAAAATTTAAATAAATGGAGAAGGTCCATGTTCATGAACTGGAAAACTTCTTATTCTTAAAATGGCAATTATTCCAAATTAATCAGTAGATTCAGTGTAGTCCTCATCAAAATTCCAGCAGGCTTTCTCTTTCTCTTTCTCTCAATTTCTCTCACAAAAATTCATAAGCTGATCCTAAAATTTTTATGAAAAACCAAAAGACGCAGAAGAGCTAAAATGATTTTTAATAGAAATTTGGTGGCCTTTCACTTTGCAATTTTAAAAACTATAAAGCTATAGCAATCAAGACAAATCAAAAAAATAAACAATAAGAAATGTTGGCAACAATGTGAATAAACAAGAACTCTCATTTCCAAAGTGGTGTAGCCACTTTGGAAAATGGTTTGGCAGTTTCTTTAAAAGTTAAATATACTTTTCCCATGCTACCTATCAATTCCACTCCTTGGTGTCTATCCAAGCTAAATGAAAACATTTGCCCACGCAAAAAACTCGTACACCAATATTCATAGCAGAAGCATCCACAAAAGCCAAAACACGGAAGCAAACCAAGTGTCCACTGATGAATGAATGGATAAACAAAATGTGGTATAGCCAAATAATAGAATATTTTTGGCAATAAAAAGAAATAAAGTAATGATACATGCCACAACATGAAAGAATCTCAGAAACATACCATGTGTAAGAATCCAGACACAAAAGACCACATATTGTATGATTCTTTTTATATGGAATGTCAAAAAAAAAAAAAAAAAAGCAAATCTATAGAGACAGAAAGTAGATTAGTGGTTGCCTGGGACTGGAAGTAAGAATGGGAAGTGACTAGAAATGGGCACAAGATTTCCTTTCAGGTCAATGAAAATATTCTAAAACTAGGTGATGGTAATAATTGCACAACTCAGTACATTTACTAAAAATCATTGAATTGTGTACTTAAAGTGGATACATTTTATGGCATATAAATGATATCTTAATAAACTTAGTTAATAATTCTAATAGAAATCAAATTCTCCATTTAGGCACAGAACACACTTCAGCTACTTTAGAGTATTGGCTAGTGGTTGCTGCCTATAAGGCAAGGCCCTCAGGGGCATCTTTGTATATAAAGGTAATAACTATAATAGCATTTCTTGAGTTCTTACTCTAAGTCATACACTATCTAAAGCACTTGAAATGCATTTGTTCTTTTAATGCTCGTAATAAATTTACCAGTTAAGTAACGTGTTCAAAGTCACACAGGTGGCCAAACCAAGATTCAAATGCATGTCTGCCTGACTCTAGCATTTGCTCTATATTCTCACATTCTTGAGTTCTTACATGAAACTAGAACAAAGAAAAAAAAAATCACCACCTTTAGAGAGATCTAGAAGACTTGATACCTGCTTAACAAACTGGCATAATAGCAATTATGATCACAGACTTCAAGACAAAGAAAATGAATTCATCTCTAATGCTGTGTAAAAAAAGATCACTGCACTTAGTGGCTTAAAACAACAATAAACATTTAATAGCTTCCACAGTTTCCAGGCGTCAAGAATCTGAGGACAGCATGGCTCAGTGGTTCTAGTTCTGATTTCTCATGAGGTTGTACTCAAGATACCAGCCAGGGCTGAAGTCAAATAAAGGTTCACCTAGGGCTGGAGCATCTGTTTCTGAGGTGGTTCACTCACACGCCTAGGAAGTTGGTGCTGACTGTTGGTGGGAGTTGCCTTAGTTCCTCTCTCCACATGGTCCTCTCTACAGGGCTGTGTATGTGTCCCCATGACAAGGTTACTAGTTTCCTCCAGAGCAAACTGTCCAAGAGCCCAACGTGGCAGCTAGGCTGTCTTTTATGATCTAACCTCAGAGGTCACACATCATCACTCTGCAATGTCCTATTCGGTATAGGAAGGGTCTACACAAGGACTTGAATGTCAAGAGGCAAGGATCATTACAGTCCTCCTTGGAGGTTGGCTGACACAGCAAATGTTTAGCTCACTCTGCTAGGGCTGGGAGAGCTGGAACTGTCAAGCATTCCGTACCACATTTACCAGAGACATACACATGACAGTCCAAATAAAAAGTACTCTAAAGTCATGGACAGCCACCTGTCTCTTTGGGCTGCAGCCCTGCTCTGCTCACTGTACACAGCAATCTGAGTGGACTCAGATGGTGAATGGGGAGCCAAAAATGTGGCTTTTGGTGCCTCTACAGGCCCCTCATCCTGTCCATCTGATCTCCTATCCTGGACATATTTCTTTGCACATCCCACATTCCCTACTTCTCATCGAAATGGGCCTGTCCTATATTTGATCTTCTTAAATTTTTTGTTTCATCTAGAGCTTGGAAAGCTCTAAGTCTGCAATACTAATTCAAGGTAGTGGGTTAGAAACTCATTTGGTATAGCTGCATTCTAACTGCCTTCTAAAGCTTTAATCCGCCCAAATGTATGCATATGGGAGTTTGGTCATTTGCAGGCAGAGAGGAAGCATTTCTGATTCTGTAACTCATATCAAGTTGATTCAAACCATAGATTCATGTATTTATTCATTCAATCAGTCAGCCAACCAGCATTTATTGAGTGCCTACTATGTACCAGGCACTTTCCTAGGTACTATATAAAACTCATCTTGCGTACTGTGAATGAATGGCAGCAAAACATGTTATAGGTTCCACAGCTGCAGAGTGTAGAAAGATCAAACATGGCGCTCCTTCCTAAGGTTCCAAGGGAAGATACAGAGTCATCTTCAAGTACAGCACTCTATAATATGCACATATTACTACTGGAAAGGTACATTTGTTAACATCTCAGCCATACCTAGGAAAATCTTGTCAGCCAAAAAAACTCAAATTAGTTCCTTCGAGTGCAGCTTTTTAAAAGTACATTTAAAATACCACCCCCATGAAAACTTCAAAAGGTACATTTCTGAACCCTATGAATATGAAAATATAATTCCCATCTAAGAGTTGATATTCTGCTTAAAATAAGGTAGCTCACAAATGTTGCCTCCTGAATAATTAGATATTACAAGTGTTAAGAGCTGTCAGGACAGGGTACCATAGTTATAGAAACCAGATAATTAAAATTGTCTTACATTCCTCAGCAACTTGTCTTTTCCTCATTAACAAAGAGAAGTAGAGGAACGGATCACTTATACAATCAACAAAAGCTCCTTAATGCTCTCTCTGTACAGTAACTAACTGTGCTGGAATTTGGAACGCAGAGGTGGACAGAAAGACAGAACCCAACGTCATTGAGCTTAAAATGCAGTAGGAAGGCATGAATCAAATAAATATTTCAGAAATGTATTCACAAGGGCAATGAGTATAAGAAGGAAAAGATGGTCCCAAAATAATTTATGCTACCATGCACTTCAAAAACACCATTTTATGACCAAGACTGTGCTCCTATTTTAGCATGCAGGGAAGCGGTATAACATATTCATCTTGGAAAGTAAGTTCTCAAGTCTCACTATTTGAGTTCCAATTCCAGCTCCACCCCTTAGAAGCTGCAAGACCTTGGGTAGTATAAATGCTCTCTCTAAGCTCCAGGTTCCTCATCTGAAAATAAAGCCTACTTTGAGGTGCCCTTGTGATAATTGAGATGATATCTGACAAATCATACTGCCCGACATATTATAATGAGTATCTATAATTTTATTAACCATGGCTTATTTAAGGTAATATTAAAATTACTTTTCATTCCTTGAAGAAACATTAGCATTATAAAAGAAGGTTTGGGTTTATATTTTCTCCACGAATTTATTCAACCATTTATTTATATCTTTGACATTTTTCTTGCCAAAGCTAAGGAGAATATAGAATACCATTTTATTTTTGTTGTTGTTTTGTTTTTCAAATGTATTTATTTTTAAATTGACATATAAAATTGTATGTATTTATCATGTGGAACATAATGTTTCGAAGTATATATACATTGTAGAATGGTTGAATCTAGCTAATTAATAAATGCATTACCTCACATAGTTGTCACTTTGTGGTAAGAACACTTAACATCTACTCTCTTAGCATTTTTCAAAAATATATCATTATTGACAATAGTCACCATACTATACAACAGACCTCTTGAACTTATTCCTCCTACCTAATTGTAATTACGTATACTTTCACCAATATCTCCCTAACTCCCCTCCCCGCAACCACCCTAGCCTCTGGTAGTTGCCAGTCTTCTTTTTAATTCTATAAGGTCAACATTTTTAGATTCCACATATGAGTGAGAATATGTGGTATTTGTCTCGCTATGCCTGGCTTATTTCACTTAACATAATGTCTTCCAGGATCATCCATTTTGCTGCAAACAACAGAATTTCCTTCTTTTTTGTAACTGAACAGTATTCCACTGTGTATATGTACCACATTTTCTTTATTCATTCATCCATCGATGGACTCTTAGGTTGATTAAACATCATGGCTATTGTAAATATTACTGTGATCAACATGGGGGCACAGATATCTCTGCAACATACTGATTTTATTTCCTTTGGATATACACCCAGTAGTGGGATTGCTGGATCCTAAGGTAGTTGTATTTTTAATTGCTTGAGAAACCCCCATAATGTTTTCCATAATGGTTGTACTAATTTATATTAGCATGCAATTATAAATTATATTAGCATGCAAGGGTTTCTTTTTCTCCACATCCTTTCTAAAAGTTGTCTTTTATCTTTTTGACAATAGCCACTCTAATAGGTGTGAGCTTATCTCATTGTGGTTTTGATTTTCATTTCCCTGATGATTAGTGATGTTGAGCATTTTTTCATATACCTGTTGGTCATTTGTGTGTCTTCTTTTGAAAAATGCCTATTTAGGTGATATGGTTTGGCTGTGTCCCCACCCAAATCTCATCTTGTAGTTCCCATAATCCCCACATGTTGTGGGAGGGACCTTGTGGGAGGTAACTGAATCATGGGAGCGATTACCCCCATGCTGTTCTCATGATAGTGAGTTCTCACAAGATCTGATGATTTTATAAGGGGCTTTTTCCCCTTTGCTCAGCACATCTCCTTCCTGCTGCCCTATGAAGAAGGTGCCTTTCTTCCCCTTTGCCTTCTGCCATGATGGTAAGTTTCCTGAGGCCTTTCCAGCCATGCATAACTTAAGTCAATTAAACCTCTTTTCTTTATAAATTACCCAGGTCTTGGGTATTACTTCATGGCAGTGTGAGAATGGACTAATACATTAGGTCTTTTGCCCATTTTAAAAATCAGATTGCTTGTGTTTTCACTATTGATTTGTTAGAGTTCACTGCGACTTTGGTTATTAACCCCTTATAAGATGTATGGTTTGCAAATATTTTCCCTGTTCTTTAGGTTGTATCTTCTGTAAACCAAAAAGTATCTGAAACAGGTCTCAATCAATTTAGAGGTTTATTTTACCAAGATTAAGGGTCATGGCCCATGGTACAGCTTCAGGGGCTCCTGAGAACATGTGCCCAAGATGGTAGGGCTATAGGGTGATTTTATACATTTTGGGGAGACAGAAGTCATAGGCAAAGACATAAATCAATATAGGTAAGGTATACATTGGTTTGGCCCACAAAGGTGGGACATCTCAAAGCAGGGGGTCTTCTAGGTCATAGGCACATTCAAAGGTTTTCCTGATTAGCAAATTGGTTGAAAGAGTTAATCTCTGCCTGAAGAGTTAAAGTCAACTTGACTTAAGGTAAGGAGGTGGTTGTGGAATCCAAGATTCTTGTGATATAGATGAAGGCTCCAGGTAGCAAGTTACAGAGAGAATAGGTGGTGAATGTTTCTTATTGGACCTTAAAAAGGTGTCAGACTCTTAGTTAATTCTCTCCTGGAACAGGAAAAGACCTGGAAAGGGAAGGGCATTCTCTACAGAATGTAGATTTCCCCCACCCATAAGAGATGGTTTTGCAAGGCCATTTCAAAATATGTCAAAGAAACATATTTTAGGATAGAATACTTTGATTTCCTTTAGGGCCTGTTATCTGTCATGTGATGTTATACCAGAGTAAGGTTGGAATTGGTATCTTTTTTTTTTAAAGTGTGCACTTTTATTCAACTGGTCTCAAGTCAGTGTACAGGTAAGCCCTGGCTGCTTCCACACCTCCACCGGCTCCCAGTGAGACCAAAAATTTTCATATATCTCAAGTTGAGGGGCAAAAAAGAGGGGTCTCAATGGCTGATCATTCAAAATAAAACAAAATTTTAAAAGTATTAAGGTGAATATTAAAAATTTTTTGCATTACATGATTTATATGAAAGCAATGCTATCACCTCCCCTGTGTGGAGAGGACTGGGGCATTCTTTTTAGAGAGAAGTGGGGTGGCTTTTGGGAGGGCAAGGGACTTCCTGTAACAATGCATCTCGTGATATTTGGAATGACTATTTAAAAAAGGAACAATGCACAATCAAAGTCCTCGGCCACATTGTAGAACTTTGAGGGATGCTCGCTCCAACTGACTGCTGTCACCTCCACCTTTCCGGTTTTCAAATCTTGAGTCAAGCTAAAAAACAACAACAAATAATAATAATCATAATAACAGTAAGACCATGCCAATCTTATCTTGTTTTCTGGCAAGTTGGGTTTTTGTCAAGAATGGATGTAATACAACTAAGTCACAGTCCACCTAGAAGCATCTGCTGTGGGTGATGAAGGAGCTGGCCTCTTGGTATTTTTGCTTGCTGATCCACATCTGCTAGAAGGTGGACAGGGAGATCAGGATGGAGCCATCAAAACACACAGAGTATTTATGCACAGGAGGAGCAATGATCTTGATCTTTATCGTGCTGGAAGTCAGGACGGTGATCTCCTTCTGCATCCTGTCAGCAATGCCAGGGTACATGGTAGTGCCGCCAGACAGCACTGTATTGGTGTACAGGTCTTTGCAGATGTCCACATCACACTTCATGATGGAGGTGAAGGTAGTTTTGTGGATGCCACAGGATTCCATGCCCAGGAAGGAAGGCTGGAAGAGGTATTGGGGCAGTGGAACCACTGGTCGCTGATGGTGATGACCTGGCCGTTGAGCAGCTCCTGGCTCTTCTCCAGGGAGGAGCTGGAGGCTGCAGTGGCTATCTCCTGCTCGAAGTCCAGGGTGATATAGCACAGCTTCTCCTTGATGTGAAGCATGATTTCCCACTCAGCAGTAGTGGTGAAGCTGTAGCCACCCTCCTTGAGGATCTTCATGAGGTAGTCAGGTCCTGGCCAGCCAGGTCCAGAGGCAGGATGGTGTGGGGGATGGTGTACCCCTCATAGATGGGCATAGTGTGGGTGACCCCATCACTAGAGTCCATCTCAATGCCAGTGGCACTGCCAGAGGTGTACCAGCCTGGATGGTCAAGTACATGGCTGGGGCATTGAAAGTCTCAAACATGATCTGGGTCATCTTCTCATGGTTGACCTCGGGGTTCGGGGAGCCTCGGTCAGCAGCATGAGGTGCTCCTCGGGAGCCTCACATAGCTTGTTGTAAAAGTTGTGGTGCCAGATCTCCATGTCGTCCCATTTGGTGACAATGCCGTGCTCTATGGGGTATTTCAGGGTGGGGTCAGAATGCCTCTCTTGCTCTGGGCCTCATTGCTCATGTAGGATTCCTTCTGACCTAGGCCCAGCATCATGCTGTGGTGCCGTGGGCACCACATGATGGAAGGGAGGACAGCTGGGGAGCATCATCGCCCATGAAGACAGCCTTACACATGCTGGAGCCTTTGTCGAAGATGAGAGCAGTGATATCATCATTCATGGTGATCTGGCAGTGGGTGTAGACTGGTGGTGGAGTGGGGAGGGTGAGGTTCTGTGCCTGCTGGGCAGATGCAGTCTCCACAGTCTAGAGTTGGTATCTTATTGCTACAAAGAATCTGTTCTGTCACTCTTAGGATCTCTATTTTAATGGTAATGCTGAGTTGTGTCTAAACTCCAAAAGGGAGAGGGTATAATGAGGCATGTCTGACACCAGCCTCCTTCCTGTCATGGCTTGAACTAGTTGTTGAGGTTTCTTTGGGATACTCTTGGCTGAGAGGGAGATCCACTTACTCAGTTGGGGGTCTTAGAACTTTAATTTTAGTTTACACTTCAGTCTGTCAATTGTTTCCTTTGCTGTGCAGAAACCTTTCCATTTGATGTAATCCCATTTGTCTATTTTTGCTTCTGTTACCTGTGCTTTGAGGTCGTGTTAAAAATAAATAAATAAACAAAATAATTGCCCAGACAAATGTCTTAAAGCTTCTCTCCTGTTTTTGCTTCTAGAAGTTTCATAGTTTGGGGTCTAACATTTAAGTCTTTAACCTTTTTTGTGAGTGGATTTTATACGGTGAGAGATAAAGGTCTAATTTCATTCTTCTGTGTGTGTCTACCCAGTTTTCTCAACACCATTTGTTGAAGAGACTGTCCTTTCCCTATTGTATATTCTTGGCACCTTCATCAAAAATCAGTTTACTGTAAACGTGTGGATATATTTCTGGGTTCTCTTTTCCATTCCATGGGTCTGTGTGTCTGTCTTTATGCCAGTACCATGCTGTTTTGATTACTATAGCTTTGTAGTACATTTTGAAGTCAGATAGCGTGATGCCTCCAGCTTTGCATTGTTTTTCTGTGTTTTGTTTTGGTTTTTTCCTCCAAATTTCTTTGGCTATTCAAGGTCTTGCATGGTTCCATACAAGCTTTAGTATTGTTTTCTATTTCTGTGAAGAATGTCATTGGTATTTTGATGGGAATTGCATTGAATCTATAGATTGCTTTGGGTAGTATGGGCATTTTAACAATTTTAATTCTTACAATCCATGAACACAGGATACCTTTCCATCCTTTTTATGTCTTCTTCAATTTTTTTTTCAGCAATGTTTCCCAGTTTTCAGTGTAGAGATTTTTCATCTCCTTGGTTAAATTTGTTCCTAAGTATTTTAATTTTTGTAAATATTATAAATAGAATTTTTAATCTATTTTTCTGATAGTTTGCTATAAGTGTATAAAAATGCTACTGAATTTTGCATGTTGATTTTCTATCCTACAACTTTATTGAATGTGTTTATTGGTTCTAACATTTTTTGATGGAATCTTCAGGGTTTTCAGTATGTAAGATTGTGTCATGTGCACACAGGGACAATTTAACTTCCTCCTTTCCAATTTGGATGCCTTTTATTTGTTTCTCTTGCCTAATTGCTCTGGCTAGTACTTCCAGTACTATGTTGACTATAAGTGGTGAGAGTAGGCTTCTTTGTGTTATTCCAAATCTTAAAGGAAAAGCTTTCAACTTTTCCCACTTTTAGTGTATTAGCTGTGGATTTATCATATATAGCCTATATTGTGTTGAGGTACATTCCCTCTATACTCAATTTGTTGAAGGTTTTTATCATAAAGAGATGTTGAATTTTGTCAAATGCTTTTTCTGCATCTATTGACATGATCATATGGTTTTTGTCCTTCATTGTATTAATGTGATGTATCACCTTTACTGATTTACATATGTTGAACCATTCTTGCATCCCTGGGATAAATCTCATTTGATCATGGTGGACAATCTTTTTAATGTGCTGTTGAATTTAATATTTTATTAAAAATTTTCAAATATCTATTCATCAGGGATATTGGCCTGTAGTTTTCTTTTTTGGCTGTGTCCTCATCTGGTTTTAGTAATGTGGTAATGCTGGCCTTGTAAAATTAGTTTGGAGGTATCAGTTTGTTCTCACATTGCTATAAAGAAATACCTGAGACTGGGTAATTTATAAAGAGAAGAGAATTGGCTCACAGTTCCACAGGCTGTACAGGAAGTACGATGCTGGCATCTGCTCAGCTTCTGGGAGGCCTCAAGAAACTTACCATTATGGTAGAAGGCAGAGGGGAGCACACATATCACATGGCTGGAGTAGGAGCAAGAGAGAGAGGGGAAAGGTGCTACACACCTTTGAACAGCCAGAGCTCGCAAGAACTCACTCACTTCTCTTCTGGGGACGTTGTCTGCAGGCACTCAGAATGGTCCAACGTTTGACATACCGACGTAGGCTTTCCTACAATACAGCCTCTAACAAAACTAGGCTGTCCCGAACCCCTGGTAATAGAATTGTTTACCTTTATACCAAGAAGGTTGGGAAAGCACCAAAATCTGCATGTGGTGTGTGCCCAGGCAGACTTCGAGGGGTTCGTGCTGTAAGACCTAAAGTTCTTATGAGATTGTCCAAAACAAAGAAACATGTCAGCAGGGCCTATGGTGGTTCCATGTGTGCTAAATGTGTTTGTGACAGGATCAAGCGTGCTTTCCTTATCGAGGAGCAGAAAATCGTTGTGAAAGTGTTGAAGGCACAAGCACAGAGTCAAAAAGCTAAATAAAAAAAATGAAACTTTTTTGAGTAATAAAAATAAAAAAAATTAAAAAAAAAGAACTCACTCACTATCACAAGAACAGCACCAAGTGGATGCAACAAACCATTCATGAGAAATCTGCCTCTGTGATGCAGTCGCCTCCCACTAAACACCAACTTCAACATTAGGGATTATAATTTGACACGAGATTTGGACAGAGACACAGATCCAAACCATATCACTCCTCTTCAATTTTTTGGAAGAGTTTGAGACTTCATGTTACTGTTTCTTTAAATGTTTGGTAGGATTCAGTTGTGAAGTCATCATGTCCTGGGCTTCTCTTTAATCGGAGACTATTTGTTACTGATTCAATCTCCTTATTCATTATTAGTCTATTTAGATTTTGTATTTCTTCATAATTCAATCTTGATAGGTTGTATGTGTCCGGGAATTTACCTGTTTTCTAGGTTATCCAATTTGTTGGCATACAATTCTTCATAATAATTTCTTATGATCTTTTGTTTCTATGGTATCAGTTGTAATGTCTCCCTTTGTGCCTCTAATCTTATTTGAGTCTTCTCTCTTTTTTTCTTAGTCTAGCTAAAGGATTGTCAATGCTGTTTATCTTTTTTTTTCTTTTTCTTTTTTTTTTTTTTTTTGAGACAAAGTCTCACTCTTGTAGCCCAGGCTGGAGTGCAATGGCACAATCTCAGCTCACTGCAACCTCCGCCTCTGGGGTTCAAGCAATTCTCCTCCTGCCTCAGCCTCCTGAGCAGCTGGAATTACAGGTGCCTGCCACCATGCCTGGCTAATTTTTGTATTTTTAGTAGACAAGGGGTTTCACCATGTTGGCAGGCTGGTCTTGAACTCCTGACCTCAAGCGATCCGCCTGCCTTGGCCTCCCAAGGTGCTGGGATTACAGGTGTGAGCCACCGTGCCCGGCCTTGTTTATCTTTTAAAAACAGCAACTCTTCATTCCACTTATCTTTTCTATTGTTTTTCTAGTTTCTATTTCATTTATTCCTGCTCTGATCTTTATTATTTCCTTCCTTCTACTAATTTTGGACTTAGTTTCTTCTTGTTTTTCCAGTTCCTTGAGGTGCAAGTTTAGGTTATTTGAGATCTTTCTTCTTTCTTAATATAGGTGTTTACTGTTACGAACGTCTTTCTTTTTTTTTTTTTTTTTTTTTTTTTTTTTGTTGAGACGGAGTCTCCCTCTGTCGCCCGGGCTGGAGTGCAGTGGCCGGATCTCAGCTCACTGCAAGCTCCGCCTCCCGGGTTTACGCCATTCTCCTGCCTCAGCCTCCCGTGTAGCTGGGACTACAGGCGCCCGCCACCTCGCCCGGCTAATTTTTTGTATTTTTAGTAGAGACGGGGTTTCACCGTGTTAGCCAGGATGGTCTTGATCTCCTGACCTCGTGATCCGCCCGTCTCGGCCTCCCAAAGTGCTGGGATTACAGGCTTGAGCCACCGCGCCCGGCCCGAACGTCTTTCTTAGAACTGCTTTTGCTGTATCCAATAGGTATTGGTATGTTGTGTTTTCATTTTCATTTATCTCAAGAAAAGTTTTAATTTCCCTTGTAATTTCTTCATTGACCCATTCGTTGTTCAAAGCACCTCTTCACAGGTGCTGCATTTTGTCACCCGGACCTTAAGAAGCAGTTTGTCCCCCCAAGTAATATATATACCCTTGTGAGAAAACCTCCTTTAGTTTCTAATTAGAATTCCCCCTGCTCATGGGCCTTGGACTTTGTCCCTGGCAACAAACTGGAGAGCATGCCATGTTTTCCTCCCGCATCACATGCTGCTCATGTCCTACCCATAGCTTGTCAGCCCTTGCCAACTGCCAACATCTGCATCTCTTTGCCTGAGGTTTCTTCAGTAGCCTGCCTTCCCTGCTCAAGGACAAGTTTCTTGGATACCAATGACCCACAAGCGTAGATGTAGATGACTCTGCTGCTTGTGTTCTACATTGGCTTCTAGAGTTCCCCAATATAATGGAGCTCTAATTAACCATGGTGGTAACTAGCTTGATAAAGCACCATTTATTGGCTCCTTTCTTACCTGTCTCACTCCTCTACTCTGTTGTTGGTATTTCTCAGGATTATCTCCCAAATAAACTATCTGCACTAAAATCTTTGTCTTAGGATCTACTCCTTGGAAAACCTACACTAAGTTGCCGCCTCATCTCACAGTCTTTCTCTCCAGGAACAAAGAGCACAGGCCCACATTCCCCATGTAAAATCAACACATACCAACAGATGCCTGAGGAACTACCAGTTCCTCAGTCATAACCAGGCTTTAAATGCAATTCAGCCCCTCTACTACAAATATAAGTATCCTCCCATATACAGAGGTCCTCTTCCTCTATCCAGAATTTTGCCTGGGTTGGATGTCTCGGGATCTATAGTCCCGAGAAGAACTACAGGAACTTCTCAGGTTCCTATAGTTCCCCAATCGTCATAATGGCAATATTGTATTATATTAACATGTTTTATTAACCATTGATGCCATCATACTCTAAGATTTGTGAGGGCAAAGACCATGTCTGTCTTGTTTACCATTCATACCTATTATATATGATAGTGTATGGTGCAGAGTCAATCCTCAATAAACATATGTTAATTTCAACTAAATTTCCAGGGAATTATAAAAGCCTGACACCTCAGATAGCCTAAAACCAGGGGAAAGGAATAAACTCATTAATAATATAATTTGTGGAATGTCAGCAATATGCCTGGCCCTATCTTAAGTAATTTACAAGCATTATTGTATTGGTTACTCATATTAACCCTATGAGATAAGTTCCACTATTCTCATTTTAGAGTTGAGGAATCAGAAATAAAGTTCACCCCTGCCAGATATACACTTCTAAGTAGCAAAACTGGAATTAAACTCAGATCTTTCTGATTCCAAGAGTGAGATTATCAAGCACTAGACTGTCTCTGTTGAGAATCTCACAAGACTATTCTGCTTCAAGCGTCATCATAGGCAAAGCACTATTTATTGATAATAGTGATAGTGTAATGACCATTAAAATGAGTATAGTGGGTTGAATGGTGGTCCTCAAATGATATGTCCATGTCCTAATTTTCACAATCTGTGAATGTTATCTTATTTGAAAAAGGGATTTTTGCAGATATAATTAAATTAAGAATCTTGAGATGTGAAGCTCATCCTTGATTATCTGAGTAGGCTCTACATCCAATGACAAGTAGCCTTATAAGCAACACAAAGAGGAAGAAGACAGAAAAGAAGGCATTGTGACCACAGAACCAGAGATTGGAATGATGCAGCCACAAACCAAGGAATGCTTGGAGCCACCAGAAGCTGGAAGAGGCAAGGAACAGATTCTCCACTAGAGACTTCTGAGAGAGTGTGGACCTGAAAACAGCTTGATGTCAGACTTCTGGCCTCCAGAACTGTGAGACAATAAATTTCTGTTGTTTTAAGCCACCAAGTATGTAGTAATTTATCGACTTAAGTTCAATACCTTATGCCTGGGTTATGTGGTGTTCTACTGACTCTGGCCAGATCAGACATTTTTCTGGCCAGCCCACAGCACAATTGTGTGGCAAGCTGGAGTGTTAGGCTGTCAATGGAAATCTCTGAATGTCTACAATACGTCTCTCTCTAGTGCAGGAGATCACAGGGTCATGAAACTTAAGAGATGATAGGGATCTTGAAGAGCATGTGGTTTGACCTCTCCCCTAGGCAGGAATTCTGTTTTCCAGAGTTACCAGCAGGTGGCCAATCAGCCTCTTTTTGAACATTTCCCCAATGAGTAGTGTACCCCTCTCATACCATATCCCACTTCATTTATGGACAACTTTCACTAGAGAGTTCTCAACATCGTTGAGCCCTAATTATCCCATTACATTTTCCATTCAGTTACCAAAATTCTATCTTGAAGACCCATAAAAGTAAGTCCTAATTCTTCTTTCATATTAACAATTCCTCAAGTTATTGAAAATACCCGTTATGTTCCTCAACTATCTAGCAACTAGCCTCGTTCAACTTACCATTACTCAGGTGAAGTCATTTTTAAACCTCTCACCATATCATATTCTTCTCATTTATTCATACAATTTAAAATATGGCACTGAGGGCTGGGCATGGTGACTCATGCCTGTAATCCCAGCACTTTGGGAAGTCAAGTTAGGAGGATCACTTGAGTCCAGGAATTTCAGACCAGCCTGGGAAATATAGTGAGACCTTGCCTCTACAAAAAATTTTTAAAAATTAGCCAGGCATAGTGGCATGCATCTGTAGTCCCTGCTATTCAGGAGGCTAAGGTGGGAGGATCGCTTGAACCCAGGAGGTTGAGGCTGCAGTGAGCTATGATCACGTTACTGCACTCCAGCCTGGGCAACAGAGAAAGACCCTGTCTCAAAAACATATATATATATATAATATATATATATATCACTGAGAACAGAACACAATCTACACATAACTCAGGCAGGGGAGAGTGGGACTATTACCTTCCTTATTTTAGGTTTAATTCGTGCATCCTAAGACTGCATTCACGTTACAGAGAATGGGTGTCATATGATTGACTCATTCCCACCTTCCTGGTAGCTGAAATCTAAGACTTTTACAGAATTTCTGTTAAACCCGATTGATTTTGGAATCTATAGGAAGTGTTTTTTTATTCACTTCTGGAATTGCCTCTTGTTTGTTTCAGCTAATTTTTCCAGGCTGTCACAATACTTTTAATGCTAATTTATCATCTGGTTTATTAGGTTGCTTTAGCTGACTCTCATTCCCATGCTCCTCCTACCTGGAACCTAACAGTCTGTCTCCAGGCCCTGATTTAAACCCTTCCTTGCTGGACTCTTAGAACATGCTCACACACTCCTATTATAGGCCATTTCTCCTTACCCTTGACTCTTCTCAAATCAGAACAACCAATTTCTGGGCCAGGGCTCCAATCTCTAAAATATCTTCCTGCTTGCTCTGACCTTCTTTCATTCTATTATGTCAGAAACTCGCAAGTACTCAAGCCTATTGAATCATAATAGGATGCATGTAAGTGCAAGGGGCAGCTAGCACCTTATGAGACCCAGAAAGACAGCCAACATTTCATAAATGGCATCAAAGAAGTATGCTAGGTGTGACCCTGGGAAATTACAGCATCTTTAAGAAGGTTCACAGCAAGGCTTTGGCAACCTTTTTTCTCTGAGCTGCAGGTATAAACTTGAAGAACCCAAAAGTAGCTCTCCTAGGCCTAGTGGACTAGTTCCAAAGTGCTAGGGGCATCATCATCTGAATTATCAAAACTGACTCAGTAAGAAGGGTCCAGAGTTCAGTAAGGTTGATGGGCATAACAAATAGTATCTTGTCAACACTTTGCAGTTGCTCTTTTTTAAACTAAAAGGCATGGTGGTAAGAGAGGTGAATGGGAGTGGCAGGGAGGTATCACACGCTTGGGAGAAAAGAAATCCTGTTTCATGCCACCATTTCTGATTATTTTTCTCCATTTCGTGTCTGAAAAAAAAAAAAGTGTGAGAGGAATACTTCATGGTGGTGAAGAGATAATGCAAGAAAAACAGAGGAAAAAAACTACTCTTTCCAAGCTGCTTTATTGTTATTTTCCAGATTTTTATGTTACTTATGCTATTGAGATGCTGTCCATTTTAAAAGTATTTATGACAGATGATAGAATCAGAGAGCTAAAAATAATAAAAATTAAGCAAGTCCCATCAACTCACACAGTGATACTTTATACCTACATAGCACTTTACTGTTCTCAAAGCACCTTTTCATGCATTAAAACGTCACAACAACCTCACGGGATTACCATTATTATCACTGCTTCAAGATGATATTTAGTAAAGTGAAGAGACTCGCCCAAGTTCATAAAAGTAGTGTGCAGAGACAAAACTTGGACTTGAACCAATATATTCCAAGCAGTATTCTTTACACCATGACACAGTTATCTTGAAAGAAAAAGAATGAATCGTTACTAGCATAGCTCCCCTAAAAAACTGCAATTATCTTTACATTTCATAGCAAAGGCTTGGAGATTCTCTTCTGTTATACATATAAGAAAATAACACAATTATTCTCCAAGTCTTCCATCCCAATCAGTCTATCTCAGTCCACAAAGATGTCTTTAACTACTTTAATTTAATAATTCAACGTAACAAATGTTTAGTGAATGCCGGCAATGAATAGGTGCTATGCTAGCACAGCAGAAATTCAGTTATCTTGGCTCTTAGAAATCTTACCAACTAATAGAGAACACAGTTGTCTTAGATATCTATTGCAGCAAAACAGACCATCCCAAAATTTCATAGTTTGAAAACAACCACTTATTGTTGCTCATGATTCCATGGGTTGGCTAGAATGGCATTCAATGGTCCCAACACCAACATCAGGTTCAATGAGAAGGACTCACAGAACTCAGACAGGCTGTTATACTCATGGTTAAAATTTATTACAGTGAAAGAATACAGATTAAAATCAGCAAAGGGAAGAGGCCCATAAAGCAAAGTGCAGGAAAGACCAGGCATGAACTTCTCCCAGTGGAGTTCACAATAAGGACAGCACTTAGTTCTCCCAGAAATGATGTGTAGCAACATGCACGGAATTTTGCCAACCAGAGAAGCTAACTTGAGCTTTTCTGTCCATAGTTGTTATTGGGGCTTGGTAATGTAGGCATGGCTCCTACACAGCTGATCCTATTTTATACCTCCTCCGAAATCAAGCTGATATACTACATAGTCCAAGGCCCCTACCACAAATGACATTATTTGCAAAAACTATCGGGTGTAGCCTGTAACACCCAGGTTAAAAAATAAATAAAAACACTCTTTTCAAGCAGAACCAAACTTTCTTTTGGCAAGGTTAATTCTTTGCTGCATATCCACATAGTGTGTGCTGGGGCTACAGACATTTGGAGACTTGATTAGACTGAAACATCCAAAATGGCTCACTCAGATGGTGACAGTTAGTGTTGGCTATTGGCTGGGAGCTCAGCTGGGACTGTCAACTAGAACATCTTATACATGGCCTCTTCACATAACTTGCCTATCTCATAACATGGCAAGTGGATTATAAGAAGAAGCCTTCCAGGGCCGGGCGCGGTGGCTCAAGCCTGTAATCCCAGCACTTTGGGAGGCCGAGACGAGCAGATCACGAGGTCAGGAGATCGAGACCATCCTGACTAACATGGTGAAACCCCGTCTCTACTAAAAAATACAAAAAACTAGCCAGGCGAGGTGGTGGGCGCCTGTAGTCCCAGCTACTCGGGAGGCTGAGGCAGGACAATGGCGTGAACCTGGGAGGTGGAGCTTGCAGTGAGCTGAGATCCGGCCACTGCACTCCAGCCTGGGCGACAGAGCAAGACTCCGTCTGGAAAAAAAAAAAAAAAGAAGAAGCCTTCCAAGCATACAAAACGAGAAGTTGCAGATCTCCTAGGGCCCATCCTTAGAATTTCCAGTGTCACTTATTCTGTATTCTACTGATCAAAGCAAGTCACAGACTAGGCCAGATCAAGAGGAGGGGAAATAGTCTCCATCTCCATCTCTTGGTAGAAGTGAAACATAATTTACAGCCGTATTTAATGCATGAAACAGCAGATGCATTTCTTTCTCAAGGGACAAAGTTCTCCAAACTACAGTGATACTGCCCTTGTTGGAACAACACAGCTGGAGAGAAGTCTGAATCCTACTCTGGGATCTCAGAACTGCAAGTGTGTTGGAGCCGAGGACAGACCACACTGGTAGGCCATATAAGAGTGTATAAGAGGCATACACTCTGGGCCGGGCGTGGTGGCTCACACCTGTAATCCCAGCACTTTGGGAGGTCAAGGTGGGCGGATCACAAGGTCAAGAGATTGAGACCATCCTGGCCAACATGGTGAAACCCCGTCTCTACTAAAAATACAAAAATTAGCAGGGCATGGTGGTGCACGACTGTAGTCCCAGCTACTTGGGAGGCTGAGGCAGGAGAATCCCTTGAACCCGGGAGGCGGAGGTTGCAGTGAGCCGAGATCACGCCACTGCATCCCAGCCTGGCGACAGAGCAAGATTCCATCTAAAAAAAAAAAAAAAAAAGAGGCATACACTCTATGTGACAAGCTGGAGGAGAGATCGTGAGTGCTTTGTAGTCTGCAGCTGCTGATTGCAGTCAATGGAAGACAAATACATATATACATATATAGGTATGCATACATACTAAACAACCACATAAAAGCTGTTACTTTACCAATGTCCCTGATGACCCCAAGAAAGCTACTGTCTCTATGCCCCTTTCTGGGATATAAACCAGTTGCTAGAAACTTTAAACACTTAAGGGTCTTCGTTTTGCAAATCTGTACCACTGAACTGGCTTCACTAGTCCTAAATATAGCTTTGGTCACATGAGGAAGGCCTTGAAAACCAACTGCACGTGTGACAGCTCCACGAGACAGGCATTTTCTGGATTGCTTTCAACCCTAAAAGAATTTGATAAAACAACAAAATGATTCACCAAAATGACCAAGCAACCACAGGTTCAAGACATCATTTCCAGTTCTAGTTTAAGAGAAGACTTTTTTATGGCTTTAGTTAGTGATGCCCTACCTCATTAAAAAAGAGATCAAATTTTCAAAACAAATGAAGAGGATTTCTTAAACATCCTAACAACAGCGTGTTAAACATTGATGTAACTGAAAGAAGAAACAGATAAATCCACGATTATAGCTGAACTCTTCAACAATCCTCTCTCAGTAACTGATAAAACAAGCAGACAATCAGTAAGTACATACATTATTTGAACAGCACTATCAAATAACTTAACCAAATAGACGTTTACAAAACACTCCATCCAGCAAGAGCAGAATACACATTTTTCTTAAGTGCACAGGGAATATTCACTAAAATAGGCCACATTCTGGGACATATAACAAATCTTAATAAATTAAAAAGAATAGAAATCATATAAATAACATTTTTAGACCAACCGTAACAAAATTAAGCTAGAAATCAATAACAGAAAGCTATCTGGAAAATCACCAAATATTAATAAATTAAATAATACCCTTCTAAGTAATCCATGGTTCAAAAGAAGAAGTCTAAAGGGAGATATTAAAATACTTTAAACTGAAATAAAAATAAAAGTACAACATATAAAGATTTGTGGTGCTACAACATGGATGAACCTTAAAAATATTGTACTAAGTCAAATATGCCAGCATGAAAGGACAAATATTACATAATTCCACTTGTGTGAAGTACCTGGTATAGGCAAATTTATAGAGACAGAAATTAGAACAGAGGTCAGCACATCCAGGGGTAGGAAGAAATGAGAAGTTTAATGGGGATAAGTTTCTGTCAGAGATGATGAAAAAGTTCTGGAAATGGATAGCGGTAATGGCTGTACAACATTGTGAATGTACTTAATGCCACTAAATTGCACACTTAAAAGTGGATAAAATGATAAATTTTATGTTACGTACATTGTACCACAATTTTAAATGTATTAAAAAAATTAGTGGGGGCCGGGCGCGGTGGCTCAAGCCTGTAATCCCAGCACTTTGGGAGGCCGAGACGGGCGGATCACGAGGTCAGGAGATCGAGACCATCCTGGCTAACACCGTGAAACCCCGTCTCTACTAAAAATACAAAAAACTAGCCGGGCGAGGTGGCGGGCGCCTGTAGTCCCAGCTACTCCGGAGGCTGAGGCAGGAGAATGGCCTAAACCCGGGAGGCGGAGCTTGCAGTGAGCTGAGATCCGGCCACTGCACTCCTGCCCGGGCTACAGAGCAAGACTCCGTCTCAAAAAAAAAAAAAAAAAAAAAAAAAAAAAAAAAAAAATTAGTGGGACCCTGATAAAATAGTGTTTAGAGGGAAATTTATAGCATAACACTAAATACAAATATTAGAAATGAAGAAATATCTAAAATCAATGGCCTAATCTTATAATTTAGGAAACTAGGAAAAGAAGAGCAAATTAAATAAAGCAACCTGAAGGAAAGAAGTAATTAAAAAATAGAGAAAATCAATAAAGTTAAACCTGGCTCTTTTGAAAAAATGAATAAAATTGGTAAATCTTTAGACAGCCTAACCAAGAAAGTAAAAAAGAAAAGACACAAATTATCAGGCCGGGCGCGGTGGCTCAAGCCTGTAATCCCAGCACTTTGGGAGGCCGAGGCGGGTGGATCACGAGGTCAGGAGATCGAGACCATCCTGGCTAACATGGTGAAACCCCGTCTCTACTAAAAATACAAAAAACTAGCCAGGCGTGGTGGCGGGCACCTGTAGTCTCAGCTACTTGGGAGGCTGAGGCGGGAGAATGGCGTGAACCCGGGAGGCGGAGCTTGCAGTGAGCTGAGATCACGCCACTGCACTCCAGCCTGGGAGACACAGCGAGACTCCGTCTCAAAAAAAAAAAAAAAAAAAAAAATTATCAATATCAGGAATAAGAGAGGGAGTTCACAGATAATCACACAAACGTTAAAAGCTTAATAAGGGAATACTATGAACATCACTATGACCATAAATTCAATAACTTAGATAAATTGGGCCATTTTCTTGAAAAACACAAGCTATCAAATATCACTCAAGTTGAAAGAGATAACCTGAATAGCTCAATATCCATTGAAAAAATGCAATTGATAGTTTAAAACCTTCCCAGAGAAAGAACTACTGGCCCACATGGTTTCGTTGATGAATTCCACCAAGCAGTCAAGAGAGAAAGGATATCAATACTACATAATCTCTCATGGAAAATAGAAGGAAGGAACACTTCCCAATTCATTTAATGAGGTTAGCATTATCCTAATAACAAAGTCAGACAACGATATGACAAGAAAAAAGATTACTACAGATGACTATGTCTCATGAATATAGATGCAAAATTTTTAAACAAAATATTAGCAATTTAAGTGCAACCATGTAGATCAAAAGGACTATATATCAAGACAAGGTGGGGTTTATCTCAGGAATAGAAAGCTGCTCCAACATTCAAAAATCTATATTAAAATTTTTGAAAACACATTAAGAGACTAAATAAGAAAAGCCATATGATTACATCAACAGATGCAGAAAAGGCTTTCAACAAAATTTGACATCCATTTATGATTTTAAAAAATTTCGACAAAGTAGGCATAGATGGCAACATTCTTAACCAAATAAAGGTTATCTGCAAAAACCCATAACTAACATCATAATTTGTCACAGCCTGATGGCTTCTTCTTGCTCACTGCCCTGAAAAAAATCAATGAGAACAGCAGGTGTTGCAGCTAAGAAAGAGTTTAATCACAGGGCTGGCCAAGCAAAGAGAACAGGGAGAAATTTCTCAAATCTGTCTTTCTGAGAATTCAGAGGGTAGGATGTTTTTTAAGGGTACTTTGGCAAGCAGGGGGCTGAGGAACTGGAACAATTGATTAGCTGGGAATGAAATCACAAGGGGCATCTAAAACTGGCTTCGTGCAGCTGAGTCAGTTCCCAGGAGGGGAGTGCTTCTCAAAATCTGATGGCATCTCTTGGTGTACCAAAATGCTAAATCTGAAAAATATCTCCAAGACCAGTTCTTTCGGTTTCACAATAGTGATGTCATCTATAGGAGTAGTTAGGGAAGTTAGAAATCTTGTGACCCCTGGTAACGTGACTCTGGGGCAGTAAGCAACTTATAGGAAAATACGGTAAGCAATGGCAGGTGATTGTTTAACTCTGCCCATTCTTTAGCAAAGTTCAAGCCCCTACCATAATTTTAACCTAGCCTTATGAATGTGGCGTCAATCTTCAAACAAGGAGGGGGTCAGTTTCCTTTGTCTCAAAGTTGAACTATAAACTAAATTCCTCTCGTAGTTATCTTGGCCTCTGTGCTAGTATAAGAAAAAAAGAAAATTAGCCTATGACATTAGAAACAAGATGGAGCGGAGTCAGTCATGTTAGATTTCTCTCATTACTTATAATTCTGCAGAGGTGGTTTTAATAATTAATGGTGAGAGACTGAATGTTTTCCCCCAAGATCAGGAACAAGACAAGGATGTCGTCTCTCACCATTCCTATTGAAAATTGTACTGGAATTACTAGTTAATGCAATAAGGCAAGGGTAAAAAATAAAAGGCATACAGACTAGGAAAAAAGAAATAAAATTGTCTTTAGTCCCAGATGACATGATTATATGTGTTAAAAATCCCCCAAAATCTACAAAAACAGCTATCATAAAAATGCTTCGGTAAGCAATTATGAATATTCTTAAAAGAAATTTAAAAATAGAAAGTGTTAGCAAATAAATATAAAATACAAAGAACTGAAAAATATATTGACCAAAATTTAAAATTCACTGGAAGGGCTCAATAGTAAAATAGAAATGACGGAGGAAATTATCAGTGAATCTTAAGATAGATCAAAACAAAGAATCCAATCTGAACAACAGAGAGAAAATAGATTGGAAAGAGAAAGAGAGAGAGAGACCTGTGGAAAAATAACAGAAGATCTAATACTCAAGTCATCAGAATTCCAAAAGAAGAAAAGAAAGACTGTGGGGTTAAAAAAATATTCAAAGAAATAATGGCTAAATTTTTCCCAAATTTGCTTTTAAAAATACCCATAAACCTATAGATTCAAAAAGCTGAGCAAAACCCAAATAGTATAAACTCATATTCATACCCAAATATATTTAAATCAAATTTCTAAAAACTAAAGACAGAAAACGTCTGCTAAACAATGTGCTTTAAATTAGAAACTCAGAGAGATCTGCTTAACTACTTCCTTCCGAAAAATGGAAGGCAATAACCAGAAACAAGGATGGAAGATCCGTGTTCCTTCTTATTTGGTGCAAAATAGGATAATGATTCATGTTTTTCTTCAATATCAAAACAGCATTTAAACCAAATGTATTTATTTATTTATATCCAGCCTTGCTCAAAGAAATGAGACCGGTCACAAAAACAATAATATTTAAATATTTAACCCAGCTACTTGGTTTTATTAAATCTGGAAAGATGTCAAACATTATTTGGCTTGCGTGGTTGGCAGAATAATGGCCCCCCAAAGACACTGGCTTCCTAATCCCCACAATCTGCAAATATGTTATGTTATATGGCAAAGGGAATTAAGATTGCTAATCAACCTTAATAGGGTTGATTATCATAGGTTATCTGGGTGAACGCAATATAATCACAAGAGTCCTTAAGCAGAACAAGAGGCCAGAGTGACTCGAATAGAGAAGGATTGAACCTGCTGCTCTTGGCTTTGAGCCTAGAGGAATGGGACCATGAGCCAAAGAATGTGGGTGGCCCCTAGAAGCTGAAAAAAGCAAGAAAATTAATTCTCCCCAGAGCCTCTGGAAAGAATGCAGCCCTATCAACACCTTGATCTTAGTTCACTGAGACCCACACTGGACTTCTGACCTCCAGACCTATAAGATAATAAATTTGCATTGCTTTAAGCCACTAAGTTTTTGGTAATTTGTTACAGCCATGATAGAAAACTAATATAACTAAGGAAATGTATCGCCAAGCTCACATTTGAAGTTAATAGAAATTTAAATCAGACTTACAAATAATTGTTTTCCCTTTATGATCAAACATTATTGGTATCTTACTTCCTTTTCTTGTGACCTGACAATATGGATACACACTTATTTGCAAACATAGTTTGGACCCGTTTTCTTTTCCCCACAGCTTAAACTTTTAGGAAGGCAAAACCTTTAGGAAGCATTCTTCTACAATTAGCCAACAACAGATTTGAAGGGCATTCTTAAAGACCATCTAGTTAGATAAACAGAAATTTAAATTGTAGAAAACATTAAGAAAATAAAATTATTATAGATGAATATCATATTGCTGTTGGGAATCCCGTTAGACATTCTGAATTAGAATAGTAATGGAAATCGTTTTTGTTTGATTGACTAATGCTAGATTTTACCTCTGGAAAACATTTCCAAAAACATTTGCAAATAAAAAGAGCAAAGGCATTAACTGTTTACTAAATGGGCCTTACTCTAGTTTAGAGCTTAATGCCCTCCCACCCGACACAGCTGCAGACACACACACACAGAATTTTTTTCTACAGAAAAAGTGATAAATTTCTGAAGAGTTAAAATACATTGGGAGATAATACAGATACTCGAGAATCTGCTGTGATGGAAGTAAAATGGGAATTTGTGTAACTCAAAATAGCTGATATATCTGTAATCCTTAATATTTGTTTGTGAAATATGCTATATACAATACTACATATAAAGCGTTCTTACCAAAGAAACAAAAAACAAAAAACAAAACCCTCAAACCCAAATCTAATCAAGCCTCTAGTTCAAATAACATTTTACAGGAAGTACAGAGGACAGGAGAACATATTAAATGACAAATCAGTTGCAAAAAGAGAGAGAGATTATAGATTTAAAGAGACCTAAAAGCCTATTAACCAAATTGCAATGTGTGGACCTTATTTGGACCTTGATTCAAAAATAATAATAATAATTTACGCTATGTATGAGAACATTTTTAATTTGAACACTTAATGGATACTTGATGATGTTAAGGAATTTTTGTTACCTTTTTCTAAGTGTGATAATAGTACTGTGGCTGTATATTTTCTTAAATTCTTACCTTTTAGAGATACATGCTGAAATATTGGTAGATAAAATAGTATGACATCTGAGATTTGCTTCCAAAAAATATGGGAGGTAAAGATGGGGATGGGGACATAAATGAAATAAGAGTGCCCATGAGTTGAAAGTTGTTGAAGCTGGGTAATGAGTCAGTGGATTTTCATTATACTATTCTGTCTGTGTTTTTCTATGTTTGAAATTCTGTTTGAAATAATAAAGAGGTTTTTTTAAATAAATGCTTTTAAAATTCTATATGATGTTTTACACGTCCAATTTTCATTCTTTATCACCATTTGCTGGGGAAACATTGAAATGGAATCACTTTTCGCTAAAGTAGACAGTTGCTGTAAGTGTTGAGCGGTATAGGGCACAGAAGTGTGTTGGGAAAAGGCAAACTTTTTTCATTTTTGGTTTGCTTTGCATGTTTAATGAGAATAAAAAGTCCACTTTGCGGGTAAACCATACCCAGCTTTTTTCACTCCCCTCCTAAAGGATGCTTAATATTTTCAGGTGTGCTTTGTATTTGGTAATTTAATCTCAGCAACAGATGGGGGTACCCACTACTGAGGAGTAAGAAAGAGCATTGTACCATGCAGCTGTAAAAAAGGAAGAGTTCATGTCCTTTGCACGAACATGGATGAAGCTGGAAACCATCATTCTCAGCAAACTAACACAAGAGCAGAAAACCAAACACCGCATGTTCTCTCTCATAAGTGGGGATTGAACAATGAGAACACATGGACACAGGGAGGGGAACATCACATACCGGGGCCTGTCAGGGGATGGGGGGCTAGGGGAGGGATAGCATTAGGACAAATACTTAACGCAGATCACGGGTTGATACATGCAGCAAACTACTATGGCACATGTATACCTATGTAACAAACCTGCACATTCTCCACATGTATCCCAGAACTTAAAATATAATAATAAAAAAAAAAGGAACAGTATTCTTCTCCTCCTATATATTCTATTAAGTACTCCTGTACACTAAGTGTTACCAATACTCCTGTACACTGAGTGCTGCCAAACACCAGGGATTGGTCTAGGTCCTGCTGTTCGCCACACAAAAAACAATCACTGAGAGAATGACAGGGAAGAAGACTTTAATCGGGTGCTACAGCCAAGGAGAACATGAGATAAAGTCTCAAATTTCCAACCAACTAGAATTGGGGGTTTATATAGCAAGAAAGGCAGGAAAATAGGAATTAGGGAGGGGTAAGGAAGCAGCCATGATGAATGAGGGCTCTGGCATCTCATTGTGTGGATGCAGTGATCTGGTGAGTTTCAGTTCCTTGCCTGAGGGTCGGTTTCCTGAGGAAGTCTATTAGTCCGTTTCCACACTGATATAAAGATACTATGTGAGACTGGGTAATTTATAAAGGAAAGAGGTTTAATTGACTCATAGTTCCACATAGCTGGGGAGGCAGCAGGAAACTTACAATTGGCAGAAGGCAAAGGGGAAGCAAGCACCTTCTTCATAAGGTAGCAGGAGAGAGAGAGAGTGAGGGGGAAAATGCCAAACACTTTTAAACCATCTGATCTTGTGAGAACTCCCTCATTATCACAAGAACAGCATGGTGGAAACTCCTCCCGTGATCCAATCACCTCCCACCAGATCCCTCCCTCAACATGCAGGGATTACAATTCGAGATGAGATTTGGGTGGGGACACAGAGCCAACCCATAACATGAAGGAACTCAGATGAGACAGATGTAAGTTCCAAGTTTTAAGACTGGGAAGGTCAACTTCTATGTTTATTCAAAAAACTTGTAAATATCAGTTACATGGGACAATTGAACCGGTTTTGTGAGTGCACTCTTGTCCTTTCTGTTGAGTACTCTTGTACACTACTGAGGAATAGGAGTACTCTCCTGGAGTTTGGGTAGGGATAGGATGGCAGAACTGTGAAAATGCTTCAAGTTAAACAACCTGAATGAAAGTCCATAGCCAGAAGTTGGCAGAAAATTATTATTCACTGTTGAACACCAAATCCCAGGGCGGACCCATTTTGCTTGGTAGCTCCTCACTCTTTTCCACTTCATCCTATTTTTCCATACCTCCTTGGGGCTAGGACTTCAAGATGTGATGAGCAAAAGGAAGGGGCTAGGCATAATAAGAGTGCAGGGAAGGTGAGCCTTTCGGGGGAAATATGCCTAACTCCAATAATAACAAGAGAAGGAAGATGAGAGAAAAAGTTACTCCCGCCTGGCTGGGCGTGGTGGCTCACGTCTGTAATCCCAGCACTTTGGGAGGCCAAGGCGGGCGGATCATAAGGTCAGGCATTCGAGACCAGCCTGGCCAACATGATGAAACCCCGTCTCTACTAAAAATACAAAAATTAGCCAGGCATGGTGGTGGGCACCTGTAATCCCAGCTACTTGGGAGGCTGAGGCAGGAGAATCACTTGAACCCAAGAGGCGTAGGTTGTAGGGAGCCGAGATCATGCCACTGCACTCCACCCTGGGTGACATAGTGAGATTCCGTCTCAAAAAAAAAAAAAAAAATGTGACTCCTGCCTAAAGCCCAACATCCAGGGATAGACTGATGATGCCTGTACCACATGGGCCAAGGGGAGCAAACTGGAGCTGAAACACTAGATCCCCTGGAAAAAGGAAACATTTGGGAACTGAGGGGCTGGATGAAGGGCATTTCCTGACATCTGCTAGTGAAACGGGAAAAATTCCCTTGTCCCCCTCACAGGGCATGTGATGGGGGTGTGGCTCGCTTCTTCAGTGCCCTGCTGCTCAAACCTCTAGGGGGAGCATACAGACGGGCAGGCTGTGGGGCTACAGCTGAAGCCCCAGTGGGTGTGTGTTACAGGGTGCTCTTTCAGTTTAGCCGTCCAGGGTTTCTTGCCTTGGTGTACCGGAAGAATCAGATCACACTTGGGCTTGGAGAATGAGTGCAAGGTTTTATTGAATGGAAGTAGCTCTCAGAAGATGGGAGAGCCAGAAGGGAGATGGAGTGGGAAGGTGTTTTCTTCCTGGAGTCGGGCTGCTCAGCAGCTGGACTCCCCTCTGACTGACCCGGCCAAACTCCACATCGTTGTGCTGGTTGACGGGCTGCTGGCGTGCGGTTGTCTGCTGGTGCCTGTCCGTGTGCTCTTCCACCAGTGTGTTCCTCTCGACATCCAGCCACCTGTGAGTTCCTCTACCAATGTGTTCCTCTCGACATCCAGCGGCTTGTGTCTCTGCCTGCTAGGGTCTCAGAGTTTTTATAGGCACAGGATGGGGGCATGATGGGCCAGGGTGGTCTTGGGAAATGCAACATTTAAGCAAGAAACCAAAAATGCCCGTCCTCACCTAGGTCCGTGGGCACAGGTCCAGGGGTGGGGCCCTAGCTAGGGACCATGCCCTTCCCTTCCCAGCACCTCCCTGCCCGCCTCCCATATCACTAGCAAAGATTAGTTTTGTTTTTCTCTTCTTTTCTCTCTCCCTCCCCAACCCTAACTATTTTTTTTCCAGATAAAGAAGGGGACAAGAAAGGAAATACAGTGACCCCCAGAGGGAAAAAGTCAAGATATCCCCCCTCCCCTTAGCTCCCTCCGTAGTTCTCAAAATCACCTGCAGAGCATGTCAAAACTCGCTAGGCCCCCGTCCCCAGGGCTTCTGATCCTGTGGGGCTGGGCTGGAGCCCAATAATTTGCATTTCTAACAAGTCCTAGGTGCTGCTGCTGCTGCTGCTGCTCTAAGCCAAGCTTTAAAGAACAGCTACTTTAAAAGGGAGCTGGTGAAAACCACACCCAAGGCCCCCAGCACCAGAACGCGAGGCTGGGAGTTCTTGAAGTTGGGTGAGTGAACCAGTACCAAGTGAAGTAAAGGAGAATTTGGCTGGATTTCAGCTTTCCTATATCATCCTAAAGTAAACGTTTTAAATTGGTGGATTGGATTTCTTTTTAGTTGAAGATGATAAACATTTCTTGAGCATCTGCTAAGTGTCAGTCCCTGTTCTAAGTTCTCTGTCTAACTAATCTAACCTTAATTCTTTCTTTTTTTTTTTTTTTTTTTTTTTTTTTTTGAGACAGAGTTTCACTCTTGTTGCCCAGGCTGGAGTGCACTGGTACAATCTGGGCTCACTGCAACTTCCACCTCCCAGGTTCAAGTGATTCTCCTGCCTCAGCCTCCCAAGTAGCTGGGATTACAGGTGTGCACCACCATGCCTGGTTAATTTTGTATTTTTAGTAGAGACAAGTTTTCACCATGTTGGCCAGGCTGGTCTCGAACTCCTGACCTCAAGTGATCCACCCACCTCAGCCTCCCAAAGTGCTGGGACTACAGGCGTGAGCCACCGAGTCTGGCTTAATCTAATCTTAATTCTTATAGCAACAACTTTGTAAGGAAGTATTATTACCAGTTTTACAGAAGAAAAAATAGTTTAATTAACTAATTGAGCTATTAATTGAACTAATCTACTACATTTACTAACAACAAACTACTACAACAAATTTTACTATTACTAACCATGTGATAAGAATCCTTACAGAAGATAAGTAGAGAACATTGGGTTACCCAGTATAGGGAACTTTAATTTTTTTAACTTTAATTTTAAACATTAACGTTTACTATTTCCCCTGAAGGTTTGATAGTTTGAGTCTGTGAAATAAACTGATAATAGATTAACAAGGGGAAAGGCATACAAATTTTATTAATGCGCATATGGGCACAGGAGTCATACAAAATATAAAAACTCGGCCAGATGTGATGGCTCATGCCTGTAATCCCAGTGCTTTGGGAGGCCGAAGTGGGAGCATTGCTTGAGCCCAGGAGTTAAACCAGCCTGGGCAACATAGCAAGATCCCCATCTCTACAAAACATTTTAAAATTAGCTGGATGTGGTGGCATGCCCTTGTAGTCCCAGCTACTCTGGATGCTGAGGTGGGAGGATGGCTTGAGGCCAGGAGTTCGAGGCTTCACTGAGCTATGATCTCACCACCGCACTCCAGTCTGGGCGACACAGCAAGACCTTGTCTCAAAACAAACAACAAAAAAACCCTCAAAGAAATGGCCAAATGGTTGGCACTTTTATACCATCTTGAGATTACAGAAATAACAGGGGCTTAGAAGGTGGGAAAACATGTTATAGTGGCAAGACAGATTATAGGAGGGAGAGAAGAGGACAGGCTTGGCTAACAAAGGCGGTCTTTTTTTTCCAGCATCCATTAACCAAAGCTCAGAGCAAAGGCAGTCTTGATATGCAGATAAAACCTCAGAGGTAGCAACCCTCAGGAGGAATAGATGGGTGTCAGGCTCAGTTAATCTTTCCTGGACCCAAACAAGGGGAGGCTTCAGAGAAAGCCTGTTTGCATCTGTTGTTTACTTCACTTTATTTCCTCTACAGATGTAAATCTCCCTAACAAAAGACAGCTTTGCAGAGCTACTTGTGTTCGCAGGTCTTCTGAACAGTCATCTCAAAGTACGTCAAAGAAGTATATTTTGGGGTGAAATATTTTTGTTTCCTTCACTAGCATAGTGAGCTATTTCCAGTGTGTTCTGTGGGGCTGGGTTCAAGTAAACTGAAGTTTTCTACAACAGAACCAAGACCAGGATCACTAATGTGGCACCGGATGTCTTGCAGTTTGCATAACAAAGAGCCACAACCAGAGTAAGATCAGTCTTCTGGGACATTGCAGAGAAGCTCTTGGGTACAGAGGCCGATGGCGCCACCACCCAAGAATTGAATGCCTTCTCTGATTTCTTTCTATTTGGTGCAAATTTCATGAGGACACAAGGAAAAGAGGGTCTTTCCTTAGTAGCATGTTGGTTGCTGAAAAAGATACACAATCTGAAGAATTCCATCCATCAGTGGCCTTTAGCTAAATCAATCCCAATAAAATACCATGTGGCCTGTGCTGTGACAAACGTGCATAAATTGCAACTTTACCATGATCCTAAGGAGAAAAAGCAAAACTCAACCATTCAAACTGTGATCTTCATTTTCCTAGTTATTCGTTGGCATGAATCAACTTAGAACTCAATCCTTAACAGATTAAAATGTTACATTTGTTTCCCAACCAGCTAGTTTCTACATGCTCTATCAGAGCTATTGCGTTTTTGTTTGGTTTGGTTTGGTTTCGTTATTGCTTTGATTTAAGTCATGCAATAGCCATGCTCGGCCTAAGAGAAGCATGTGAGGGAATTGCAAACCTTTCTAGTCTGGGAAAGCACTGCCATAAAGAACATGAGAGGGGGAAAGAAAAGAAAGAAATCAAAGCTCAGTATTTGCCCAAGCGAAGGAAATACAGCAGGTTGAAAGTGCTCCTTAGTGTGTACATATGGGCAATGTTTTGTAACTCTGATGAAGACACGGTTGTTTTGCATTTTTCAACCACAACAACCTGCTTTGACTTCATAGGGTTTTGCGAATCATTAGCGAAGCTGATGTTCCTCAGAGCCTGGCATATTTCCTCCCAACTCCAGCCAGCATCTGCTTCTCAGGCTCAGGCTGGAGTCTAGGCATCTGCACACAGGCTGCAGTGCCGGCACCTGGGAACAGTGTTGGGGGCTGCTTTCCTCCAGCTTCACTGCCTCTCTTCCAAGAAGTAATGCTGCCTCCAGTTCTTATTCACTGTGGTGTTCCTCTGTTTCTCAAAAGAAACTCTCTAACTAGATTAGGCGGAACCAACTATCAGCCATTTCACATGGTTCAACCTAATAAAATGAAACAATCTGACTCCAGTTATATAAAGGATGGGCTTTTGAGAGGAGACAGTTGGAAATAGGGGGGCAGATATTTACATAAGAGAACTTTAGGGGATTTGGGGTTGGAAAGAAAGGCTTCACATCCCTAATTACACTAACCTAGAGCAATTTTGTCTTAAAGACAGAGGAAGTTTCCTGATTCAGCCATTTCACAGTTGCAGTTGCCCCTGTCCAAAAAGTAACTGCGACACCAAGAATAAAATTCCTTTTAGTTTTTCTTTCTGTGGGTGGAGTGAGCAGCAGCAACCAACTGCTAGAAAAATTGTTGAGCTGTCACATGCATTTTGGTCGCTGGCTTCTAGGAAGAAATGCAGTGAAGGCCCTGGTGCTGTGTGCCCTCTGAGCCTGGAAATCAGTCTATAAAATGGTCACAGCCCCAAGGAAAGAGTTACATCTTCCTGAAGGCTCTTCCACATCATCCCTTGATAGTAGGACAAGTGTGGGGTTAAGGAGAATAGATAAAGGCAGCATAATGCCAGGGCTTTGACACCCAATCCACAGTGATTAGACTGGTGTGAGTGTTCGCCCCTGCACTCCTCCACGTGTCTAGTTTAGGCCTGCCTGGCTGAGACTCAATTCTTCTAGCTAACACTTTTTTCAAAAAGCTAGAAATTATACAAGAAAACGCTCCAGGATAGTTCCAGGCTTCTAGCTTTAACATTTAAAAAGAAAGAAAGAAAAAACTGCAGTCTCAAAAATACATTGCTGCTCCGCCACCGAGAAGTAAGTTTAAATAGCAAAAGATTCCACCCCGAGGATGCACATACCCCTTGCAAGAAGCTACTTTGTGACCCGAGCAGCACACTTTCAGAAAGTTGCTCTAGCAATTCTGGGAGGGGGAAGAAGGGGAGAGGCTCAAGTCCCAACCCTATTACCACCCAAAGCCTCTGGATAAAATGACCGAGCCATGGACTGACATGTGAGAAATGGTGCTGCTTCATAGCATTAGAGCCACAAAATCATTGTGTCCTCAATATCAGAGCAGGCCCAGCAAACCCCATAGTCTCCCCTGCATCCCCAGGCTTTTTTATATTGGAGACTTGAGTTAACTTGGCTGCCTTTTCTGAGGTTGACTTTTTTCAAATTATTATTATTATTAAGAGACAGGGTCTCACTCTGTTGCCCAGGCTGGAGGCAGTGGCGTCATTATAGCTCACTGCAGCCTCCGTTCAAGTGAATTCAAGTGATCCTCCCACCTCAGCCACCTGAGTAGCTAAGACTACAAGCAGGTGTCACCACGTCTGGCTAGTTTTTTAATTTTTGTAGAGACAGGGTCTCCACTTGTTGCACAGGATGGTCTCAAACTCTTGGCTCAAGCAATCTTCCCACTTTGGCCTCTCAAAGGACTGGGAGTACAGGCCTGAGCCACTGTGCCCAGACTTTTCAAATTATTATTCTCTTAGCAAACATAGTTTGGCAAATGTTTATTGAGAGGTTACTTACACTCTCTGAGCCTCGGTTCCCTCATCTGCAAAATGGAGATAATAATAATACACACCTCATGGGATTGTTATAAAGATTAAGTGAGTTAATGAATATAAAGTGTTTAAAATAGTTCCTGGGCAACAATTAGCACTTAATTTTAGATATTATTACATTTTAGTTATTACTATTATAAATACAGTAGTCCTCCTTTATCCACAGTTTTGCTTTCCGTGGTTTCAGTTGCCCACAGTCAACATGGTCTGAAAATATTAAATGGAAAATTCCAGAAATAAACAAGTCAGAAGTTTTAAGTTGGGTCCTATTCTGAGTAGTCTGATGAAATCGCATGCTGTTCCGCTGGATCCCACCTAGGATGTGAATCATCCGTTTGTCCAGCGGATCCACACTGTCTATTCTACAGCCTGATAATCACTCAGTAGCCATCTTAGTTATCAGACTGCTGTATCACTGTACTTGTGTTCAAGGAACACCTGTTTTACTTAATAATGGCCCCAAAGCACAAGAGTAGTGATGCTGGCAATTCAAATATGCGAAAGAGAAGCCACAGAGTGCTTCCTTTAAGTGAAAAAGAAAGAAAAAGACAGAATTACTGGGTTTGTAACATATATTGACATGTTATATATATGACAGTAGAAGCCACAAAAGTTGGCCAACTCTACAGTTGGAGGGAGCAGTCCACAGAGGACCACTCTCACTTCTGGCATCAACTGCAAGTTTCAGAGTTTGCTAAAACCACCCCAAGGTTTGAAATTCACTAGAACACTCCCTAAAGCTGTTCTACTTATGGTTACTGTTTATTACAGGGGAAAGGATACAGATCAAAATCAGCCATGGGAAGAAGCAAATGGGACAGAATCCAGGAAAAGTTCCAAATGCAGAGCTTCTGTGGTCTTCTCCCTGTAGAGTCATGGACTGTGTTCCTTTTCCTTCACTAATGTATGACAACACACACAAAGTATTACCAACCAGGGAAGCTCACCTGAGCCTTGGTGCCCAGAGTCCATCTTGGGACTCCATCACATAGGCACCATTGACTGCCCACATAGCTAATCTCAGTTTCCAGTACCTCAGGAGGTCTAGCTGATACTGTATGACCCAAAGCCCCCACCCTAAATCACATTGTTAGACTTTCTGGAATGGCCAGCCCCACCCTAAACAAAAAATAACCTCTCAAGCATGACATGCCAAGGGCTTAGAGATTGCCTCCTAGAAGTCAAGGGCAAAGGCCAGACATCTCTTTGGGTAAGGTTAAATTCTTTGCTACACAATAATACAAAGGAAGAGGAAAGGAGTTCCCTTGTAGAAAAATTATTATATTTACTGGAATTTAGTGTAAATCTGAAGTGCATTCTAATAAATTAAGATAGGTATTCTAATCCCTAGACTAACCACTAATTTTTTTTAAAAAACCCCAATGTAGCTTAAAAACCAATAGAGGAATTAAGATGGTACATTAGAAAATATCCACTTACTACTAAAGAAGGCAGGAGAGAAAGAACAGAAGAATAAAAAACACATGAGACTTCCTGCTTCATGAGTGGGCTCTTTTGAACAGGAAGATATGTACTCTTTCTTCCAACACTGGGCCTTTTTGAGTATGCATGAACTTTTTTTTTTTTTTTTTTTGAGTTGGGGTTTCACTCTTGTTGCCCAGGCTACAGTGCAATGGCATGATTTCAGCTCACCGCAACCTCCACCTCCCGGGTTCAAGTGATTCTCCTGCTTCAGCCTCCCGAGTAGCTGGGATTACAGGCATGCGCCACCATGCCCGGCTAATTTTGTATTTTTAGTAGAGACAGGGTTTCTCCATGTTGGTCAGGCTCGTCTCGAACTCCCAACCTCAGGTGATCTGCCCACCTCGGCCTCCCAAAGTACTGGAATTACAGGATTGAGCCACTGCACCTGGCTGCATGAACATTCTTGAGCACATGACAGGTTTATATTCCTTTGAAGTCTTTTGCCTGCTCTGATTGCCTTCTAACACCACTTACCCCAGAAATGTGTAGAGGCCCATAGACCTTCCAGGTCCCCTGCCAGTCCAATCCTTGGTCTAAGCCTTCGTAATTGGAAGATAAATTACATGCTCAGTTCTTAGCCAGTGGATCTCAGCATATTCTGTGGAAGTGCCCCCACGAGTTATTAATTGAAGCCCAAGCAAAGAAAATAATACATTAAAAAATTGTCTGCTATGTAGGCTGGCTACCATGGTAACCACCAATTTCTTCCAGATCTGGGCAATTTTAAATGCAAAGTGGGTTGAAAAAATCCATTTGTATTTACAGGACTCAAAGCTTCATGAAGGGTCACATGTGGTAGGTGCTACAGATTAACCACACAGCTAACACTGATGTCTCCATCTGTGAAACACCCTGCTCAATTGCCTCCATCGTTCTTGGTATATCAGGCAGCCCTTGATTCTCCCTCCTTCTGTAGACAATGGAGGCTGTTTCTCCACAAAAGCCTTTGTTCAGATTCCAGGGCTCTGCCCCGGGCCTGAATCCGCTGTGTAGGCTCTGGCATGGGGTTTGATGTCATCAACAAGTTGATGAACCGCATGAAAATGCTCCCTTGTCAGGCTAGTGTCCTGGTACACCTTGTGAAGGGAAGGGGTACAAGACCAGGTCCTTTCAAATGTATTTGTACTTTTCTAAAGTACTTGTTATAAATGCACCAAAATTTCAGTGGATATAGCTGTCATAAAATATTCTTAAGACTCAGAGTAATACATCATGGATATGTAGAAACAGAAGAAGTGCCTGTATAGTGTCTTCAAATAATCAAGGCCAAAATCACATGTTTGCTTAAATACCACACACTTGATGGTTGTATATCATAGGTTTTACCAAGTTTTACTTAATTATTGGAATAGTACAAAGATTCTGGGGTCAGACTACCTAGTTCAGTCTACAGCTCTTCTGCAACTGCTGATGTGACCTTGGACAAGCTTCTTGGCTTTTTAGCTTTTTTTTTTTTTGGAAACAAGGTCTTGCTCTGTCACCCAGGTTGGAGTGCAGTGGCCCAGTCACAGCTCACTGCAGCCTCAAATTCCCAGTCTCAAGTTATCCTATCAACTCAGCCTCCCGAATAGCTTGGGACTACAGGCATATGGAACCACACTCGGCTAATTTTTTAAACATTTTTTTGTAGAAACAGGGTCTCACTGTGTTGTCCAGGTTGGTCTCAGACTCCTGGGTTCTAGCCATCCTCCCGCCTCAGCCTCCCAAACTGCTGGGATTACAGGCATAAGCCACTGCACCCGGTCCTTTTTCAGCTTTAGTCTCCTCATCTGCGCTTACTTCATAGGGTTGTGAGGATTAAGCAGGGTTAAGTGCACAGCACCTGGCATATAGAGTAAGATGCAATTACAACGTATCTTGGTAAATAAAGATAAAGCCAGAGGGCTGTGAGAGCAAAGAGGAGTCTCAGACACGTCTGAAAGGTTTCCTACAAGGCTTGCTGGAATCTCCACAGTGGGGGGAAAAGAGAAACCTGGGGTTTCACCGTGTTAGCCAGGATGGTCACTGCACTCCAGCCTGGGTGACAGAGCGAGACTCCGTCTCAAAAAAAAAAAGAGAAATCTGGAACCAGAAAGGACCAATAAAAGAAACGTAGAGAGACACCTAGGAAAAGCATTATGGAAGCAGTTTCTCACTAGACGGTGGGCATCAGGAAGGTGGTGAGCGTGAGGAAGGCGGTTAGCATGAGGAAGGTGGCTAGCATCCGGAAGGTGGTAAGCAGGCGCGATTTATGTCTGTATCTCCTGAGCCCATCTGAGTATCTAAGTATAATGAAATTAAATAGAACTCTATTGAACTAAAAGGATCTGGAAGCCTCCCAGAACTGGAATCAATGCAAAGGAAAACAGAACAATTCTCTTCCTGATCACCAGACTGAGGCTGGGAACAGTTAGTCACAATCACAGGTGTTGTTAGGGTCCTGTATGAGGTGAGTCATAAGTAATTTGTTAATAATAACAAAGCGTGGAAGTGTCTGAATGATGTGCTCCTTCACAGATTTGAGCAGATTCAAGTTTATCACTATAGCAATGATGTAGCCCAATATGCTTTGTTGAGTGGGTTTGCTCGGGAGCGCGTGTTGCGCACATTTGCATACTGATTGCAATGTAGATCAAGGCAAACAAGAAAAAATAAAAACAAATGAGAGTCAACTGATTCAGACTAGAGAAGTATTGGACCTCTTCTGATTTTCGCTGTGAGCGAGAAGTCAGTTCGCTGGCTCCATCTTTCCTCCCGCAGTAGGAACAGATCGGGAGAGGAGGGCAATGCTGCCTTTATCTATAGGAAGCAGCAGAGAAATAATTTTTTTTTTTTTTTTGAGACGGCGTCTCGCTCTGTCGCCCAGGCTGGAGTGCAGTGGCCGGATCTCAGCTCACTGCAAGCTCCGTCTCCCGGGTTTACGCCATTCTCCCGCCTCAGCCTCCCGAGTAGCTGGGACTACAGGCACCCGCCACCACGCCCGGCTAGTGGTTTTTTTTTTTTTTTTTTTGTATTTTTTTAGTAGAGACGAGGTTTCACCGTGTTAGCCAGGATGGTCTTGATCTCCTGACCTCGTGATCCTCCCGTCTCAGCCTCCCAAAGTGCTGGGATTACAGGCTTGAGCCACCGCGCCCGGCCTAATAATTTTTAAATGATTTATTTTAATAATGTAAAAAGTGAAACCATATAATTTGTATTTTCTTAGCACTTTGTGGATTATCAATATTCTCATATGCCTCATCACTTGGATGATCAGTTTGGCTTATGTGAATGACCTACAGTTGAAGGCTGACTTAGCAAGGATATCGTCTAAATGGGATCTGAGAGTTGGAGTCTTTATCCACGGAATACAAACCAGCCTGTGTTAGGAATTATATAATCCATACTTTCCCAAAAGCACACCTCACACCCAATGCATCTTTGAGGAAAAAAAAAAAAAAAAAAAAGGTTGGAAGTGAAGTGGATCAGGATATGCCACCATAAAATATGCTATTTCAGCATAAGGATTATTTTGAGCTGAAAGCAACTGAGAATCAACTGGTGCTGCAAAAGTTCTCTGCCTCCCTTTTGTCTGCATAAAAGTAGGGCATAAATTTATCATGAAAAAGGTGCCCTCCCTTTATCAGGAAGAGAAGCATAACTCTTATCACTGAAGATGGGGAGTTGACGCTGAGATCAGTCTGCATAAACAGATTTTACTAAAATAATCCTTCTCTTCTGTTAGTTCCCCCCATATACTTCCTAGTGACTTTCCCACCATTTATAACCCTGGAAGCTCCAACTCTTTGCTTTTTCTAGCCACTTTTTCACAATTTATTGCCCTTCATAAAAATGATATATAAGCCCTCATTATAACCACTTCTTTGAGACTTACTTCTTTTCTGTGAACTGTCATGTGCATAAAAATACTAAATAAAAACTGTACCTTTTCTCCCGCTAATTTGTCTTTTGTCAGCTTAATTTGCAAGTCCCAGGTATTGAACCTAAGAGGATAAAGGAAACGTGTTTTCTTCCACAACAGAAGGAAGGGATGGAGGCAGGAAAGGACTGAGGGAGAGAGGGAGGAAGCAAAGGAGGAAGGGAGCAAGGGAGGGAGAGAGAGGGAAGGAAGGAAGGAAGGAAGGAAGGAAGGAAGGAAGGAAGGAAGGAAGGAAGGAAGGAAGGAAGGAAGGAAGGAAGAAAGAAAAGGAGGGAGGGAAATGTTTTTTCTTTCATTTGTCTGACACTCAAGCAACTTCGGGATTGTATCTCTTGGATTCCAGTTTGCCCTCCAGTCTCACAAGGCAGGTAATAGGAGGAAGGCCTAGATGCTGAAACTGACCATGGAAACCTGAAATACATAGTTGAGGGCGTATCACTTTCTCTCCAGAACCAAAGCCTTTACCCTGTTCTCCCACAAAGCCTCCTAGAGTCCACATCAGCCCCACATCAGCACTCAACAGAGACTGGCTCTAAATCTCTCATCACCATGGGTTGTTTGTCACACCTAGATAAGTCCTGTGATTTAAACAGTGACTTTTCAAATGGCTTTGCTACTTAATTACACAGACTATACATTTATGAGTAAAAAGAAACATACCTCTGCCTACAATCACTGAGTGAGACAGACAGGGTAGAATTCTATATTTATTATTTCAGGATTTTAATGTGATTGTTTGGTATCTGCTAGACTCAATGGACATGTAACTTCTCACATGAAGACTTCTTTTACTTCATTTCCACACCCCACAGCATGCCAGTTATTTTTCTAGAATACAAATCTTGTTATGTCATTCACCAACTCATATATATATGAGACAGAGTCTCGCTCTGTCGCCCAGGCTGGAGTGCAGTGGCGCTATCTCAGCTCACTGCAAGCTCCGCCTCCTGGGTTTATGCCATTCTCCTGCCTCAGCCCCCAGAGTAGCTGGGACTACAGGCGCCCGCCACCTTGCCCGGCTAGTTTTTTGTATTTTTTAGTAGAGACGGGGTTTTACCGTGTTAGCCAGGATGGTCTCGATCTCCTGACCTCGTGATCCGCCCGTCTCGGCCTCCCAAAGTGCTGGGATTACAGGCTTGAGCCACCGCGCCCGGCCAGTTATTTTAAAAATTAAAAAAATCAGCAAAGTAATACCCAGGCAGGCTGAAGCCAAATGTATCACTTCTTGTACATGCTAATGGATGGCATGGGGCACTGTTTGCAAGAAACAGTTACAAAGTTGTAACTCATTTATCCAGTAATGTATTTACAATGAATCCTTTGTAGCAACAGATCAAAGAACAGCATTTATTAACCTATATCTGTATTTGATTGTACAGCAAATTAGCACAAACACACACCCAGAGATCAGCTTCGATTTCCTCATGCAACACTGGCTCTCTCTAAAGAGAAATACATTTTCTGACCCAAAACAAAGTTTTGGAAAGAAAAATTTTTGAAAAGCAAGCATTTATAACGGCATTTATAATGCTAGTGGGGTTCAACTTGAAAAATTACCCAATTGGCTCATGAGAAAACATGCTTCTTTAATAAACTGCTATGAGTGGGAGTGGGCAGGAGTTGGGGAGAGAAACAGTGGAAGTAGTGAGAGCATGATGAGTGAAGCAAAGAAGAAGACGTGTGTGTGTGTGTGTGCGTGTGTGTGTGTGTGTAGACCTGTACATAAAACCTCCATTATTTTTATGCTTTCATTTCTACACAGCCAGATAATGTCAGGTAAAAGTATAACTTATGACTCAGTCAGAACAATGCTTTTGCTTTGATATATCGATGTTGGCTGAGTCAAGTAAGGGTGGAGATGGCAAGAAAAAGATAATAAGTAGCAAATATATGTGTTCAGCGGAAAGACAAAGCTCTCACTTTGAAGAGCTGGGTTCAGAGGTTTCAAAGGGCACACAGGAAATGCTCCAACAGCATAAACTGGGCCCCAAGCGCCATTCCAGCCAACTTTCAGCCCTCCACATGGCTTTATCTGATCTCATGATTCTCTGTCTCCAGAACCAAAGTACCCACAAAGAAGAATGGCTTTGTGATAAAATCAGATCAGGGCTTCGATCACTTTTATGATCACTAGAGACCTGGAGGTATAGAGATGAGAAGGCAAAAGGCAGACAGTAAGACTATGGTGGGTTCCCCTGAGTTATGGGGAAAGTTATAAATTATTTACTTATGCACACACAGTGCCTGTTTTTATGACGAATATAATAGGCTGAATACCAAAAAGAAAAACTAAATCGAGCTCTGAATCAGGTCTGAAAAACATTACAAATCCATCTCTATCTTTCAGAACTATATATAAGACAGCATTTTGGTAATTTGATGTGTGTAAACTGAGCCTCAGTTACCCACTTGGGCCAAAACAGGAGAAAAACAGGCATTTAGGGCTTGCCATTTTCCTCTTTGAGGTTAAAAAAAGTCATCAATATGAAGTCATTATAAATTAACTCCAGGAGACCAAATTATGAGTTCAACTATTTTCCCAACACAAAACTCTATCCACAGAGCAGAAAGATGAAATTTCATAGAAAGTCTTCAAGGAGGAAAAGCAATGGTCTTTACCCTCTGACACTCTGCAGTTTGTCCTCATCGTGTAGGAATTGGGGCCCATGGTTAGGAGAAAAGAGTGTGTACTTTCAGTATAATAGCAAAACAATTAGGGTCAAAGACCCTGTGTGAGAGAAGAGTGTATGCTAGATTTATATCAGATTTGAGAATCAGGTCCCACTGGTTAACATGGAAAGTTTCACAGAAAATTGTTTATGTCAGAGGAGATGGTGCCCAAGATTTCAACCATCTGACTATATATACATCCATGGGAAATCAGTACAGACATCACAGATTATTCACGGGAGGTAGTTTGTACTCGTAATTGGATATTTCCACAAATGCTTTCTTAAGAAAAACCAGGCTGGGTGCAGTGGCTCACGCCTGTAATCCCAGCACCTTGGGAGGCTGAGGCGGGTGGATCACGAGGTCGGGAGATCGAGAGCATCCTGGCTAACATGGTGAAACCCTGTCTTTACTAAAAATACAAAAAATTAGCCAGGTGTGGTGGTGGGTGCCTGTAGTCCCAGCTACTTGGGAGGCTGAGACAGGAGAATGGCGTGAACCCAGGAGGCGGAGCTTGCAGTGAGCCGAGATCGCGCCACTGCATCCCAGCCTGGGTGACAGAGCAAGACTCCATCTCAAAATAAAAATGAAAAAAAAAAAAGAAAGAAAAACCATAGAAAATGAAGTTGGCCTTAGAATAACTGAACACTCTGATAAGCAATATACCCCCAGAAATGTTCCAGATATGGAGTTTTGCTGCTTTACTCCTATCTCTTTAACAAGTGGTAAAACTCTTCTTCTTTACAACCTATGTCTGTATCTGGTACTGCAAAACTCAAAATATTCACTTTATTGAGAGGCCACTGAACATAAAGAAAGAAAAAAAATGTAGATAGCAATGCTGTGGTTTATCACATGCCACACCGAACCAATGTGAACTTCCTTTTTTTGATTCATAGAATCAAATTACCATCATAAAATTCAAACAATAAATATGGCTCCTCTAATGATTTCTGTCTTTGCTTGATTTCACTGGGAGACTAGCCTAGTGCCTCCCTCTGATAGCTCAGGAATCCCTGGGCCTCTGTTATTAGCCTTTGGACTTGGATTAGAGAAGTTATTTTCTTTAATTGATTATGAATTTATAGTTAGTGATATATAGTCACTCTGTCTAAGCAGTTCTGTGAGTGGAGGGCAGGAAAAACAAATTTTCAGAATAATAGGAATGTCTGAATCCAGGAAATTTTCCTGGACTGCTGGGACTCATTAAGGCAGCAATGTAAAGGTAAAAAGCAGTGGCCCTCAGGGCAGCAAACCTTGGATGCATGGCCATGAGGGTCTGTCTTGCTCTCTCTCAGAAGAAGCAACATGCTACAGGGGCCTCTAAGAAGAGCTCAAATCTCTGCTGTTCTAGCACAATGTTAAATCATGTGTTTAATAGAAATGGGGATGGGAGTGGGTGAGTGGCTGCAAATCCACTAACTTTTCTTTTCTTTTTTTTTTTTTTTTTTTTTTTTGAGACAGAGTCTCACGCTGTTGCCCAGGTTGGAGTGCAGTGGCGCGGATCTCGGCTCACTGCAAGCTCCGCCTCCCGGGTTCCCGCCATTCTCCTGCCTCAGCCTCCTGAGTAGCTGGGACTACAGGCGCCCGCCACCGCGCCCGGCTAATTTTTTGTATTTTTAGTAGAGACGGGGTTTCACAGTGGTCTCGATCTCCTGACCTTGTGATCCGCCCGCCTCGGCCTCCCAAAGTGCTGGGATTACAGGCTTGAGCCACCGCGCCCGGCCTCCACTAACTTTTCTTAGGCAGTCAAAGTCAAGCAAAGCACTACTAATGGTGGTGATTGCATCTTGATCCATGTAGGGGAGGAAAAATATCCTTTTCTCTACCTATCCTAGGTTTATGGCCTATAACAAAAAGCAGGTTAATCAGAAAACCATACAGGTTTATTTCACATAAGTTTTATGTGACATGAGAGCCTTCATAAGGAAATAAGGAAATGAAGACCAAAGAAACAAGTAAATTTGAGTGTTTTTATTCTAGGTTTGATGAAGAATGAACAGTCATGGAGCAATATGATAGGACAAAGAATATTATCTCATGGTAATAAACAGGGCAGGGACTTAACAAGGCCTGTTTGTTTGAATTTTTCTCTGTGTTCCTCCATTTTCAGAGATAAGGATGCTTTTTCCTTCCCTGTAGGTCTAAGAAGGGCATCTTTCAGATGACGGTCATATAACCTACTTTAGGGGAAGGTCAGTGTATTAGTTGGTTTTCATGCTGCTGATAAAGACATACCTGGACTAGGCAATTTACAAAAGAAAGAGGTTTAATGGACTTACAGTTCCATGTGGCTGGGAAGGCCTCACAATCATGTTGGAAAACAAGGAGTTGCAAGTCACATCTTACGTGGATGGTGGCAGGCAAAGAGAGAGAATGAGAGCCAAGCAAAACGGGCTTCCCCTTATCAAACCATCAGATCTCATGAGACTCATTCACTATCACGAGAACAGTGCAGGAAAGACTCGCCCCCATGATTCAATCACCTCCTACCATGTGTTCCTCCCATGACATGTGGGAATTGTGGGAGTTACAATTCAAGATGAGACTTGGGTGGAGACACAGCCAAACCATATCAGTCAGAGAGTCCTCCCTAGGTTTTATAATCTGCTTCAGGGGAGAAGTATGGGGAAAGTTAAGACCAATCCTCCAGTTTCTGCCATTTTATTCAATATGACAAGATGCCATCTTTTGGGGTAGTGTGTCCTGAACCCCATCGCCTATCTGGCAACAGATTTCATCTTTCCTTTGCAGAGGATACAGAACAACAGGACACAGAAGCTAACAAGAAACTCCCAGGAACTCAGGGCACAGGGGCAGGTTCATGTCACAATACTCTTTTTCTCCATATTTTCCTCTCCTTCAACCATTTTTTCAGGACCTAAGATGCTAAACTTAGGGTTCTTCTTTCTCAGACCTTTCCAGGAGTTCCTCCTCATCCGTGGCTCCCATCTCCCCTTCTGACTCCTCTGGGCCCCTGAGTCCTCTACTCAGATAGGGAAAGTTGGCTTCATCTGCCATGGCCTCTGCATCACTAGGCCATGCTAGAAGCCCCCTATATAACCACCCAATTGGTTCTTCTTGCCTGCTTTCCAGATGAAGCTAATTTATCAAGACAGGGTTATTGCCATAGAAAAAGAGTTTAATACATGAAGAGCCAGCTAAATGGGAGACCAGAGTTTTATTATTACTCAAATGAGCCTCTCTGAAAATGTGGAGGCTAGGTTTTTTTGTTTTGTTTTGTTTCTTGAGACAAAGTCTTGCTCTGTTGCCCAGGCTGGAGTGCAGTAGAGCGATCTCGGCTCACTGCAACCTCTGCCTCTGGGTTCAAGCAATTCTCTGCCTCAGCTTCCCAAGTATCTGGGATTACAGGCGCCTGCCACTATGCCCGGCTAATTTTTATTTTTATTTTTATTTTTTTGTATTTTTAGTAGAGACGGGGTTTCACCATCTTAGCCAGGCTGGTCTTGAACTCCTGACCTCATGATCCACCCACCTCAGCCTCCCAAAGTGCTGGGATTACAGGCATGAGTCACCGCGCCCAGCCAGTTTCTTTAAAAGACAGTTTGGTGGGCAGGGGGTTAGGAAATCGTCCTGCTGATTGGTTGGGGATGTAATCATAGGAGTGTGGAAAATGGTCCTCATGCACTGAGTCCACTTCTGGGTGGGGGCCACAAGACCAGCTGAGTCAGTGAGTTGGTGTCTCCAGTCTGGATGGGGCCATTGGATCATCAGAAATGCAAAAATCTGAAAAGACATCTCAAAAGGCCAATGTTAGGTTCTACAATAGTGATGTTATTTACAGGAGTAATTGCGGAAGTTGCAAATCTTGTGGCTTCCAGAATAATGGCTGGTAAGCATTTATGCCTACATCTTAGTGGAATTCAGGCCCCAATCATGCTCCCAACCTGGTGGCCTTTCATTAGTTTTATAAAGGCAGTTTAGTTTTGGGAAGGGCTATTATCATTTAAACTATAAATTTCTCCCAAAGTTAGCTTGGCCCATGCCTTGATCAAGGGCAGTTTGGAGGTTAAAGGTGAGATAGAGTTGGTTGGATCAGAGCTCTTTCACTGTCACAATTTTCTCACTGTTATAATTTTTGCAAAGGCAGTTTCAACTTCAGTTGCTGAAACTTGCAAATAAAACTGATAAAAGGCAGATTAACAGAAAAAAACCAGATTTAAGTATGTGCATACACACAGGAGTTCACAAAGAAATGTGACTCAAGGAAGCAGTTAGAATTTGGGCTTATATACCATCTTAGGCTAGACAAAAGCAAAGCAATCTGGGGCTTCTGGGGAGGAGATAAATTATAGGAAGGTGAATAGGAAATGTACAGGAAATAAGGGTCGTTTAGTAAGGTTTGTTATGTGGATAAGAGACATCCTGGGTGCTAAGCGTTGCCTCCAGAGTAGTTTTCTTGCTGGTACAGGAGAGGGAGACACACCTTTACAAAGGGAAATTTGTAAATTTTCAAAGAGAAATTTATGCCCTACTTTTAGACAGAAAAGGGGAAGGCAGAGAGCCAATTGCTTTCAAATCAAAACAATCCTTATGCCAAAGTGGTATATTCTAGGGTGGCAGATTCTGGTCCCCTTCACTATCTCACTGTCTGTCTGGTGGATAAATACGTGTTGAGTGGCAGACTAACAGAAGAGTCTACTTGTACCACAACCCATCGTAGGTAAGAGCTTTCAGCTCAGTGGCAGCTGTGCCATGTCCATTTAACCAAGCTTGGCAGCGAGTCTTAAGGACTAGCCACAAAAGGAAAGTGCAAAGGGGCACAGCGTCTCTTTGGAGAGTGCCAAGATACCATCAATCTCTGCCCCAGCCCAGGGAAGGCTGGAAAAAGTGCCTCAAGCACTAAGGGGGCGGGGAGCAGGGGCAAAGTGGGTAATGAGTCAGAAAGGAATGTCTGTGAACCCACACCCGCATACCTGAGTGCCAATGTGAAGAAAACCCAGAGTAAATTCCTTTACACAGACTAGGGTCTCACACGCACTTCTAAGGGCAGTTTTTCCATATAAGAATCTGCCCTGTGCTTTACGGAACAGTGAGTCACTAACTTGCTTTTGGATGGAACGCTGCAGAGTGTGCTGTCATTGTGATATCTTTTTTTTCCCTCATGCATTCTCAGCATCACCAGCCTTGCCTTTGTTCATTAGATAAAGAATAGAGTAAAATTCAAGCAGCGGCCCCACAATCACTACTCCATTGAAAAATGGAGGCGGGGAGGGGGAATGGCGGTGCATAAAGACCTGGGCTAGTGAATTGGGTGTTTTTGTTTGTTGGTCTTTAAAGAAATGAACCTAAAACAAGATTTTCCAAATTGGAAAATAGACGCTTTATAGAGTAGATTTCTTATGCAACAATATAAAAATAAGAAATTAAATCTGGGAACGAGAATGAATTCTTCAACATGATTTTGTTTTGAAGTTCAGCCTCTTCAATTAGATGCAGGTATGGGGGAAGAGCTCCATCTAAAGAGCCCAAATTCCTATCTGTTACTTCAGATATCAGGTCAGATTAGTACTTTTAGAAAGCTTAACAGACCCCTTTGATGCAACAGGAAAGAAAAACAAGCTCTCTAAGCAGGAAAATTCAGGACATCCTTCTTCTTAGTTTTACATGATGCGGTTAGTCACTTAGAGACTCTCAGGAAAATAAGCTCCAGGATGACCATCAAGATTAGGGAACATCCCAGCACTCTGGGAGGCCGAGGCGGGTGGATCATGAGGTCAGGAGATCGAGACCATCTTGGCTAACACGGTGAAACCCCGTCTCTACTAAAAATACAAAAAATTAGCCAGACGTGGTGGCGGGCGCCTGTACTCCCAGCTACTCAGGAGGCTGAGGCAGGAGAATGGCAGGAACCCGGGATGCGGAGCTTGCAGTGAGCTGAGATCGGGCCACTGCACTCCAGCCTGGGCGACAGAGCAAGACCCCGCCTCAAAAAAATAATAAAAATAATAAAAATAAATAAATAAAGATTAGGGAACTTACTGGCCCAAATAGCTGCAGAGCAAGTGGCTTCTCTGTTCCCAGTTCTCATCCTCCTAGTGTTTTCTCTTTAGGGCCAAGTGCTGTAAGAGAGAAAGAACAAGATGACAAGGTCAAGACAGCCTCTTTGTAATCCTCAAATCACCAAGAAACAAACCAACCACGATTGTATGCATTTTGATGTGACAGGGAAATAAAGTAAGGTAGAATATTGTGGAGGTTTGGGAGGCAACTTTGACCAAAGATTCTCAAGTTCATCTCACTCTCTTGGGTTAAAAAAGTATGTGTATGTTCGGGTAGGGGGTAAGAGGTAGGGGAATGGAGGGGACACTTCCCTTAAGAAAGTATTTAGGGCCGGGCTCGGTGACTGACGCCTGTAATCCCAATACTTTGAGAGGCGGGTGGATCACCTGAAGTCAGAAGTTCGAGACCAGCCTGACCAACATGGAAAAACCCTGTCTCTACTAAAAATACAAAAATTAGCCGGGCACGGTGGCACATGCCTGTAACCCCAGCTACTTGGGAGGCCAAGGCAAGAGAATTGCTGGAACCCAGGAGGCAGAGGTTGCAGTGAGCCGAGATCCCGCCACTGAACTCCAGCCTGGGTGACAGAGCGAAACACTGTCTCAAAATAAATAAATAAATAAATAATAAAAAATTAAAAATTCAGAAAGCAAAATTTCTTGCCCTTGTAAATTCACACTTCAATAGAAAACTATTGCCTATAGTACATGCTTTCAGGCTTTATCTGATTCTGATTCTACTGGAGCTATTTGCCACTCTGTAAGTTGTAGGTCACTGATAGATATGCAAATCCTGTCCTATCTGGTTCAATTGACTTCCTTCCCCCTGTGTGTGTGGGAGGGGGGGCGGAGGCGGGGGGGGGGGGCGGAGGCGGGGGGCGGGGGGGCAATAAACAGTTTGCCTCCATTTGCAATTCATCTCTAAATTCCTTTACTCCATATAAATTGGGGCTGTTTCTTTTTTAAACCAGTTATAACATCTGCCTGGTTCCCTCAGTTATGTAAGTAAAAGTCTTTAACACATGTTCATTTTTATATCTGTATAACGGTCACGATTTTACCTCTTTCTGGAAATTACCTTTTAACACCCTTGTGAGATTTCTTTCTTAGGTAGCAGCAGCAGGAGACCTGGTGGAGGACCTTCAGTCTAGAGAAGACCAGTACCAGGCCATCCGGTCTATGGGTAAAGAGCAGATGCCTCCCACAGAGCTGTGCTCCACAGAGGAAACAAAGGGACTCTTTCGAAAGGGACATGTCCCTTCTCCCACCTGCCTCCCTTCCGACCTCCCAAGTTAACACCACCATCTAAAACAAGAATTTGGTCACCTTTCGGAAGGCATCTTTCCCATTTTAGAAGGGGTTACTTCTGGATCCTCTCTCAACTTGCTGGTTTCCCACGCTCTCGACTTGCAGTTTCACCCAGTGGGCAGGGCTGGGTTTCTGTTAGCCTGGCTGCAACCTCCTGCGCCCTGCCAACACACAATAATCAGTGGCATTCCTGGAATTCCTGACATAGCAGAGAAGCCAGGCTTGGCCCTGCAAATGCCCTTGAACTGCAGTTCTGACCCCAGTGGGGCATTTTATCTTTTATTCACAGCCAGAGGTTAGGACCTATTTATGTAAATCCTCTGCCAAGGGTCGATTCATCTTGACCCCCTGGTTTTCATTTCTCTAATTGTCCCAGGTATTTTGTAGACCCCTTGGAAACTCTTCATTCAGTGAAAAACTGTGGGGTCAGTAAGAATTCAGTAACAAAGGAAAGGGGTTGGGGGCCTGGAAGAGTTGAGGAGCTTTCCTTTGAAGTGTTCTAAAGAAGCTTTCAGAGGCCACCCAGTTTACAAAGTAAAAACAGCAATGACCTCATGCACCCCGTTTTATTCACGGAAAATAAGCTTTCTTGAAATGGTATCTTCACCTAAGAAGTTTCTTAGAGCATGCATTGTTCAATTTTGTTTCCTAAAGCACACATTGTCCAATCTCAGTGGTGGTAAGGGGTTGGGGAAGGAGCTGTCAGAATTGCGGGCCTTTGGGCAGGTGGTGGCTCCTCACACAATTGTTCCTACTTAATGGGTCCAGGATCCCTCCCAAATTTGCATTTTAAAAGGGGGCACTGCCTCCCCAGTAGTGAGAAAATACTCGATCCCTAAGAATTGACCCAGGTGACAGAAATTTCAGGCCACATGGAAAGTCAGCAGGGGAGATACTTGGAGGTCAGCAGGGCTTTTGGAGGCCTTCAAATAATTCTTGATTGAGGGCCTTGTGCTCTAACCTCCAACTCACTGTAATAAAGGGAAGGAATTGCTTGGAAAGCAGCCCAACTGTTTTACAACCCTAACAGCAAATTTTTCTTTTTCACTAACTGAATTTTCATGTACGTTTTAAGCGAGTTGGATTTTTTTAATGCTCTATTTTCAATAGAAAGATGGGGGGGAAAACCTTCTCTTAAAAAACTATTTTTCTTCATTTTCTGTCAACTTTTTATTATGTAAAACTTCAAACATACAGAAAAGGGCCGGGCGCGGTGGCTCAAGCCTGTAATCCCAGCACTTTGGGAGGCCGAGACGGGCGGATCACGAGGTCAGGAGATCGAGACCATCCTGGCTAACACCGTGAAACCCCGTCTCTACTAAAAATACAAAAAACTAGCCGGGCGAGGTGGCGGGCGCCTGTAGTCCCAGCTACTCCGGAGGCTGAGGCAGGAGAATGGCCTAAACCCGGGAGGCGGAGCTTGCAGTGAGCGGAGATCCGGCCACTGCACTCCAGCCCGGGCTACAGAGCAAGACTCCGTCTCAATAAAAAAAAAAAAAAAAAAAAAAAAAAAACAAAAACATACAGAAAAGTTGAAAGAACAGCACAATGAAAACCCATATATCCACCACTGAAATTCGACAAATGTTAACCTTCTGGTATATTTGTTTTATCTATATACACAATTATATATACAGATTTGCTTCATGAATATATACTTTTTTTGGCTGATCTATTTAAAAGTAAATTAAATTAAAAGTGACATCATGACACGTAATCCCAAATACTTCAGCTTGCATCATTCTAATATAAGTTAATTCTCTTCTATAACTATTGCACAATGATTACCTCTAAGAAAAGCAACAGTAATTGCCTAATACCACCTAACTCTCAGAATACCCAGGCCACATTCAAATCTCCTCAACTTGTACTATATCTTAGAGCAGTTTCTGAATTAAACCAAAATCCAATCACAATTCATACATTTGATTTTTTTGGTCTTTTTGGAATAGTCCCTCTACTTTTTAAAAATGACATTGTGTTTTTGAAGAGACTTTGTAGAAAGCCCCACATTCTAGATTTGTCTGATCAATCGTGTGTGGTGGTGTTCTTGTTCTGCCCCACCAGATTTCCTGTGATGAGCTGAATTGTGTTTATCACCCAAAATTCAGATGTTGAAGCCCTAACCCTCAGTACCTCAGAATGTGAGCTTATTTGGAAATAGTCACTGTAGACATAATTAGTTAAGATGAGGTCATACCGGAGTAGGGTAATAGGGCGGGTCCCTAATCCGATATGACTGGTGTCCTTATAAAAAGGGGAAATTTGGAGATAGACATGCACACATGGGGGCAATGTCCTGTGAACATGAAGGCAAGGATCAGAGTGACACTTCTACGTGTCAAGGAATGTGAAAGATTGCTAGCAAACCACCAGAAACTAGAAACAAGTGAAGGGGGCCAGAATATGCCACCCCCAAACATGTCACTTAAAAAGGATGGCTTTGAGCTAAAGGCCATTAGCTCTCTGCCCTTCCTGCTTCTGACTAAAAGCAGGACATACATTTCCAGTTGTAAGGAGTCTCCCTCTCCTGTACTAGGAAAACTCTTAGCACCTGAGATGTCTCCTATCTAAATAGCAAGACAACCCTTATTCACCATACATTTCCCATAACTTACCACTCCCCAAGAAGCCCAAAACCCCCTTTGCTTTTGTCTAGTTTAGGATGGCATGTAAGCCCCAAATTCTAACTGCCTCCTTGAGTCACCCGCATTTGTTAACTTTTGTGTGTATGTATATAATCAAATCTATCTTCTTCTCATGGTAATCTGTCCTCCTTTTTTTTATTAAAAAAAATTTTATATAGATGGGATCTTGCTATTTTGCCTAGACTGAGTAACCACCCAACTGGTTCGTCTTGCCTGCTGCCCAGATGCAGTCGATTTATCAAGACAAGGGAATTGCAATAGAGAAAGAGTTTAATACACAGAGAGCTGGCTAAACACGAGACTGGAGTTTTATTATTGCTCAGGTCAGCCTCCCTGAAAACTCAGAGGCTAGGCTTTTTTAAAGACAGTTTGGCGGGCAAAGGGCTTGGAAATGGAGAATGCTGATTGGTCGGCTCATGGATGAAATCACAGGGAGTTGGAGCTTGTATTCTTGCACTGAGTCAGTGCCTGGGTGTGAGCCGCATGAGCAGAGGACCCAGTTTACCAGTCTGGGTGGCACCAGCTGATCCATCAGAATGCAGGGTCTGAAAAATACCTCAAACGTCAGTCTTTGGTTTTACAACAGTGATGTTATCCATAGGAGCAACTGGGAAAGTTAGGAATCTGTGGTCTCTGGCTACATGACTCTTGGGCCACAATTCCTAATCTTGTGGCTAAGTTGTTAGTTTTATAAACATGATCTGGTCCCCAAGCAAGGAGGGAGTTTGTTTCAGGGAGTTACTGTTATCATCTTTGTTTCAAAGTTAAACTATAAAAATTCCTCCCAAAGTTAGTTTGACTTATGCCCGGGAAAGAACAAGGGCAGCCTGGAGGTTAAAGGGAAAATGGAGTCAGTTAGGTCAGATCTCTTTTACTGTCTCACTGTTAAAATCTTTGCAAAGGCAGTTTCAGCTGGTCTTGAACTGCTGAACTCCCACCCCAGCCTCCCAAGTAGCTGGGATTACAGGTGCACACCACTCCATATACCCAGCTCAGTAATCTGTTTTTTGTCACTTTAATTCACAGGGCTATGAGCCACTGAGCCATTCCCCAAGAAGAGATCTACAAGAGTTCATTCTCTCACAGGCTTCAAAAGGAACCAACCCCACCCACACCTTAATCTCAAACTTCCAGCCTCTAGAACTGTGAGACAATAAATTTCTCCTGTTTATTCCACACAGTTTGTGGTACTTTGTTTCAGCGGTCCTGGCAAGCTAAGACACCTGTAAACTGGAGGTTAGGTCTAGAGGCATAATTAGATTCAGGTTAAACATTTTTGGCAAGAATACTACGTAGGTTATGTTGTGTAGTTCATATTGCACCACCTCAGGAGGCACATAACACCAGGTTGTCTCACTATAAGTGACGTTAAGTATAATCACTGGGTTAAGGTAATGAGAACCAAGCAAAATTCTTCCCTTTGCAATTAAAAAGTAACATGAGGCCACGTGTGGTGGCTCATGCCTGTAATCGCAGCACTTTGGGGGATGGAGGCAGGAGGATCTCTTGAGGCCATGAGTTCAAGACCAACCTGGGTATCATGTGAGACCCTGTCTCTACAAAAATTTTAAAAATTAGAAAAAGAGTAACTTCAGGGGTAGTACATTGGTACTACATAAGTATGCTGCCTCCACCAATCTGTCAACCAATTATGTTAGCAGTCATTGATGATACTTGCCTGAATTGATTCTTTTATTGGAAAATGTTGATATTGTATAAATTCATTTGTAATTGTTACCTGACATTCCTCTATAAAGAAGAATCAAATCGGGATTAACTAAAAAGGGTAAATGCCTACATCTTTCCCTTAGTTACAAAATTTCAGGAAAAAAAAGTTGATATAATTGTCATCATTGATCACTAGTGAGTTTTCACTTATTTGAGTATCATAATACACTCATGGTTTTAATTTGCTCAGTGATTATAAGCAATTATGATCATTATTCTTCTTGATGCTCAATTGTCCAAAATTTGGCCTAGGAGAGAGCCCCTTTAACCTGGCTCCTGAGTCCTTTTGACACAATCCCATTGGTCTTTTGGTGCTTTCCTATATCCTGGCATAAGAAGTCCCAGCCTCACCTTGTACTTTGCCTGTGCCAAGCCAGGAATCCACCATTTCTCCAAGAAGCACGGCTTTTTTTTTTTTTTTTTTTTTTTTAATTAGGAAATGGTATTTAGAAACCAAGATCTAGTTTCAAGGTATGCTTATTGCTGCTGGGATAGCATTGCTTCTAGGCCACAGCAGTGCACAGCACTAGGAAATATGAAGGACTAGCTTTATTGGTGTACTTGTATACTCCTCAGAAGGGCCTGGTACTTGGGGTTTAATGCTCTGTAATCACTGTCTTGAAATTCTATACAATTTTATTTTTATATTTGTGCTTTGTAAGTACAGTCCAATAGATAAGGAAGCACACACCAGAGGCTTGGAACCTTGACTCATATATGGCTCCCTGACCTCCCCAGGATGGGTTCTCAGGGGCTGCTCCCCAACTCCCTGGCACCCCGGGTACTGCCTGGCCTCTCCATTTCCTCCATCTCCAACCCTTCCCAGCAACCACTGTTGCCCTCTGTCTCCAACTGGTGTGAGTGCAGGGAAGGTCAGGTTAAGTACGTTTGCCCTGCAGTATCTTGGAACAAGGAATGGTGGTAGCATTTCCAATCTGGGTTGGCAGTGCCACATCGCATTAATTAGGTGACTAGGCAAGGGTAACCTATCACCCACCACCATCCAGTTACCTAGTGCATCCTAGCATTGAGGCTGCAATATGTTTGGAAGTCTCCCATTTGCAATGGGTTGGGGCAGCAGGACCATGGGAGGGAAAAATCCCTGGCCTGACCTCCCTGCCTTCAGCTGGGGCACATTACATCAGCCTAGACACCAGAAGGAGAGGGAATCTGGCAACTATCAGGCTCAACGGATCACACATGCCCCATGGACATAGGGCAGGCCCCCTGAGTGCCTGTGAGCATCTGCACTTCCCCCTCAAGTATCCCATGCAAGGGACATAGAGTAAGTCTTCACTTAACGTCATCGATGGGTTCTTGGAAACTGCAAATTTAACTGAAATGACATATAACAAAACTAATTTTACCATAGGCTAACTGATATAACAAGAGTTAAGTTCCTAGGGCACATTTGTGATCAGAAAAAACATCACCAAACTTCTAAAATAAAGACCCAAACATTTCTAATATTAAATATTGAAATAAATGTGAGCTATGATCATCATGGCAGATGGGAGGCAGGACTAGACACAGCTCCAGACAGAGCAGCATGTGGAGGCTTGCATTGTGAATTAAAGCTCCAGATCAACTGCAAGAACAAACCAGCAATCCCAAGAGGACTCACAGACCCTCTAAAGGAAGCAGACTGCTTTTGCAGGACCTGAGAGACACCCCAAATACTGTGAGTGCCCCAACTGCAGAAGTGGGAAAGGGAGACCCTCCTCTCCTGAATACACACCCCACTGGAGAAACTGAAGGTCTGTTTGTGAGAGAAGTTTCCGACCTTACTTGGAACCTTACTTGAGTCAATTTAGAGAGCCAGGTGAAATACGGGGTAGAGGATACAGCAGAAAGATCTGGGAGCTCACTGGGTCCCCAGGCAGCCATTCTTGCCTGGCACCACAAGGATCCATCGGGAGGGTGGCCAGAGGAGCAAGAGGTAAAACTCCACAGGGAGAAGGAAATCTCTAGCTGAACTTTGTAACAATTTGAACAGGGTGAGAAGCCTCCTGGCCAGAACTTGGGGGAGGGCACAAATTTATGATGAAGACTCCACAGGCAGGGGAAGAACCAAGCCCTTTTCTTTTGCAGCTGGGAAGAGGGTAGCCTGGGTCAAGGTTTCAAGTCCATCTCACCCACCACCTGGAAACAGACTGGGAGCTGTTGGTGGGGGCACGGTGGGAGTGAGACCAGCCCTTCGGTTTGTGTGGGAGCTGGGTGGGTCTTGTGACTGCCGGATTTCCCCCACTTCCCTGAAAACTTTCATGACTCAGCAGAGACAGCATTATCCTCCTAGGTATACAACTCCAGTGACCTGGGAATCTGACTCCCATCCCCCACAGCAGCAGCAGCAAGACCCACCCAAAGAGTCTGAGCTCAGACATGCCTAGCCTGGTGTTTCTGAGGAAGAAGAGAACTCTAAACGCTTGGAAAACATTTGGGGGAATAATTGAGGAAAACTTCTCCAGCCTTGCTAGAGACCTAGATATCCAAATACAAGAAGCACAAAGAATGCCTGGGAAATTCATCACAAAAAGATCATTGCCTAGACACATTGTCATCAGGTTATCCAAAGCTAAAACGAAGTAAAGAATCTTAAAAACTGTGAGACAGAAGCACCAGGTAACCTATAAAGGAAAACCTATCAGATTAACAGCAGATTTCTCAGCAGAAACCCTACAAGCTAGAAGGGATAGGGTCCCTATCTTCAGCCTCCTCAAGCAAAACAATTATCAGCCAAGAATTTTGTATCCAGCAAAACTAAGCATCATATATGAAGGAAAGATACAGTCTTTTTCAGACAAACAAATTCTGAGAGAATTTACCATTACCAAGCCACCACTACAGGAACTGCTAAAAGGAGTTCTAAATCTTGAAACAAATCCTGGAAACACATCAAAACAGAGCCTCTTTAAAGCATAAATCACACAAGACCTGTAAAACAAAATTACAAGTGAAAAAGCAAAAACAAAAAAACCAAAGTATACAGGCAACAAAGAGCACAGTGAATGCAATGATACCTCACATTTCAATACTAACATTGAATGTAAATGGCCTAAATGCTCCACTTAAAAGATACAGAACCACAAAATGGATAAGAACTCACCAACCATCTGCTGACTTCAGGAGACTCACCTAACACATAAGGGGACTCACATAAACTTAAAGGAAAGGGGTAGAAAAAGGCATTTCATGCAAATGCACACCAAAAGCAAACAGGGGTAGCTATTCTTATATCAGACAAAACAAACTTTAAAGCAACAGCAGTTAAAAGAGACAAAGAGGGACATTGTATAATGGTAAAAGGCTTTGTCCAACAGGAAAACATCACAATCCTAAACATATATGCACCTAACACTGGAGCTCCCAAATTTATAAAACAATTACTAATAGACCTAAGAAATGAGATAGACATCAACACAACAATAGTAGGGGACTTCAATACTCCACAGACGGCACTAGACAGGTCATCAAGACAGAAAGCAAACAAAGAAACAATGGATTTACACTATATGCTGGAACAAATGGAATTAACAGATATATACAGAATACAGAACATTGTATCCCACAACTGCAGAATACACATTCTATTTAACAGTGCATGGAACTTTCTCCAAGATAGACCATGTGATAGGCCATAAAATTAGCCTCAATAAATCTAAGAAAATTGAAATTATATAAAGCACTCTCTCAGACCACAGTGGAATAGAACTGGAAATCAACTCCAAAAGGAACCTTCAAAACCATGCAAATACATGGAAATTAAATAAATTGCTCCTGAATAAGCATTGAATCAAAAACAAAATCAAGATGGAAATTTAAAAATTCTTCAAAATGAATGACAATAATGACACAACCTACCAAAACCTCTGGGATACAGCAAAGGCGGTGCTAAGAGGAAAGTTCATAGCCCTAAAGGCCTACATCAAAAAGACTGAAAGAGCACAAACTGACATTCTAAGGTCACACCTCAAGGAACTAGAGAAACAAGAACAAAACAAACCCAAACCCAGCCGAAGAAAGGAAATAACCAAGAGTAGAGCAGAAGTAAAGGAAATTGTTTGTTTGTTTGATTTTTTAAGAGGGAGTCTCGCTCTATTGCCCAGGCTGGAGTTCAGTGGCATGATCTCAGCTCACTGCAACCTGCACCTCCTGGGTTCAAGTGAATCTCCTGCCTCAGCCTCCCGAGTAGCTGGGACTACAGGCATGCACCATCACGCCCAGCTAATTTTTTTGTATTTTCGGTAGAGATGGGGTTTCACCATGTTGGTCAGGCTGGTCTCAAACTCCTGACTTCAAATGATCTGCCCACCTCAGCCTCCCAAAGTGCTGGGATTACAGGAGTGAGCCATCACACCCAGCAGGACATTGAAACAAAAACACAGACACACACACACAAAAGATAAATGAAACAAAAAGCTGTTCATTGAAAAGAATAAATAAAATTGATAGATCATTAGCAAGATTGACCAAGAAAACAAGACAGAAAATCCAAATAACCTCACTAAGAAATGAAACAGGAGATATTATAACTGACACCACTGAAATACAAAAGATCGTTCAAGGCTACTGTAAACACCTTTAGGCACATAAACTAGAAAACCTAGAAGAGATGGATAAACTCCTGGAAAAATACAACCCTCCTAGCTTAACTCAGGAAGAATTAGATACTCTGAACAGAAGTAGCAAGCAGTGAGATTGAAATGGTAATTTAAAAATTACCAACCAAAAAAATCCAGGACCAGACAGATTCACAGCAGAATTCTACCAGACATTCAAAGAAGAATGGGTACCAATCCTTTTGACACTATTCCACAAGATAGAGAAAGAATGAACCCCCCTTAATTCATTCTGTGAAGCCAGCATCACCCTAATACCAAAACCAGGGAAGGACATAACCAAAAAAGAAAACTACAGACCGATATCCTTGATGACCATAGATGCTAAAATCCTTAACAAAATACTAGCTAACTGAATCTAACAGCATATCAAAAAGATAATCCACCATGATCAAGTGGGTTTCATACCAGGGATACAGGGATGGTTTACCATATGCATGTCAATATTTGTGATACACCATATAAACAGAATTAAAAACAAAAATCACATGATCATCTCAATAGATGCAGAAAAAATATTCAACAAAATCCAGCATCCCTTTATGATTAAAACTTCAGCAAAATCAGCATACAAGGGATACACCTTAATGTAATAAAAGCCACCTATGACAAACCCACAGCCAACATAATACCAAATGGAGAAAAGTTGAAAGCATTCCCTCTGGGAACTGGAACAAGACAAGGATGCCCACTCTCACCACTTTTCTTCAACATAGTACTGGAAGTCCTAGCCAGAGCAATCAGACAAGAGAAAGAAATAAAGGGCATCCAAATCAGTAAAGAGGAAGTCAAACTGTCACTGTTTGCTGATGATGTGATCATTTACCTTGAAAACCCTAAAGACTCCTCCAGAAAGCTCCTAGAACTGATAAAAGCATTCAGCAAAGTTTTCAGATACAAAATTTATGTGCACAAATATGTAGCTCTTCTATACACCGACAGTGACCAAGCAGAGAATCAAATCAAGAATTCAACCCCTTTTACAATAGCTGGAAAAAAAATAGGAATATACTTAACCAAGGAGTCAAAAGACCTCTACAAGGAAAACTACAAAACACTGCTGCAAGAAATCATAGACAACACTAACAAATGGAAACACATCCCATGCTCATGGATGGGTAGAATCAATATTGTGAAAATGACTATACTGCCAAGGGCAATCTACAAATTCAATGCAATCCCCATCAAAATACCACCATTATTCTTCACAGAATTAGAAAAAACAATTCTAAAATTCATATGGAACTAAAAAAGAGCCTACATAGCCAAAGCAATACTAAGCAAAAACAAAAACAAAAACAAAAATCTGGAGGCATCACATTACCTGATTTCAAACTATACTGTAAGGCTATAGTCACTAAAACAGCATGGTACTGGTATAAAAATAGGCACATAGACCAATGGAACAGAATAGAGAACCCAGAAATAAATTCAAATGCTTATAGCCAAGTGATCTTCCACAAAGCAAACAAAAACATAAAGTGGGGAAAGGACTACCTTTTCAACAAATGGTGCTGGGATAACTGGCTGGCCACATGTAGGAGAATGAAACTGGATCCTCATCGCTCACCTTATGCAAAAATCAACTCAAGATGGATTAAGGACTTAAACCTAAGACCTGAAACTAAAAAAATCTAGAAGGTAACATTGGAAAAACCCTTCTAGACATTGACTTAGGCAAGGATTTCATGACCAAGAACCCAAAAGCAAATGCAATAAAAACAAAGATAAATAACTGAGACCTAATTCAACTAAAGAGCTTTTGCATGGCAAAATGAACAGTCAGCAGAGTAAACAGACAACCCACAGAGTGGGAGAAAATCTTCACAATCTATACATCTGGCAAAGAACTAATATCCAGAATCTACAATGAACTCAAACAAATCAGTAAGAAAAAAACAAACATGGCTGGGTGTGGTGGCTCACACCTGTAATCCCAGCACTTTGGGAGGCAGAGGCAGGCAGATCAGGGGCTCAAGAGGTCGAGACCATCCTGGCCATCATGGTGAAACCCCATCTCTACTAAAAATACAAAAATTAGCTGGGAGTGGTGGCATGCTCCTGTAGTCCCAGCTACTTGGGAGGCTGAGGCAGGAGAATCACTTAAACCCAGGAGGCAGAAGGTTGCAGTGAGCTGAGATCACACCACTGCACTCCAAACTGGTGACAGAGCAAGACTCTGTCTAAAAAAAAAGGAGAAAGAAAAAAACAAACAATCGTATCAAAAAGTGGGCTAAGGACATGAATAGACAATTCTCAAAAGAAGATCTACAAATGGCCAACAAACATGAAAAAATGCTCAGCATCACTAATGATCAGGGAAGTGCAAATCAAAACCACAGTGCAATACCACCTTACTCCTGCAAGAGTGGCCATAACAAAAAAAATCATAAAACAGTAGATGTTGGTGTGGATGTGGTGATCAGGGAACACTTCTACACTGCTGATAGGAGTGTTAACTAGTACAGCCACTATGGAAAACAATGTGGAGATTCCTTAAAGAACTAAAAGAACTACCATTTGATCCAGCAATCCCACTACTGGATATCTACTCAGAGGAAAAGAAGTCATTATTCAAAAAAGATACTTGAGCACGCATGTTTATAGCAGCACAATTCACAATTGCAAAATCATGGAACCAACCCAAATGCCCATCAATCAATGAGTGGATAAAGAAACTGTATATATATGTACACACACACACACACACACACACACACACATATATATATATATATATATATATATATATATATATATATATGATGGAATACTACTCAACTATATAAAGGAACAAATTAACAGCATTTGCAGTGACCTGGATGAGATTGGAAACTAATATTCTAAGTGAAGTAACTCAGGAATGATTAAACCAAACATCGTATGTTCTCACTGATACATGGGAGCTAAGCTATGAGGACACAAAGGCATAAGAACAATACAATGGACTTTGGAAACTTGGGGGGAAGAGTGAGATGGGGGGAAGAGTGAGATGGGGGCAAGGGATAAAAGGCTAAAATGTGTCGCAGTATATACTGCTCAGGTGATAGACGCACCAAAATGTCACAAATCACCACTAAAGAACTTACTCATGTAACCAAATATCAGCTGTACCCCAATAACTTAAGGAAAAAAATAATTAAAAAAAGAAAGAAATGTGAGCTGTGCATACATTTAAGAAAGACGGAAAAAAATAAATAAGATAATTATTTCCTCAATTTTTGGTGAATCACTGAGTGACAGCTTTGGTTGTGGTGGTGGTGGGTTAAATCAGAGAATAAATGTTCGCACAATGAACATTGCAAGGATTATAATCACCTGGCAGTTTCTTTATGTCTGCTGCACAGACAAAACCAATTCAGTGAGACCACGGTATTGCAGTAAAGAAAGAGTTTAATTAACACAAGGCTTCTGAGTGAAGTGACTGGAGTTATCATTCAAATCTATCTTTCCAAAGGCTCGGAGGTTAGGGTTTTTCGAGGACAGTTTAATGGACAGGGGACTAGAGATAAGGTGCTGATGATTTGTTGGGGGTGCAATCACAAGGGTGTGGAAAACAGCCCTTATGCACTGAGTCCACCTCTGGTTGGGGGGCCACCGGGTCAGTTGGGTCATGAGTCACAAATCCCGATGGGGTCAGCCATTTGCTGTTATTCAAAAATCTGAAAGACATCTCAACAGACAAATCTTAGGTTCTACAATAGTGATGTTATCTACAGGAGCAATTGGAGAAGTCACAAATCTTGTGACCTTGGGCCACGTAACTCCTGAGCAGTAAGGGATTATAGAAATTATGCCTACATTTTAGCAGAATTCAGGCCCTTTCCAGAATCCTAATCTTGAGGTCTTTTATTAGTCTTACAAAGGCAGTTTCAGCCCTTGAACAAGGAGGTGATCAGTTTTAGGGAGGGACTATTATCATCCTTTCTTCAAAGTTAAACTATAAATGAAGTCCTCCCATGGTTAGCTTGGCCTACATCCAGGAATGAGTAAAGACAGCCAGCTTGTGAGGCTAGAAGCAAGATGGACTCAGCCATGTTAGACTTCTCTTGCAGTCATAATCTTTGCAAAGGCAGTTTCAGGAGCATCTCCTCCCACCACCACACAGTTCAAAACCTGTCACAAATAGGGTGGGCTCACTGAGTGCTTTTGTGCTTTGTCATGTATTGTCATGCATTTGTATGATTATCGTAGACTTTTTGAATTTTTATTTGACAATCATTTGTATTTATTCTTTCATTCATTTTTCAACTTGTTTATTCCAATGCAAGGTCATAGGTGGCTGGAGCCCATCCCAGCAGTTTGAGGTATCAGGTGGGAATGTGCCCTGGACAGGAAGTCATCCCAGGGCAGGGCCCACCCACACATATACCCACACTCACTCACACTGGGACCATGTAGACACGCCAGTTAACTAAATGTGTACAGTTTTGGAATGTGGGAGAAAACCAGAGTCCCTGGAGAAAACCCACACACGTGGGGAGAATGTGCAAATTCCACAGAGACAGTAGTCCCTGCCCAGTATCTATTCTTTTTCTCATTGACGTGTATCTGTAGTAGGTTCATTGCCTCATGCACACAGCAAATCAATATGCTGAGACACCAGTTTGCAGTAGAGAAAGAGGTTTAATTGTAGGGTCAATGAACAAGGAGATGAGAGAAAAATCTCAAATCCATCTCCCTAAGGAATTTGGGTTTAGTGTTTTTAAGGGTTTTGGAGTGGGCTGAAGTGTGGAGATCCTTGATTTGTGAAGCGGGGTGAAGTGATGGGGCAGGGAGATGTCGAAGCTGTATTCTCATGTTGATCCCCTTTCTCTGCGGGGGTCTTCAAACTGGCTGCTGGAATTTGGGGTCAGAAAAACATCTTAAGTGATCCTTAAACAAAAGTCTCATGATTCCAATGTCAGAGATCCTGTCTATGGGAACAATGGGGATACAAATCAATTCTTAAACAATCTTATGACCCCAATGTCAGAAAGCCAATGGAAATGGAAATGGTCACTATCTAGTGTTACCTGACTTTTAGGAACAAGGAAGAGGACCAAAGTGCAGTCTGATTAATGCTTAATTATAACTATATTTCTGTCCAGAACCTGCCATGCAATTCTTATCAACACTGGGGGGACAGTTTCAAACATTATAAGGAAACAACATTGAATGAAACAATGTTACCGCAGGACTTGCTGTATCCTGTGCCTAAGGAGATCCTTTCTTCCTCCTTCCAACCTTCCTGAATCTGGTTTGTGTTAGTCTCTTCTGGCCAGCTCCAGGCAGTCTCTGGGACAAGTCATAAAATACAGATTGTGAAGTTTCAGTTATTCCACATAAGAGTTAAAGGTTCTTACATTTGCTTTAAAAACAAACATTGCACAATATAAAGATAAAAGGTAAAATTAATGCAAAAAAAATTAAATTTGTAATATTCTTCAGAACAACACTAAATAGCAGTAAAAACACCATTACTAGTTGAGAGAGCAAGAGGCTATGGAAGGGAAAAACTTTATATTTTAATACCTTTAAGGGCATTATTATTTAGAGCATTTATTAATGCTTTTTGAATAAGTGACCACATATTTTTATTTTGTGCCAATTACCTTGTCAATCTTGGAAACATGTGTGTGGATAGATAGATATAGGTAGACATAGATATTTTTCATTCAAATTCGCTTTATCTGTAATACATACATATACATATAAAGGTTTCAAAATTTTAATACCAGTGTTACTACTCACAATAAAACTACCAAGTGATAGTCAAGATTTCTTTTGACTTCTTTTTTACTTTGGTACAGTCTGTGTACTGTATTCGTAAATTATTTGAAATAATTCTTGCCTCTGTATGATTCCATTATCTTTGATATACAGTTAGGTCCATTTGATCATTTTTGGTTATAGACTTTGGTTTGTCTTCTTTTTTAATTTTATTTTTTGAATGTTAAACATTTGTATATTAAGTCAAAATTATATTAACAGGCATACTCAGAAATCTCTTTTCAATTCTTATCCTCTCCTCCTTTGCCCCCCTCCAAGCCCTCTGTAGGTAACCATTTCTATTAGTTTCTGGTTATTCTTCCAGTAATTTTGGGGAAAAAATTTTAGCAAATACAATACACATAATATTATTTTCTTCCTTTCACATAGAAAAGATAAAACACTATATACATGCTCTGCACCTTGTTTTTTAAAACATAACCTTCATATCAGAACATAGACACCTTGTCATTCTTGTTGTACACCTGTCTAGTACTTCATTATGAGATGATAACTTAGTTTATTCAATAAGTCCTCTGTTGGTGGATATGTCAGATGCTTCTAGTCTTTACTATTAAAAATAATGTCAGAAAATAACCTTGTACATGTATTATTTCATAATTATGGAAGTATGCCTTCAGGGCAAATTTCTAGATGTGGGATTGCTAGGTCAAGGGGCAAATGTAATCTCATTACATACTGTCAAATTCCCCTCCTTGGGACTTGTGCCATGTTACACTTTCATCAGCAATCTGTAAAAGTGCTTATTTCTCCACAGGTCTATCAACAGTGTGTTTTGTAAAACTTTGGAGTTTTGGCCAGTCTGATTTGTGTGAAATGGTAACAATACAGTGTTTTTTTGTTTTGTTTTTTTGTTTTTGAGATGGAGTCCCTGTCACCCAGGCTGGAGTGCGGTGGCGCATTCTCGGTTCACTGCAACCTCCACCTCCTGGGTTCAAGCGATTCTCCTGCCTCAGCCTCCCGAGTAGCTGAGACTACAGGCATGTGCCACCACGCCCAGCTGATTTTTTTAGTAGAGATGGGATTTGGGTTTTCACCTTGTTAGTCAGGATGATCTCGATCTCCTGACCTCTTGATCCGCCCACCTCGGCCTCCCAAAGTACTGGGATTACAGGCGTGAGCCACTGCGCCCAACCAACAATACAGTTTTAATTGGCATTTCTATTGTTGTAAGAATGACCACCTTTTCAAATGTTCATTTGCATTTCTCTGTGAGCTCTCTGTGCATTTTGCCGTGTTTTTTCTATCAAGGTTTTAGTCTTTTTCTTCTTAATTATTAAGATCGCTTTATTTATTAGGGAGATTAATCTTTTGTCTGCTATACATATAATAGTTCCTGTATGTTTACCATTTTATATTTTATTATGATTATATGTTTTTAATGTAGGTAAATTTATTAATCTTTTATTTATTGATTCTCAATTTTGAGACATAGTCTGAAAAGCTTTTCCTGCTCTCATGTTAAAAAGAAAAACAGGGAACTTCTGCATCTGATCAAGATGGAATGTCCCATTCCTCCCAGGGTCTTCTCTTAAGAAACCCTGTGCATAACACAGCAAACAAACATAGGAAGACTCTGAAAGGTTGAAAGGAGAAAGCAGAATTCTTAGGGACCTTAGTTAGACTGAGGTATAACACAAAAGTGAATTTCCTGGGTTTCCTTATCACCTCCCTTAACATCCCAGACAGGGCACTGCAGAAGCCTCCAGCTCTCCAACCCAGAACTGCCAAGTACAGATAAAAAACAAAAACAAGGCCGGGCGCGGTGGCTCAAGCCTGTAATCCCAGCACTTTGGGAGGCCGAGACGGGCGGATCACGAGGTCAGGAGATCGAGACCATCCTGGCTAACATGGTGAAACCCCGTCTCTACTAAAAAATACAAAAAAAAACTAGCCGGGCGAGGTGGCGGGCGCCTGTAGTCCCAGCCACTCGGGAGGCTGAGGCAGGAGAATGGCGTAAACCCGGGAGGCGGAGCTTGCAGTGAGCTGAGATCCGGCCACTGCACTCCAGCCTGGGAGACAGAGCGAAACTCCGCCTCAAAAAAAAAAAAAAAAAAAAAAAAAAAAAAAAAAAAAAAAAAACCCCACGAAAAACCTGATAGCTCTAGCTGTCAGGCAGAACAACAGAAAACTTTTTTGGCAATACCTGTCCTACTCCAACCAAACACCAATAGAAAATCTGTACCCTTCCCTGCTGTGGGATCTTCCAATGCCCACCAGGCAAAAGCAACTGGTGCTCTGATTCCCATGCAGAGGTAATGGTAAAGCTGAGCAGAAAGCTGAACTTCTACTCCCTGCCAAACAAAAGTAGGCAGTTTGCTGATTGCCTCAGTGTAGTGTCAGTGGGGTCCAACAGCAAACTGAGCCTCCATCCTCACCAGGTAGTAATGAGACTTAAAGAGGCAGGAAGATAGGTCTAGTTCATACCCTGATCACCCCCTATCCCAAGTGTTAGCAGGGCCCAGCCGCAGGGAGCTAAGTATCCAGCCCCACACCATGTGGTATAAATAGGACTGAACAAGGCAATGCCAGTCAGCTCTAATCAGCACTCCACTGTCCACTATCCCCCTGCCACTAGTGTCAGGAGGGCTCAGTAGGGAGCTGAGCCTCTGACTCTACCCGACATTAACAAGGCAAAATGAGGTGACATGAGGTGAGTTTAGTACAGTCTTTGCTTCCTCCCACCCCTAGTATTAGTGGGGCACAGTTGGGAGATGAACCTTTCCACACCAGGCATTGATGGGACATAAGGAGGTGGTGAGTGGTGGGGTTTGTTGGCATTCCACTTTTCCTTTTCACTCCCTTGGTGTCTGCAGGGCTCAGCACAAAGCTGAGCTACTGCCTCCACTGTAGCAAAAAAGCAGAGAGAGTCAACCCTTGGCTTCCCCGCACCCTCAGTAGTGTCAATGGGAACCAGAGGGAAGGCAGGCTTACATTCCCATTAGGAGGCAGTGTGGTGGCAAACGTCAGCGCCCCATTTTCACTGGGAAGGTGTTGATGGGGCCAATGTGTGAACTGAATTTCTACCCCACACATCTACAACAAGGCAACGGGAGTCAGTGCCTACTTTTGCCAGAGTAGTATCATTGGGAACCAGAGAGCAGCTGAACATACACACCCACTCAGCCTTCATTCTATACATCAACCAGTGGACAACCTGTTAAAAAAAGAAAAAGAAGAATTAGTAGAATCCATAGTCTAATAATATAATATCCAAATGTTCAGGATATAGTCAAAAGTCACTCATCATACCAAGAACCAGGAAAATCACAGGAACGAGAAAAGATAATCAACAGACACCAACAAGGAGATGAATCTGATGATGGAATTATCTGACAAAGATTTAAAATCAGCCATCATAAAATGCTTCAACGGGTAATTACAAATTCTCTTCAAACAAATGAAAAAATTATAGAAAATCTCAGCAAAGTAATAGAAGCTATTTAAAAAGAACCAAATGGAGATTATAGAACTGAAAAACACAATAACCAAAAGAGTGGATTTGACAGAAGATAGAGTCGTGAATTTAAGGACACATCAATAGAATTTTCCCAATCTGAGCAAGAGAAGAAATAGACTGAAAAAAAAAAGAACAATCTCAGGAACTGTTGAGATGATAAAATAGATAACATTTGTCTCATGGAATACTAGAAAGAAGAGACAGAGGGCTGAAAAAGTATTTGTAGGATTGAAAAAGTATCTGAAAAATAATGGCTGAACACTTCCCAAATTTGGTGACAGACAGAAGCCTAGAGATTGATTCAAGAAGTGGAGTGGGCCGGGCGCGGTGGCTCAAGCCTGTAATCCCAGCACTTTGGGAGGCCGAGGCGGGCGGATCACGAGGTCAGGAGATCGAGACCATCCTGGCTAACACGGTGAAACCCCGTCTCTACTAAAAATACAAAAAGAAATTAGCTGGGCGTGGTGGCGGGCGCCTGTAGTCCCAGCTACTCGGGAGGCTGAGGCAGGAGAATGGCGTGAACCCAGGAGGCGGAGCTTGCAGTGAGCCGAGATCGCGCCACTGCACTCCAGTCTGGGCGACAGAGCGAGACTCCGTCTCAAAATAAAAAAAAAAAAAAAAAAAAAAAAGAAGTGGAGTGAATCCCAAACAGGATAAATCTAAAGAAATACATGCCAAGACACATAACTTCTGAATAGTTCTGAAAATGAAAGACACAAAACAGAAAGAAAAGAAAGCATGAAATCCAAAGAGAAATAATGCATTACTTGTGGTGGAACACCAATTTGAATCACAGGGTATTTCTCATGTGAAACCATGAAAGCCAGAAGGAAATAACACATTTTTCAAGTATTGGAAGAAAAGACCTGTCAATTGCAAATTCTATGTCAAGCAAAAATTTTGTTCAGTAATAAAGAAGAAGTAAAGATATTCTTGGAATAAGGAAAACTAAGAATTTATTGCAAGCAAATCTACCCTTAAGGAATTGCTAAAAGAGACTTTCTAAAAAAAAAGTGGAAATGATAACAGAAGAAGGTGTGGAACTTCAAAAAGGAAAGAAGAACGTCAGAATAAGTAAAAACAAGACACTAGAAACAGAGAAGCAAAATAAACTAAAAAGAAGAGGAAGGGAAATAATAAAAAGCAGAAATCAGTGATATTAAAAACAGGAACACAATATAGAAAATAAATGAAGCAAAACTAAATTGTTTTAAAAATCAATGAAATCAATAAACCTTTAGCAAGACTAGCAAAGATAAAAAAGAGAGAAGACACAAATTACCAATCTCATAAATAAAGCATAGGCTACCACTACAGATCCTGCAGCCATTAAAGGAATATAAGGGAATACTATGAGCAACTGTGTGTTCACAAATTCAAAAACTTAGAAGTGGAACAATTCCTCAGAATCCACAAACTACCATACTCAATCACAATAAAACAGACAACCTGAATAGTCCTATAACCACTGGGTGAAAAATGATTTTGTAATTAAAGGTCTCCTGAATGGTTTCACTGGAGAATTCTATCAAACATTTAAAAAAGAATTTACACCAATTTTACACAATACCTTCCAAAAAACAGCAGAGGTGGGAACACTTGCCAACTCATTTTATGAGACTAATATTATCCAGATACCAATAACTATACAAAGACAGTACCAAAGAAAAGAAAGAACAAAAAACTACAGAATATCTCTCATAAACAAACAAACAAAAAATCCTCAATAAAATATTGGCAAATCCAACAATATACTATAAAAAGAATTATACATCAAGACCAAATGGGATTTATTTTGGTATGCAAGGCCGGTTAAACATTTGAAAATAAATCATTGTAATAGACCCTATCAACAGGCTAAGGAAGGAAAATCATACAATCATATTAATTGACATAGAAAAAGCATTTGACAAAATCCAACACCTAGTCATGATAAAAACTCTCAGGAATAAATAGGAACCACCTCAACTTGATGAACATCTACAAAAATCCTATGGCTAATATCATGCTTTTTTTTTGAAACAAGTTCTCACTCTGTTGCCCATGCTGGAGTGCAGTGGTACAATCTTGGCTCACTACAGGCTTGACCTCCCAGTGTCAAGTGATCTTTCTGCCTCAGCCTCCTGAGTAGTTGGGAGTGTAGGTGTGTGCCACCACATCCAGCTAATTTTCATATTTTTGTAGAGACAGGGTTTCACCATGTTGCCCAGGCTGGTCTCAAACTCCTGAGCTCAAGGGATCTGTCTACCTCAGCCTCTCAAAATGCTGGGATTACAGGCATGAGCCTCCTCATCTGGCTTTAACATCATACTTTACGGAACAAGACTAAATGTTTTCTTCCTAAGTCTTGGAACAAAGCAAGAATGTCCACTCTCAGCATTTATTCAACATAGTGCAAGAAGTTTTAACTACCATAAAAGGTATATAGATTGGAAAGGCAGAAATGAAACTATCTCTATTTGCAGATGACACAATTATGCATATAGAAAATTCCAAGAAATCTACCAGAAACTCCTAGAAATAATAAGTGAGTTCAGCAAGGTAGCAGGATACAAAAATCAACACACAAAATTAATCATATTTCTATACACTACAATAAACATGTAGAAACCAACTTTCAAAACAATACCATTGCATTCTCCACAAAGAAAATGAAATACTTATGTATAAACTTAGAAAACATGCACAAGATCTATATGTTGAAAATTACATACTGATGGAGAAGTAAAAGAATAAACAAATGGAGAATCAGTGTTCATTGATTAGAATACCCAACAAGATAAAGATGCGAGTTGTCCCCCAAATTACTTTATAGGTTTAATGCAATTCCTATCAAATATCAATAAAGTTTCTTGTAGACACAGACAAGCTTATTCTAAAATGTATTTGAAAAGGCTTGAGCCCTAAAATAGCTAAAACAATATTGAAAAAGAAGAATAAAGTGGGAGGGATCATTCTTCCCAACATTAAGACCTACTATATATCTACAGTAATCAAAACGGTGTGGTATTGGTGGTGGAATAGACACATAGATAAACGAAAGAGAGTAGAGAACCTGGGCTCTCTAGACTCACATAAATATGCTCAACTGATTTTTGACAAAGATGCAAAAGGAATTCAATGAAGGAAGGACAGCCTTTTCAACAAATGGCACTGGGGAAATTGGACATCTGTAGGTTAAAAAACAAAACAAAAACCTTTACTAAATCTCATACAGACATAAATATAAAATGTAAAACTATAAAACTTTTAGAAAAAACATTATAGGAGAAAATTTTCATGATCTAGGACTAGGCAAAGAGTTTTTAGACTTGACCCCAAAAGCATGATTCAGGAAAACTGATAAATCAGACCTCATCAAAATTTAAAACTTTGATCTGTGAAAGACTGTTGAAAACATGGAAAAACAAGCAACAGACTGGGAGAAAATATTTGCAAACTACATACCTGACAAAGGAATAATATCTAGAATATATAAAGAACCCTCAAAAACTCAACAGTTAAAAAAAAAAAAATCCGTGAGAAAATAGACAAAAGACCTCAACAGACATTTCACCAAAGAGGATATTCAAATTGCAAATAAATGCATGAAAATATGTTAAGTATAATCAGCCATCAGGAAAATGCAAATTTAAACTACAATGAGATAGCAGTACACACCTATCAGAATGACTACAATAAAAAATAGTGAGCCAGGCGCCGTGGCTCACCCCTATAATCCCAGAACTTTGGGAGGCTGAGGCGGGTGGATCACCTGAGGTTAGGGATTCAAAACCATCCTGGCCAACATGGCGAAACCCTGTCTCTACTAAAGATAATACAAAATTAGCCAAGCATGGTGGCACATGCCTGTAATCCCAGCTACTTGGGAGGCCGAGGCAGGAGAATTGCTTGAACCTGGGAGGCAGAGGTTGCAGTGAGCCGAAATTGCACCATTGCACTCCAGCCTGGGCAACAAGAGTGAAACTCCATCTCAAAAAAAAAAAAAAAAAAAAAAAAAAAAGGTGAAAATACCAAATACTTGCAAAGATGTAGAGAAATTGAATCACTTATAAATTGCTAGTGGTAATGGAAAAATGGTACAGCCACTTTGGAAAAGAGTGTAACACTTTCTTAGAAAACTAAACATGGCTTACCATACAACCCAGCAATTGCACTGACTTACATCCCTTTCTTAGTTCATTTTTGCTGCTGTAACAGAATACCATAGACTGGGGGCTTATAAACAACAGAAATTTATTTCTCATGATTCTGAAGGCTGGGAAGTCCAAGATCAAGGCACCAGCAGATATGGTACCCAACAAGGGCCCATTTCCTGATTCACAGATGGCCATCTTTTCACTGGACCCTCACAGAGCAGAAGGGGCAAAAGAAGTCTCTGGAATCTCTTTTATGAAGGCACTAATCCAATCATGAGGACCCCACACTCATGACCTAATCACCTCCCAAAAGCCCCAATCTCCAAATACCATCACCTTAGGGATTAGGATTTTAACATATGATTTTTGGGGGTACACACATATTCAGTACACTGCATTCTGTCCCTGGTCCCCCAAAATTCATGTCCTTCTCACATGTGAAATACATTCATTCCATCCCAATAAACCCAAAAGTCTTAACTCATTTCAGTATCAACTTTAAAATCTAAGTCCAAAGTCTCATCTAAATATTATCTAAATCAGATATGGATGATATTCAAGATATGATTCATCCTAAGGCAAATTCCTTTCAACTGTGAACCTGTGAAACCAAACATGTTATGTGCTTTCACAATTTGATGGTGGGACAGGTATAGATAGACATTCCCATTCCAAAAGAGAGAAAGAAGAAAGAAGAAAAATGGGACAGGCCTCAAGTAAGTTTAAAACCTAACAGGGCAAATTCCATTAGACCTTAAGGCTTGAGAATAATTTCTTTGACTTGATGCTCTGACATCCAGGCCCACTGGGTGACAATGTTGAGTGGCGATGTCACTTTCACAGCTTTATGGGATGACCCCATGGCAGGATCTGTGCCCCCATGCCACAGATCTTCCAGGTTGTCATTGTGTGACTGCAGCCGTGGGCTATTTCAGCCTTTGAAACCTAGCTGCAAGCAGCCATGCCCCAACCTCAGCCTATGCATTCTGCATACCAGAGAAGACAGTACCACATGGATACCACCAAAGTTTGCTATCTGCACCCTCCAGAGGGGCAGCCACCACAGTCCATGCTGCACCAGGACCCATGGGAGCTGTACTTGGGGTGACAAAGGAGTACAGTGAGTGGAGACCACAAAGTGAGTTGGCAATGAGCAGGGTGCACTGAAGTTCCACAGGCACTGGCAGTCTCAGATAGAATGGCAAGCCTGATGATCTCTGAATTGCCTTCAGGGTAATTCTTCCATTGTTTTGAAGAATAACACCTAGTTTCTGTTGAGATGGCTGATCTATACTAATCTCCTTATCAAACAGTCATTTGGCCACATCTTTAGTGTCCTCATTTTTTACAATATGTATAGGCTAAGAATTTTCCTAAAATCTTTCATTTCTGCTTCCTTTTGCTTAACAATTCCAACTTTAAGTCACTTCTCTCTTCTCACATTTTGCTATAAGTAGTTAGAAGAAGCCAAGCTGCACCTTCAACACATTGCTTAGATATTTCCTGAAATAAATATCCAGTTTCATCACTCACAAGTTCTACCTTCCACAAAACACTAGAGCATATGCACAAGTCAGCCAAGTTCTTTGCCACTTTATAACAATGATCATCTTTTCTCTGTTGTCCAATAACATGTTCCTCATTTCTGCGTAAGACCTCATCAGAATGGCCTTTACCACCCATATTTCCACCAACATTCTATTCAGGATCACCCGGTATTCTCTGAGAAAATTGAGGCTTTCTCTACAGCCCTATTATTTTCTTTCTGAATCTCTCATCAGAATCACCCTTAGTGGTATATTTATAGCAACATAGACTTTTTCCATCATGCGCCTCAAAACTCTTTCTACCTTTACCTGCTACCCAGTTCTAAAGACAGTTTCACATTTTTAGGTGTTGCTTCCATCCTACTCTCAGTACCAAAGTCTGTGTTAGTCATGGTTCTATGGAGAAACAGACCAATAGGATGTATACATAGAGAGAGAGAGAGGTTTTTTTAGACAGGGCCTTACTATGTCACCCAGGCTGGAGTACAGTGGCTCAATCTTGGCTCACTGCAGCCTCAATTTCCTGGGCTCAAGCGATCTTCCCACCTCAACCTCCTGAGGAAATGGGACTACAAGTGTGCACAACCATGCTCAGCTAATTTTCATATTTTTTGTAGACATGGGGTTTCATCATGTTTCCCAGGCTGGTCTCGAACTCCTAAGATCAAAGGATCCACCCGCCTTGGCCTCCCAAAGTGCTGGGATTATGGGCATGAGCCACCGTACCCAGCCAGAAAGATATTTTTTATGGAGGATGGGCTCATGCAATTATGGAAGCTAAGAAGTCCCACAATTTGCTGTCTGCAACCTGGAGATCAAGGAAAAACAGTGGTGTACTTCTAGTCCAAGCCTGAAGGCCTGAGAATCAGGGGAACCAATAGTGTAACTCTCAGTCTGAGTCCAAAGGTCTAAAAACCAGGGAGCCAGAGATGTAAGTCCCAGTCCAAATCCAAAGGCCCAAGAACCAGGAACTCTGATATCTGAGGGCAGGAAAATATGAATGTCTCAGCTCAAGCAGAGAGAGCAAACTTGCCCTTCATTTGCCTTTTTGTTCTACTTAGGCCCCTCAGTGTATTAGATGATGGCCACTCACATTGGTGAGTGTGATTTTCTTTACCATGTTTACTGATTCAAAGGTTAATCTCTTCCAGAAACACTCTCACAGATATACTCAAAAATAATGTTTTACCAGCTATCTGGGCATCCCTTAGACCACTCAAGTTGACATATAAAATTAACTATCACAAGCTCATCTTTGTCAACTTGGCACCCATAGGCATCTCCTTAAACCATACTTAATCTCCAAGTGAAGACAATAACAAGGTCATAATTCGACCTAACATGATACAGCTATTCTATATACAACTGAAAATGCACTAATCCCTTCCCCAGAAGAAGAAAGTCCTTGAGTGATGTTTACTCTTCTCCTGATACCCCATAACTTAAATGATATGATATAAAGTTAACAATACTTAAATACTGATATAAAGTCAATACATATTATGCTACATGATAAGAGATAAAATGAAAGAAAGCAAAGATATTTGCTACACACAGACACATGAGCATATTCACAACAAAGTAAGGTGGAGATACTCATGATAATTACAGTCTTCTTTTCTGTAAGTGGTCACGTGGATTGTAGTTGGCATTTATAACTACCTTCATTCACTACCTATTCCATATTCTCTTTGCATTCAGTAAGCACCTCAGCTGGTTGTGGTTCTTTAGCTGGTGGAGTGACCCAAATCTTTATTCCTGAAGAGTCTTGGCCATTAATATTCCTGCCTGGATTGAGTTGTTATAGTTTTCCATTGACCTTAATCACAGGGAATGATAAAACTAGAGACATCCCAAGGGGTCCCTGTATAAACCCAACATAGTCTTTCTTACCTCCATGGTGGAGTAGTAGTTCAATTCCCTCTTGGTAGTCTGGATTAATCACCCCAGACAACACTATAACTCTCTTCTTGGCCTTGCCTCAGGGGCATGAGAGCCTAAAGTGGCTGGATGACAGTCTTCCAGTTCAATGGAATTATTGTTATGACTCCTGGTGAAAGCATTCCTCCCTCTGCAACTAAGATCGCTAGCCAGCAGAGCATAAAATCACAGGAATGGGAAGCAAAATGTTGCTAGTGGGTCACTAGGTGCAATAGTGAGTGGAGCCACTCCCATTTCCATCCCTTGATTCTTGGATCCATGAATCTTGGCTATCAGATAAACAGCATATTACATCAGATATACAACCTTCTGAAGAATCTTGCCTCTAGCCCTGCAAGGTATTACCACCTAGCTGATGTTGTAACTGAGCCTTCAAAAGGCCTTTCCACTGTACTATCAAGTTAGCTGCTTCAGAATTGTGGAGAACATGATAAGACTAATGAATTCCATGAATCTGGCCCATTGCCACACTTCTTTTGCTATGAAGTGAGTTCCTTCATCAGGAGCAACACTGTATGGAATACCATGACAATGGAGAAGGCATTCTATAAGTCCATGGATGGTAGCTTTTAGCAGAAGTATTGCATGCAGGAAGGGAAAATCTGTATTTAGAATAAGTGTCTATTTCAGTAAGGACAAAATGCTGCCACTCCCATGATGGAATCAATCCAATGTAATCAATCTGCCACCAGATAGCTGGCTGATCAATCCAGGGAATGGTCCTATATTGGGGGCTCAGTGTTGGCCTCTGCTGCTGACAGATTGGGCACTCAGTGGTGGCCATAGTCAGGTTGGCCTTGGTCAATTCTGAGCCCATGCATAAACTCCATCTCTGGAGCCTGGCCACTTACTTCATTAGCCCATCGAGCAATGACAAGGGTGGCTAGGGAAAGAGGCTGACTGGTCTCCACAAAATGGTCATTCTATCCACTTGATTATTAAAATCTTCCTCTGTGGAGGCAAACCTTTGGTGAGCACTCACATGAGATGCAAATACCTTCACATTCTTTGCCCTTTAAAGTAGTCTATCCACAGACCTCTTCCCCAAATATATTTGTCGCCAATTTTCCAATTACGTTCTTTCCAAGTCCCTGACTATCCAGCCAAATCATGGGCTACAGTCCATGAATTGGTATATAATTGCATAGCTGGCCATTTCTCTTTCTGAGCAAAGTGCATAGCTAGGTGTGCTGCTCAAAGTTTTGCCGACTGAAAGGATTTCCCTTCACCACTGTCTTTCAGGGATGTCCCAGAGAGGGGCTGTAGTTATGCAAGTGTTCCCAAAGAAATGAACACTTATGTTTACATGAAAACCTATACAGGAGATCCGCACCAAGATGGCCGAATAGGAACAGCTCCAGCCTCCAGCTCCCAGTGTAAGCAACCCAGAAGACGGGTGATTTCTGCATTTCCAACTGAGTTACTGGGTTCATCTCACTGGGGTGCGTAGGACAGTGGGGACAGGACAGTGGGTGCGGCCCAACAATCGAGAGCCGAAGCAGGGCAAGGCATCACCTCACATGGGAAGTGCAAGGGGGAAGGGAATTCCCTTTCCTAGCCAAGGGAAACTGTGACACACAACACCTGGAAAATCAGGTCACTCCTACCCTAATACTGTGCTTTACCAAGGGTCTTAGCAAACGGCACACCAGGAGATTATATCCCATACCTGGCTCAGAGGGTCCCGCACCCATGGAGCCTCCCTCCTTGCTAGCACAGCAGTCTGAGATCTAACTGCAAGGCAGCAGCAAGGCTGGGGGAGGGGCACCCGCCATTGCTGAGGCTTAAGTAGGTAAATAAAACAGCAGGGAAGTTTGAACTGGGAGGAGCCCACTGAAGCTCAAGGAGGCCTGCCTGCCTCTGTAGATTCCACCTCTGGGGACAGGGCATAGCCAAACAAAAGACAGCAGAAACCTCTACAGATGTAAATGTCCCTGACTGACAGCTTTGAAGAGAGTAGTGGTTTTCCCAACATGGAGTTTGAGATCTGAGAATGGACAGATTGTCTGCTCAAGTGGGTTGCTGAACCCCAAATAGCCTAACTGGGAGACACTCCCCACTAGGGGCAGACTGACACCTCACACCTCACACGGCCAGGTACACCTCTGAGACAAAGCTTCCAGAGGAACAATCAGAAGCAACATTTGCTGTTCAGCAATATTCACTCTTCTGCAGCCTCCACTGCTGATACACAGGCAAACAGCGTCTGGAGTGGACTTCCAGCAAACTCCAACAGACCTGCAGCTGAGGGTCCTGACTGCTGGAAGGAAAAATAACAAACAGAAAGGACATACACACCAAAACCCCATCTGTATGTCACCATCATCAAAGACCAAAGGTAGATAAAACCACAAAGATGGGGAAAAAGCAGTACAGAAAAGCTGGAAATTCTAAAAATCAGAGCACTTCTCCCACTCCAAAGAAACGCAGCTCCTTGCCAGCAATGGAACAAAGCTGGATGGAGAATGACTTTGACGAGTTGAGAGAAGACTTCTGACAATCAAACTTCTCCGAGCTAAAGGAGGAATTACGAACCCAGTGCAAAGAAACTAAAAACCTTGAAAAAAGATTTGACGAATGGCTAACTAGAATATCCAATGCAGAGAAGTCCATAAACGAACTGATAGAGATGAAAACCATGACATGAGAACTACATGACAAATGCACAAGCTTCAATAACCAACTCAATAAACTGGAAGAAAGGGTATCAGTGATTGAAGATCAAATGAATGAAACAAAGTGAGAAGAGAAGTTTAGAGAAAAAAGAGTAAAAAGAAATGAACAAAGCCTCCAAGAAAAATGGGACTATGTGAAAAGACCAAACATACATCTGATTGGTGCATCTGAAAGTGACAGGGAGAATGAAACCAAGTTGGAAAACACTCTGCAGGATATTATCCAGGAGAACTTCCCCAACCTAACAAGGCAGGACAACATTCAAATTCAGGAAATACAGAGAACACCACAAAGATACTCCTCAAGAAGAGCAACTCCAAGACACATAATTGTCAGATTCACCAAAGTTGAAACGAAGGAAAAAATGTTAAGGGCAGCCAGAGAAAAAGGTGGGGTTATCCACAAAGGGAAGCCCATCAGACTAACAGCGGATCTCTTGGTAGAAACTCTACAAGCCAAAAGAGAATGGGGGCCAATATTCAACATTCTTAAAGAAAAGAATTTTCAACCCAGAATTTCATATCCAGCCAAACTAAGTTTCATAAGCGAAGGAGAAATAAAATCCTTTACAGACAAGCAAACATTGAGAGATTTTGTCACCACTAGGCCTGCCCTACAAGAGCTCCTGAAGGAAGTACTAAACCTGGAAAGGAACAACCGGTACCAGCCATTGCAAAAACATGCCAAAATGTAAAGACCATGGATGCTAGGAAGAAACTGCATAAACTAATGAGCAAAATAACCAGCTAACATCATAATGACAGGATCAAGTTCACACATAACAATATTAACCTTAAATGTAAATGGGATAAATGCTCCAATTAAAAGACACAGGCTGGCAAATTGGAAAATGAGTCAAGACCCATCAATTTGCTGTATTCAGGAGACCCATCTCACATGCAGACACACACATAGGCTCAAAATAAAGAGATGGAGGAAGATCTACCAAGCAAATGGAAAACAAAAAAAGGCAGGGGTTGCAATCCTAGTCTCTGATAAAACAGACTTTAAACCAACAAAGATCAAAACAGACAAAGAAGCCATTAAATAATGGTAAAGGGATCAATTCAACAAGAAGAGCTAACTATGCCAAATATATATACACCCAATACAGGAGCACCTAGATTCATAAAGCAAGTCCTTAGAGACTTACAAAGAGACTTGGACTCCCACACAATAATAATGGGAGATTTTAACACCCCACTGTCAACATTAGACAGATCAATGAGACAGAAAGTTAACAAGGATATCCAGGAATTGAACTCAACTCTGCACCAAGCAGACCTAATAGCCATCTGCAGAACTCTCCACCCCAAATCAACAGAATAGACATTCTTCTCAGCACCACATCACACTTATTCCAAAATTGACCACATAGTTGGAAGTAAAGCACTCATCAGCAAATGTGAAAGAACAGAAATTATACCAAACTGTCTCTCAGACCACAGTGCAATCAAACTAGAACTCAGGATTAAGAAACTCACTCAAAACCACACAACTACATGGAAACTGAACAACCTGCTCCTGAATGACTACTGGGTACATAACGAAATGAGGCAGAAATAAAGATGTTCTTTGAAACCAATGAGAACAAAGATACAACATACCAGAATCTCCAGGACACATTTAAAGCAGTGTGTAGAGCGAAATGTATAGCACTAAATGCCCACAAGAGAAGGCAGGAAAGATCTAAAATTGACACCCTAACATCACAATTAAAAGAACTAGAGAAGCAAGAGCAAACACATTCAAAAGCTAGCAGAAGGCAAGAAATAACGAAGATCAGAGCAGAACTGAAGGAGATAGAGACACAAAAAACCCTTCAAAAAATCAATGAATCCAGGAGCTGGGTTTTTGAAAGGATTAACAAAATAGATAAACTGCTAGCAAAACTAATAAAGAAGAAAAGAGAGAAGAATCAAATAGATGCAATAAAAAATGATAAAGGGGATATCACCACTGACCCCACAGAAATACAAACTCCCATCAGAGAACACTATAAACAACTCTACGCAAATAAACTAGAGCACCTAGAAGAAATGGATAAATTCCTGAACACATACACTCTCCCAAGACTAAACCAGGAAGAAGTTGAATCCCTGAATAGACCAATAACACGTTCTGAAATTGAGGCAATAATTAATAGCCTACCAACGAAAAAAAGTCCAGGACCAGACGGATTCACAGCCGAATTCTACCAGAGGTACAAAGAGGAGCTGTTACCATTCCTTCTGAAAGTATTACAATCAATAGAAAAAGAGGGAATCCTCCCCAACTCATTTTATGAGGCCAACATCATCCTGATACCAAAGCCTAGCAGAGACACAACAAAAAAAGAGAATTTTAGACCAATATCCCTAAAGAACATCGATGCAAAAATCCTCAATAAAATACTGGCAAACCGAATCCAGCAGCACATCAAAAAGCTTATCCACCACGATCAAGTGGGCCTCATCCCTAGGATGCAAGGCTGGTTCAACATATGCAAATCAATAAATGTAATCCAGCATGTAAACAGAACCAAAGACAAAAACCACATGATTATCTCAATAGATGCAGAAAAGGCCTTTGACAAAATTCAACAGCTCTTCATGATAAAAACTCTTAATAAATTCGGTATTGATGGAACATATCTCAAAATAATAAGAGCTGTTTATGACAAACCCACAGCCAATATCACACTGAATAGGCAAAAACTGGAAGCATTCCCCTTGAAAACTGGCACAAGACAGGGATGCCCTCTCTCACCACTCCTATTCAGCATAGTGTTGGAAGTTCTGGCCAGGGCAATCAGGCATGAGAAAGAAATAAAGGGTATTCAATTAGGAAAAGAGGAAGTCAAATATGTCCTGTTTCCAGAAGACATGATTGTATATTTAGAAAATCCCATCGTCTCAGCCCAAAATCTCCTTAAGCTGATAAGCAACTTCAGGAAAGTCTCAGGACAAAAAATCAATGTGCAAAGGTCACTAGCATTCTTATACACCAGTAACAGACAAACAGAGAGCCAAATCATGAGTTAACTCCCATTCACAATGGCTTCAAAGACAGTAAAATACCTAGGAATCCAACCTACAAGGGATGTGAAGGACCTCTTCAAGGAGAACTACAAACCACTGCTCAATGAAATAAAAGAGGACACAAACAAATGGAAGAACATTCCATGCTCATGGATAGGAAGAATCAATATCAGGAAAATGGCCATACTGCCCAAGGTAATTTATAGATTCAATGCCATCCCCATTAAGCTACCAATGACTTGCTTCACAGAATTGGAAAAAAACTGTTTTAAAGTTCATATGGAACCAAAATAGAGCCCGCATTGCCAAGACAGTCCTAAGCCAAAAGAACAAAGCTGGAGGCATCACGCTACCTGACTTCAAACTATACTACAAGGCTACAGTAACCAAAACAGCATGGTACTGGTACCAAAACAGAGATATAGACCAATGGAACAGAACAGAGCCCTCAGAAATAATACCACACATTTACAGCCATCTGATCTTTGACAAACCTGACAAAATCAAGAAATGGGGAAAGGATTCCGTATTTCGTAAATGGTGCTGGGAAAACTGGCTAGCCATCAGTAGAAAGCTGAAACTGAATCCCTTCCTTACACCTTATACAAAAATTATTTCAAGATGGATTAGAGACTTAAATGTTAGACCTAAAACCATAAAAACCCTAGAAGAAAACCGAGGCAATACCATTCCGGACATAGGCATGGGCAAGGAATTCATGCCTAAAACACCAAAAGAAATGGCAACAAAAGCCAAAATTGACAAATGGGATCTAATTAAACTAAAGAGCTTCTGCACAACAAAAGAAACTACCATCAGAGTGAACAGGCAACCTACAGAATGGGAGAAAATGTTTGCAATCTACTCATCTGACAGACGGCTAATATCCAGAACCTACAAAGAACTCAAACAAATTTACAAGAAAAAAACAAACAAACCCATTAAAAAGTGGGAAAATGATATGAACAGACACTTCTTAAAAGAAGACATTTATGCAGCCAACAGACACGTGAAGAAATGCTCATCATCACTAGCCATCAGAAAAATGCAAATCAAAACCACAATGAGATACCATCTCATACCATTTAGAATGGCGATCCTTAAAAAGTCAGGAAACAACAGGTGCTGCTGGAGAGGATGTGGAGAAATAGGAACACTTTCACACTGCTGGTGGGGCTGTAAACTAGTTCAACCATTGTGGAAGACAGTGTGGCAATTCATCAAGGATCTAGAACTAGAAATCCCATTTGACCCAGCCATCCCATTACTGGGTATATACCCAAAGGATTATAAATCATACTGCTATAAAGACACATGCACACATATGTTTATTGAGGCACTATTCACAATAGCAAAGACTTGGAACCAACCCAAATGTCCATGAATGACAGACTGGGTTAACAAAATGTGGCACATATACAACATGGAATACTACACAGTCATAAAAAGGGTGAGTTCATGTCCTTTTTAGGGACATGGATGCAGATGGAAACCATCATTCTCAGCAAACTATCGCAAGAACAGAAAACCAAACACCGCATGTTCTCACTCATAGGTGGGAATTGAACAATGAGAACACTTGGACACAGGAAGGGGAACATCACACACCGGGGCCTGCTATGGAGTAGGAGAAGTGGGGAGGGATAGCATTAGAAGATATACTTAATGTAAATGACGAGTTGATGGGTGCAGCACACCAACATGGCACATGTATACATATGTAACAAACCTGCACGTTGTGCACATGTACCCTAGAGCTTAAAGTATAATAAAAAAGAAAAAAATAAAAATAAAATAAAATAAAATAGACATCTTTATAGATATGAAGTAATATCTCACTGTGATTGTGACTTGAATTTCTCTAATAATTCTTGAGGTTGATTATTTTATGATATACCTTGTGGCCATCCATATATATTCTTTGGAGAAATTTCTATTAAAATTTTTTATTGTGTTCTTAGTTTTTTTTGTTTTTGCTATTGAGTTACAGCAGTATATTATAATTTTTAGATATTAACTGCATATTAATTTCATGGTTTGCAAAAAAATAGAGTAAATTACTTTCAATAACTTTCTGAAAAAAAAGAAAACCTATACATAAATGCTGATATAAGCTTTATTAATAATAATCACAATGGGTGAATAGTTTAAAACCTGTGTTACATCTATACCAACGGAATGCCACTTAACAATGAAAAATAACAAACTATTCATACAGCAGCAACTTGTATGGATCTCAAGGGAACTAAGCTGACTAAAAAAGAAACATTATAGAAATGGAGAACAGATTAGTAGTTACCAAGGGTCAAGGATGAGGGCTATGGGGAAGAACAAGGGAACATGATGTGGTTACAAAAGGGCAACCTGACGGATCCCTGTGGTGATATAACTATTCTGTATCTTAATGGTATTAATGTCAGTATTATGGTTGTGATATTGTACTACGGGTTTGTGTTAGTCAGCTGAAGCTGCTAAAACAAAATACCATAGTCTGAATGGCTTCAGCAACAGATGTTTATTTCTCACAGTTATGGAGGCTGGGAAGTGTAAGGTTATGGTGCCAGCATATTCAGTTAATACCGAGGGTTCTTGTCCTGACTTGCAGACTGCCACCTTCTTGCTGTACTCTCACATGCTGAAGAAAGAAAAAACTGGTCTCTCTTTCCCTTTGTATAAGAAAACTAATTTAATTATGAAGTCCCCACCCTCATGACCTCATCTAAATCTAATTACCTCCAAAATGTCCCACCTCCAAATACCATCCCACTGGGGGTTAGAAATTCAATTTATGAGTTTTGGGGGTACACAAACATTCAGTCTATAAGAAGGTTTTTAAAAATTATTTTAGTTAAATACAAAACATGAAGGTTAGCATTGTTACCATTTTTTAAGTGCACAATTCAGTGGCATTAAGTATATTCACAATGATGTGTAGTCATCACCACTATCACTTTTTTCTTTTTTTTTTTTTTTTTTTTTGAGACAGAGTTTCGATCTTGTTGCCCAGGCTGGAGTGCAATGGCACGATCTCGGCTCACCACAACATCCGCCTGCCGGGTTCAATCAATTCTCCTGCCTCAGCCTCCTGAGCAGCTGGGACTACAGGCCTGTGCCACCACACCAGGCTAATTTTGTATTTTTAGTAGAGACAGGGTTTCTCCATGTTGGTCGGGCTGGTCTCCAACTCCCCACCTCAGGTGATCCACCTATCTTGGCCTCCCAAAGTGCTGGGATTACAGGCTTGAGCCATCGCACCCAGCTGACCACTATGTATTTCTAAAACTTTTCCAACATGCAAAAAAATCCCTCTGTAACCATTAAGTAATAATCCCCATTGCTCCTTCCACTCACTCCTGATAACCTTATTCTAATCCCTGTCTGTATGGTTTTCTTATTCGTTGCATACTTTTGCAAAATGTTATCATTGCATGAAACTGGCAAAGAGTACACAGAATCTCTCTGTATTATTTCTTAAAACTGCAAGTGACTCTGGAATTATCTTAAAATTTAAAATGTTATTTATGTTTTCTTATATTATTTATGTGGTTATTTTTATTATTATTATAAGCGTATCTTGGAGATAGTGCAGGTTCAGTTCCAGACCACTGCAATAAAGTGACTATAACAATAAAGTGAGTCACGCCAATTGTTTTGTCTCCCAGGGCACATAAAAGTTAGGTTTACAGTGGCTGGGCATGGTGACTGTAATTCCACACTTTGGGAGGTGAGAGGATCACTTCAGCCCAGCAGTTCAAGACCAGTCTGGATGACATAATGAGACTCTATCTCTATTTTTTTTTTAAAAAAGCTATATTTATATTATAATATAGTCTATTAAGTGTACAATAGCATTATGTCTAAAAAGATAATGTACATATCTTAATTTAAACATATTTTATTTCTAAAAACTGCTAACAATTATCTGAGCCTTCAGTGAGTTGTAATCTTTTTGCGGGTGGAGGGTCTTGATTCCTTGTTGATGGCTGCTAGCTAATCAAGGTGGTGGTTGCTGAAGGGTGACGTAGCTGTGGCAATTTCTTAAAATAAGCAACAATGAAATTTGTTGCATTGACTGACTCTTCCTTTCATGGAAGACTTCTCTATAGAATGCAATGTTGTTTGATAGCATATTATCCACAGAAGACCTTCTTTTAAAAATTGAAGTCAATCCTCTGAAACCCTGCCCCTTTGTCAACTAAGTTTACAGCATATTCTAAATCCTTTGTTGCCATTTCAACAATATTCACTGCATATTCAACAGAATCAGATTGTGGCTCAAGAAACCACCTTCTTTGCTCATCCATAAGAAGCAACTTCTCATCCATTCAGGTTTTATCATGAGATGGCAGCTTACATCTTCAGGCTCTACTTTTTATGAAAATTTTTGTGGGTACATAGTAGGTGTATATATTTTTGGGGTATATGGGATGTTTTGATACAGGTATACAATGTGTGATAATCATATCAGGGCAAATGGGGTATCCATCACCTCTGGCATTTATCCTTTGTGTTACAAACAATCCAATTACACTCCTCTCGTTATTTTTAATTTTAAATGTACAATTCAATTATTATTGACTATAGTCACCCCGTTCTGCTATCAAATACTAGATATTTTCATGTTTTCTAACTATTTTTTGGTACCAATTAACCATTCCCATTTCTTCCTCCACTCTATTCCCTCCACTACCCCTCCCAGCCTCTGGTAGCCATCCTTCTTCTCTCTGTCTCCATGAGTTCAATTGTTTTAATTCTTGCCTCCCACAAATACGTGAGAACATGCAAAGTTTGTCTTTCTGTGCCTAGCTTATTTCACTTGATGACTTCCAGTTCCATCCATGCTGTTGCAGATGGCAGGATCTCATTCTTTTTCATAGGTGAATAGTATTCCCTTATGTATACATACCACATATATATATATATATATATATATTTTTTTTTTTTTTTTTTTTTTTTGAGACAGAGTCTCGCTCTGTCGCCCAGGCTGGAGTGCAGTGGCCGGATCTCAGCTCACTGCAAGCTCCGCCTCACGGGTTTGTGCCATTCTCCTGCCTCAGCCTCCCGAGTAGCTGGGACTACAGGCGCCCGCCACCTCGCCTGGCTAGTTTTTTGTATTTTTTTTAGTAGAGACGGGGTTTCACCGCATTAGCCAGGATGGTCTCGATCTCCTGACCTCGTGATCCGCCAGTCTCGGCCTCCCAAAGTGCTGGGATTACAGGCTTGAGCCACCGCGCCCGACCCATACCACATATTTTTAACCATTTGTCTGTTGACAAAAACTTGGGTTACTTCCAAATCTTGGATATGGTGAATAGTGCTGCAATAAACATGGGAATGCAACTATCTCTTCAATATACTGATTTCCTTTCTTTTGGGTATATACCCAGCAGTGGGATTGCTGGACCATGTGGTGGCTCTACTTTCAGTTTTTTGAGGAACCTCCAAACTGTTCTCCATAGTAGTTGTACTAATTTACATTCCCACTAACACTGTATGAGGGCTTCCTTTTCTCCACATCCTCGCCAGCATTTGTTATTGCCTGTCTTTTGGATATAAGCCATTTTAACTAGGGTGAGATGATGTCTCACTATGGGTTTGATTTACATTTCTCTGATGATCAGTGATGCTGAGCACCTTTTCATATAGCTGTTTGCCATTTGCATGTCTTTTCAGAAATGTCTATTCAGATCTTTTATCCATTTTGAATTGGATTATTAGATTTTTTTCCTATAGAGTTGTTTGAGCTCCTTATATATTCTGATTATTAATCCTTTATCAAGTGGATAGTTTATAAATATTTTTTTCCCATTCTGTGGGTTGTCTCTTCACTTTGTCGATTGTTTCTTTTGTGCTGCAGAAGCTTTTTAATTTGATGTGATCCCATTTGTCCATTTTTACTTTGGTTGCCTGTGCTTCTGGGTTATTACTTAAGAAATCTTTGCCCACTGCAATGTCCTGGAGATTTTCCCTAAGGTTTCTTATAGTAGTTTCATAGTTTGAGGTCTTAGATTTAAGTCTTTAACTCACTTCTATTTGATTTTTGTGTATAGTGAGAGATAGGGATCTAATTTCATTGTTCTGCATATGGATATCCAATTTTACCAGCACCATTTATTGAAGAGACTGTCTTGCCCCCAATGTATGTTCTTGGCACCTTTGTTGAATCAGTTCACTGTAAATATATGAATTTGTTTCTGGGTTCTCTATCCTGTCCCATTGGTCTATGTGTCTATTTTTATGCAAATACCATGCTGTTTTGATTATCATAGCTCTCTAGTATAATTTGAAGTCAGTTAATGTGATTCCTCCATGTTGCACTTTTTGTTCAGGATAGCTTTGGCTATTCTGGGTCTTTTGTGGTTTGATAGAAACTTTAGGTTTTTTTTTTTTTCTATCAAGAACTTCATTGGTATTTTGATAGGGATTGCACTGAATCTGTAGATTGCTTTGGGTAGTATGGACATTTTAACAATATTGATTCTTCCAATCTATGAACACGAAATGTCTTTCCATTTTTTGGTGTTCTATTCAATGTCTTTCATCAGTATTATATAGTTTTTATTATGGAGATCTTTCACTTCTTTCATTAATTCTTAGATATTTAATTATACTTGTGGCTGTTGTAAATGGGATTTTAAAAATTAATTTTTCACATTGTTCACTGTTGGCATATAGAAACGGTATAGATTTTTATCTTTATTTATTTATTTATTTTTTTGAGATGGTGTCTTGCTCTGTCACCTGGAGTGCAGTGGCATGATCTCAGCTCACTGCAACCTCTGCCTCCTTGGATCAAGCAATCCTCCCACCTCAGCCTCCTCAGTAACTGGGACTATAGGCATGTGCCACCACACCTAGTTAATTTCTGTAATTTTTGGTAGAGATGGGTTTTTGCCATGTTGCCCATGCAGGTCTGGAACTCCTGAGCTCAAGTGATCCACCCGCCTTGGTCTTCCAAAGTGCTGCGATTACAGGTGTGGCCCACTGCGCCCGGCCAGATTTTTGTATGTTGATTTTGTATCCTGAAACTTTACTGAATTTGTTTATCAGTTCTAATATTTGTGTGTGTGTGTGGAGTCTTTAGGTTTTTCCAAATCTAACATATCATCTGCAAACAAGGATAATATGACTTCTTCCTCTCCAATTCAGATGTCCTTTATTTCTTTCTCTTGTCTGATTGCTCTAGCTAGGACTTCCAGTATTATGTTGAATAATAGTGGCAAAAGTGAGCATTCTTCTCGTGTTCCAAATCTTGGAGGAAGGGCTTTCAGTTTTTCCCTGTTTCTTTGTTGATTTTCTGTCTAGATGATCTGTCCAACACTGAAAGAGGAGTGTTGAAGTCTCCAGCTATTATTGTATTGGGGTCTTTCTCTGTCTTTAGTTCTAATAATATTTGCTTTACAAATCTAGGTGCTCTGGTCTTGGGTGCATATATATATTTAGAATTGTTATATCCTCTTGTGAATTGACCCCTGTATCATTATATAATGACCTTCTGTGTTGCCTTCAATAGTTTTTGTCTTGAAATCTATTTTGTCTTATATAGCCACATCTATTCCTGCTCTGTTTTGGTTTTCATTTGGATGGAATATCTTTTTCTATTCTTTTATTTTCAGCCTGTGTGTGTCCTTATAGGTGAAGTTTGTTTCTTGTAGGTAATAAATCAATGGATCTTGCTTTCTTACTCCATTCAGCTACTTTATGTCTTTTGATTAGAGAGTTTAGTCCAATTACATGTGTTATATGTAAAAATGTTTATTTAGAAATAGAATGCTTGTTCCCCAGTGCCACAAGGAAATAGCACTTGAACATAAATTTAATTCTCTCAGGAAGGCCATTTTTACTTTCTGCAGAAAGGGTACACTTGCCAGCAGTTTTGCCATGACAGTGCACTGAACAAAGAAGACAGGGTCATTTTTTTTTTTTTTTATACTTTAAGTTCTAGGGTACATGTGCATAACGTGCAGGTTTGTTACATATGTATACTTGTGCCATGTTGGTGTGCTGCACCCATCAACTCGTCAGCACCCATCAACTCGTCATTTACATCAGGTATAACTCCCAATGCAATCCCTCCCCCCTCCCCCCTCCCCCCTCCCCATGATAGGCCCCGGTGTGTGATGTTCCCCTTCCCGAGTCCAAGTGATCTCATTGTTCAGTTCCCACCTATGAGTGAGAACATGCGGTGTTTGGTTTTCTGTTCTTGTGATAGTTTGCTAAGAATGATGGTTTCCAGCTGCATCCATGTCCCTACAAAGGACACAAACTCATCCTTTTTTATAGCTGCATAGTATTCCATGGTGTATATGTGCCACATTTTCTTTTCTTTTTTTTTAATTATTATTATTATACTTTAAGTTCTAGGGTACATGTGCATAATGTGCAGGTTTGTTACATATGTGACAGGGTCATTTATAACCTGACACATCCACCCTACTGCTGTGTCCAGTTTCCACTGACTGGAATGGGACCTCACATTCTGTGTTTGTCCAGAATGGCTATCAACTTAGAACTTTCCAAAAGAGGCAAAGGCAGAGGAGAACAAAGGAAGGAGGAAATAACTTGTGCAATGCTGAGAAAGGTAAAAACACTTCCAAATAAGGAAGATGAACAGGCTATGACCTAATGCTTGCTTGGACCAGTATAAGCACACCAGGGCAAATATTTAGGCTAAATTGTGGGAGCTAAGAATACAAAGTACATTGATTTCTTTATTACGGCTAGCAGATATTTCAGAATGTTAGCACAGATATTTCAGAATGTTAGCACAGGTCTTTGAATAAATTTTGCTTCTAACAGAAGTTACTATTTATTCCTAAGTAGACGGGGAGGAAAGTCTCTTTGAAGAGGAACCTCTACTTCACTTTTTACACATGCAGCATTATGGATAAGACTTAACTCTTGCCATTTTTTTGTTTGTTTTCTAGTTGTTTTGTGGTCTTCTGTTTCTTCTTTCTTTCCTTCTTGTCTTCCTTTTAGTGAAGGTGATTTTCTCTGATGATATGATTTAATTTCTTCCTTTGTATTTTTTGTGTATCTGTTGTATGTTTTTAGAGTTGAGGTTTTCATGAGTCTTGCAAACAATATATTTAACCCATTATCTGAAACTGATGGCAACATAACACTGATTACATAAGCAAACAAACAAACCAAAAGAAACCTAATAAAAACTTTATATTTTTACATTTTCTCCCCACATTTTGCCTTTTGGTTGTTTCTGTTTACATCTCATTGTACTGTCTATGTCTTGAAATGTTGTTGTAGTTATTGTCTTTTTTTTTTTTTTGAGACGGAGTCTCGCATTGTCTCCTGGGCTGGAGTGCTGTGGTGCAATCTTGGCTCACTGCAACCTCTGCCTCCCAGGTTCAACAATTCTCCTGCCTCAGCCTCCCGAGTAGCTAGGATTACAGGTGCCTGCCACCATGCCCAGCTAATTTTTTGTATTTTTAGTAGAGACGGGGTTTCACCATGTTGGCCAGGCTGGTCTCAAACTCCTGACCTCATGATTCCCCTGCCTTGGCCTCCCAAAGTGCTGGGATTACAGGCATGAGCCACCAGGCCCAGCCAGTTATTATCTTTGATCAGCTCATTTTTTCATCTTTCAACTAATGATATGAGTAGTTTACACACCACAATTATAGTGTTATAATGTTCTGTGTATTTACTTTTACCAATGAGTTTTTTACCTTCAGATGATTTCTTAGTGCTCATTAAGGTCCTTTTCTTTCAGATTGAAGAACTCCCTTTAGTATTTCTTGTAGGACAGGTCTGGTGTTGATGAAATCCCTCAGCTTTTGTTTGTCTGGAAAGACTTCATTTCTCCTTCCTGTTTGAAGGATATTTTCTCTTTTTTCTTTTTTTCTTTCTTTCTTCCTTTTTTTCTTTTTGAGGCAGAGTCTCACCCTATCCCCCAAGCAGGAGTGGAGTGATCTGCAACCTCTGCCTCCCGGGTTCAAGCAATTCTCCTGCCTCAGCCTCCTGAGTAGCTGGGATTACAGGTGCCCACCACCATGCCTGGCTAATTTTTGTATTTTTAGTAGAGATGGGTTTTTGCCATGTTGGTCAGGCTGGTCTCGAACTCCTGACCTCGGGTGATCCACCCACCTCAGTCTCCCAAAGTGCTGGGATTATAGGCGTGAGCCACCGTGCCCAGCCCTGAAGGATATTTTCACCAGATATACTATTCTAGGGTAAAAGTTCAGTACTTTAAATATGTCATGCCACTCTCTCCTGGCCTGTAAGGTTTCCACTGGGAGGTCTGCTGCTAAATGTATTGGAGCTCTATTATATGTTTTTATTTTCGTTTTTGTTTTGAGACAGAGTCTGGCTTTGTCACCCAGGCTGGAGTGCAGTGGAGCTATCTCAACTCACAGCAACCTCCCCATCCTGGGCTCAAGCCATCCTCTGACCTCAGCCTCCCGAGTAGCTGGGACTACAAGCACATGCCACCATGACTAGCAATTTTTGTATTTTTTGTAGAAATGGGGTTTCACCATGTTGCCCAGGCTGGTCTCAAACTCCTGACCTCAAGTGATCTGCCAACCTAGGCCTCTCAATAATTTTTTTTTTTTTGAGATGGAGTTTTGCTCTTGTTGCCCAGGCTGGAGTGCAGTGGCATAATCTCGGTTCATCGCAACCTCCGCCTCCCAGGTTCAAGTGATTCTCCTGCCTCAGTCTCCCAAGTAGCTGGGATTACGGGCACTTGCCACCATGACCAGCTAATTTTTGTAATTTTAGTAGAGATGGGGTGTCATCACATTGGACAGGCTGGTCTTGAACTCCTGACCTCAGGTGATCTGCCTGCCTCAGCCTCCCAAAGTGCTGGGATTACAGGCATGAACCACCTCACCAGGCCCCAATAATAATTTGTATTGATCTATCTTCAAGTTCACTGGCTCTTCACTCTGTCATCTCTATTCTGCTGTTGTGCCTACCCAGTGATTTGCTGTAAACAGATGTGTTGTCATTCAGGCTTTGTTGTTCCATTTGTAGAGCACAGGCAGAGTAGATTTAGCATAATTCTTAGTGGTCCTAGGATTTTCAGAATGATAAATGAGCATTGGCTTCAACTTAAATTCACCAGCTGCATTAGCTCCTAACAAGAGAGCCAGGCTGTGTTTTAAAGTTTTGAAGCCAGGCATTTATATCTTTCTAGCTATGAAAATTTAGGCTGGCATGGTGGCTCACGCCTGTAATCCCAGCACTTTGGGAGGCCGAGGCAGGCAAAGCACCTGAGGTCAGGAGATCAAGACCATCCTGGCTAACACGGTGAAAGCCTGTCTCTACTAAAAATACAAAAAATTAGCCGGGTGTGGTGGCACATCCCTGTAATCCCAGCTACTCGGAAGGCTGAGGCAGGAGAATCGTTTGAACCCAGGAGACGGAGGTTGCGGTGAGCCAAGCTGTGCCATTGCACTCCAGCCTGGACAACAAGAGCAAAACTCCAGCTCAAAAAAAAAAAGAAAAAAAGAAAAGGAAATTTTAGATAACATCGTCTGCCAATAGAAGGGTGTTTTGTCTACATTGAAAATCTGCTGTTTAGTGTAGCCGCCTTCATCAATGATCTTAGCTAGATCTTCTGGATAACTTGCTGTAGCTTCTCCATCAGCATTTGCTGCTTCACCTTGTCCTTTTATGTCATGGAGATGGCTTATTTTCTTAAATCTCATGACCCAAGCTCTGCCAGCTTCAAGCTTTTCTTCTGCAGCTTCCTCACATCTCTGTCAGCCTTCATAGAATTGAAGACAGTTAGAGCTTTGCTCTGGATTAGGCTTTGGCTTAGGGGAGTGTTGTGGCTGGTTTGATCTTATCCAGACCACCTAAACTTTCTCCATATCATCAATAAGGCTCTTTTTCTTTCTTATCATTCATGTGTTGACTGTAGAAGCACCTTTAATTTCCTTCCAGAACTTTCCCTTTGTATTCATAACTTGGCTAACTAGCACAAGAAGCCTAACTTTTGGCCTGAGTTTTCAACTTGCCTGTCTCAATAAGCTTAATTTTTGTTAAAAAAAAAAAAAAAAAAATTGTAAAAAACACAATATCTGCAAAGCACAACACAGCAAAATGCAGTAAAACAAGTTATGCCTGTAGATAGTGAGTAGTGTTTTTCTAAAAGATGTTTAAATTGCTGCATTAACATTTTAAGTGTAATCAGCTTATTTATTTATTTATTTATTTATTTATTTATTATTGAGACAGAGTCTCACTCTGTCGTCCAGGCTGGAGTGCAGTGGTGCAATCTCGGCTCACGGGAACCTCTGCCGCCCAGGTTCAAGCAATTCTCCTGTCTCAGCCTCCCAAGTAGCTGGGACTACAGGTGTCTGCCACCACACCTAATTTTTGTATTTTTAATAGAGACAGGGTTTCACCATATTGGTCAGGCTGGTCTCGAACGCCTGACCTCAAGTGATCCACCCACCTTGGCCTCCCAAAGTGCTGGGATTACAGGTGTGAGCCACTGCGTCCAGCCTTAAGTATAATCAGCTTCTGATTTAGTAAGAGACTTGTGACTCTCTCACTTGAACACTTACTTAGAGGCCATGGTGGGGTTATTAGTTGGCCTAATTTCAATATTGTATCTCAGGGAATAGGAAGGCTCTAGGAGAGGGCTAGGGGTAGGGAAATGGACAATCAATGGAACAGTCAGAATACATACATTTATCCATTAAGTGTGCTGTGTTACATGGCCGGGGTTTGTGGCACCCAAAAACAATTACAATAGTAATATCAAAGATCACTAATCACAGATCAGCATAACAGATATAATCATAATGAAAAAGCTTGAAATATTGCTAGAAATACCAAAATGGGACATAGAGATACAAAATAAGCACATGCTATTGGAAAAACAGCACTGATAGACTTGCTTGAAGAAAGGTTGCTACAAACATTCAATTTGTTAAAAACACAGTATTTGCAAAGCACAACAAAGCAAAGTGCAGTTAAACAAGGTATGCCTGTAGATATTGATTATTCAGTTTTTCTAAAAGATATTTAAATTGCTCCATTAACATTTTAAATATAATCTTTCAAACTGTGCTATCCAATATGGTAGCCACTAGCTACATGTAGCTTTCTGAATTCCCATCAACTAAAATTAAATAAAATTTAAAATTCAGTTATTTAGCCACATTAGTCACCTTACAAGTGCTCAGTAGCCACATGTGGTTACTGGCTATTAAATTGGGAGGTGTCAATGTAGAAAATTTCCATAATTGCAGAAAGTTCTATTGAAAAGTGCTGTTCCAGCCCGGCGCAGTGGCTCACACCTGTAATCCCAGCACTTTGGGAGGCCGAGGCAGGTGGGTCACGAGGTAAGGAGTTCAAGACCAGCCTGGCCAAGATGGTGAAACCCCGTCTCTACCAAAAATACAAAAATTAGCCAGGCCCGGTGGCGGGCACCTGTAATCCCAGTGACTCGGGAGGCCGAGTCAGAGAATTGCTTGAACCCAGGAGGCGGAGGTTGCAGTGAGCCAAGATCGTGCCACTGCACTCCAGCCTGGGTGACAGAGCAAGCCTCTGTCTCAAAAAAAAAAAAAAAAAAAAAACAAAAACAAAAAAGAAGAAGAAGAAAAGCAAAGTGCTGTTCCAGAATCTGGAACTAGAATGCAAAATTTCTAAAGCACCAAAAGGAAAAAAGAAAACAAAAGTAACCTAATAAATGCAGGAAATAACATGAAAGGAAACTAAAAAAAAATAAGGTATTATAGTAAATAGAAAAAGCAAAATAAGATGCTAAAGAAAAGTGCCAATGTATCAGCAATTATAATAAAACTGAAGAGCTTAAATTTCTTTAACAGAAAGAAGCACGGGGCTTTTTTGTATCTTAAAGGGCAAAATGTCAGAAATATCAACAATAAATGAATCGCCAAAGATATATCCTAAAAATTTTAGGCCAGGCACGGTGGCTCATGCCTGTAATCCCAGCACTCTGGGAGGCGGAGGCGGGCTGATCACGAGGTCAGGAGTTCAAGACCAGCCTGGCCAACACAGTGAAACCCTGTCTTTACTAAAAATATAAAAATTAGCCAGGTGTTGTGGCACACACCTGTAGTCCCAGCTACTCAGGAGGCTGAGGCAGGACAATCGCTTGAACCTGGGAGGCGGAGGTTGCAGTGAGCCGAGATTGCGCCATTGCACTCTAGCCTGGACGACAGAGCGAGACTCCGTCTCAAAAAAAATATAATAAAAATAATCAAAACCTAAGCAATAGCATTATTTATCAGATAAAATTAAATTAGAGTTAAAAATTAGACATAGAAGCATATTTTATATTGATAAAAATACAGTGTGCAAAGAAGGTGTATGTCTTGAATCTGTATGAAGAGCTTTAAAAAATAACTTTTTCTTTTTTTTTTTTTTTTTTGGATACAGAGTCTCACTCTGTCGCCCAGGCTGGAGTGCAGTGGCGTGATCTCAGCTCACTGCAACCTCCACCTCCCTGGTTCAATCAATTCCCCTGTCTCAGCCTCCCGCGTGGCTGGGATTACAGGCACCTGCCACCGGGCCTGGCTAATTTTTTTGTATTTTTAGTGGAGACCAGGTTTCACCATGTTGGCCAGACTGGTCTTGAACTCCTGACCTCAGGCAATCTGCCCGCCTCGGCCTCGCAAAGTGCTGGGATTACAGACGTGAGCCACTATGGTTGGCCTAAAACATAACTTTTTAAGAATACTGTGTACTGAACTACATAAAGTAAAAACTGACTAAGGGAAACAGTTGGCAAAAGCAGAAATCTAAAGCTTTACTATGATCTTACTTTGACCTTCAGGATCTTGGACTATCTCTCCCTCACCATGGATCCTATAGGTCTCTGTCTCACTCTGCCATTTCACAAGCACACTCAGCCTTTGCACATTCTATTTCCTCTGCTTAGAACGTATTTCCTCCAGATAATCACATGCCCTGCCCTCTCCTTTCATTCAGGTCTCTGCTCTAGTACAGACACCTGAGAGCAGGTTCAAGGTTCTGCATAAACAAATGAGGTAAAAGTATTTACATGAGATTTTTATTGGTGTTTGACATAACTGCCTCTAGGATCCCTTTCTGGAACCCTGAGTCCCAGCTATCTGTGGTGGATTCCCTATCTTTCTTGCCCATCTGCTCAAATGTTACCTTATCAGAAAGGCCTGCTCCCACACCCTACCTAAAAGAGCACCCATCCCCCATGCCCACCATCCTGATCATTCTCTGTCTCTTTATCTGCTCTGTTTTTCTTCTTACTACTTCTTACCACCCGAAGCATTTGTTAAATAAAGATTATAGGAAGTTACTGTTTTGGATTAAGCTCCTGCACTAGGCCCTAACAGATCAGACTAGAAATCAAATGGAGTCACTCATGCTAAAGTTTCACATCGCCAAATCCAAACTAATTTATCATCTGAACTTCTGAGAAATGAGGAGAGAGCCAATTTCCTAAACAGGCCAGTTTAAATCTTCAATTGGCATGATAATGAAGTTCTCTCTGTTTTAAATCCTTACACAAAAGAAGTAGCCTGAAGTAACCTGTCATTAACTAATCTATTATCTTTCTATTGTTCTGTCTCCCTGCTCCCCTCTCACAAGAAAAGTAGCTTTGAACCCCTTAGTATGCTTTGTTCTTTGTTTCTGCTTTCTCCAGCCCTTCTCTGTCTGTAGAGCCAGTCCCTTCTGCTCAGCTCATGGGAACACTTAATTCTATTTTTTTTTTTTTTTTTTTTTGAGACGGAGTCTCGCTGTGTCGCCCAGGCTGGAGTGCAGTGGCGGGATCTCAGCTCACTGCAAGCTCCGCCTCCCGGGTTTTTACGCCATTCTCCTGCCTCAGCCTCCCGAGTAGCCGGGACTACAGGCGCCCGCCACCTCGCCCGGCTAGCTTTTTGTATTTTTTAGTAGAGACGGGGTTTCACCGTGTTAGCCAGGATGGTCTCGAACTCCTGACCTCGTGATCCGCCCGTCTCGGCCTCCCAAAGTGCTGGGATTACAGGCTTGAGCCACCGCGCCCGGCCTACTTAATTCTATTTTAAGGAATGAAGTGTTGCCTGATTCTAGAATTCCAATAAAGCCAATTGAGATCTTTAAACTAAATTTGTTATAATTTTGTGTGTCGACACATGCATTATCTATATTTTTATTTATTTACTTATTGTCTGTCTCCTCCAATCAGAAGGTAAGTTTCATGAAAGCACAATCTTTGTTTCACTCATTTGTAAATCCCAGCACCTAAAACAGGGCCTGGTACATGGTAGGTCCTTGACAAATATTTGTTGTATAACGAGTGAATTCCAATGAGTAATGTACACCCTTGCTCATGTATTAACAGATTCAGTGACCTAAGATACATTAGAATATGGAAGAACTGAACCCAATTACAAATTTGTCTTGACAAACCTATACAGAATATTGAATCCAACAAATAGAATTCCTGACCTCAAGTGATCTGCCCTCAAGTGCTTCATTCAATTAATGAAGCAGTTACTAAAACAGACCTTGCATTATGGCTCAAAGAAAATCTCAATAAATTCCAAAAGGCCAATATTATAAAGGCCCACTATTTCGCAACATGCAGTAACATTATACATTAACAACAAAAGAATATCCAAAAAAGAAGCTGTGTGCTTAGAAATTATAAATACTTTTTTGAAACTCTTCTAAGTAACTCAAGATAAAGAGGAAATAAAAACTGAGATTATGAAATATTTGTGAATGAAGACCAAAGAAAACATTATATGTCAAAATTTATAAGATGTAAGTCTCTACTCCCCCTTTTCCTTTGTGCTCAGAGAAAAATCCTAATTGTGAATTTGGTAAAATGCCTTCCAACTGTTACTGGAAAGGGGACCTGGATCCAGGCTCCAAGAGAAAGTTTTAGGATTTTGCACAAAAAAGAATTTAGCCTGGCGCAGTGGCTCACGCCTGTAATCCCAGCACTTTGGGAGGCTGAGGCAGGCGGATCACTTGAGGTCAGGAGTTCGAGACCAGCCTGGCCAACATAGTGAAACCCTGTCTCTACCAAAAATACAAAAAATAGCCGGGTATGGTGGCACACACCTGTAATCCCAGCTACTCAGGAGGCTGAGGCAGGAAAATCACTTGAACCCAGGAGGCGGAGGTTGCAGTGAGCTGAGACCACGCCACTGCACTCCAGCCTGGGTGACAGAGCGAGATTGTCTCAAAAAAAAAAAAAAAGAAAAAGAAAAAGAAAGAAAGAATTCAAGGCGAATTCATACAGTAAGCGAAAGCAAGTTTATTAGGAAAGTAAAGGAATAAAAGAATGGCTACTCCATAGACAGAGCAGGCCTGAGAGCTGCTGGTTTCCCATTTTTATGGTTATTTCTTGATTATATGTTAAACAAGAGGTGGATTATTCATGCCTTCCCTTTTCAGACTGTATAGGGTAACTTCCTGACACTGTCATGGTATTTGTAAGTGTCATGGTGCTGGTGGGAATGTAGCAGTGAGGACGACCAGAGGTCACTCTCATCGCCATCTTGTTTTTGGTGGCTTTTAGCCGGCTTCTTTACTGCAACCTGTTTTATCAGCAAGGTCTCTATGACCTATATCTTGCGCCGACCTCCTATCTCACCCTGTGACTTAGAATGCCTAACCGTCTGAGAATGCAGCCCAGTAGGTCTCAGCCTCATTTTACCCAGCCCCTATTCAAGATGGAGTTGCTCTGGTTCAAACGCCTCTGACACAACCTCTAATCAATATTTGAATAAAGATAAGAAAGGATAGAACAAACTGATAAAACCAGATTAAACAAAATAATCACTGGATACATTCTTTATATATTCTGACTACTAATCTTTTTTCTGTTATATGTGCTTACAAATATCCTCTCCCATTCAAATTACAAATATTGCCTGAAAATAAGACAAAGTGCCAGTTTTCTAAAGATGATAGGAAATTTTGAAGTTACTCAAAACTCTACCTTTCCCAAAACAATGACACCAGACAAAAATGACTTTAGATGGAAGTTCTATCAAAACGTCAAGGATACTTACCTAAAGGCTCTAATTTAAATCTGGAAGGAAAAACACTAAAAGTTGCATAACTCATTCAATGTGACTAGCATAACCCTCACATCAAAACCAGACAAGGTGAACACGGGCACGCGCGCACACACACACACACACACACACACACACACACCGAAAAATTAGATACTAATTTCACTAATGAAGATAAATAACAATAAATAACAATGTAGCTACATTAGCAAATACATTCCAGAATTAATCAGTTTTGACCAAAAAGCGTTTATCCTACAAAAGCAGGAGTGTTTCAGCATTTAAGAACCCAGGAGGCGGAGGTTTCGGTGAGCCGAGATCGTGCCACTGCACTCCAACCTGGGCGACAAAGCAAGACTCCATCTCACAAAAAAAAAAAAAAAAAAAAAAAAAGAACAAAAAGGAACTTCATTCCGAGAAACGTGACATTAGGCAGTTTTCATTTTTGTGACAATATCATAGAGTATACTTACATAAGCCTAGATGGTAAAGCCTACTGCACACCTAGGTTCTATAGTATAGACCATTGTTCCTAGGCTACAAACCTGTACGGCGTATTACTGTACTGAATACTGGGGCAATTATAACAAAATGGTATTTGTGTATCTAAGCATATCTGACCAGAAAAGACACAGTAAAACTATGATGTAAAATATAAAAAATAGTACACCTATATGGGCACTTATAAATAGAGCTTGCAGGAGCGGAAGTTGCTCTGGGTGAATCAGGTGAGTGGTGAATGAATGGGAAGGCCTGGGACATTACTGTACACTACTGTAGACTTCATAAACACTGTATACTTACGCTACACTAATTTAAAATTTTTCTTTCTCCCAGGCACAGCTCACACCTGTAATCCCTGTGCTTTAGAAGGCCAAGGCAGGAGAATTACTTGAACCCAGGAGTTTGAGACCAGCCTGGGCAATATAGTAAGACCCCATCACTGCGAAAAATAAAATTAGCCAGGTGCGGTTGTGCATGCCTGCAGTCCTAGCTACTCAGGAGGCTGAGGTGGGAGAATCGCTTGAGCTCAGGAGTTTGAGGCTACAGTCAGCTATGATCACACCACTGCACTCTAGCCAGGCTGGGAAACAGAGAGAGACCCTATCTCTCAAAACAAAAAAAAAAAGGCCAGGCACCGTGGCTCACGCCTGTAATCCCAGCACTTTGGGAGGCCAAGGCAGGCAGATCACAAGGTCAGGAGTTAGAGACCAGCCTGACCAACATGGTAAAACCCTGTCTCTACTAAAAATACAACAATTAGCCAGGCGTGGTGGCAGGTGCCTGTAGTCCCAGCTACTTGGGAGGCTGAGGCAGGAGAATCGCTTGAACCTGGAAGGTAGAGTCTGAGGCAGGAGAATCATTTGAACCTGGGAGGCGGAGGTTGCAGTGAGCCGAGATGGCGCCACTGCACTCCAGCCTGGGCAACAGAGCGAGACTCTGACTCAAAAAAAAAAAAAAAGAAAGAAAGAAAGAAAAGCCAGTAATAACCTAAGCTTACTACAACTTTTTTACTTTATAAACGTTTTCATTTTTAAGACTCTTTTGTATTAACATTTAGCTTAAAATGTAAATACATTGTACAGCTATACGAAAATGTTTTCTTTATATTCTTATTCTATAAGCTTTTTTATTTTTAAATTTTTTTTAGTTTTTGTTTTTTAAACTTTTTTGTTAAAAACTAAGACACAAACACACACATTCACCTAAGCTTACACAGGGTCAGGATCAGGATCATCAATATCACAGTCTTCCATCTCCGCATCTTCTTCCAGTGGAAGGTCTTCGGTGGCAATAATATACATGGAGCTGTCATCTCCTATGATAACAATGCTTTCTTCTGGAATACTTCCTGAAGGATCTGCCTAAGGATGTTTTATGGTTAACTTTTTTGTTTTACAAGTACAAGGAGTACACTCTAAAATAATGATAAAAAGTATAGTATAGTAAATATATAAACCAATAACGTAGTTGTTTGCTCTCATCATCAATTAGCAGATCTGCTTCAAGGAAGAGATAAGGTATGTTGGTAATTTGCACAACCCTAATGACAGGCAATTAAAGATACTTGGTATCTTTCTATTCTCTTAAGTATTCAACCTCTCATTCTTGAGTATCGTAAAATTTTTATTGGTAGTGTCTGACTAAATAAAATTTTATTCTACATGGATTAAGTCCATAATTATTTACTTTCATATTTTTCCAAGGCGAATGAATTCATAGCTGAATTCATGTTGGCAAATCTATGCAGTTATCTCCTTACCTTAGTAAGTAGACAATTGTTGATTCATAATTCCTTTAATTCTGAAATCCCATAGCCTCTCCTAATCCTACATTACCTGATTATCAACTTGTCTGTTCTAAACAGCCCATAGGCATTCTTCATCATGATGCTCATGGCAGGCAGAAAGAAAAACTTCATGCTCTACTTTAATATCAAGAAAACCATCAATTCCACCGTAGGAGTAGATAGGAAAGCTTGATTATTGGTCAATAATTGATTCTATGTTGTGTATGCCCTCAACTACGGCTTGGCACCTCTTCTAGGACATGTCAAAGGACTTTTTATCTTCATGGGAGGGTCATTTCTAGTTTTATCGGTGATGAAATGGGAGAACTTTGAATCCCTTGCCTGATAGCCTAATTGAATAATCCTTTAAATCAGAGCAGAGTAAAAAAAAAAGAGGTAGAATAAAGATATATACCAGGAAAGTGATATATAGCAAAGCCTGCCTTATAAGACATGTAGCCAATGAGAAATAGATGCATGAGACGTCACTTGTTCTGCATCACTTTCCAGGGTTAAATACTGTGCTTCAGGAGGCTTACATACCAGTGTGATCCATAAACCATCCATCTTCTTGGCAGACTTTAACAGTTTTGAGAGTATACATTTCTGTTTGATGCACTCTGAATCCTCCATTTCACTCATACTTGTCTGCACCACTCAACATTCCTTTGAAATACCATCTCTACCTTCTTTTCTTACCTAAAGCTTACCTACCCTTCTAAGTACAGATCAAGTCTCACCTCTTTGACCCCGTCTTTGACCTTACCCCCAGGGATCACTGTCTTCTCTGAACTCCCAAGTCACTTCTCAGGGAGCAATGCACAGCAAGGAAGTCAGCGTGAGGAACACAAAATATATTGTTCCTGCCTCTCACTTCATATCCACTCTCCCCAAGGGGTTACCTATCCATTTAGACAAATGAAACAAACCAAAACATACCATCGTAAAAAAAAAAAGTCACCAGTAATTAATTAATTGCATGAGAATGTACAGAAGGGAAAAATATCACTGAGCCCTAAAGTAGTTTGGAAAGGCTTTGCCAAGAGACGCTTGACTTAGGTGTAACAGAATGGGTAGATTTAGATAAACGGAAAAGAGACCATTATAGGTGGACAGGACAGAAGTAAATGAAGAATTGAGATAGAAAAAAACTAGATGTGCTCTAGGAATAGGAAAATCTTCTCTGAACTGTATTCTTCCATGTGCCCAGTCCTGTACTTCACCATAGTAGGCGCTCAGAAAGCATCATTGACTGAATGAACTGAAGAAGGCAATAATATTTTTTGCTAGGTAATAATCGGCCATTTGGTCAATGAACAGAAAATGGCTTCATTTTCAGGAAGTATAAGAGCATTAATTTCCCAAATAATATGAAATAGTAGCTTACCATATCTTACCAATAGACACTTTTAATAAGACAAACTAAAAAAAACTCATCTTTTAAAATTAGTTGAAATTAATAATAGAAATAGAATCCCAATCAGTAGCATTGCTAATGATTGTTCTCTATTTATATTCAGTGATCCAAAATGTCACTATTTAAGTCAAATATCTATAAAAATTTGTGTAGTAAATTTCAGCATACTTCCCTCTTATTACAAGTGTTGACCTTTTTCATTTTTTGAAAGTGCCTGTTTTGAGGCACTTTCTTCTTCACAATGTCTTCTACAAATACTTAGGTACTTAATTAACCATTGGATTTATGGTTTACGTGAGAGCAATAAATGACGACAAGAAGAGCATGTCTACTTCTGGTTCCCAGAATCATCGTTCCACAATTGCTTGAGGCATTATCACAGCATCCTTGAGTAAAGGCTTTTCTCATGCTGAAGTCTGTGACCTGTGTCAGCGAGAATCAGGATGGCTGCTATGGATTCGTGGGACGCCCCCTCCCTCAGACCTGGCTTTGAGCAACAAACCAATCACATAACAGCCTTATTGCCCTCTAAGTCTCAGACATCCTGCCTCAACTTTGAAAAGCCTAACTGTCCAGTTACTTAATTTCATTAACCGAATAAACTGATTTGTGTTGTGTGGGTGTGTATGCACGTGTATACATGAGCTGAGAGGGATGTTTACAGACTGTAAAAATACGTGCTTGAAAAGAAAACTAGATCTCAGGGAACATAAACCAACATGTCCAAACCATGAATGCCTGTGGGGAAGATTTCACATTTTCCCCCACTTAAGACACTTTTAACAAGATCAGTTTCTTTACCGCCATGAACAACTTTTTGTGAGTCATTAATTAGGCCCTTACCCAGTAAACAAAGAAATTAATAAGAAAGTTTGATATTAAATCAAAAAAATGCAAAAAGAGTTATTTCTTGAAAAGAAAGAGCAAAGTTACTTTCAAACACTTAAGCAAGTGAACTGAAGTGGGATTTTTTTCTTGAGTTAGACACAGGTTTAGTTAATTCTCACAAACATCTGGGAAGATAAGGAGCTTTCAGTAGAGATGTTATCCTCAAAGAATATTCATGAGGGAGAAAAAGTGCAAGTGAAACCAAGTTGGAAGAGAAAATTTATACAGTTGCTATGAAAGACCAGCTAATATTGGTCTCAAAACTCAGTTATGAAAACTATGTGGGCCGGGCGCGGTGGCTCACGCCTGTAATCCCTGCACTTTGGGAGGCCGAGATGGGCGGATCACGAGGTCAGGAGATCGAGACCATCCTGGCTAACACGGTGAAACCCCGTCTCTACTAAAATACAAAAAAAAAAAAAAATTAGCCGGGCGCGGTGGCGGGCGCCTGTAGTCCCAGCTACTCGGGAGGCTGAGGCAGGAGAATGGCGCGAACCCGGGAGGCGGAGCTTGCAGTGAGCCGAGATGGTGCCACTGCACTCCAGCCTGGGCGACAGAGTGAAGACTCCGCCTCAAAAAAAAAAAAAAAAAAAAAAAGAAAACTATGTGAAAGCTGGACACACTTTAATACACGTGAAAGTGAGCAGAATCACTTTCTGCTTCCACTTGTACCAAGAACTCCTAGTAAAAAGCATGTTGAAAATAGTACAGAAATAAGAGATAGGCAGAGAACAAAGTTTACAAATTTCCTCTCACAGCTAACCATCCTCAAACACACTGCACTCTGAATTTAAGCTAAGCATAGTATATAAAAACTCATCTAGATACATCTCTTTTCTCTCTTTATCACAGAGGTCAGTGCTCCCCAGAATGGTAGAATTTGCCAGTTTTCTGAAAAGGTGATGGGGAGAGCACATCAGTAACAACTTTGCTTTGACAGGCAACTGACACCCATATGATTGATCATGTCAATTATTTCTCCAATTGTGGAACGAGGATCGATTTTTAATTGAAGATACAATTCTAGCATTCAGAGATTTTTTTTCCTTTTTTTTTTTTTTTGCTTGAACTAGAGCTATTCAATTTTTGAAATGGAGTGGACTTCAGGGCCCTTAGCCCTTTCTCTGAACTCCCACACTCCTCATATCCACAAGGCCAAGAAAATAAGTACCTGTCCATAGCAAGTAGCTATGGGCTATTTTTCCTAAAGAGCTATGGGCATGTTTGCTCACCAGTTCCTAAATCCCATGGAAACTGGGACAAAAGGACCCAAGAATCTTGAAGGGAGCACATTTTAAAACAACCCTACAAAACAGGCACTTTTTCTTGTATATTTTACCACCACTTTGCTTGTGCTGGTGAAAGTGGAGGGGAGATGAGGAAAGGCCTCATTCTCTATGTTAGCTCTTAGCTATTTTGTTTAAGGGATTTTTTTTTTTTCTTATAAAACATACAACTGAAACTGGAAAGTCCTTCAGCTAGATAGTCAATGTTTTTGTGGAATGTGAAAAGGATGGCTTTTTTTTTTTTTTTTGTCACTGGGTAATTTACATACACTGGGTAGGTTAATCCCAGATTTCCAAGGTAGAAAGTGACAGTGGGAGACGATGATTCAAATTGTTCAAACATCCATAGGGAAGACATATAAACTCACCACAGACTTTGATAACACATTAGTCATTAGACATCTCATCCTGACCCCAGCCTCAGATTCACCTGCTGAATACCTGAGCTTAAGTAAGCCACACTTGGAAATGTGGAAACAGAACCCTACTGAGAAGTGAAAAAAAAAAAAAAAAAGTATCAAGAAAAAAACAAACAAACAAACAAACAAACAAAAAACGACTCTCTTTCTTGTGCCTAAATAATTTCCCCTCTAAAGAGCCAGAAGCTAACACAGTATCCTTAAAGGAAGAAATGAGAATACAAAAGGTAACATCTCTAAAAGGAACTTCAGCTTTCACACCATGATTCCACATCACTACATTGATGACATGCAGAAAGCAGTCAGATGCAGGAATACTCTGGGTTGACTGAGCAGAGGCACAGAGTAACAGCCCAGGTAAGCAGCAGACCGACTCCTGGGCCAACAGTTGAGCACACCCAATAGAAATAGAATGGTCACTGACGCTGACCACGAGGCAGGTCACACACAAGTAAGTGCTTTACCTGCCCTTTATCATGTAACTCTCACGGCAACCATCTGAAATAGACATTTTTAATTTCCATCTTGAAGATGAGGAGGCAGAGGCATCAAGGGGCTAAATAGCTTGTCAAGCCGTTTGTATAGAGGTTAACACAACTGACAAGAAGCAGAGAGTCAGGAGCCCGGATCTTTCTGTTTCTTTAAGCAACATTGCCTCCCTGTGTTCAGGGCTGACTGTTGTCTCTCAGGTCTTCAGAGCCATTTACACAGACGTTCGAAGAACAATGCCATGGTTCATTCATACAACGTGGAAAAACATCATCACAAAACTCACAGAATATCTCTCTAGTCTATAGAAGCCAAAATATCAGTGTGAAAAATAAAATCCACAGTCAAACTTACATTAATTCACTAGGTCTTCTGAGTCCCGTTTTTTATTTCCTAATATATCCCATGCCTAACAGTGTTTTACAGATGAGATTTTTATTTTAAATTAAAATAGAAAAATAAAGGTTTCAAAACTGTTAAAGATATCATGACAGTGCTTAAAATTATTATTATTATTATTATTATTTTTTTTTTTTTTTTCGAGACGGAGTCTCGCTCTGTCGCCCAGGCTGGAGTGCAGTGGCGCGATATCGGCTCACTGCAAGCTCCGCCTCCCGGGTTCACGCCATTCTCCCGCCTCAGCCTCCGAGTAGCTGGGACTACAGGCGCCCACCACCACGCCCGGCTAGTTTTTTGTATTTTTAGTAGAGACGGGGTTTCATCATGTTAGCCAGGATGGTCTCGATCTCGGGGTTTCATCATGTTAGCCAGGATGGTCTCGATCTCCTGACCTCGTGATCCACCCGCCTCGGCCTCCCAAAGTGCTGGGATTACAGGCTTGAGCCACCGCGCCCGGCCTAAAATTATTTTTTAAATAATACTGAGAAATCCCAAATCCGGAGCTCAGATAGCTTGTATGAATCATTTTTCTTAAAAAATAGTTTAGTGGACTTAGCCAGATGAAGCTTACATCTCGGCACCATGAAGTTCTGGATTATCCTTTGGCAGAGGGAAGGAAGTGGGACAAGCTACTATTATTATTATTGTTATTATTAATATTATTATTATTAAATTTTTTTGAGATGGAGTCTCACACTGTCACCCAGGCTGGAGTACAATGGCGTGGTCTCGGCTCACTGCAACCTCCACCCCCCGAGTTCAAGCGATTCTCCTGCCTCAGCCTCCCAAGTAGCAGGGATTACAGGCACATGCCACCACCCTCAGCTAACTTTTTGTATTTTTAGTAGAGACGGGGTTTCACCATGTTGGCCAGACTGATCTCGAACTCTGGACCTCGTGATCTGCCCACCTCAGCCTCCTAAAGTGCTGGGATTACAGGCCTGAGCCACCATGCCCAGCCTATTAATATTATTTTTTACTTTAAGTTCCAGGATACAAGTGCAGAGCGTGTAGGTTTGTTACACAGGTAAATGTGTGCATGGGGGTTTGCTGCACCTAACAACCCATCATCTAGGTTTTTGTTTTTTTTTTTTTGTAGTAGAGATGGGGTTTCACTTTGTTAGCCAGGATGGTCTCGATCTCCTGACCTTGTGATCCACTCGCCTTGGCCTCCCAAAGTGCTGGGATTACAGGCATGAGCCACCATGCCCAGCCTATTAATATTATTTTTTAAGGATACAAGTACAGAACATGTAGGTGTGTTGCATAGGTAAACGTATGCCATGGAGGTTTGCTGCACCTATCAACCTGTCATCCGTCATCTAGATTTTTTTGTTTTTTTTTTTTTTTAGTAGAAACGGGGCTTCACCTTTTTAGCTAGGATGGTCTCGATCTCCTGACCTCATGTTCTGCCTGCCTCGGCCTCCCAAAGTGCTGGGATTACAGGCATGAGCCACCACGCCCGGCCCCCGTCATCTAGGTTTTAAGCCCTGTATGCATTAGCTATTTGTCCTAATGCTCCCCTCCCCTTGTCCCTCACCCCCCAACTGGCCCCAGTGTGTGTTGTTCCCTTCCCTGTGTCCATGTGTTCTCACTGGGAAAATCTATTATAATCCGTACCTCAACTTCCCCATCCTGTGCTTCCAGTCTCTTCAATAGCAATAACTTTTCTTTTGTTTTTTTTGAGACAGAGCTTCACTCTGTCACCCAGGCTGGAGTGCAGTGGTGCAATCTCGGCTCACTGCAACCTCCACCTCCCGAGTTCGAGTAATTCTCCTGCCTCAGCCTCCTAAGTAGCTGGGATTACAGGTGTGTGCCACCACACCAGCTAATTTTTATATTTTTAGTAGAGAGGAGGTTTCACCACATTGGCCAGGTTGGTCTTGAACTCCTGACCTCAGGTGATCCACCTACCTCGGCCTCCCAAAGTGCTGGGATTACAGGCATGAGCCACTGTGCCTGGCCAATAACTTTTCTTTCAGGCTTAAAACCTCTTCAGCAGCTCTATGTTCCATCAATTGCTGATTACTGTAATTCCCTCTCTGCAATTTTTTTCTTCTCTCTTCCTTTCTGTTGCAATGGCCCATATTCTAGTTCAGATCCTTCTTAACTCTTGCCTCTGAAGTGGCTTCCTTCCCTCCACCCAGTTCTTCCTACTCACATATTAAGCCAGAGTTCATCTTCTAAAGCACATCGGTCTAACAGCATGAAGCACCCAGATAATCTTCAAAACTTCCACTGGTTCCCTATTGCCAAGCCAGAAACAAACAAAGCAAAACAAAATGAAAAGCAAAACACACCTCAGTTTGGCATACAAGGCCTTTCATGATCTGACTTCTGTTTACTTTTCCAAGCCACATGATTTCCCACCGTCCCAGCCCCCTGCAACCTATTCATCAGCCACAGAAGACTAACACAATATTTCCCTAAAATGCCTTACATTCACCCAACAGAGCATTTTTTTTTTTGTTTTTTTGCTTCAAAATATCTTCACAATCTGCCGTGTAAGTTCCATGAAGACAGAAACTTTGGCGCACCGAAAGTATACCCAGTACCTAGGCATGTGATAAACATTTTTTAATTGTGTTGCTGAAATGCCAGGGATTCAGTCCAGGCCCTGCTGATGCCCACACAGAATGCCAATCACTGAAACAATGAGTATTGCCAGGGAAGAAGGCTTTAATTGGGTGCTGTGACCAAGGAGAAAAACAAAGTCTCAAACCCGTCTCTCCAACCGACTAAAATTGGGGGTTTTATATAGTGGGAAAGGTGGGAAAACAGGAATTAAGGAGGGATAAGAAAGCAATGATGATGGATGAGGGGTTTGGCATCTCGTTGTCCAGATGCGGTGATCTGATGCGTTTCAGTCCCTTGCCTGAGGGTCGGTTTCCTGAGGAAGGAATTCAGACGAGACAATTGTAAGTTTCAAATTTTAAGACCAGGGAGGGTCAATTTCTATATTTATTTAAAAAACCATAAATATTAGTTCTATGGGACAATTGGACCAGTTTTAAATGATGTTCACCCTGTGAGAAATGTCCTTTTCTGATATTCTTACCCATTTATGTACTATCATTTCCTTCTATGCATCATTCATTCCTTCTCCACAACCCGTCACTGATGATCCTCACAAAGTCAGTCTCTTGTTTATGTCTGCTTTTCCCTTGTTTGTCTTCTTCTCTAACACTTTCATTGGCTGCCTCAGATTACAGGCACTCCTGCCTCTGGTTCTCCTGATGAAAAATCCCTGGAGGGCAGAGAATATGTTCCAAGTATGACGTCTGGCACTCAATAGGAGCTCAAAAAAAAAGGATTATGTATTAAACAAAAGTTTGTTAACAATAGCCAGACCATCCAATACAGTCCATTAACAAGGTTGTTTTTTTTTTCCCCCATAGGAGATTTTCTTCTCTTCAGAGACAAAATGTGAACATTATAAATTATATTATATAATATCAGGGATCAGAAAACTTTTTCCAAAAAGGGCCAGATAGTAAATATTTTAGGCTTTGTGGATCATAAGCTCGCTGGCAGCCATAGAAAATACATAAACAAGGCTGGGTGCGGTGGCTCACGCCTGCAATCCCAGCACTTTGGGCGGCCTAGGTGGGAGGATCAATTGAGGTCAGGAGTTTGAGACCAGCCTGGCTAACATGGTGAAACCCTGTCTCTATTAAAAATACAAAAATTTGCCGGGCGCGGTGGCTCAAGCCTGTAATCCCAGCACTTTGGGAGGCCGAGGCGGGCGGATCACGAGGTCAGGAGATCGAGACCATCCTGGCTAACATGGTGAAACCCCGTCTCTACTAAAAATACAAAAAACTAGCCGGGCGAGGTGGCGGGCGCCTGTAGTCCCAGCTACTCGGAGGCTGAGGCAGGAGAATGGCGTAAACCCGGGAGGCGGAGCTTGCAGTGAGCCGAGATCGCGCCACTGCACTCCAGCCTGGGTGACACAGCGAGACTCCGTCTCAAAAAAAAAAAAAAAAAAAAAAAATACAAAAATTTGTTGGGCGTGGTGGCATGCCCAGCTGCTAGGGAGGCTGAGGCAGGAAAATCACTTGAACCCTGGAGGCAGAGGTGGCAGTGAGCCAAGATTGTGCCATTGCACTCTAGCAGCCTGGGTGACAGAGCAAGACCCTGTCGAAAGAAAGAAAGAGAGAAAGAAAAACAGAGAGAAAGAAAAAGAGAGAAAGAAAGAGTGAAAGAAAGAAAGAAAGAGAAAGAAAAGAGAAAGAAAGAAAGAAAGAGAGAGGGAGGGAAAGAGAAAGAAAAGAAAGAAAAAAGAAAGAAAGAAAGAGAAAGGGAAAGAAAAAGAAAGAAAGAAAAAAAGAAAGAAGGAAAGAAGAGGCCGGGCGCGGTGGCTCAAGCCTGTAATCCCAGCACTTTGGGAGGCCGAGACGGGCGGATCACGAGGTCAGGAGATCGAGACCATCCTGGCTAACCTGGTGAAACCCCGTCTCTACTAAAAAATACAAAAAACTAGCCGGGCGAGGTGGCTGGCGCCTGTAGTCCCAGCTACTCGGGAGGCTGAGGCAGGAGAATGACGTGAACCCGGGAGGCGGAGCTTGCAGTGAGCTGAGATCCGGCCACTGCACTCCAGCCTGGGCGACAGAGCGAGACTCCGTCTCAAAAAAAAAAAAAAAAAAAAAGAAGGAAGGAAGGAAGGAAGGAAGGAAGGAAGGAAGGAAGGAAGGAAGGAAGGAAAGAAAGAAAGAGAAAGAAAGAAAGAGAAAGAAAGGGGAGGGAGGGAAAGAAAGAGAAAGAAAGAAAGAGGGAGGGAGGGAAAGAGAAAAGAAAGAAAAAAAGAAAGAAAGAAAGAGAAAGGGAAAGAAAGAAAAAGAAAAAAGAAAGAAAGAAAGAAAGAAAGAAAGAAAGAAAGAAAGAAAGAAAACATAAACAAATGGACACAGCTATATTCCAATAAAACTTTATCTATAAAAGTAGAGAGTGGGCTGGATGTGGCCCATGGGCTGTAGTTTGCCAACCCAGTATTAAATCATAATATCAAAATTAGCAGGCACGATGGCTGCTGTGTTCTTCAGCTTCTCCATTCACTGAGGCAGACAAAACGCTCTCCAGTTAGGATCAAAACACACTCATTCCCATACTTCAGTAAAGGGCCTCTCAGTGCTGATGTCTGTTCCTGCTGGAGGGATCCAAAAATAAATATGTGAAACTCACTTGTGAGAGTCCACTATGTAAATATTTGACATTCTGCAGTATCATTTTCTTCCTATTTCTCAGTTTATATCTCGTTGATTTTTAAACTTTATTTGCTAATTTTTTGGCATTAAAAACTAGATTCTGTTTTCAGAGTGATGTGCCATTCCACAAATACATAACATTTTCCTCTTCTAATGAATTCCTTTCTAATGGAGAAAAAATAAATCAGAATACTGAATTGAATATTCATTATAGTCTAAGCTATATAACAAATGTTCACAGAATTGGTAAGTGAATATTTTTCAGTATTATAGAGAACAATTTTATTTCGGTGGAAAAGTCTGTATCATCTGTAGCACATATTTCTGGTTTATCAGATCCTGGTCCTGTTCATTGTCTTTGAACTATTGTGCATCACTTTGTAAATTGAAGGAAACTGATATATATCATACAAACTCTGTCTTGTCTGATGGAGGTTTAGTTGACTTTCTCTTCCTCTGGAAACACCAGTTGGGGTTCCTACCTGCAAATTAGACTGGATCCTGTTACCTTGCCCAGATTCTTGGTCAACTGTTTAACAAACTTTCAGTTCTTTCAGTTTTCTTCAATATCTGGCTACTACCCTTCAAACGAACATTTCCAATTTTTCGCTCCCCTGCCTGACTCCTAAATCACCAAGAACTAAAACCTGACTGCCCAAAACCCTATTGAGATGCTGGACTTCCTTGCACTTGACCTTTTCCTCCAGGACTTGAAGAAAACTTGCAAATTGAATCCCAAAAACTTGATAAAAACCTCAAAGGACTCACTCTCACAGATGACCATGCATGGGCTGGAATTCTGTCTGAACAAACCACTGCCTTGACCACTAAGAAATCCAAAGAAATGCCCAGGTCATATACACACACTCTTACATAAGTAGTAGCCAAAACCATGGACAACATTATCAAGAGCACGGACATCCTAGCTTGAGAACATCAAGAAAGTCAATCAGCTGCGCTGCCTAATCAACTGGTACTCTCAAAATTTGGGCCTCCAGAGGGAGCGCATGTGCAGTAGTCAGAAGAACCGCTATACCTTTGTTCCCCAAAACTCTGATATCTTAATCACATTAGAGATGCCAACAAAGAAATTTGCTGAATATCTTCAATTCTCCTGATTCTTAATCTGAAGATTTTCCTCTATCCATTTCTTGGAATCCAGTAGCCTGGTTGCCCTCAGGATTCAACTCCTAGCTCTTTATAGTTTAACATAACCTTTTCTTTTTGTATCAGTGTTTCTGTTTTTTTACTTTAAGCATCCCTCTTTTGAAATGCCTGATTTCTAGGCCCCTAAAACAACTTATCTTTGCTACCGCCTCTCAAAAGATAGATCAACTGATTTTACTGGACATTGTTGTGGGGGAAAATATAGATTTCTCTTTACCCTTCACCATTCTTAACTGGGACTTCCTGTAACAAAAGACAGATTACTGGCCGGGCACAGTGGCTCACACCTGTAATGCCAACGTTTTGAGAGGCTGAGGAGGGCGCATCACTTGAAATTAGGAGTTTGAGACCAGCCTGGCCAACATGGTGAAACCCTGCCTGTACCCAAAATAGAAAATTAGCCGGGGTTGGTGGCAGGCGCCTGTAATCCCAGCTACTCAGGAGGCTGAGGCAGGAGAATTGCTTGAACCTAGGAGGCAGAAGTTGCAGTGAGCCGAGATGGCACCACTGCACTCCAGCCTGGGTGACAGAGTGAGACTCCATCTCAAAAAAAAAAAAAAAAAAGAAAAGAAAAAAAAAGACAGATTAACAAGAGAAAAAAAACAGAAGTTTATTAATACATATGTTGACAAAGATTCTTTGCTTGGTCAAACTTTACTCAGGCTTTTGAATCTTCTGCTGGGCCCATCTGTGCAGTTCTCTGTAAAATTCAGTTTTAGCAAAAAACTCTGTTAAGTCAGTTTAACAAGAATCCCCTAGCCTTGATATCTGATTGGGTTCCTCATCCTCCATCATCCCCCAGGTAATGTCTGATCACCCTGGCCTGTCCTCAGCAAGAATCCTGTTAGGTCAGTTGAACCAGAATCTATGTTACTCTTGATGTTCCTCTTAGTCGTTGTCCATCCACAGACCCCTACACTGCTCCTTGGCCATAAATTCCCACCTGCCCAGGCTGTATTCAGAGTTGAGTCCAATCTCTCTGCCCTGCTGCAAGACCCTGTTGAGTAGTCCCTATAAATACCATGATGGTCTTGGGTAAAGTATTCCTTACAGTGCTTTAACAAGTATCATTGAATATTTTTTCTTTAACAATATCTTAAGCCAGGTGTGGTAGCTCATGCCAGTAATCCCAAAAGTTTAGGAGGCCAAGGCAGGAGGATTGTTTGAGCCCAGGAGCTCAAGACCAGCCTGGCCAATATAGCGAGAATCCATCTCTACAAAAAATTTAAAAAATTATTCAGGCATGGTAGCACACGCCTGTAATCCTAGCTACTTGCAGAAGGATGCTTGAGCCTGGGAGGTTGAGGCTGCAGTGAGCAAAGATTATGTCACTGCACTGCAGCCTGGGCAACAGAGTGAGACCCTGTCTCAAATATATTATATATATATTTATTATTATATATTTATATATAATTAATATATATTATATATTATACATTTATATATAATTAATATGTTATATATAATAAATATATTATATTTATATTAATTATATAATATATAATATTAATATAGAATTATATTATATTAATATAAAATATATATTATATATAAATATATAATTATATTATATTAATATGTAAAAATATATAATATATTAATATATAAATATATATTATATATTTATATATACAGTATACATGAGAGAAAATTTAGAGAAATTAGTAAATATCTAGAGTAGATCTCAAAGAAAGAGCATAAACCTCAAGCTCGAATACCATTGTTATCTGAAACAAGTAAGGGTGTGGGGAAAGCTCATGCCAAGACAGATTGCCAGGAAAAGCACCATAAATAAAGGCAAGGTTTGTTATGCTGATTTAAGTCATGTCTTCTCCATTGTTTAAGAGCGATTTAATCATTCTTCTCCTCCTGTTACTGAGAGGGAGAGACCCTTATGAATGGAGATTTCCTTTATAGATATAAATTTCTCTTCCAAAAGAGCAACTTTCCAGAACTACTCCTGTATTTAGTTTCTCAAAATAACCAATATGCCAAAGGGGCATATGCTGGTCTCTGGTCATATTTTGGGGTGGTGTGTCCTGATCCCCAACAATGCCAAGAAGAGTCCTGGAAAGATTATTTCTTAGACCCTACCTCCCCTATTCAGGAGTTTTCTAATCACTAATCACTGAGCTATTAAGCAACTCATGATCCATCTCGAACAAAAGGGGAGACTGAGCACATTGAATTTTATCTGAGCCCTTTCTCAGAAAAGAGAAATGATTATGAAATAAATTCTCTACCTCTTTACTTTTCAGGAAAGGGTAAGTGCAAAGGACCACCTTACCAATGGTATTCAGAAATAAGACCCACCTCTACCCCTCCTCATGGCTCCTCATGACTCCCATAAGACTTCCTGCCCACCCTTTCCCAAGACTCCTTGGTTTTTGTGCCTCTATAAAACCTCAGGTACTAGCCATCTTCTTTAATGAAGAATTAACTAATGAATATTCTCCCTATTGTACTAATCTGAACTAAATCATCTCCTTAATTATCCAGTGCACTTTGCCTCTGACAGTATTTTCACAAATTTTAAAATGAGCGTTTATTATTCTTACAGTAAAAAAAAAAAAAGAATTTAAGTAGCACAAAAGTCCTTTTTTATGTTCCTTTCCGAAAGTGTTTTGGTTTTCTTGATCAGATGATGATTTTCCAGTGGAATAAAAGGAACAAATGGTTTTTGAGCTTCGTATCAGTTACTTTGCATACATTCTTTTTGGTGATGGCCGTAGTTGCGGATGTTAGGACCTCTGTTTTACTGGTGAGGACACAGGCTCAGGGACATCATGTTTTGTTGTGTTGGGCATGGGCTGTGCTGACGTTCAGCATTCTTTGCACCTCCTTCTATGCGCTCCTGGTTTTCAAAGGTTACACATATGGAATCACATTTCCCAGACCCTTTCACCAGCAGGATTCTGGATTCATTTTAGGTTTGCCTGATGAAATGTATTTGCACAAGATTTGGAAGGTAAAGGAAAAGCACCAGTGGGTAGACCTGTATGTGTCAGTAGACGTTAATTTTTTCATCAGCTTTCGAGTGTTTCTCTGCTATTCACCCTCCTTGATGCTGCCAGCTCCCTGTCACTATCAGAGGTGGCCTCTTGAAATTCCTTTCCTGGACTGAACAGAAGCAACTTCCTAAGTCTCTGAAAGTGACCAGAGAGCTAGCAGTGGCCTTTCCTGACCTTTGCTCCTCCAGCCCTCCCAACAATCACACAAGCACCTACGCCTCTGTGTTATCACCACTTTCTGATTGAAATCCTGAGTAATTTCTGTTTTCTTTCCATAACACAGGGATGTCTGATATTACAAACCTCGTAAGCACAGAGCTAAACCTTTGATCTAGCTCTGTTTGATTCCATAGCCCAAGTTCCTAGTCTATAAAGGGTACCAAAATATGCCACCCCAAAATATGCCTCTTTGGCATATGCATTATTTTGAGAAGGAGCAGATGCGGGAAAAACTCTCTATCTCCCCCTAACTGCCTAAAAATAGAGTATAAATTTTATCCTTTTAAAAGGATTTTACATTTATAAAGGAAATTTCCACTTTTAAAGATATTTCATAAGAGCAAGAGAACTACTCCAGAAACTTTTATCACCCAAGAGATGTATCTGCATAACCAGAGAACCCTTATTTACTAGATGCTTCCTCTCCTCCCCTTCTTACAACTTGCCTCCCCCACCCAGAAGCCCCAAACCCCTTTTCCTTTGTTTAGCCTAAGATGGTATATAAGCCTCAATCATCCGGCCACCTCCTTGAGTCTCATTTCTTTGTAAGACTCCCATATGTATGTAATTAAAATTATTTTTTTCTCTTGTTAATCTCTTTTACCAGTTTTATTCACAGGCTTCAGCCACTGAACCTAGGAGAGTAGAGGGAAAAGGATATTTCCTCCCCTACATCTACTGCCACTCTGGTTCATCAGCAGTACCTGCATTCCATCCTGGAATGGCCTCCTTCGTGGAGGCTCCTTGGTGCCAACGGCCAACTCAACGGAGTCTTGAGAGCAAGAAGGGAGATAAGAGGAAGAATGGGAAGAGTGAGTCTTCTAAGGCAACTTCCTAGAAGGGAAAAACATGCTATAGCTGTTGGACATGTGAGGGAAATGTCAATTAAAAAAAAAGCCCCATATATGAAATAAATATTTATTCTGTATAATGTAAAATTTTAAAAGTTTCGTCAAGAGGATACCACAGTGGAGCCAGAATCTATTCTGTGTAACCTGAGTCCTACTCAAACCCTCGCCCACCTGCTGTGCCTAGGGTGCAAGAGAGGGCTATAGGCTAAACTTGGAAGTGGTCAAAGTCTGCCCTTTGGCTCCAGCTCACCACTTCTGATGTCAGCCCCTTTTTACCCTGCCGGGTTCCCACCCCATCCACTCTAGATATCAATCTCATTAATCCTTGTTAAGTGATCATAAATTAAAGTGTGACAGTCTCCTAGGATATTTGAACTTCAATAAGCAATACCCAAGCAAAGTCTTCTCCAACTCTGCCCCCCAAACCCATGAAGGAGGATTTTGCCGGCCACTTTAGATATACCTCTAAACCCTGATTTAGCCCACACCCACGAAGCATAACATAGACACTATTGCTATAAGAAGGAAATCTACCCTTTCCTTGGAAATCTTCAGAGAAAGTCCTTCTGCCACCAGGTTCTAGTTTCAAACAATTCAAACTTGGGGGTTACTACCAAATTTTTACTAAACCGAGGCACAGAAGAATTTCCTAAATAAAAAACTATAAGCCTCTCTGTCCCTAGAAATGTGTGAAGGGATTTAAGAGAACAGGAGGGCTTTGACTCAGCCACATCTCAGCTTCTCCACAGATCATGTAGGTTTCCTTGGATTAGTATCAGACTGAAAGCAGGAATATCCTGCATACATGTGACAACACACACACACACACACACACACACACACACGTCTTCCCTTCTCTTCCGCCTCCAGTCTTTCTCAATTGTGTTATCTAAAATTAGATCAACTCGACTCTTCCCACACACATGTATTATGCTCAAATACCTTAAGGTTAAATTCTAGCTGTTAACAGCATTAGGGGTACAGCTAAAGACAGCTCCTAAGGTGAGCCTCACCAAACTCTCTCCCCTGATGGGTGAAATCTTGGGGAGTTTGGATCATTTCCACTTCAAAAGGGTTTTAAGAGTTGCTTGCTGGTCTCCTCTGACAAAAGCCTTTTGAGCCTTTAACAGAGTGTTTTATTTCTTGAAAGATCAAAGTTACACAACTCCATGAATAAGTGAATTCAAGATTAAGGCATTCAAGTTCAGTCTAAAAATCTAACCTCTGGCCCAAGTGGGGCTACCAATTTAACAAATATTTTTAACTTATCTCTAATTAAAAAAAAAAGAGACTATGCCTGCCTGCAACTCTCCATGCCTCCTCCTTCTCCTTTACTTGTGTTGTCTTTCATTTACCACGTCCCGCAACTACATTTTGTGACTTCCTTTGTTTGCACAGTCTTTATTTGTAATCTTTATTAACAATAACAGGAATTTAAATTATCCCAGTTCTAGCACATACATGACATAATTTAACACCCTACAAAGTTTTTATTATGATGCTTAACATTCAAATAAAAAATTGAGGCTCAGTGGCATCAATGGTTTCATTCAAGAAGTGACAAAATAAGATAGGCACTCGGGTCATCTGATTCCAAAATCAGTGGTTATTCATGGAATTTTTTTCAACAGGTATTAAGAAATGACTTTATGCTAGGTACTGTACTAAACACTAGGAATAGTACAGTGATGGACAGGTAGCTTATGAAACCACCTTTGCAAAATTATGGCAGTAAGAGAACTATGACATAGTTGACTCCATCTTGCTTCTAACCTCCGAGCTGTCTTTGTCCATTGCTGAGAATAGGCCAAGCTAACTTTGGGAGGGATTTTGTTTATAGTTTAACCTTAAAGCAAAGATGATAATAGCCCTTCCTAAAACTATCCCCTCCTTGTTTGGAGACAGAAACTGCCTTTGTGAAGCTAATGAAAGGCCACAAGGTTAGGATTATGGGAGGGGCCTGAACTCTGCTAAGATGTAGGGGTAGTCAAATGATAACCAGTCATTGTTCTAGAGGTCACAAGATTTATGACTTCCCCAATTGCTCCTATAGGTAAAATCACTATTGTAGAAACTAAGATTGGTCTCTTGAGATGTTTTTTAGACTTTTGCATTCTGGCAACTGATTGACTCTACTCAGACCTATGACTTGTGACTCACCTGGTCCTGTGGACCCTGCACAGAGGCTGACCCAGTGAACAAGGACCATTTTCCACACCCCTGTGATTTCATCCTCAACCAATCAGCAGCACCCATTCCCTAGCCCCCTGCCTACCAAATGATTCACAAAAATTCTAGCCTCTGAGTTCCTAGGAAGACTGATTTGAGTAATGAACTCCTGTCTTCCACATGGCTAGCCCTGGATTAAACTCTTTCTTTATTGCAATATTGCTGTCTCAGTGAATTGGCTCTATCTGTGCAGAGGGCAAGAAGATCCCGTTGGGTGATTACACGCTATACCCCAACTGTCTATATTCACTCTATTTGTCCCCCAATTATTTCATATTTCCTTTATTTTGGGGCATTATAAATGTTCAATACATACTTATTGAATTGAATTGAAGATACCTTATTATGTACATGAAAGATGGTTAGAATAGCAAGTGTCAGATTCTCAACTGAGTAGGTTTATGTAGGGTACATGTGTTGAGGGATGAGTTTCTAGCTTAAATTATATTGATCAAGCAGATAGTGACAGACTCTCCTTGACCAAACTTTTGTCAGGCTCCTCTGAATTCTTTTCCCAAATGGGCCTCAACTTTTGGACTTCCATGTCCATCTTTGCATCCCTCAACTTTAGCAAGAATCCTGCTACATCAGTTTAGACAGAAACTGCCCCCCAACTCAATAACTGATCACCCTCAATATCTAATCAGTTTCCTTGTCCTTCACCATCCCCCAGCTGATGTGTGATTCCTCTGGCCTGTCTTCAGTAAGAATCTTGTTAGGCCAGTTTAGCCAGAAATCCTCCATTACCCCTGATGTTTCCTCTTAGTAATTTCCCATCCACTGACCCCCATGGGCCCTGCTCCCTGGCAATAAATTCCTACTTTTTTTGTTGTATTCAGAATTGAGTCCAGTCCTATACTGAAGTATTTTTTCCACTATGGCAATAGTCCTACATAAAATCTGTTTTATCACTTTTACTGCTGTCAGGCTCTGGTTTGTCTTTAACAATAGCAGAAAGGAGCCTCAAATTCAGTTATCAGAAGCTCAACCAAGACTCAATATGATGGCATCTGCTCTCTTCCTTTTTTGTTATCAGTCTGTTCTCCAAACAGCAACCAAAGGGGCCTTGTAATTATACAAACTGTAGGGGAGGAAAACTTGCTTCCTTCTACATTTCTAGGTTCTTTGGCTAGTCTACAAATTACATTGGAATAAGACAAATTAACAGGATAAAAATAATTTTAATTATGTAAATAAACACAGAAGTCCCACAAAATTATGAGACTCAAGGAAGCAGCCAGATGATTGAGGCTTATCTATCCTGCTGAGCTATAGAAAAGAATAGGGTCATGGGACTTTTGTGGGGTGGTGGAGCCAGATTATGGAAAGGAGCAGAGAAAAAATGTATGGTGAATAAAGGTTGCCTTGTTTTACAGATAAAAGTCTCTCAGGTGATGAAAGTTGTCTTGAAGTAGCTCTCTTCCTGGTACCGATACCTCTACCAATAAGATTTCCTTTATAAATGCAAATTTCCTTTACAAAAGGGGGATTTTATATTTTATTTTAGGCAGTTGAGGGGGAGGTGAAGAGCTTTTTTCTTGCATTGGCTGGTTCTCAATTTCTTTTAGCTCAAAATAATCAATATGCCAAAATGGCATATTTTGGGGTGACATGTTCTGAACCCCTTCAAAATCAAGTTTCAAACCTGCTTAACATCCTGCTTAAAATAACCTCAATAGCTTCCCATTGTTATTAAAATAAAATCTGAGCACCTTCCCTTGGCCTAACAGTGGTTCTTAAAACATGGTGCCTGGACCAGCAGCAGCAGCAGCAGCAGCAGCATCTGTAAACTTGTTAAAAATGTAAATTCTCAGACTCACCCAGACCTCCAGAATCAGAAACTCTAGGGATGGGACCCAAGAACCTGTCACTTAATCCCTCCAGGTGATTCTGATGTTCGCTGGAGTTTGGGAACCATTGGCCTCTAATACCCCATACAGCCTGACTCTTGTAGACATTTCTGACCTCCTCCAGTTCAACTTCCTCCATGGTCCACTCCACTTCAGCTACCCTGGCCTTCTTTCTTCCAATTAAATATCCAAGCGGATGCCTAACCCAGGAATTTTTCACTTGCTATTCCCTCTGCCTGGAATACATTTTCTAAGGTCTTGGTATGCCCCAGGTCTTTTCATATTACAGGTCTCTACTAAGATGTCATTTACAGGCTGGGCACGGTGGCTCACGCCTGTATTCCTAGCAGTTTGGGAGGCCGACGTGGGCAGATCACCTGAGGTCGGGAGTTCAAGACCAGCCTGACCAACATGGAGAAACCCCGTCTCTACTAAAAATACAAAAATTAGCCGGGCTTGGTGGCAGGCGCCTGTAGTCCCAGCTACCTGGGAGGCTGAGGTCAGAGAATCCCTTGAACCCAGGAGGCAGAGGTTGCGGTGAGCCGAGATTATGCCATTGCACTCCAGCCTGGGAATAAAAGAGTGAAACTCTGTCACAAAAAAAAAAAAAAAAAAAAGAAAAGAAAGGAAAAAAAGATGTAATTTCCTCAGAGGAGCCTTCCCTAACTACTATATCCAAAGCCACCTTCTTCCATCCGCTATTGTATTACTTCCTGTTATTTTCTTCATAACAGTTATCACCACAGTAGGGGAGGAAAAACTTTTCCTCTACCCTCTTATGTTTATTAGCTGGGGACCTGTAAATTAAACTGTTACAAGACAGAGTAACAAGAAAAAAACAGCATACATATTTAATTGATGTGTTTAATTAATTGTACATGCATTGGAGCAGGGGCCACACAGAAAAGAAGTGAAAACCTCAGAGGTGGTTAGACTCAGGGGCTTCTATACGATTTTAACAAAAGGGTGATTTCGGGGAGGTCGAGGTGGAAGGATTGCTTGAGGCCAGGAGTTTGAGACCAGCCTGGGCAATGCAGAGACCCCCCCCCATCTCTACAAAAACTAAAAAATTACTAGCCAGGTATGGTGGTGCATGCCTGTAGTACCAGCTACTCAGGAGGCTGAGGTGGGAAGCTCACTTGAGCCCAGGAAGTTGGGGCTGCAGTGAGCTATGATCACACCACTGCTCTCTAGCCTGAGCGACAGAGTGAGACCCTGCCTCTAGAAGGGCAATAACAATAATATGGCTGGGCACGGTGGCTCACACCTGTAATCCCAGCACTTTGGGAGGCCGAAGCAGTTCACCTGAGGTCAGGAGTTCAAGACCAGCCTGGCCAACATGGTGAAACCCTGTCTCTACTAAAAATACACAAAATTAGCCGGGCATGGTGGTGCATACCTGTAATCCCAGCTACTTGGGAGGCTGAAGGAGGAGAATTGCTTGAACCCGGGAGGCGGAGGTTGCAGTGAGCTGAGGTTATGCCACTACACTCCAGCCTGGGCATCAGAGTGAGATTCTGTCTCAAAATGAATAAATAAATTAATTAAAAATAATAAAAAATAAATAAAAAATAAAAAGTATGATAAATTATGGAGACATGACTAGACCAAGGAAGAGGGATTTGGGCTTCTAGGAGCAGTTAAATTATGGGAGGGTAAATATATGGAGGAAACTAATAGTAGATAAAAGATGTTTAGTAAGGTTTGGTGTGCAGACGGAGGTTGGTGGTGTCTTTAGTGATAAGAGTAGTTCTTTCCTTAGTACAAGACAGGGACACACCATTATAAATGGAAATTTTTGTCCTGCTTCTAGGTAGAAAGACAACCGGCAGAGAGTTTCTTTTGTGTCTACTGTTTCTTAATTGACTTCAGCTCAAAATCATCTTTAAGCTGAGGTAGCATATTTAGGAGTGACATATTCCGATCTCCTTTACTACCTTGAATTATCTTTTTTTTTTTTTTTTTTTTTTTTGAGACAGAGTCTCCCTCTGTCTTGCCCAGGATAGAGCGCAGTGGCACAATCTTGACTCACCGCAACCTCCACCTCCAGGGTTCAAGCGATTCTCCTGCCTCAGCCTCCCGAGTAGTTGAGATTACAGGCACACGCTACTGTGCCTGGCTAATTTTTTGTTTTTGTTTTTTTTTTTTAGTAGAGACAGGGTTTCACCATGTTGGCCAGGCTGCTCTCAAACTCCTGACCTCAGATGATCCACCCGCCTCGGCCTCCCAAAGTGCTGGGATTACAGGCATGAGCTACCACATCTGTCCAAATTATCTTATTTAATTTTCACTTCTTAAATTTCTGCATCCCCCCCACCAACTAGAATGTAACCATGGTGGCTGGGACCTTATCTGTATATGTGGCTCAATAATTATTTGTTGATGAACTATCAAGTGTATGGTATTTAAGCAAATGTGTGATTTTGTCCATGACTATTTGAAGACACTATATAGGTACTTCTTCTGTTTCTACATATCCATGATTTATTACTCTGAGTCTTAAGAATATTTTATGACAGCTATATCCACTGAAGTTTTGGTGCATTTATAACAAGTACTTTAGAAAAGTACAAATAAGTTTGAAAGGAGCTGGTCTTGTACCCCTTCCCTTTCCAAGGTGTACCAGGATACTAGCCTGATAAGGGAGCATTTTCATGAGGTTCATCAACTTGTCCCTGCCCATGTGTTCCCCAGGTATGTCTCACATCAAGTAATGAACAAAAGAATATTGCTGGCTGGGCCCGGTGGCTCATACCTGTAATCCCAGCACTTTGGGAGGCGGAGGCGGGCAGATCACAAGGTCAAGAGATCAAGACCATCCTGGCCAACATGGTGAAGTCCCGTCTCTACTAAAAATACAAAAACTAGTTGGGCGTGGTGGCATGCGCCTGTAATCCCAGCTACCTCGGGAGGCTGAGGCAGCGGAATTGCTTGAAACCGGGAGGCAGAGGTTGCAGTGAGCCGAGATCGTGCCACTGCACTCCAGCCTGGGCGACAGAATGAGACTCTGTCTCAAAAAAAAAAAAAAAAAAAAAAAAGAATATTGCTGTAAATTGATTAAAAGGGCTCTTCCTTAAAACTTAAAAAGGCAAAAATATGTGAAAACAATTGTAAAACAAACGATATTGAAGAAGTCACTTCTAAAGAAAAATTGATTTGTACCTACCATGAAATATTTTTTGCAAGAAATATTTTGAGTTAACAAAACTCATTTTTCCCCTTTGAATGTATCTTTATCAAGTAGGAGATAGCTTCCTTTTCAAGCCTACCCTAGAAGTTACAAAAACAAATAAACAAAAATTTCTAAGTCAAGATCCATATTAAACAACCAGCAAGGTTCCTCTCATTCCAACCCTCTTCCAAAATCATCATCATCGTCATTGACATTGTCACTGTTACTCAGTACTCTGCTCTTATAATTCTATTCTCATTTATATATCGAGTTTCAGATATTTGATCTGATCTGTTTTTTCTCAACAGAAACTTATTGATCTTCACCATTTGTGTGAAATGGGGATAATAATTGCTTTTGATTCACCCATGCATGTGCTGTTTGAAAGAGTGATAGTGCTATATAGGCTGGTCGCGGTGGCTCATGCCTGTTATCCCAGCACTTTGGGAGGCCAAGGCAGGTGGATCACCTGAGGTCAGGAGTTTGAGATCAGACTGAACAACATGGTGAAACCCCATCTCTACCAAAAATACAAAAATTAGCCAGACGTGGTGGCAGGCGCCTGTAATCCCAGCTACTCAGGAGGCTGAGGCAGGAGAATTGCTAGAATCCAGGAAGCAGAGGTTGCAGTGAGCTAAGATCACGCCACTGCACTCCAGCTTTGGGGACAGGGTAAGATTCCATCTCAAAAAGAAAAGAAAAAGAATGACAGCACTATATAAAGAAAAGGTATTATCATTATGTTATTTCAAGGATATCTGTGTGGGAGAAGGAGCAGATGCTTCTATTTCCTCTAAAGATTCCCTATAAGCCATTCCCTATCATCTGTATCCCCCAGAATGCATTGATTTTACATAGAATCAAGTAAGATTGATTACTCCTAAAGATATCCAACTTTAGGTAAAGGAGAGTAGCTGGGTAGTACAAAATCTGAGTCAGAACTCATCTTAAGGAGGAATCTGAAGGAAATGAACCTCCAAAAACAAACTCCAAGTGCCGCCATGAGCCCCCTATCATTCATCTGCTCCATACATCAGAACAGGCTTCATAAAATCAGCTATATCAATACCTAAAAAGTAAAGGAAGCCATTACCATGTCTCACCACATTAGAAATCCTCTTTTGAGATACAGTCACACAAAGGCCACACTACTCCCCTTGCACAGTTTAGAAACTTCTAGAAACATTGCAATTCTTTTTTGTCACTAGTCTGTTGCTCAAGCTGCCGCTTCTGTATAGCAAATCGAACTCTGGATCCTGCCCAAGGCCTCACACCTTCCAAAGCATCTGTCTAACCTGCAGAAAGAGAACAGTTATTCCAAGAGAGCACCTTGGATTGTGAAACAACATGACGCAATGTCTCATGTGGTTTGCTTCTGGGTGACAAGGATTTGCATCTGTGCCTGTGAGGCCCACGGTATTGCAGGCTCCTTATTCATCATAGCACACCATGTAAGAATTGGCACAGAAGGCCATAAATGTAATTGTAATTCAGAGGACAGTTGTGAAGTCATAATCATATATAATAACACCTTGTAATAATGTCACTCCTGTCCCCTTAGGAGCCTCTGGTGCTTCACAGACATCTCTTTGTGCTCAGCTCCTGCTCTGCTAACTAACACTAAGCTTTTCTCACCCTACCTCAGCAGAGGGAGTAAAAGAAATTTTGTCCTCACTCTTCCTGAGCCAACACTTCAGAGTGGAGGCCCTTGCATTCGTTTTCCATTGTTCGGTAAGAAATTACCACAAATGTAGCAGCTTAAAACAACACTAATGTATTAGCTCACAGTGCGTGTAAGTCAGAAGTCAGCCACCGGATGGCCAGTTCTTGGCTCAGGGTATCACATGGTTGAAATCAAGGTGTTGGCCTGGCTGGGTCCTTGTCTGGAGAGTCTGGGGAAGGAATTGACTTCCAAGTTAATCCTAACTGTTGGCAGAATTCAGATCCTCGCAGCTGTTGGACTGAAGTCTATTTCCTCCCTGGTTCTCAGCTGGGGGCCATGCACTGCTCTTAGAAATGTTCTCACATTCTTTCTCACACTCTCCCCTTCATCTTCAAGCCAGCCACAGTGCACTGAATCCTTCTTGGGCTTGAAATCTCCAACTTACTCTTATGGGAGCAGCCAGAGGACACTCTGCTTTCAAAATAAGCTCACCTGATTAGGTGAGGCCCACCCAAGGTAATCTCCCTTTTGCTGTATAACATAATGTCAGCACGGGAGCACTATCATATTCACACTCAAAGGGAAGAGGATTATACAAGGACAAGGTTCATTGGAATCATCTTAGAATTCTGCCTACCACAGCCTGAAGGGATAAAAGTGATAGCAATAGTGAATATGGGCAAGTAGAGCGTATAACAAGCTTTGAGGGTCACTTCAAAGGGACAAAGCCCTTCAGATCCTCATTTCCCCAAGCTTGTGTACCACCATTTTTAGAGGATGATATTGAACTCAGTGTATCATTCCAGGCAGCAATACTATCTCTAAAAAGTGTGCTTCCCATGGGAGCTTCCCCAAGTCCTCCAAATTCAGGAGACCTGCCCATGTTTACTTTGTCATACAGTTTATCACAAGGGACTCTGACAGGCTTTGGTGTGTTCTCCAAAAGATTCCAACTTGAGAGTAGGACTGTGTCTTCCTCATTGCTGTATCCCCACGGTGCCTATAGACAGCAGGTTCTAAATACATGTCTGTTAAATGGATTGTGTACCAGAATGATAGAACCGTTTTATGAATCCTCATGATATCTTCATGTTTGATCATTGTATTAGTCCGTTCTCACACTGCCATAAATATCTGAGACTGGGTAATTTATAAAGAAAAGAGGTTTACTTGGCTCATGGTTCTATGGGCTATACAGGCCTCTGCTTCTGGGGAGGCCTCAGGAAACCTATAATCATGGCAGAAGGCAAAGAGGAAGCAGGCACGTCTTCACATGGCCGGGGCAGGAGAGAGAGAAGGGGGAGGTGCTACACACTTTTAAACAACCATATCATGTGAAAACTCACTCACTATCAGGAAAACAGCAAGAGGGCAATATGCCCCCATGATCCAATCACCTCCCACCAGGTCCCTCCTCCAACATTGGGAATTACAATTTCACATGAGATTTGGGTGGGGACACAAATCCAAACCATATCAATCATTTTTGCTGGTTCATTAACCATTGCTTTTACTAGTATGCATAGTATTTATAAAACCGCATCTGGATGGATGAGCATTTATCAACTTCCTATTCTATGCCAAATTCATGGGAGAAACAAAAAATAATGAAGATGAAATCCCTGTCAAGGATTTCCTACCTGCTCTCTGTTAGGAAAGACTGGCATATAAACAATTAGAACAATGACACACATCTGACCGTGCCACTCCCCTGATTAAAACTCTCAGATATCCCCCAGTTGCACTTGGGTTAAAATCTAAAATCCTGGCTGGGTATGGTGGCTAATGCCTGTAATCCCAGCACTTTAGAAGGCTGAGGTAGGCAGACCCCTTGAGCCCAGGAGTTCCAGGCCAGCCTAGGCAACATGGCAAAACTCCATCTCTACAAAAGAAAAAAAAAATTAGATGGCCTTGGTGGCATGTGCCTGTAGTCCCAGCTACTCGGGAGGCTGAAATCATCTTAGATTTAGGGTGGGCCCTAAACCTAATCATTGATGTCCTTTTAAGAAGAGGAGAGGACACAGACACACACACAGAGAAGTAGGCCATGTGGAGACAGAGATTAAAATTATGCTGTCACAAATCAAGAAATGCCTGGAGCTACCAGGAGCTGGAAGAGGCAAGAAAGAATTCTTCTGTAGAGTCACAGAGAGCATGGCCTTGCTGCACCATGATTTCTGACTTCTAACTGCCAGAACTGTGAAAGAATAAATTTCTTGTGTTTTAAGCCACTCAGCTTATGGTATTTTGTTGCAGCAGCCTTGGGAAGCTAATACATCCCCCAAATTTGATCTTGGAAAATCCCTTTTCATCCATCAAGCTTCAAGTTAAACATTACTTCCTCAGAGAAGCCATTCCTGACTAAATCAGATTCCCCCCCCATCAAAAGTTAGATTTCTCGGCCAGGCACGGTGGCTCACACCTGTAATCCCAGCACTTTGGGAGGCCGAGGTGGGCGAATCACCTGAGGTCGGGAATTTGAGACCAGCCTAACTAACGTGGAGAAACCCTGTCTCTACTACAAATACAAAATTAACCAGGCATGGTGGCGCATGCCTGTAATCCAAGCTACTCGGGAGGCTGAAGCAGGAGAATCACTTGAACCTGGGAGGCAGAGGTTGTGGTGAGCCAAGATTGCACCATTGCACTCCAGCCTGGGCAACAAGAGTGAAACTCTGTCTCAAAAAAATAAAAAATAGGCCGGGCGCGGTGGCTCAAGCCTGTAATCCCAGCACTTTGGGAGGCCGAGGCGGGCGGATCACAAGGTCAGGAGATCGAGACCACAGTGAAACCCCGTCTCTACTAAAAATACAAAAAAATTAGCCGGGCGCGGTGGCGGGCACCTGTAGTCCTAGCTACTCAGGAGGCTGAGGCAGGAGAATGGCGTGAACCCAGGAGGCGGAGCTTGCAGTGAGCCGAGATCGCGCCACTGCACTCCAGCCTGGGCAACAGCGTGAGACTCCGTCTCAAAAAAAAAAATAAAAAAAAAAATAAAAAAATAAAAAATAAAATAAATAAATAAATAAAAAGTTACATTTCTTTTTAGTCTGTGTTATACTTCATAATAAAACATGGAAAGATAGGTAGATAGATCGATAGGATTTTTTTCCATGTCTTTTTTTTTTTTTTAACATATCATGTTTTACCCCACTTGACATGAGGGCAGGGAAGGGACCTGGATCTTGTTCACTGCATATTCCCAATCCTTATGGCAGAGTTCCTGTACTTAGTAGATACTGTTTCTTTGTTCTCACTCTCTCCTGGGTCTCCTACATCACCATGTGCTCCTCTTAGTATCCTTTGCTGTTTCCCCTTCATCTCCCCAACCATTAAACGTTAGAAGGTCCCACAGCTCAGTCTTCAGACCTCTTTTCTTCTCTATCCACATTTACTTTCTAGGTAATTTCATCTTGTTTCATGGCTTTAACTGCCTTCTATATGCTGACAAATCCCACGTGTATATCTCCCCTGGACTGTAGACTTGTCTATCCAAGATGCCTACTTGTAATCTCTGCCTCTGTGTCTGTTAGAGTGTTTTATTTCTTAGTCTCGATGCAAGTTACAGATGCAGTTGTTTTGTGAAAATTCCATCAGCACTTTTCTGTTAGAATGCGATATTTCAATTAAAAATTATTTTTAAAGTAAAAAAGTAATTAACAAGTCCCAGAGCAAAACTCCTAATCTTGCCCCCCTTGCCTGTTTCTTGCACCACCTACCCCATGTTGGTATCTGGAAACTCCATTTTTCCACCTGCTCAAGGCAGAATCATTGGAGGCATCCTTGACTTCCGACACCCATGTCCAATCCATCAATTCTGCAATTATGTTCTCACTTCAAAATATATCTAGAGTATAACCACTTCTTTCCACTTTCCAGTGCAAGCCATCATTCTCTTCTCCCTTCACCAGTCAATGGTCTATTCTCAGCACTGCAGCCCCATCACTCCATGGCTGAACACCTCCCAATGACTTCACTTCCCACTCAGAGTAAAAATCCAAGTGCTTTTCAGAGCCTGATCCTATCCCCTTATGCCTTTCTCCTCACTTACTCCACATCACTGTCCTTGCTATTCCTCAAATGGGCCAATCACAGTCTTTTGTATTGTTACTCTCTCTGCTCAGAATTCTCTTCCCCAAAATATCTGCCTAGCTCACACCACCCCCCCTTCCTTAAGGTTTCTGCTCAAATGTCACTTTCCCAGTGAGGCATCCTCCAACCACTCAATACAAAATAGTAACCCACCTCTCCCTGGCACTCGTTAACTCCCTTCCCTCGCTTTTTCTTCCTCCCAATATGTATTCATTTATTGTCATATCCACCCACTAGAGTAATAACCTCCATGAGACTGGAGACTTTATCTATTTTGTTCACTGTTCTATCTATCCCTAAGCTTAGACCAGTGCCTGGTACGTAGTAGGTGCTCAACAAATAAATGATCTCAGAGGGTAGAATTAACTGTCAGAATAGATGCCTCTTGAGAATACTGAAGAGGAAGGAATGTATTCTAGAACCTGTGAAGGGGTTAGAAATCAATAATACTTCACAAAGAAACTGATATTGAAACACAGTTGTGGAAAATGAGTAGGACTTTTATTCTTTGAGAAAGGATAAAGGACAGTCTACAATTCCCATACAAGCAAAAATATTATTACTTAAAAATAAAATCCAAAAATAAACAAAAAGAAAAAAAGGAATTGTCTCATATTATAAACCAGGACCTTTCCCTATCAACTGTGGGACTAGCTAAAAATATAGGGTAAAACTTTTGCTGGATTAAACAATCTCAAGTAATATGTCCTTCTTAACAGAATCTGTTTAAGAGTAAGGAATTCACTAACTTAACTGCTTGTTAAAATAAAAACATTAAAATTTCACCTGCAATGCCTCTTGAAATTCAGTTGATAAGCCCGCCTCAATCTGGTTTCAGTTTATTCTAAGCCTATGCTTATAGGTATAGGAAAGCAAGATTTTTGGCTACTGGCTTGAATGGTAGTTTCTTATAATAAAACTAGATTTACACAATGAAATTTCAAGAACATTTATAAACAAAGTCTATTCCACTAAGATAAGATTTATAAACCTAACACTGTAAAAGCACACAAGTGACTTATTTAATTTTGTATGTGCTTCATGTGATATAACATGTATCACTTCATAACCGAGTAGCAAATGGAATTTCAACACTTCTTTGTTGTACTAGTTTTTGTAAGAAAAGGAGCAAAATATTGTACTGAATGAATCTAAAGTAGAATTCATTCAACAAATGCATGGCCTCAAAATTCGTTTGGTAAAAACAAAGGCAATCTTGCTCAAAAGACAAAGCTGTACATTCTGATATTCTAGTCTTGGTTTTGCCACTTAGTGGATTGTGCAAGTCACTGGGCCTCATTTGATCCACGCTATTTACAAAGTCGATTTCTGCTCTCATGTTGTATCTGTAGGAGGTAATGCGTTTGGAATTAAATCAAGCCGTCATTACGGAAGCTTAAATGTTTTGAAATGCTAGTACAAAAAAATCATACACTTTCCCAAGGTAATCTGAGATTCAGGAGGAAGTTACTTGAATTGGTACAGATTCTGATTTTGACATGCCTATGGTCTTACACCATAGGTCATTGTTTCTTTGGCTATATTCTCCCTCCCACAATAAGCCGTGGAATGTTCCCATCCATCATTCAAATTTTAAAATAATCAGCTTATAAACCCAGTAAATAGGTGGTGAATCTGAGAACCCCTGTAAGATCCAAACAAATGAAATGATACCAGCCTACACTCAATGAAGGCCAAATAAAATTATGAGCTTTTTGTTTTCTCCTGGTCTAGTCTCATGTGACAGCAGAGAGAAAGGGAAAGAAACCAAACAGTTTTTCATCGTAGGCCCCTACCAATTCCTTTCCTAACTGGTGTCGAATCAAGCATGGGGGGTATCATTCAAGGTGACATTTACTGTTTCCCTTTCCTTCTGCTTAGAGGCCAGCACATGCAGCAGCCTGAAACCTGACCTCAGACACTGGTCTCCTATTTGACCCATGAACCTAACCTGGGACAGTTCAGTTATATACATTCATGAATCATGCGGCTACCACTTTCCCCTGTCACAGCTGGTTAACCTTGGGGAATTACCATGGGAACAGTCTTGTCCCATGCTTGCTCATGAGATCCAGCATAGATACTGTGCACCTGCCCCCACTGAGTTTCTGGGAAAGTGTGTCTCTTTTCTCCCCCAGCCTCTGTCTCAGTGACAGAGACACTGAGTCTTTTCGTGTGCCCCCTATGGACCCTGAGTCTTGCACATCTGCAATGAATTCCAAACCCAGGAAACTTATTGCCGAGCTTTCCAAGTGTTTAGATTTGAACTGGGATCTTTGAAACTTAGAGGTTTCCTCATTATATAGGGTTAGGTATTCCAAATATTTTAACCTGGGTGTATTACAGGGGAACTTCAACACAGAGAAAAGGAGCTTCCTGGATGCCAGTGAACCCAGGGTCATGCCAATGGCTTTAGCATGCTGAGGCTCCCTTTTAGAAATTCTAGTGTTGCTTCTAGGGAGCTGCTAGGGCAATAGAAGACCCTGACAATCTATGGTTCCCTGACATTCCCTGGGTCTGGAAATACTCGGCAAATTTGAAGTCTTTTGTTGTTTGAGTTAAGAATATGCTTGGAAAAGTGCATCATTCAGCTCTCAAACTAAATGATGTAGGCTCTAAATAGCTCCCATGACAGTCTGTCTCAGAAAAGAATGCATTTCACAGAAGTATTCAGGGACTCCATTTTTTAAAGAGTTCTTGTAAGCCAGTAAGAACTGAACATATAAGATATTAGAAAAAAAAAAGCATGGAAAGCTTTCCTTTAAAAGGCACTGCTGAGAAACTTAATTTAATGCCCTTAAAAAAATTACTGCCATCCACTGCAACCAAGGATTTGCTGGAGAAGAGAAGGTCAGGCTTTGGGGAAACTTCAATTCATTTTAGAAACACAGCACAAGCATCAATATCAGTGGCATAGACATTTACTTAAGTTCATTGGCATTAATTGGTATAACCTTTAGTGAGATTTAAATGCTCACAACAAATACTCAGTGGCAGCTTTCTCAGCAAGTGGGACCAAATAGAAATTTGGGAAAGCAGCTACTGCTGTCACACTCAATGCAATTCTGGAAGACTCTGTCAAAAACAGAGCACATTGGGCCGGGCCCTGGGGCTCACGCCAGTAATCCCAGCACTGTGGGAGGCCAAGGCAGGTGGATCACTTCAGGTCAGGAGTTTGAGACCAGCCTGGCCAACATGATGAAACCCCGTCTCTACTAAAAATACAAAAATTAGCTGGGCATGGTGGTGCACACCTGTAATCTCAGCTACTGGTGAGGCTGAGGCAGGAGAATCATTTGAACCTGGGAGGTAGAGGTTGCAGTTAGCGGAGAACGCACCACTGAACTCCAGCCTGTCTCGGAAAAAAAAAAAAAAAAAGTACATTGGTCAGGCCATTTCTGAATTCACAGACTTTCACTGCTACCTGGATCAACAAGGTTTTTTAGAAATCAGAAACACAAATCCAGATCAGGAGGAGAGTTCTTTGCCTATAAAGACAACTGTTTTTTGCAACAACTGTAGGTCACCAGGGATGATGGACGATGAAGGGCTATGAACGTCACTGGAATTTCACAGAGAAGACAGCAATCAAAATACTTTTCTCCTCCCACAACGCAGACTTTGAGAACACTATCTTGCCACTGCCTCTTGGCTGGGCGGTGACTCACACCTGTATTCTCAGCACTTTAGAAGGCCGAGGTGGGGGGATCACGAGGTCAGGAGATTGAGACCATCTTGGCCAACATGGTGAAACCATGTCTCTACTTAAAAAATACAAAAATTAGCTGGGCGTGGTGGCATGCGCCTGTAGTCCCAGCTACTCAGGAGGCTGAGGCAGGAGAATCGTTTGAACCAGGGAGGCGGAGGTTGCAGTGAGCCAAGATTGCACCACTGCACTCCAGCCTGGCGACAGAGTGAGACTCTGTAAAAAAACAAAACAAAACAAAACACTATCTTGCCACTGACTCTTAAAATGCTAGAGAAGTTGGGACAATAGCTCATGGGTAGGGATGAGGTTTGAGAGGACGAAAAGAAGATATGGATACAGATAGCAGGCCAAACAAACAAACAAACAAACAAATAAAACCATTACTTATTCCAGAAACTATGTTCACTTCTGTCAGGTTTCACAACGCCAAAGCTAGGCATGTGAAAATTCATTCCAAAGTAGAAAATGACCTATTCCCCACCAGATCTTAAATTCCAGGAAATGCCAGGCGCTTTGATTATTATGGCCCATATGCCATGAATTCATTAAAACACAGACCTGTTTAAGTTACAGGAAGCACAGCTTTGTGGAATGAGCACCAGACTGAGTTCTGGCTTGACTGTTCTCTTTTAAGTGATGCTAGGCGATCTGCTTAATCTTTCTCTGAATTCTAACTCCCCAACTATAAGAAGAAAGAAAGACAGGAGAAAGAAGAAGGCAGGAAAAAAATTCCCCATTTCTCTTGCTTATCATTGAAGGATTCTGTGAGAATTGACGAATAGTATCCCTAGAACACTGAGAGGCTTCTGGAAGCCATTCACATCTTAATGCCACTAACAGCTGCTGCTGATGTGAAGGCATCTCTCAGAGCCGCACGCATGGAGCTTGGTCCATATCCCCACAGGACTCCACAGCGCCTGGGATATCGACAGAGGTTCATACTACACACTTCCTTCTTCAGCAAGTCCCACTTGTAAATGATGGTTCATTGGTATTCTCTGATGTTCCTTGTGTAGGAGGTAGAAGCTGACTGCTTATTTTTAAAATAATTTCCTAAGAGAGATTAAAAAAAAAAAAAGCATTTTAACTGGGGAAAGGAAGGGAAAGGAAACATCTCATTCAGGGATAAATGGATTGACTCATTTGCTCACTCCATAAACTTTTCTGGAGCGGCTTCAATGTGCCAGAAACTGTGCTGGCCTCTGGGGATTCAAGGCCAAATGAGGCAGGGCTCTGAGCACAGGGAGCTTGTGGTCTCATGGGAGAGGAAGATGACCAAGCCTGTGATCCTAACACTGTGCTGAGGGTAAGACCATGTGCTTACAAGAGCCCATTTTGGCTATATCTAAACTGTTGTGGGGTTTCCAGAACAGGGCATGCCATGCGCTGGATTGGAAAGACACATAGGAATTAGACTGAGAAGAAGGAAAGGGTATTCCAGGCAGAAAGACCAGCATCTGCAAACATAGGCATGAAATAGCTTTTCTACATAGAGAAATGGTAAATGAGACGATGTATGAGGATCGCTTAAGAAAGAGTGGGCATTCGGCGGCCGGGCGCGGTGGCTCAAGCCTGTAATCCCAGCACTTTGGGAGGCCGAGACGGGCGGATCACGAGGTCAGGAGATCGAGACCATCCTGGCGAACACAGTGAAACCCCGTCTCTACTAAAAAAATACAAAAAACTAGCCGGGCGAGGTGGCGGGCGCCTGTAGTCCCAGCTACTCGGGAGGCTGAGGCAGGAGAATGGCGTGAACCCGGGAGGCGGAGCTTGCAGTGAGCTGAGATCCGGCCACTGCACTCCAGCCTGGGCGACAGAGCCAGACTCCATCTCAGAAAAAAAAAAAAAAAGAAAGAAAGAGTGGGCATTCAACAAATGTTGAAATGAATAGGCAGGGGGCGTCAGCAAGAGGCTTAAAGAGCCAGGCAGCTGGTGGTGCCAGCCTAAGTGCCTCGCCTCATCCATGAGGCCCTGATTCTTTGGCTGTTAGGGGAAGAGGCAGGAGGGATGGAGTGGTACACCCGGGATCCCATCTTGCCCCGCCTGTGCTCACCTTCCATCTTCAACATTCCAATTGCAGTTTCTGCTCCAGCACCACACAGGTAAAGAGAAAGTGACTGTGTCGGATATGCTTTTCTCAGAATCACTGATTTGACAAGGTGCTTGTCTCTAAATTCATGACTGCAGAAAATGTGTAGGACTGCTAGACAATGTGAACACTCTTAGCTAAAGAGATGCAGCCTTCTCTGGATACCGTGGTCTGAGATCTTAGAGAATGTGTTTTGGTGAGTTGGAGCAGTTACCTTCCAAAAAACACTAAGGATAACCAAAGTTTACTAAGCTATCATTAGATGCCAGGCACTATGATTGTCAGAGGATATCCTGATAGCCAAGAAATGACCTGTGAGAAACTAGCCATTAGAAACACAAAAAAAGCAAGCCCTTGCCAACTTCTGATTAGCACGTGAGATTTCTTTGTTAGTGTTTTAAATATATTAATTTCCCACAGTTCGGCAGTATGGAAGAGACATTTAGACCAGAGAATAAACGTGGAAGATCTTTCTCCTTTTAGCACAAATTTCTGGCGATCAAGCTTGGAAAACCCGGTGTCTGCTGCCCCCATGTGGCCACAGTCGTCTTTTGCTTTCAGCAGTCGCAAGAAAGTGCATTTCATTCACCAAGTGCAAGTGTAAAATTGTTTTGGGTGGAAAAGACTACAGTCTTGTGTAAGGGTTTTCTCCTTTTCCATGTCTCTAGGGAAATTCTATGATAAAAATTGAAACATTTAAAAATTTCTCCAGAACAGCCTAGGAAATCCCAGTGGTAAACTCTGGTTTATCCTTGTTCAATTGAACGCCTTTGTCTTGGCATTCTGAACTCCATGAGTTTCTGAAATGTACAAACTCTTAAAACAGTTCATTTCCAGGAATTCGGTAAACCAATTCTGGAAGCTGTTTCAACTAAAGTCTTATCCATGCGCTGTGAGAGTTGTGAAGAATTTCAACCAAATTTCAAATTGGTAATTTTCAGGTCTTCTTCAACTATCCTCTCCACCCTACACATACTCCTTAAAAATCTGTCATGTAATAATCTTAGCCAAGCAAATACATTAGTTCTTCTCTACACATAGGCTAACAACTACTCAAATTCTTTCCTCATATTTATTTGCCTTTTCTGGAACATTTGCTTTATTCTCTTCACAGCACCAATTTCTTCTACTCTAAGAAATTTCTACCCAGAAATTAATGTTTTCTGCAAAACCTTCCCAGACTCCACTCAGAAAACGTTGTCAAGCCAATGATTTCAGCATCTTCCACTTGGAGGAGAAAAAAAGTGGGGGACAGAAGTAGAAAGAGAGAAAGAGAGAGAAGGACCAGGAAGGCTTTATTATTTACATATCTGCATATAAACTATTCAAAAGCAAGAATTGCATCTAGTCTTTCTAATTTTGCCTTCTCTTACATTATATATATATACTTAATAATGACAGGAGAGTTCAGAACACAGTCTTTTCCAAGAATTATGGATTTTGAGATTAGGAATGAAACATAATGAGCAAAAAAAAAACCCCATAGCATATTGAATATATGTCTTTAAATAAAATTAACTCAAAACACGACATTTATTTGCAGATGTGTCTGTCTCCTCTGTTAAATGCCAGGCACTTTGCAGCTTGTGAGTAAGCATCATGCCTGCTTTGACTTTTTTAAAAAAACAGACCTATTCATATGCCACAAAATTCACCTATTTCAAGTATACAATTTAATGATTTTTAGTGAATTTATAGAGTTGAGAAATTACCAACTCAATCCAGTTTAAGAATATTTCTGGCCAGGCACAGTGGCTCACGCCTGTAATCCCAGCACTTTGGGAGGCCGAGGCAGGTGGATCACCTGAGGTCAGGAGGTCGAGACCACCCTGACCAACATGGAGAAACCCCGTCTCCATTAAAAATACAAAATTAGCTCAGCGTGCTGGCACATGCCTGTAATCCCAGCTACTTGGGAGGTTGAGACAGGAGAATCGCTTGAACCTGGGAGGCAGAGGTTGCAGTGAGCTGAGATCGTGCCATTGCACTCCAGCCCGGGCAACAAGAACAAAACTCCATCTCAAAAAAAAAAAAAAAAAAAGAATATTTCCATCACTCCAAAAAGACTGTGCATGCTGTTTGCAATCCCCACCCTCTACCCTCAACACCAGGCATCCGTTAAATTGCTTTCTGACCATATAGATTTCTCTATTCTGATTATGTCATATACATGGAATCATATAACATGTGGTCTTTTGCATCTGGCTTATTTCCCTTAGTGTAATGTTTTTGAGGTTCATCCATGTTACAGCATGTATCAGTACTCCGTCCTTTATTTATTTATTTATTTATTTATTTATTTATTTATTTATTGAAACTGAGTCTTACTCCATTGCCCAGGCTGGAGTGCAGTGGTGCAACCAGGGCTCACTGCAGCCTGGACACCGTGGGCTCAAGTGATCCTCCCACCTCAACCTCGCACGTGGCCGGGACTACAGATGCGCACCACCCCACCCAGCTAATTTTTGTATTTTTTGTAGAGATGGGATTTTGCCATGTTGCCCAGGCTAGCTTTGAACTCCTGGGCTCAAGCTATCCACCTACCTCGGCCTCCCAAAATGCTGGGATTACAGGTGTGAACCACTGTGCCTGGCCCACACATTTTTTAATCCATTTATCAGTTGATGGACATTTGTATTATTTCCATTTTTTGGCTATTACAAATTATGTTCCATGGACATTGGTGTACACATTTTTGCATGTTATAATATGTTTTCATTTCTCTCTAGATATTTAGAAAATTGCTGGATTTTATGGTAATTTTAAGAAACTGCCAAACTGTTTTTTCAAATTGGCTGTCCCGTTTTACGTTCCCTCCAGCAATGTATGAACGCTCTAGTTTTTCCACATCCTCACCATCATTCTATGAGTATGAAATGGTGGTTCATTATGGTTTTAATTTGCATTTCCCTAAAGATTAATAATGTAGAATACCTTTTCATGTGTTCTACATTATCTTCTAGATAATCTTCTAGATCTACAAAGAAGATTTGTAGATCTTCTTTAGTCAAATGTGCATTCAAAACTTTGGCCCATTGCCCATTTTTTAATTGAGTTGCTTGTCTTATTATTATTTAGTTGTAGGAGCTCTTTGTACATTCTGGCTGGACACAAGTCCTTTACCAGAAATATGATTTGAAATATTTTTTCATTTTCTTTTTTTCTTTTTTCTTTCTTTATTTTTTTGAGATGGAGTTTTGCTCTTGTTGCCCAGGCTGGAGTGCAATGGCACTATCTCGGCTCACCGCAACCTCCACCTCCCAGGTTCAAGTGATTCTTGTGCCTTAGCCTCCTGAGTAGCTGGGATTATAGGTGCATGCTACCATGCCTGGTTAATTTTTATATTTTTAGTAGAGACAGCGTTTCACTATGTTGGTCAGGCTGCTCTGGAACTCCTGACCTCAGTTGATCCACCTGCCTCAGCCTCCCAAAGTGGTGGGATTACAAGCGTGAGCCACTGCGCCCTGCCCTTTTCATTTTCTTAATAGTGTCATTTAAAGCACAAAAGTTTTATTATTTTGATGAAATCCAATTTATCAATTTGTTCTTTCACGTTTTGTGTATATCTAAGAGATTTTTGTCTAACCCAAGGTAACCAAGCGTCTTAGTTCATTTTGTGATGCTATAACAGAATACCATGTACTTTATTTTATTCTATTTATTTTTTTATTTATTTATTTTTTTGTTGTTGTTGTTGAGACAGAGTCTCGCTCTGCCGCCCAGGCTGGAGTGCAGTGGCCGGATCTCAGCTCACTGCAAGCTCCGCCTCCCGGGTTCACGCCATTCTCCTGCCTCAGCCTCCCGAGTAGCTGGGACTATAGGCGCCCGCCACCTCGCCCGGCTAGTTTTTTGTATTTTTAAAGTAGAGACGGGGTTTCACCATGTCAGCCAGGATGGTCTCGATCTCCTGACCTCGTGATCCGCCCGTCTCGGCCTCCCAAAGTGCTGGGATTACAGGCTTGAGCCACCGCGCCCGGCTATTCTATTTATTTTTTAACCAAAACTAGCTTTAATTTGTCCAAAAGCCACACACAGCTGTCTAGAAACTGTCTCTGGAAGGGAAGCCAAGAGAGAGTCCATTATGCACAGGGTCAAGAGGCCTCTAGAAGTTTTCAAGCAAGCCCAGGATGTGCTTTTGCTCCTTCTCCCAGAACTCTGCATACCCCTTGATGATACGCCTGACAATTTTGATGGAACGTCTTCACATGTTTAGGATCTGGTGAACCCTCGGGCAAATCTGGGGAACATTGGCATTGCAGATCTTGGCCATAATGCAGCAGATGCACTGGAAAACAAAGAGCCCTGCATCCAAGCACTGGAGGTAGAACTCATCCCCCATGTCACTGTCTATGATCTCTCCACACTGGACCATGTCGTGTTTTTCCCCTTCCTTCCTCTTGTCTGCCACCTGCATTGCACCCAGATATTGAAAATGCAACTCCATTAGTCTGTCAGCCTACTCGCTGTCATTTTCAGTGAATTTATTCAGAAGCCAGGTTCGCTGATGCCCTCTCAGGTTCCACAAAAGGAAAGCCAGAATGGAACAGACATGCTCTTTGTGTTCCCTGTCAGTGGTACCCACTTTCTTGATCTTTCTGGGAAATTCCATAAAGAGGGGAAAGATGGTTCATAAGCCAAGAATGTCAACAAATTTACCGCAGTTGTAGACGCCCTTGGATGCAATCAGCACTTTCAGGACCCTGCTCCGTGAGATCTTCTTTTCCCTGAGCATGAGATTCATCAACTGAAGACCCTCGCCCTTCAGGAAGTGCTCACGATTGGAACTGAGCATTAGTTAGAAGCAGAGTGAATCAAACGGATTCTCCATCATCTCCTGCTCCTTTGCTGTGCTGGGATTGTGTCTTTTAAACACAGATAACTGCTGAAGAAGTGCATCAATTCCATCCAGCTCCCCAAGCAATTTCCTGTTTTCATCGTTGTCCTGGAGCAATATGGCCTGCATTTCACTGCAATACAGTTTGTTGGCATCAAAAGGCTTCTTTGCCTTCAGCCTCTTCAACAGCCACTGAGGAAGACCCTGCTGGGCACCTCTCGTACACATCTCCAGCTAGAACTCAGCCATGTTTCCCACAATAACAAGAGTGTTATGGACACTATTGGCCTCCTCCTTCACAGACTCATCCAGGCGCTCCACGTTCTGCACCAGCAGTGCTGTCACCTACCCATCCACCAGAGCATCAATGAGTACTTCTGCTCCCTCTTCACTCTCATAGAAGATGTCTATATATCTGTTAATTCCTGACTCAAATCAACCCCAGCTATGGACACGTCTGTATTATTGTGTCCAAGCAACCCAAGAAGTGACTGCACAGCATTCAGCTCCAGCAGAAGGTGATACAGGTCTGGCATGGTGGCCACCACGTGCATCTTCTGAATGATGTCATGTAGGTCCAGTTGGGATTCCATGAACTTCTCTGGATTGTCTGGAAACTTAATCTGCAATTCTTAGTTTTTATATGCTCACTATTCAAATGTGAGCATCATTTTCTCCACTGAGCTTTCATCCAACAGCTCCTCCTCTTTTTCTTCCTCCTCACCCTCTGTGTCAATAATCTGAAGCAGCCATTTTTTGTCATCCTCTGCTTCTTCCACCATAATCATTTCCTCTTCCCAATCTTGAGTACTAATATGCTTCCGATGCATCTTCTGCTCCTCTTCTTTGTCATCTCGGGGACATTTTATGCCCCTGTTGGGCTGGTAGCTTGGAAGTTTGCCCGTGTCTGTGGTCCCAGGCACAGCCAACCTGTGTAATTTATGAAGAACAGAAATTTATGTCTTACAGTTTTGGAGGCTGGAAAGTCCAAGATCAAGGCACCAGAAAGTTTGGCATCTGGCCAGGGCCCAGCCTCTGCTTCCAAGATAACACCTTAAATGTTGTATCCTCCAGAGGGGAGGAACACTGTTATTCATGTGGCACAAGACCAGGAAAAAAAGAGAGAACCCACTCCAGAAAGTCTCATTTTAAAGACATTAAACCCACCCATGAGGGCAGAGCCCCCACAACCTAATCCCCTTTGAAAGGTCCCATTTCCCAGTTCCATTACAATGGCTATTAAATTTCAACATGAGCTTTGGAGGGGTCAAACATTCAAACCATAGCGTTCCACTCATTACCCCCCAAAACTCACATTCTTCTCATATGCAAAACACATTCATTCCATCCCAATAGACCCCGAAATCTTAACTATTTTAGCACCAACACATAAGTCCAAAATCTAGAATCTCATCTAAATCATACATGGGTGAGACTCAAGGCACGATTTATTCTGAGACAAATTCCCTCCAGCCATAAGCTTGTGAAATCAGGTTATCTACTTCCAAAATACAGTGGCGGGACAGGCATAGGATAGACATTCCCAGTCTAAAAGGAAGTAACAGACAAGAAGAAAGGGGTAACTGATCCCCAATATGTTCAGAACCCAACAGAGTGAACAACATCAAATCGTAAGGCTCCAGAACAATCTTCCTTGACTCTATGTCCCACCTTTTGGGCATACTAGAGTGGGCTATGTGCTTCCAAGACCTCAGGCAGCCACTCCCCCATGACTTTGCTGGACTCAGCCCATGCAGCAGTTTTCATGGGTTGAAGACTTGTGCATGCAGCTTTCCCAGGCTAGGACTGCATATTGGTGAGTCTACATTTCTGGGGTCTCTGCAGCGGCCCTGAGCCCACAGTTCCACTGGCATTGTCCTAGTGATAGCAAGAGGAGGCAGCCAAATGCCTAGGCAGATGGGGTGGGTAGCCAGTGAAACACCAACTCCAAGCCAAAGACAGTTTAAAGCCTGAAAGCCAAGCTACAAGTTAAATCCTCAGACTGGACTGATAACTTGTCTTCCTGTTTGGCACACTTTCCTCTGATCGATCCCCTCCCTTTACCTATTTTACCTATACCTACCCTTTCCTAACTGGTTTTCTACAGTCATGCCCACCTTTGAATGGTGTCTTCGCTTTAACCTTTTTTGCATACTCACAAACCAATCAACATGCCCTCCCCATTCTGAGTCCATAAAAGGTCCTGGATCCAGCCACATGGAGGACTTTTCCCGCCTTCAGATAGGGAAACCTCCACCCTCCGACATCCCCTCTCTGCTGAGAGTTTTCCTTTTGCTTAATAAATTCTACTCCACTCACTCTCGGGCATTCGCGTGCCTAATTCTTCCTGCTTGTGAGACAAGAACTCAGACTTAGCTGAGCTAAGGAGCAGAAAGGCCGTAACACTAGTGGAAGCTCTCTGTGGTAGGTCTGCCCCTATGACAGAGTTTAAACATGGAATTTAAACTACCTGGGCCCCCAAGCTGTCCATGACATCCTTTGAAATCTAGGTAAAGGAAGCCATGGCCCCACATTTCTTGCATTCTCTGGGGCTGCACAATTAGCACCACCTGGATGTAACCAAGGCTTAATGTTTTAATCTTTCAGAATAGCAGGTTGAATTGCACCTGGGCTTGCTTAAGCCATAGCTGGGACAGCCAAAGAGTGCTGCACTGGAATGCAGGAAGCAGATACTTGAGGTAGCAAAGGGCAGCAAATGCTGAGATCCCACAGTCCTTTTTCTAGAAACCTTGCCCTCAAGGTCCCTGTGCTCTGAGACTGTGATGGAAGGGGCAGCCTCAAAGATCACCATAATGACTTTAGGTTAATTCTCCATTGTCTTAATGAATAGCATCTGGCTTCTGTTTATCTGTATTAATCTCCTTATCAAATGGTCCTTTGGCCACACTTTTGGTTTTCTCTCCTAAACATGCCTTTGATTCTTTACTTAGCCAGGGTTTTCCAAATCCTTATGTTCCTCTTCCCTTTTCATTAAAAATTCCATGTTTAAATCATTTGTCTCTTCTTGCATTTAACTATATACAATTAGAAGAAGTCAGACAACACCCTGAATGCTTTGCTACTTAGATGTTCTTCTGTCATATCCTAGTTCATTGTTTTTAAGTTCTGCTTTCCACAAAACCTTCAGACATGGGTAAAATTCAGCCAAGTTATTTGCCATTTTATGACAAAGAAGGACTTTATTGCAGTTTATCATATCTTGTTTCCCATTTCCATCTGAGATCTCACCAGAATTACCTTTACCATTCATATTTCTACCAACATTCTGATCATGACTACTTAGTGATCTTTCAGAAGTTTCGGACTTTCCCGACTGCTGTCTTCTTCTGAGCCCTCACCAGAATCGCTCTAAACACTTTATTCATGGCAATATAGGCTTTTGCTAGGATACTCCTCCAAGTTCTTCCAACCTCTACCCATCACCCAGTTTCAAAGTAGCTTCCAGATTTTCAGGTATATGTTACAGCAACAGCCCTATTTCTGAATACCAAAATCTGTATTCATTGGGGTTCTCCAGAGAGACAGAGCCAATAGGATAGATACATGATAGATAGGTAGATAAATGACAGATAAACAGATAGATAGATAAGAGGGGATTTATTAGGAGAATTTGCTCATGTGGTTATAGAGCCTTAGAAATCCCATGATAGGCTACCTGCAAGCTAAAGAACCAGAGAGGCTGGTAACATGGCTCAGTCCAAGTCTGAAGGCCACAGAACCAGATAATCGAATGGTGTAACTCTCGGTCCAATGTCAAAGTCCTAAGAACCTAGGAGGTTGCTGGTGCAAGTCCCAAAATCTGAAGGCTGGAGAACCTGGAGTTCTGATATCCAAGGGCAGAAGAAGAAAGGTGTCCCAGCTCCAGGACAGACAGAGAGAGAGAGAGAACACAAATTCACCTTTCCTCTGCCTTTTTGTTCTATCTGGGCCCCCAGCCAACTGGATGGTGCCCATCCACATTGAGGGTGATCTTCCCCCACTCAGTCCACTGACTACACACCAACCTCCTCTGGAAACACCCTCACGGATACACTCAGAAATAATATTTTACCAGTTTTCTAGGTATCCCTTCATCTAGTCAAGTTGACACCTAAAATTAACCATCACACCAAAGTTTTCTCTTACATTTTTCTCTAAAAGTTTTAGCACTAAAATTTAGGCCTTTGACCCATTTCAAGTGAATTTTTGTGTATAGTGTGAGGTAAGAATGCAAATTCATCCTTTTGCATGTGGACATCCAATTGTCCCAGCAACTATCATTGAAAAGACTATCCTTTCTCCATTGAATTGTCTTGGCACCTTTGTCAAAAATTCATTCACCATAAATGGAAGGGTTTATTTCTGGACTCTTGATTCTGTACCATCATCTGTCTTCATGACAATATCACGCTGTCTTTTTAAACCTATTTTTAGAGTATTTAAAAAAAATTTTTGAATTGACAAATAAAAATTGTGTGTATTTATACTGTACAACATGATGTTTTGAAATATGTACACACTGTGGAATGGCTAAATCAAGCTCATTAACATGTACATTACCACACATACTTATCATTTATTTCTGACGAGAATATTTGAAATCTACTCTCTTAGCAATTTTCAAGTATACAATACACTGTTATTAGCTATAGTCACTATATTGTATAATAGATCTCTTTAGCTTATTCCTCCTGGCTGTAAAATTTTGTATCCTTTGACCAACACAGTCTTGATTACTGCGGCTTTATAGTAATTTCTGAAATCAGAAAGTGAAAGTATTTCAACTTCTTTTTTTTTTTTTCAAAAATCTCTTTGTTATTCTGAGCCCTATTAAGATCAGCTTGTAAATTTCTGACATAATTCAGATGTCTTTACTTATGTATAATTCTATTTACTTTTTATTATTATTATTTTCTTTTTTTTTTTTTTTTTTTGTTGAGACAGAGTCTCGCTTTGTCGCCCAGACTGGAGTGCAGTGGCAGTGATCTCAACTCACTGCAACCTCCACCTCCCTGGTTCAAACAATTCTCGTGCCTCAGCCTCCTGAGTAGCTGGGATTACAGGCGCCTGCCACCACCCTCAGCTAATTTTTGTATTTTTAGTAGAGACAGGGTTTCGCCATGTTGGCCAGGCTGGTCTCAAATTCCTGACCTCAGGTGATCTGCCCACCCCGGCCTCCCAAAGTACTGGGATTACAGGCATGAGCCACCTCGCTCGGCCCACTTATGTATAGTTCTATTTAGATTCTCTGTCTCTACTTGACTCATTTTTGGTAACTTGTTTATTTCTAGCAATTTGTCCACATCACCTACATTGTCTTTAAATTCCTTTGTTGAATTGTTTTACTATATATTTAAGAGTTATTTTCGGCCGGGCGCGGTGGCTCAAGCCTGTAATCCCAGCACTTTGGGAGGCCGAGATGGGCGGATCACGAGGTCAGGAGATCGAGACCATCCTGGCGAACACGGTGAAACCCCGTCTCTACTAAAAAGTACAAAAAAACTAGCCGGGTGAGGTGGCGGGCGCCTGTAGTCCCAGCTACTCGGGAGGCTGAGGCAGGAGAATGGCGTAAACCCGGGAGGCGGAGCTTGCAGTGAGCCGAGATCCGGTCACTGCACTCCAGCCTGGGCGACAGAGCGAGACTCCGTCTCAAAAAAAAAAAAAAAAAGTTATTTTCTTAGTTGTTGCTCTAGGGATTACTATATGAATCTTAACCTGTCACTCCCTACTTCATAGTAATTACTAATTACCTTTGGTAAAATATAAAAAATTTGTACTAATATCATATACGTCCACTTCTCCCCCCCCCCCACACACTCTGCTATTATTTTCATATATATATATATATTATATTTGTATATGTTATAGCATAAAAATCATTTTATAAGAATTGTTTTATGTAAGGCCGGGTGTGGTGGCTCATGCCTATAATCCCAGCACTTTGGGAGGCTGAGGCAGGTGGATCACTTGAGGTCATGAGTCTGAGACTAGTCTGGCCAACATGATGAAACTCCATCTCTACTAAAAATACACAAATTGACTGAGTGTGGTGGTGCACACCTGTAATCCCTGCTACTCAGGAGGCTGAGGCAGGAGAATTGCTTGAACCTGGGAGACAGAGATTGCAGTGAACTGAGATCGCACCACAGAACTCCAGCCTGGCGACAAAGCAAGACTCTGTCTCAAAAAACCAAGACTCTGTCTCAAACAAAAAAACCAAAAAACAAAAAACAAAACAAAACAAAAAATGAGTTGTTTTATGCAATCTTATGTAATTTAAATACATTAGGAAAAAATATATTTATTTAGTATTGTATATTTACCTACAGATTTACCTTTTCTGGAGCTTTGTATTTCTTTGAGTGAATCAGACCAACTAGTGTCATTTCCTGTTAGTGTGAAGGACTTTATTATTTCTAGAAAAACACCTATGTCTATGAGAAATAAGGTTACTTTGGGTTTACAAAATACTGGATAACCAACCCAGAGGCAGATACAAGGCTAGAATATTTGTATCCCATTAATACCTCGCACATTCATATTTTGACATGGTGTTTCTGTTTCTACATATTTTGGAAAATGCATCTGTGAGGTGACCAACAAGTCTTTGGATGATCCCCCTCCAACCTATGTGAGAGTAGGTTGCAGATTGTTTTTGAAAAGAATGTCAGGAAAATGTTGCGGTAGAGAGCACTTTGTCACTTTGACATGGACATTACCACTACCACCTCAAGCTACGAGAGGGTCCGCAAGATAACTCAGAATAACGGAGGTTCCTTCCACATGGAGAGACTGACATCTGCTTCTGTCCCAGGTGCCGAGCTGTAGAAACATATAGACCTACCCAATCCTGTCTCTGGGGTACAGCTTGAGGGAGTTTTTGGTAAAGCTTGACATGTCCTAAGAGTTTTAGAATGTAGATGAGGACAGAGACTGATGACTGCTCCTACCTGGATAAACCTGTAGAAAGGAGGCTCGTGTAGCAGCCTGACATGGCAGAGTAAGGAAAGCGAGTCCAGACAGCGTGTATGTCCAGAGTTTGGTGGGCTGAGCGTGTGTGGGTTTTTCCCAGGGACCAAGAAGGCAGCCAGTTGGAAGAATCTTGAAGGGTGGTGACCCAAGTGGACAGGCCGTCAGGTGAGCAAACTGGTGGTAGGAGTAACTAGTAACTCCTGTGGTAGAAACTGAGACAGTAAGTAATTGAGCTCAGGAGTATTTGCAAATTCGGCTTTTAGGGCCATCAGAACATCCCTATATTCTTTTTTTTTTTTGAGACAGGGTTTCACCTTGTTGTCCAGACTGGAGTACAATGGGGCCATCTCGGCTGACTTCAAGCTCCACCTTCCAGGTTCAAGCAATTCTCCTCCTTCAGCCTCCAAAGTAACTGGGACTGCAGGCGTGCACCACCACAGTTGGCTAATTTTTGTATTTTTAGCAGAGAAGTGCTGGGATTACACCCCGCAGCAGAACATTCCTATATTCTTTCCACTACTTCTCTGTATTGCTGCTAAACCTATATAGGACCTACAAAGGTCTGGCCATTGTCAATGGTTTGATTGCAACCATTTGCATTCTGGTGTTCCTGGGGATGCTTGTCACCTCGTTTTGTTCATAATGTAATCTGGGAAATTTTTTCTGTTGCCATCATAATGATTCTTTGCTATCATAATGATTTTAAGATAGCATTTAGGGAGATCAAAAACTACACTACAGGCCAAGCGCTATGGCTCATGCCTGTAATTCCAGCACTTTGGGAGGCCAAGGCAGGAAGATTGCTTGATACCAGGAGTTTGAGACCAGCCTGGGCAACACAGGGAGACCCCGTCTGTACAAAAAAAAAGAAAAAATATTTAAATTAGCTGAATGTGGTGGTGCATGCCTGTAGTCCCAGCTACTCGGCAGGCTGAGGTGGGAGGATCGCTTCAGCCAGGGAGGTCCAGGGGGCAATAAGTCATGATCGTACCACTGCACTCCAGTCTGGGTGACAGAGCAAGCCCTTGTCTCAAAAAAACCAAAAACCCCAAAACTGCACTACCATTATTACCTTGCATTGGCCTGTTAGTCCCATACTGACTTGTTAAAGAAACCAGGCCAGGTAACTTGTAGAATGTCCCACATTCTGTATCATCTGATTGTTTCCTCATGATGTCATCTAACTCTTCCTTTATCTTCTGTATTTTCTGTAGACTTGAAGTTAGGTCTAGAGGTTTGATCCGTTTCAGGTTAAGCATTTTTAACAAGAATACTTAATAATGACCAAGAATACTTCATGGGTAATATTGTGCAACCACTTTAATGATGCTAAGTTTTCTAACTAGCAAGCAATCTGTGGACTGACATTTTAGAGAACGGAATGTTAGCATCCTGTTCAAAAACAACTTTTATTGAATGTTTTTAACAGCCCTCAAGGATCTTTGCCTGAATCAATTATTACACTGAGGCTTGCAAAATAGTGATTTACTAATTACACAATTATTTGTATATTTATTAGGTGGCGTTCTTTTATAAATAATGGCTGTAGTAAATACTGTGGTGGTCTGCTCAGATCTCCTCTTCAGGGCCAACACACTGTCCTCCCACTTCTGGGAAAATCAGCTACTGACTTCACAGCTATGGCCCTCATTTCAAACTGCCCTCAGCTACAGGGAACTGCTTTACTCAAGGCTATCCACCCTTCTCATCCCTCAAAGAACAGGCAGTAGTCAATGAGTATCTGATGTAGAAATACAAGTCATGCGTGGCTTACTGATGGGGAAACATTCTGAGAAATGCTCGCTCTGTTAGACAATTTCATCCATGTGTGAACATCATAGAGCGTATGTACACAAACCTAGATGGTGTCATCTACTATACACCTAGGCTACCTGGTATAGCCTATTGCTTCTAGGCTACAAACCAGTACAGCATATGACTGTACTGGATACTATAGGCAATTGTCACACAATGGTAAGTATTTGTGTACATAAACATATCTAAACATAGAGAAGGTAGTGCATCATGCTAAGATGTTATGACAGCTACAATGTCACTAGACGATAGGAATTTTTCAGCTTCATTATAATCTTGTGGGATCACAGTCGTATATGCGGTCTGACATTGACTAAAACATTCTTAGGCAGTGCACGACTATACAAAAGTTCAGCCCACTCTCCTTAATTTGAGACAACTCTGAGGGGCCATCCCAGCTCCAGAGCTCTCTGTAGAATTGTCTTAGGCCTCAGTTGTAACTGCATTGTAGGTCAACTTCTCTCTCAGTCCAATCTTGTCTTCTTCACCCTCTTACAGCTGTTTCTCCACAGATCTCTCCCCAGTAAACTTTCTGTATACAGCTTTCCATCTGAGAGTCTGTTAACCTGAAATCCAGTATAAGACAAAAAAAGAGCTTTTGAGTTTTTTCGTTTTAACCTTTTACCCTTTCCTTTTATGTTTTTGAAGTATCACTATGAATTTAGGGAATTTAATTTATCGAATGTGTTAGAATAAATTATGGCTGTTATTCTTTTTGATGTTGAAATGATCTCAAATGTGGCCAGTGAAGGCCCTTCATGATGCCGCCTATGTCATAGGGCCCCATGAGTCTTTAAGCATTCCCTTGCTTTTTAGCACAATAAGATAGCCCATGAGTGACACGTATTCTTCTACCCCCAGACCCGGAATTAGACATTACCCTAAAAATCTCTGGTGCCCTTTTAGTGAGAATGGTGGTTAGAGATCAAGATAATGGGCACTAGGGGTTAACTATTTTATTTAATTTCATTATCTAAATGTCTTTTTGTTGATATAAAGAATTGCATATATTTCTGCACAGACATTCACTGGGGTTGCATTAGAATTAAAATTAAGTTCTCCTAAATCTCAATGCATATTAGAAATATTTTCAGCTGCAAGTAACAGGAAGCTCACTCACAATGGCCTACAAAAACAAGATGTTTAGTTAGCTCACCTGATAAGGAGTCTGGTTGCAGTCAGTCTGGGACTAATGCAATGGCTCAATGATCCTGTCAGGGGGACCCATATTGTTACTATTTAGCTCTTAGTTTGCCCTCTTGCTTATTGCCTCATTGTTACAAGATGACTGGCCTACACCAGGTATTGTCTACATTCCAGGCAAGTGTAAGGAAGGATAAAGAAGTTAATGACAAAAATATATTCTCCTTTCCAGGTTTTGCTTTTTTATTGGGGAAAGATGCCCTCTCTGGCCAGGTGTGTTGTCTCACGCCTGTAATCCCAGTACTCTGGGAGGACGAGGCAGAAGGATTGCTTGAGCCCAGGAGTTTCAGACCAGCCTGGGCAACATGACAAGACCCCAGCTCTACAAAAAATACAAAAATTAGCCTGGTGTGGTGGCCTGCAGTTCCAGCTACTCGGGAGGCTGAGTTGGAAGGATTGATTAAACCCAGAAGGTGGTGGCTGCAGTGAGCTGTGATCATGCCACTGCACTCCAGCCTGGGTGACAGAGTGAGACCCTGTCTCAAAAAACAAATGCCCTCTCCAGATAATTCCACTTGCTCATTATTAGACAGAACTGTCACAAGTCCAACTCTTGATGTATAATAAAGTAGTTTAGAAAATTGAGTTATATTTTTAGCTGCTAGCCCAGAATTATATTCCCAGTGAAACTATTCTTTAAAATGAACATAAAATAAAACTAGTCTCAGAAAAGCCAAAACTGATACAATTAATTGTCACCAGAGTATTTATTCAGGTTAGAAAATAATGATCCCCAAAATATGAAAATGCAAAAAGGAATAAAGAGTACAGGAAAGGATAAATATGTAGGTCAATCTATATTAATACTGATTGTATTAAACAATGATCATAATGTATTGAAAGGCTTAAAATATACATAGAACTGACATTCAGAGCAACAATAGTATAAAATATAAGAGGAAATTAATTGAGTTGAAATATTTTACATCATTGCATTGTTGAGGAAGTAGTAAATATACTAATCTGTAGTGGACTAATAAATCAAGGGTGTACATCATAATCCTTAGAATCATCAAAATAATGATTAAACAATGCAAAACTAAGAAGATGAAGGAAGGGAAATAGAATAATAAAAGTTAATTGATTAATCCAAAAGTCAGGAAAGGAGAAAAAAAGGAACAAATAATGGGAGACAAAACAGATATCAAGTAGTAACATGGTATACTGAAACATACATATATCAGTAATTATGATGAAGCTCAAATTGTCAGAAAGGATTTTCAAAAGAAGGGTAACTCTATGTGGTTTACAGGAAATATATCATTAATATGAAAACACAGAGATGAAAAGAAAAATGATGTAATATAATATACAATGCAAATACGAATCAAAAGAAGGTTGGTGTAGCTATATTAACTTTGTGGGTTGAATGGTAGTCCCCAGAAAGATATGTCCTAACCCCCAGAACCTGTGAATGTAGCCTTATTTGGAAAAGGGATCTTTGCAAAAGTCATTAAATTAAGGATCTTGAGGTGAGATTATTCAGGATTATCCAGATGGGCTCTAAATCCAATGACAAATGTCCTTATTAGAGACTTAAGAGGAGAAAAGAGAGAAGAGGAGAATACCAGTAAAGACAGAAGCAGAGACTGGAGTTATGTAGCCATGAGCCAAGGACTCCTCAGAGCCACCAGAAGGTGGAGGAATAGGAAGCATCTTTCCCCAGCACCTTTGGAATAATTGCATTCCTATCAAACCTTGATTTTAGACTTCTGCCCTCCAAAACTGTGTGAAAGTAAATTTCTGTTTTCAAGCCACTAAATTTGCGGTAATTTGTTATAGCAGCCCTAGGAAACTAATAAATATTTTGGTACTAGGAAGCAGGATGCTGGAGTAACAAATAGCTAAAAATGTGGAAATGGCTGTGGAATTGAATACTGGACAGAGGCTGGAAAAAGTTTAAGAAGCATGATGGAAAAATTCCAGATTGCCTTGAAATGATTTTTAGTAGAAATATGAACATTAAGGCAATTCACTTCAGGGCTCAGGAGGAAATGAGGAGTATGGTAGAGAAGGCTTCTATCATCTTAGAGAATACATATATTGTTGTGCAGAATGTTGATAAAAATATGAACAATAAAGGCACGTTTAGTAAGAATGCAGAAGGAAATGAGAGACATGTCATTGGGAATGGAGAAAAGGTGATCCTTGTTATATAGTGGCAGAAAACTTGGCTGAGTTGTATTCTACAGTTGTGTAGAAAGCAGAACTTGCAAGTGATGAATATAGGGATGTAGCTGAGGAGATTTCCAAGCAGTGCTGAAAGTGTGGCCTAGTTTCTTCTTGCTGCTTAAAGTAAAATGCAGGAGGAAAGAGACAAATTGAGAAAGAGATTGTTAAACAAAATGGAATGAGCATTTGATGATTCCGGAGGTTCTTGGCCTACCCAGTTTGCAAAAGATGCTAAAATTAGAAAATTCACTGTTGGGGGGGAAAAAGAGAAAATTTACTGTTGGAAAAGAAAAAAAAAAAGACAATTCACTGTTGGGAATAAATGTTCCAGAGAGAAGGTTAAGGGTGTTGCTAAATACCTTTTTGCTGAAGAGATTAGGTGTGTTACTCATGGACCCAATCAACAATCTCAGCAGAAGCCAAGAATCAAGGGATGGAAATGAGAATGGCACTACCCACCCCTAGAGATCCACTAGCAAAATTTTTGCTTCCAGTCTCTGCGACCTTATGTTTTACTGGTCTAGAGATCTTAGTTTCAAAGGAAGGAATGCTTTCCACTAGGAGACACAACAATTATTCCATTGAACTGGAGGTTAAGACTGCCATCCAGCTGCTTTGGGTTCCTCATGCCTCTAAATCAACAGGCAAAGAAAGAAGTTACTGTACTGGCTGGGGTGATTGGGCCTGATGACCAAGGAGAAACTGGGCTGCCAATACAACTGAAGGTAAGAAGGATTTTGCCTAAAATACTGGAGTTTCCTTAGGTCATCCCTTGGTACTACCATGTGCTGTGATTAAAGTCAATGAAAAACTACAACTCAATCCAGGCAGGACTCGTAACAATCCATGCGCCTCAGAAATGAAGGTTGTGTAATCCCACCAGGCAGAATACCACAATCAGCTGAGGTGCTCGCTGAGGGCAAAGGGAATATGAAATAGTAATGAAAGATGGCAGTTATAAGTACCTAGCTATGACCACATTACTGGTTGCAAAAATGAGGACTGTAATTGTTATTTCCTCTTTGTTTTGTATGAATATGTGATATTTATGTGCATGTGTGTGTATGTAATATTTCTGCTTTCTTCCCTCTCTTATCTCTTTATAATCTAATGTAAGATGTATTAATAATAGTTAATTTCACATCACTGTATTTATTTAAGTTACAGGATGTCAAGGAGAAGAGTGAACATTTTTCAAAGGTATTTGCATCCTCTTCTAGGGAAAGAGTTGGTGCAGTTTTGGTTGTATGCTGGATAATTGCATCATGTTAGGTAGAAATATGACTTTGTTATTATCTTTATCTGAAGATTAAGCATAGTTTAAGGAGATGTGTATGGTACCAAGATTACAAGGGGTAGACGGTGATGATTAGTTTTGAGTGGTAGCTAGGCTATAGTGTCCAGTTATTCAATCAAATACTAATCTAGGTGTTGTTACAAAGATATTTTGGAGAAGTGATTAACATCTATAATCAGTTGACTTTAGGTAAAGAAGATGATTCTCAGTAATCTGGGTGGGCCTCATCCAATGAGCTGAAAGATCTTAAGAGCAAAACTGAGCTTTCCGTGAGGAAGAAACTTCCACCTGTGGACTGCAGCATCAGGTCTTTCCTGAGGGTTTCCAGCCTGCTGCCCAGCCCCACAGATTTCAGATTTGCATAGCCAACCCCCACAATCATGTAAGCCAGGGGCCCCCAACCCTCAGGTCATGGACCAGTACTGATCCGTGGCCTGCCAGGAACTGGGCTGCACAGCAGGAGGTAAGCATCCGAGAGCATTACTGCCTGAGCGTGCCTCCTGTCCAATCAGTAGCGACATTAGATTCTCACGGGAACGAACCCTATTGTGCATGCAAGGGATCTAGGTTGAGTCCTCCTTATGAGAATCTAATGCCTGGCAATCTGAGGTGGAACAGTTTCACCCCGAAACCATTCCCCTCACCCTTTCAATGGAAAAACTGTCTTCCACAAAAACAGTCCCTGGTGCCAAAAATGTTGGGGACCGCCGATGTAAGCCAATTTCTTGTATGTCTCCTACTAAACTCCAACTGATACAATTAATATTAGACGAAGTAGATTTTATGGCAAGAAGAATGATTGGATGATTGGAGATAAACAATCATATATATATAGTTTTTATTTGTTTTTGTATATAGATATATATAGTTTTTGCTTGTTTGTTTGTTTTTGAGACAGAATCTCGCTCTGTCACCCAGGCTGGAGTGCAGTGGTGCAATCTCGGCTCACTGCAACCTCCACTTCCCAGGTTCAAGTGATTTTCTTGCCTCAGCCTCCTGAGTAGCTGGGACTACAGGCATGCACCACCATGCCCAGCTAATTTTTTTTGTATTTTTGGTAGAGATGGGATTTCGCCACGTTGACTAGGCTGGTCTCAAACTCCTGACGTCAAGTGATCCGCCTGCCTCGGCCTCCCAAAGTGCTGGGATTACAGGCGTAAACCACCGTGCCCAACCTAAACAGTGATATTTTGATAGGATTTTTAAAAAGGCCAATTAACCAGGAAAATATTGCCAGTTTAAATATTTAAATGTATCTTTTTGAATAGGAAAAGGCCATACTGAAAACATATAATATAACACATTGAATATCTTCCATCCCCTGGTAACAGTCATTTGGGGCACCAGCGCTTGTAACTTCAGAGCCAATATTGCGAGGGCAGCGCACTCTACAAGAAAAAAATACACTCTGTACAACAAAATTGCATTGAATTGACACATGTCTGTTTCTGTCTCTAACTACAAAACAGTCTCTTCTAAAGTAAGCTTTTTTATTGTAATGTTCTTGCTATTTGATGAAGAAAAGAAGAATGTTTTCTGGGGTTAGACATATCCATGCCCAACCAACCACTGTTTGTCATTCCACTTGGGAAGAGCCAGACAGTCTATCCTCTTCTCAGAGCAGTACATTTTACAGAGACCTAGGAATTACCATTTTATCAACACAAATGACCTCAGGAGAAGACTGTGTCTGTTGAACCAATGGATGTGAAGCCAGATTCCTTAATCTGAGCAATGTGAGCCATTTGTCCCCACACCCAGATGAGCACCCATTGAGCAGCTGCCAGGTTCAGTGTGTACACATAATGGCAGCCTTCAATGAAGAGTGGGGCAAGGCTGACCATGATGTACTCCAAAGGAGAAGCCATACCTCCACCTACTCTTCCAACTTGAGGACACAGGGATACCTCCTTGGGAGTCTGAGCCCCTCAGATTTCACACCACCTTCTGTCATTGGCCTCTGCACATGTGCCCCATAATGTAGTATCATGTAGGCAGAGGAAGGTGAGGTTTGTCTTCACCCCATCCCAGTAGGTACAGAGAAGATGACCCTGGGACTCCATGTAAGATGTGGGGGATAGGCATTATGGAGGACATCACACGGAGAGGGAGGTTGTGTTCCCCCCTCCCCACCTTCTGACTCCTGGAGCTCATGAGCCTTCCCCAGGACAGAGAGACCAGAAGTCATGATTGTTGTTTTGGTTGACTTTTCATCAGCATTCCTTCTTACAGTAAGTCGCAAGACTAACTGCTTTGGAGGCCATTATCACAAGTCTAAATGAATGAGTCCAGTCCAGCCAGACTTGGGCTACTTTGTAGGACCCCGTGTCTCTTATCCCATAAGACAGAGTATGTGGATCCAGCATGATGATTATCTCATCCATTATGATATTGTCTGGTTGAAGGAGCAAAGTTAGGGGCATCTTCCACTTAAAAGGTCGCACCATATTCCCATTCACCATTTTGAGTCAAGGCTTATCATTGGACTCCCAGGAACTTTGACTCCCAAGATTCCCACGTAACCATACTAAAATGGCAAGCTGTTTCAAAGCAGTTCCAACCTCGGAGGGATATTACTTTTACAATCAGGAGCTCAGGGATGCCCCTGCCCCATGTGTGTGTGTGAACCTAATTCCCCTGAACCCCCATTTCAGGAATAGACATATATGACATATTCCAGATATGTCAGTGGACATATCTGATCCCTCCTGTTGTCTGTTGGGTCAATGCTCACCAGAGTCATTCTGCTGCAGAGTTCTGTACTGACCACCATTTTACTCACCACTTGCTTCATTCAACTGCATGAATGTCACCCCTTTATCATGTTGACAGATAATCCAGTCTCCCAGAGATTTCTTCAGCCCTGCATGGTACTACCAGTCTTGGGAGAAGTCTTAATATTATTTCCATGAATTGTAACATTTTTAGCTGTACCTGATTTTATCCAAAAGTCCTCTGTCTGGTACATTGTATAATGATTGAATCTGAGGAGTTGGGCTGCATCAGCTGCCACAATAGTGACCAGATTTGGTGGGGGGTGGGCTCTCTTTTGTCACTTTCTCTTCATCTTTAAAGCTCAGACATAGGAAAGCTGAGAAATATAATAATAGGCAGCCTTGTATCTCAGCCTTTTTTTTTTTTTTTTTTTTTTTTTTTTTTTTTTTTACCATAGTGATGTAGCCAAATTATCTGCTCATTCAGGTGTACATCTGTGGCTTCCAGACATTGTAACTACCCAGTGACTAACTACCTAGGGCCAAATGAACTGCCCATTTAGGAGTGTTTCTGTGACCTAGAGACATTCTGGCCTTACAATCAAAAGGCTATCAATTCAAATTGCCTGTCAGTTTAGGGACATTTATGGGCCACAGAAAATGAGGCCATTTGATCATGAGCATTATGGGTGATTTGTCCTCAAATTCAGAGAGGATGCTTCCCAACCCTTGAATGAAACAGTGAAACTTTTCTGCCATGATCACTCCACATTAGGCACTGCTATCAAGTAAAGGTCTCAGTCAATCACCAGAAAGTATCACTGAGGAAGGCAGGGTCACACATGCATGGGTCAGCAAAAAGCACAGATCTCGCATTCCCTCGTTATCTTGCAGAGACACATGCTTGGGCTGGGTGCAACTGGATGAACCAGCAAAGGACCCCTATCCCCTACTTCTCTTCCTTTTCATAGGTAGAGCATGAAAGTGCCATTGTAAGTAGAAGACAATTATCTGAGCTTGGATGCCGGTTGTTCAGGGGAGCGCTAAAAATGACAGCTGCCCAGCAACTCTGTGAGAAGTTGAGATCATGAGCAGTCCCTCATTCAATTTGGAGGATCAGCAGCCATTTATCCTACTTAACCCATTTTGAGACAACTAGAGGACACATTATTATTCAGCAAATAATCTTTTTAGTCTCTCTATATGATCTTTGGAATAACTTCTATAGTGGGACACACTTGGAAAGTGTATTATGGCAGACCTATAGAGTAAATTAGCATTTTACAGGTTCTAGAAGTCCTAACATGAAAAACCATTTGTATACAATGTTTCCCAAGTTTTCGCAATTACAGAACTCTTACATCATACTTGCTAATACGCCAGAGAACCAATGTTTTGTGGAACACATTTTGTGAAATGCTACTCTTGGGCAGGCATGGTAAATACACTTCAACATATTTGCCAATTCTGATTGGTAGAGATAGTCTAGAACATACCGTTGAGAATGATTTTAAGACCTTGTCTGACCTCAGCTAGAAAGAGTACAATTATTGACAAACAACTGCGGCCATGGATGTGGAAGAATATAACAGCAGCAGGAGGGCAATGGGTTTATCAGTCTTGCTCCAGCTCATTTAGCTTCATTTTCTCCAGCAAAAGATTCCTGTACGCCAGAATCATTGACTCAAGAATTCCTTCATCAGGAACCCAACTTGGGAAACACAACTCTTCCTTCATTATAGTTTGCTCATGCTCATTGAGTGTTCACTGAGTAGATGGGGCTCTCAGGAGGGTGAATAGGTTGTTTCTATTGATGGGACTGCTCTCAAAGGTGCCACACAAAAGAAATCCTGGAATTTTCCTTCAAGCTCAGTGCACAGGAGGATGCTCCATGCCTAAAGGCCTCCATGACTGCAGACTTGGCCTCTGAGGCCAGTGGCATTTGGGCAGAATCTAGGAAGTTCTCCCAACTCATCTAAAGCATCCTTTGTCCCATGATTTAGGAATGTTTTAAGCTTCTCCACTGTGACACTGGGAGATTTTCTGTCTGAGATATGGGTCTGCAAGTGCATGTATATGCACATGCACAAGTACACATGTGTACAAGTGTATACAAGTGTCTTAGTTCATTTCATGTTTCTATAACAGAATATCACAAACTGGTAATTTATAACAAATGGAAATTTATTTTGCATACAGTTCTCGAGTTTGGGAAGTCCAAGATGAAGGGGCCACATCTGGTGAGGGCCTGCTTGCTGCATAACATGAGAGAAGGCATCATATGGGTGAGAAGGAGAGGAAAGGGAATCAAACTCATCTTTTTATCAGGAAACGATTCCCAAGACAATAGCAGTATTCCATTCACGAGGGCAAAGCTCTCAGGACCTAATTGTCTCTTAAAGATCCTACCTCTCAACACTGCTGCATTAGGGATTAAGTTTCCAAAACATGAACTTTGGGAGACACATTCAAACCGTAGCATTCCACACCTGGCCCCCAAAATTCATGTCCTTCTCACAGGCAAAATACATTCATTCCATCTCAATAACCCAAAAAGTTTTAACTTGTTTCAGCCTCAACTCAAAAGTCAAAAGTCCAGAGTCTCATCTAAATCAGATATGGGCAACACTCAAGGTATGATTCATCCTGAGGCAAATTTTCCTCCAGCTGTGAGCTTGTGAAATTAAACACGTTATCTACTTCCAGAATACAACAGTAGGACAGGCATAAGACAGACGTTCTCATTCCAAAAGCAAGAAAGAGGCAGTAATAAAGGGGTAACTGATCCCCAATAAGTCCAAAACCCAAGGAGGAAAATAATATTGAAACTTAAGAAGCCAGAATAATCTCATTTGACTTCATGCCTTACATTCTGGGCACACTAGGGTAGCGGTTTGACCCCCAAGGCCTCGGGCAGTGCTGCCCCTATGGCTTTGCTGGGCTCAGACCACCAGGAGCTCTCACTGGTTGAAGTCTCATGCCTGCAGCTTTCCCAGGCTGGAGTTGCATGCTGCTAGCCTTACAGTTCTGTAGTCTCGGGAGCTGCCCCACTCCAATGACTCCACTAAGTAATACCCTAGGGGGACTCTGTGGTGGCTCTACTGCTGTGACAAGTCTGCCTGGGCTGCCAGGCTGTCCATTACATCCTTGAAATCTGACATGGCCCTATAGCTCTTACACTCTGAATGCCTGCAGAATTAGCATCATGTGGACGCCAGTAAGATTTACAGCTTGTACCTTCTGAAGTGGTAGGATGAGCCCTACCTGGGCCTTCTTGAGCCATGGCCAGGTGACTGAGCAGCACTGTGCAGAACTCAGGGGGCAGAGTCCCAAGTTGGCACAGGGCAGTGAATGCTGAGGTCCTGCAGGGAACTCTCTGGAAGCCCTACTTTCAAAATCCTAGCTTGCCTTTAAGATCTCCGAAATCCCTTTGGAGTCATTCTCCCACTATATTGATGAATAGAACTTTTTATCCATATTAATCTCTTTAGCAAACAGTGACTTGGCCACACTCATAGTATTTTCTCTCAAACATCCTTTTTTATTCTTTACATGCCAGACTGGAAGTTTTACAAATCTTTCCATTCTGCTTCCCTTTTAATTATAAATTTTGCCTTTAAATCATTTGTTTTCTCTCATTTTACTGTGAACAGCCAAAAGAAGCCATGCAGCATGTTGAATGCTTTACTACATAGATATTTCTTCTGCCAGATATCCTACTTCATCACTCTTATGTTCTGCCTTCCACAAAGTCTCAGGACATGAACACAATTCCACCAAAGTCTTCGCAACTGTATAGCAAGGATGGCCTTTACTCCAGTTTCCAATACTTTGTCCCTCAGTTCTGTCAGACCTCATCAGAATGGCTTTTACTGTCTGTATTTCTACCAACATTCTGATCACAACTGATATAGTTTGGATGTTGTCCCCTATAAATCACATGTTCAATTGTAATCCCTAATGTTGGAGGTGGGGCCTGGTGGGAGGTCATTGAATTATGGGGCTGGATTTCTCAGAAATGGTTTAGCATCATCCCCTTGGTGCTGTCCTTGTGATAGTGAGTTCTCACAAGATCTGGTTGTTTAAAAGTGTGTGGCATCTTCACTCTTGCTATTTCTTGCTCCTGTTCTTACCACACGACATGCTTGCTACCATTTTGCTTTCCACCATGAGTAAAAGCTCCCTGAGACCTCCCCAGAAGCCAAGCAGATGCTGGCACCATGCTTGTGCAGCCTGCAGAACTGTGAGGCAATTAAACTTCTTTTCTTTATAAATTACCCAATCTCAAGTATTTCTTTTCTTTTCTTTTCTTTTCTTTTTTGGCTGAGCACAGGGGACTTTACTGATGGTACACGACAAGGTGGGGCTCCCTAGGCCCCTCCCTCTTCAAGTGGTCTGCATGGAAACTGTGAGGAGGGGAGATTCAGTATGGTGGGGGACTGAGTGTCCCCCAGCAGTGAGGGACTCCCCAGCAGTGAGGGTCTCTCTCTTCCTCTTGCGCTCTCACTGGGGCTGGTGGTCCAGGGGTCTTACTCCTTGCAGGCCATGTGGGCCATGAAGTCCACCACCCTGTTGCTGTAGCCAAATTCATTGTTATACCAGGAAATGAGCTTGGCAAAGTGTTCATTGAGGGCAATGCCGGCCCCAGCATCAAAGGTGGAAGAGTGGGTGTCGCTGTTGAAGTCGGAGGAGACCACCTGGTGCTCAGTTTAGCCCAGGATGCCCTTGAGGGGGCCCTCTGACACCTGCTTCACCACCTTCTTGATGTCATCATATTTGGCAGGTTTTTCCAGACAGCAAGTCAGGTCCACCATTGACACGTTGGCAGTGGGGACATGGAAGGCCATGCCAGTGAGCTTCCCGTTCAGCTCAGGGATGACCTTTCCCACAGCCTTGGCAGCATCAGTAGAGGCAGGAACGATGTTCTGGAGAACCCCGCGGCTGTCACGCCACAGTTTCCCGGAGGGGCCATCCACAGTCTTCTGGGTGGCAGTGATGACGTGAACTGTGGTCATGAGTCCTTCCACGATACCAAAGTTGTCCTGGATGACCTTGACAAGGGGTGCTAAGCAGTTGGTGGTGCAGAAGGCATTGCTGATGATCTTGAGGCTGTTGTCATACTTCTCATGGTTCATGCCCATCACGAACATGGGGGCATCAGCAGAGGGGGCAGAGATGATGACCCTTTTGGCTTCCCCCTGCAAGTGAACCCCAGCCTTCTCCATGGTGGTGAAGATGCCAGTGGACTCCACGACATACTCAGTGCCAGCATCACCACACTTGATTTTGGAGGGATCTCACTCCTAGAAGATGGTGATGGGATTTCCATTTAATGACAAGCTTCCCGTTCTCAGCCTTGATGGTGCCATGGAATTTGCCATGGGTGGAATCATACTGGAACATGTAGACCATGTAGTTGAGGCCAATGAAGGGGTCATTGATGGCTACAATATCCACTTTACCAGAGTTAAACGCAGCCCTGCTGACCAGGCACCCAATATGACCAAATCCGTTGACTCCGACCTTCACCTTCCCCATGGTGTCTCAGAGATGCGGCCAGAAATGCAAGAGAAGATGCAGCTGTCTGTTGAACAGGAGGAGCAGAAAGCCAGGTATTTCTTTACAGCAATGCAAGAATGACACAATACAATGGCTACTTAACTAATCTCTAAGAAGATTTAGGTTTTTGCTTCAGCTCTTGTCTACTTCTGAGCCCTCACCAGAAATGACCTTTATGCTCCATTTACGGCAACCTAGGCTTTTTCTAGTCTGCTCTTCTAAATTCTTCCAGCCTCTAACCATTACCCAATTTCAAGGTGCTTCCACATTTTCAAGTATTTGTTATAACAATTGCCCCACTTCTCAGTACCAATTTTCTGTCTTAGTTCATTCTATGCTGCTATAACAGAATACCACAGACTGGGTAATTTTTAGTTAACAGAATTTATTTGGGTCATGGTTCTGGAGTCTGGGAAGTCCAAGACTGAAGAGCCACATCACATCTGATGAAGGCCTTTTCACTTTATCATAGCATAGCAGAAGACATCACGGAGGAGAGACAGAGCAAGAGAGGAGGACAAACTCATCCTTTATAAGAACTCCACTCCCACAATAACGAACCCACTCCCACATTAATCCATTCATGAGGGCAAAGCCCTCATGACCTAATCGCCTCTTAAACTGAAGGCCCCACCTAAACAATGTTCCACTGGGGATTAACTTTCCAACACATGAATTTTAGGGGACACATTTAAACCAGGGCCACAAGAATACTGGGGAGCATAAACTAGGGCTAACTTTATACCCAGGGAGTCTAGGACCTGGAAAAGAAAATTTCATGACACAAACTATTGTTGCTTGCCTCGGCAGCTGATGCCTCAGTTTGCAGTGACACTAGAGGGTTCTGCAGTCTTCTACTTCAGTTTGGAAGGAAGAAAAGGGAGACAAATCTTTCAACTTTAATGTGAATTTCAAAGATGCACCAGGTATTGTCTATTGACACTCCACAACATTCCCACTCTTATTCTCTTCCCTGGATTTCAGAGGCTGGAGGCCTTGAGATAATATTTCTCAGACTCCCTTGCGAATGCAATCTCTGAAGAAAATTTGGAAGAGAGAAGGGAGCTAGAAGCCATACTTTTCCTCTAGCAGGAAGAGCAGATGTGAGTTTTCACAGCACCCTGTTAAACTCCTTTCTAAGCTAATCATGCTGGGGCCAATGGGATACTCATGCTATCAGCAATGGCTTTCTGCAGTTTTCTGTCCTCTGGGTGGCAGAAACAATTTCCTGACCACGGTGATCCTGAAAGCTAGTTGTAAACCCTGAGCTATAGTCATCCATATTCTTTCTCACTTCCAGGAATGATGATGCCCCGAGCACCTTGGAAGCCATTTTGAAGAGGGCAGAGATGACAACAGGCTGGGTCTACATGAAGGGGCACTGCCTGTCAATATGGAATACCCACGGTTGATTCTTGTGTGAGCAAGAAAGAAATTGTATCTGAGCCATTAAATTTTGGGTCTAATCAGTAATTTGACCTAACCATAGTAGTACAAAAGTTGTAGTATGCATCTAGCTACTGGTAATTCCTAGAGTTTGTGGGCAGGCAACTGGGCTTACAAATGGTGTCTGAGCATCTGAGAGGTTGCTGTAGTTACATTTTCCCCAGGATGGTAGCTGCATGGGCAGGCAGATTTCTGAAGGGAACCATTTTGACCTTTCTCCTAGGCTCAGTACAGTTGGATCCTCCCGGGCAGCTAAATCATGTGTTCAGTACAGCATGGCGGGCAAGAAGACCTGGAATGAGGATCACCTTGTTTTTTTCCTGCAAAGTCATGAATAATGTGACATTGAACAATGCCCATTCCTTTACTACTGTTCTCCCCAGAAACCCTCATGCAATGGAGGAAGGAACAGGGGAGGGAGGAACATTGGCTGAGAAGTCAAGTGGAATGGGTCCTAGTTCCAGTCTGTTAATGACTCCCTGAAGTTTTTTTCCCTCCTTGGGCCTCAGACTCTTCACCCCAGAAGGGAATTGTTAAGGGGTCTCAGAAGTGAGACTCAGAGAACACACCTGCTGTGTCTTTGTGTGTGTGTGTGTGTGTGTGTGTGTGTGTGTGTGTGTGTGTGTAGGTAGATATGCGTTTAAGGAAATTCTCCTGCTTGGAAGCCACAGCTGCTAAACCAGAGGGTTGCTCAAATCTTCTTTTGACTGAAAGCATAGTCTGAGGACCGGCAGTAACAGCATTGTCTGGGAGCTTGTTAGAAATGCAGAATTTCAGGCCCTTTACAGAAGTATTGAATCAGAATCTCCAATTTAACAAGATCCTTAAGGGGATCCCAATGTGCATTCAAGTCTGAGATGCACTGCTCCAGAGGACCTGGGATAAGACAAATGTCAGCCTGAAAAAAGAATGAGATTTGAAGTCAGGAGACCTAGGTGTTAGTTTTAATTGTGCCACTCACTGGTTGTCCAAATTGGGCAAGTCATGTAATCACCCTGATCCTTTTTTTGTAAATAGGGTGCTCTAATAACTACAGAATGGTGTCAAGATCAATGGTGTATGTTCTGGAGCCAAACTATCTAACCTTAAATCCTGAGTTCATTTGTCAGCTATGAAGCTTTTGGCGAGTTGCCTGATATCTGTGGGCTTCAGTCTCTTTATCTGTAGACAGGGTATCATAATAATGACAGACGTTGAGAATTTTTAAATGGGCTGGGTGCGGTGGTTCATGCCTGTAATCCCAGCACTTCGGGAAACTGAGGCGGGCTGATCACCTGAGGTCAGGAGTTCAAGACCAGCCTGGCCAACATGGCGAAACCCCGTCTCTACTAAAAATACAAAAATTAGCTGGGCACGGTGGCATGCGCCTGTAATCCCAGCTACTCGGGAGGCTGAGGCAGGAGAATCGCTTGAATCCAGGAGGTGGAGGTTGCAGTGAGCCGAGATCACGCCACTGCACTTCAGCCTGGGTGACAGAGTGAAACTCTGTATTTAAAAAAAAAAAAGATTTTAAAATGAAGTAATTAATGTAAATCACATAGCACAAGGCCTGGCATCATCTAAATTCACTGTACATCTTATTATACTCTGACTTCCTGTACTATCTTTCAAGAACAGAAAGAGACCTCTAAAATAGAGCCACCTGGAGGCTAGCTGAAGACTCCTACCTTTGGTGTTTATCATAGTATACATAATTCTCAACAATGGGCACAGTCACTCAAAGACTGGAGCTCTAACCTCTGAACCACCAGACAGGCATGAGATTGGTTTCATGATATTATCTTAGGCAATCAATCAGTTCCCCTGCATGTATTCCCCATTCCTTTGTTGTCTATTCCAGTTACACTCAACTCTAGATACTCCCTTCCCTGTGAAAATCTACAGAGCAGCCATATACAGAGCAGTGCCATCCAGGTAGGAGATGACCACTTGTAACTGGCTTTCCTTTCCCTACAGGAACTCACACAGTTCAAAAAATGGAATGTCATCAAGGCATTGCCTGGTGGGCCTGTCGCCACACTTACTGGAGGGAAAGGATCTAGGATGAGGGAGGTTCCAGGGACCATCAGCAACATGCCAAACCACAGCAAGAAATCAAGCATGACTCAGCTCCTGCTCACTGCAATTACTCAGGACCTCGCCCTTCAGATGTGGAAAAAGCCCAGCAGTGCCTTGCAGTAACTGCTGCTGAGGTCTGGAACTTCCTGACAACCTTGCAAGTCCTTTGATAAGGGGAGGCTCAAGCTGGATTTCAGAAGGCCCACTGCACCAGGATGACTGAAACAAACTGTGGACTGGGTATCAATGCAAATAATATTGTAGCATCAGGAATAAAATAAATTTCAACTCAATAAGAAGTCTCTGCAGGTGGATACAAGTGGTGATCCTGGGCAAAGTTGGTGTCAGGCACAGGCACACCTGTGCAAGGAAATGGAAAAAGGGAAGTCCACAGTATGGAAAAGTCTAAAAGGGGCACCAGCATATTTCATAGTGTGGGAGAGAGGAAAATGAAAACACCACTTACCAGGTGCCTGCCAAGGGCTATTCCTGGGCCTGCAGCTCTAGAGATGTTCCTCTGAACAAAACAGGAGCCATCTAGGACAGGTGGTGCTTGGCTATGACAACGAGGAGGGAACTTAAGTCCAACGGGTCAATAAGTGATGGATTTGAGTCTTCTCTTCTAATGGATTAGTAGATCCCAACAGTCAATACAGTGGGGGTTGGAAAAACTTTCCTGTGTTTCATGATACCCAAATGCCAGTGTCATGAATGGCAAATGCTAGCATCCCAATAACGGTGTGCCCTTCATGAAACCCCACCCAAAGATTCAGCCCCTTCTCCTAATGTTCAAGCACCTGTTCCTGCAGAATCAGGATATGAAGAGAGGCTGGCAAAGGCCACAAACCAGGTACTTCTGCAGCTTGCGGGAGGGCGGAGGTTGGGGCGGTTTCTATGCTGTCCACAGGACACTGTCACACTAACTCTATTAATCCTTTCCTACCTAGAGATAATGATATGAGAAAAGAAAGTTATCAGTTCACCTCTCCTCTAGAAATAAATAGGGTGGTATCTCTGAACCTGGCCATCGTTAATAGATGCAAATAAAATACAGAGTGGGCAATAATGCAATGCACATATGCCCAAGACAAAACAGGCTGGCACAAATAAGGAAAGGGGCTTCATTTCTGAAAATACCAGCTCCACTTAATACTGGATACTCTCCTGCCTATGGAAATCCACAAGAGCAGTTGCAGAGAGCACAGCATGTTTCATAGTGTCAGGAGAGGACAGTGAAAACTGACATTTACCAGGTGCCTGCCATGGGCTATTCCTGGGCTTGAGGCTCTAAAGAGGTTCCTTTGAACAATAACAGCAGCCATCTAGGATAGGTGGTCCTCAGCTGTGGGAGAAAAGGGGGAAATGAGGCCCAAGAAGCTAGTAAGTGGTGGATTCCAGTCTTCTCTTCCAATGGATTATTAGACACCAATGTCCCAAGCAGGGTGTTTCTTAATTTTTGAATACTAACATCATGAATAGCAAATGCTGGCATGGCAATAAAAGCGTGCCCTGCATCTGGTCACATCTAAAACATCAGTCCCTTCTCTTTCTGAAGAAATACCTGTTCCTGCAGAATCAGGATATGGAGAGATGCTGGTCAGGGCCACAGACCAGGTGCTTTTGCAGTTTGCAGTTTATTGTCCTCAGGACACTGTCATACTATTAGCCCTTTCCTGCCTAGTGATAGTGATGTCTCAAAAGAATGTTATCAGTTCACCTCTCCTCTAAAAACAAATAGGTTGGTATCTCTAAACCTGGCCATCAGCAACACATACACATGAAATTCTGAATGAGCAATAATTCACTGCTCATATGCCCAAGGGAAAACAGGTTCTTTTCCTAGGACTTGTACAGGAGGCTTAGACAAGGTGACTTCCCAGGGGATGGCTGTACTGAGTTTGCAAATTTGGGCTGAGACTCATTCAAACTACCTGGGGAATGCAAGTTAACCTGCAGAGGAGAAAGAGAAAAAGGAGAAAGACCCATGTTTAAATGGAAATTAAATACATATCTGATGGATTCCATGATCAGCTTTGACACTTTCATCTATAAACAGTGTCTGGAACCAGTTGGCTCCAGCACAGAAGGGACTGCTTTGTACCTGGTGGAGACCCTGCCACACCTGACCCAAGGAAGCCTGCTTGGTGACCAGGCAGCCACAGAAGGATGAAGAACACACTTGGTCTGTTTCCCCCAGGCCCAGACAGGAAACAGAAAACTTTCCTCAAGGCTACTACAGGCCTTTTTAGGGGACCATGTTGCCACTGGCTGGCAATCTCAGAGAAAACACCTCTCTGCTTTTTACAGTGCGTTTTCAAAAAAGTAAAATCTAGATTCTCCCAGGGGTCTAGGATCTCAGGAATTGGAGCCCCTCTACTGAGTAGAGAAAAATCAGAATGAGGGTTTCTTTCCTCATTTCAAGAGATTGCTGGCTCTGCAGCCCAGCTCAAAAGCCCATCCTCCAGGCCACTTCCCCGCCTGAGCCAGACCCCTTGCTCTCATGACTCTCTGAGAGCCAGCCCCATGGTCGGGTTCCCTGAGACCCGCCTGGACCTTAGACGGCCGCGCCTCCGAGCGCTATTGACGCCGGAGGCGCGACTCTTTTTCCTATTCCCAGGAGGGGAAAAAAGCGGGAACAATGGCTTTCGGGACAGAGGGACGCGAACACCCAATGCCGCAGCGACTGGCAGGGTCGCGATGCAGGAGGACGAAGTGGGAGAAGGGGCACTTCGGCCTCCCTGCGGGCGGGAGCTAGGCCGCTGGAAAGTCCGCTCGCCTCTCGCCCCAAGGGATGATCCCCTGGGCCTTTTGTACCACTCGCCACGGAAAATGGTCACAGGCTTTTCTCCCCAAACCGATCACTATTGGAAACACAGGGCCCCTGGAAGCCGCCACGTTGGCCATTGGCGGTGGCGCACCCACCCCGGTGCTACTGCGCGTGCGCAGCGCTGCGACACACTCCGACCCCATCCCGCGTTCCCAGGGGGCGGTGGGAAACGGAAGTGCTCGGCTGACTCGGGCGGGCGGTTCCTAGTTCGCAGTAGCTGTTGTCGTCGGTCTCTGAGGTTTCGGGCTCTTGGCGGTGAAGTAAGAGGGACGCGGAGGTGGTGATAGTTTTAATGGGGGACGGGGGTTGACGGGACCGTGGGGTCATGGGACGCCTTTGTGGGTGACAGGGTGGCTCTACAGCCTAGCTCAAAAGCCCACCCTCCAGGCCACTTCCCCGCCTGAGACAGACCCCTTGCTCTCAGGACCCTCTGAGCCAGGACCAGAGTCGGGTTCCCTGAGACCCGCAGGCCTGTGGGCGTGAGTGCTGGGGGCGAGGTTCGGGGCCAGCAAGTGACTGATTGATTGAGTCACTCGGCCCCTGTTTCCTGAGCTCCTAAAAATGCCAGGCAACCTTGCAAATGTTTCACATTAATCTTCACAGGAGCCCTGTGAGGTGTTACGATGATTATTTTCATGTTATAGAGAGAAAATGGCTCAGTGTGGCTTGGCAACCTGTCCAAAGTCACGTAGGTAGCAAACCCGAGGAATCCTTTTTCATTTCCTGTGCTTTGTTTGTCATGTTTATTGTTTCCTGTGTGTCTCCCCCGCTAGACTAGAAACTCTGCAGTAGCTGGGACTTTGAGATTTTTTTCACTGATGTATTTCCAGCACGGAGAACGGGCTCATGGAAGGCACTCATTTCTTCAGTGAATAAAAGTGGCACAGCAGTCAATCAGTTGGTTCCAAAGCCCGAACTCAGGAAAGCAGGGTTTTCGTCACTGGGGATAATTGAGCTGTGCATGAATGTTAATTCACTCTTAAAGCTAGAATGAGGCGTTGTCCCTCTTCTGTTGGGTAAAAACCTTTGGATTTTACTCAACTTCACTGCATGGAAGGGAGCATAGGTGTTGCTAATTGAATCTCCTGTGGTCATTGTGTTTCAAGGGTCAGAGTGCAGACCTGAGACCACTGCTACACCGACTTCAGACTCCAGTTTATCTGAGCCCCGGCTTCCTCACTTAGTCTCAGAAGACTTAGGCTGAGGCCCCAGGAGGAGGTGAGTTCCCTGGGTCACAGGCAGAGATCTGGTGCTATAGTGATGGCCCCAGCTGGGGTGTGTTTGTCTCTGAATCCCTTGGTCCTGCCGCCTTGGACATAAGAGAGGTACGCTGAGCTGAGGCGAGTTGGAGGAGAAGCCTCAGCCCAGAGTCCAGACCCAGATCCTCAGGGCAGAGAAAGGAGGTTCACAGGACAGCAGGTCCTAGAAGAGCTGGACCCGTAGTGACCTTTGTCCCTCACTTCAGCTGAGACAGAGCAAACTGGCTCAACTTCCAGGTGCCATCGAGGACCATGTGACAGTGCAGTTTGATTCCTACTGGAGGAGGGACAGGTGAAAGTCACAGGTGAATGGAGGCATGGGTGCCTTCCATGGGGCAGGTGCCCTCCTGTAGTGGCTGCAAAGGCGGGATGAGGCTGGGAAGGATCACAGCCAGCCACAGAGGATTGGCCTCTCCTAGCACACCTATTTGTGCACCCCCGTGCTTCCTTCTCTTGCCATTGGCTTTTTCTGAATTTGAGTCAGCCCCACATCATCAACCAGGCACCTGCTTCCAGGGGAAATGCGAGTGTCCCTTCATCCTGACCGAAGTGCAGAAAATATGTTTTTAGTTTGTAGAATTTCAGAGTAGTCTCTAGGTACGCTGTCATCCAGCTCTGCTGCCTTATTTCGATGTTTAATGAAAGTGGGCTGGGGGACATGACCTGCTAAGCTACACCAAGCTGAACCCTGTTACCTTGATACTGTCGCAGTGATTGCTGCAGTATGCAATGGTTGCTCTGCACAGAAGCTCCTTGCTGGAACTTTCTTTTGAAAAACTGCCAAAGAAGGAGGAGCCTGGTAATCAAAATGCAAATTGTGAGAAAGGAGGAAGTGGTGGGGTGGGAACAGGGTAGGTGGCCAGTTAAAGAGGCAGATGCAGGGGAGCAGGCACAGTGGTTTTCAACCCCTCACAGAACTGACAGTGCTGGGCTGTTACCCACCCAGCCCCACACCTCTCCTCCCCTGCAGCCCTCTGAGCCCTTGTTGGCCTCCTTCCTCCAAACCACATCAAGAGATCCTACTCATACACACTTGCAGAGGGTCTTTTCACCTCTAGGGCTCTGTTTGATAAGAATTGATTTTTAATAATTTTTAATTTTTGTTTTACTAGTGATATTCTTTATCAAAAATTGAGAAAATGCAAATAAAAGAAGAAAATTGAAATCACCACTCAATAGTAACCAACATCAGCATTTTAATAAATCCTCTGAGATGTCATATATGTGCATATTGATTATCAAAAATGAGATCACATGCGCTTGCTTTCTTGGAAGCTGCTTTTAAACACATTAGGAACTAAAAACAAATTCCATAGCATTTTGAAAGCCTGTTCAGTATACCTGCTTTTGCATGTGTCATATTTTTTAACTGTGTCCTCTTTGCTGGACATTTAGTTGCTTCCAATTTTTTTGTTTGTTTATTTGTTTTTTGTTTAGACAGAGATTCCCTCTGTCGCCCAGGCTGGAGTGCAGTGGTGCCATCTTGGTTCACTGCAACCTCCACTTCCTGGGCTCAGGTGATCCTCCCACCCAGCCTTCAGAGTAGCAGGGACTACAGGTATGTGCTACCATGTCTGGCTAATTTTTGTAGAGATGTGGTTTCGCCATGTTGTCCAGGCTGGTCTCGAACTCCTGGGCTCCAGTGATCCGCTCACATTGGCCTCCCAGAGTGCTGGGATTATAAGCATGAGCCTCTGCACCTGGCTGCTTCCACATATTAGTATTTTAATGGTAGAAATTACTACAGTTAACATTCTTTCAGCTTTTCCACATTTAGAATTGTTTCATTATGACAAATGTCTAGGAATAGAACTCTTTTTTTTTTTTTTTTTTGAGGCGGAGTCTCGCTCTGTCCCCCTGGCTGGAGTGCAGTGGCGCGATCTCGGCTCCCTGCAAGCTCCGCCTCCCAGGTTCCCGCCATTCTCCTGCCTCAGCCTCCCAAGTTGCTGGGACTACAGGCACCCGCCACCGCGCCTGGCTAATTTTTTGTATTTTTAGTAGAGACAGGGTTTCACCGTGGTCTCGATCTCCTGACCTTGTGATCCACCCGCCTCGGCCTCCCAAAGTGCTGGGATTACAGGCGTGAGCCACCGCGCCCGGCAATAGAACTCTTAAGATAAAGGAGATGTTAATTGTAACTGGTTTCTAAAGTAGGTATCTTTAGACACAAGTCATACATCTGTCCAGTAAGGGAAACAAAATTTCATTTGCCAAACCTACATGATTTTAGTGGAGTTTCATGGAAACAGCTGGAGCTACCAGGTCATGTTTTTAGATCATTCTTCCCAGGGTACAAGGGTAATTATTATCAGGATGGTAATGGTGGTCTAATGGCTGTACCTACCGAGTGTACTCTCCTAATTTTGCCTTTATAGATCTCCATCCTTTGTCCAGAGCAGAACAGGATGGCCATGTCCCAGGTGAGTTCCTAATTTACCCATACTTTGTTTCCAGTGAAATTGAGGCAAGGTTTGGAATCTATATAGTAGACTTGAAAATACCAATTATCCCCTCTTCTCTGGCTGTTTTCTATTCAACTTGTTCTCAGCCTCTGGTTTCTCTAATCCTTCCCCTCACCAGGAGAGAGGAAAGACAAAAAGATTCCTCTCTGTACTTCTTGTTCTTTTTGTTTTCTTTTTCTTTTTTTCTTTCTCTTTTTTTTTTTTTTTTTTTTTTTTTGGAGACAGAGGCTCACTCTATCACCCAGGCTGGAGTGCAGTGGCACAATCTCAGCTTGCTGCAACCTCCACCTTCTGGGTTCAGGTGATTCTCCTGCCTCAGCCTTCCGAGTAGCTGGGATTACAGGTGCCCACCACCACGCCTGGCTAATTTTTGTATTTTTAGTAGAGACGGGGTTTCAACATGTTGGCCAGGCTGGTTTTGAACTCCTGACCTCAAGTGATTCCCCCACCTCGGCCTCCAAAGTGCTGGGATTACAGGCGTGAGCAACCATGCTCTCTATTTGTTCTTCTGAGAACTGTACCTCATCTTCTCTTCATTTCCTTCTCACAGAAGATTGTTTAAATACATAGGTTCATCTTGCTTTTTCCTCTTTCTTCATTTCTAGATCACTTGGTCTTTTCATCATTCATATTTATGATAATAACTTTGTGCATAATGTTTTGATGTGCATAGAAAAAACTAGTAGCCCAAAGGATTCTATCTTTCTCCACCCAGTACCATGTTCCTCGTCAGAGAAGCCCATTGTTAACGGTTGGGTTAAATGGTGGGGTAGATGCATTTATATCAGTTTAAGGAACTAAAAACATATGCATATGTATTGTTTTTATGCTTTT